>NC_042979.1:39572180-40172180 GCF_901001165.1 Salmo trutta
GTTCGCGTGCACGCGCGCTCAGAGAGAGATGAGGTAACCTTGGAGCTGCTGTATCATTGTTACCCTCTGCTACTGTTAAATGGATGATTTGATACAGACACGTTTCTGTTGGAAAGAGGTTAAACACCAGTGTGTTCATTTCTTTATCCTCCCCGGGTGGAAAGGAGAGAGATGAGGGGCTCCCGTATACAGCACAAAGAAGATTAGTATCCTGTATATGGGGTCTCTCTCTCCCTCACTCTCACAAACTCTCTCCCCCTCCCTACCAAATACTCTCCCTCTCTCCTTCTCAATTCAATTTCAATTTAAGGGCTTTATTGGCATGGGAAACATATGTTAACATTGCCAAAGCAAGTGAAGTAGATAAACAAAACTTAAATAAACAACAATGTACAGTAAACATTACACTTACAAAAGTTCCAAAAGAATAAAGACATTTCAAATGTCATATTATGTCTATATACAGTGCTGTAATGATATGCAAATAGTTCAAGTACAAAGTGGAAAATATATAAACAAATATAGGTTGTATTTACAATGGTGTTTGTTCTTCACTGGTTGCCCTTTTCTTGTGGCAACAGATCACACATATTTCTGCTGTGATGGCGCACTGTGGTATTTCACCCAATAGATATGGGAGTCTATCAAAATTGGATTTGTTTTCAAATTCTTTGTGGGTCTGTGTAATCTAAGGGAAATATGTGTCTCTAATATGGTAATACATTTGGCAGGAGGTTAGGAGGTGCAGTTCAGTTTCCACCTCATTTTGTGGACAGTGTGCACATAGCCTGTCTTCTCTTGAGAGCCAGGTCTGCCTTCGGCGGCCTTTCTCTCTCCCTCCCTCTCTCACAAGATGTACTGTGGCCATTTCACCACACGAGGACGACACATCGCTTCCAACTCACCCACCCACCACTAAATACCTCTACCATCACTGCCTTGCCAGACAGCCAGCGCAAAATGTACAAATGTCAAGCTGAAACAAAACATTGGTCGGAGAGGCTTGATGAAAAGAGCCAGGGAAAGAAATAGGGCACATTACTTCCGTTCCGACAAACAAGGTCACATCAAGGCATTTCTAATAATATGATGGGGAGATGTTTTCTTTTTTTCTGTGTGTTTCGTTCGTTTTTTTAATTTTACATAATTAACACGATCTCCTTGGGGGGATTCGTCTCACAGGCCGACTGAATAAATCTCATTTGCATAACGAACGAAGCCTTTCCCTTCGTTAGCGAAAGAATGGGTTTAGCAGGCAGGAGGACTACAGTGGGCCTCCCCCTGAGGAGAAATGGATACGAAGAGATTGAGAGGGGAGGGGGGGGAGCGAGAGAGAAAGTGAAGAGAGATAGAGAGATAGAAGGGGGAGAGAAAAAGAAAACGTTTTTAAAAAAGACAAGAGGGAGAGATGGAGAGAGAAGGAGCAATAGATAAAGGGGAGAGAAAGAGAGAGAGGGTGGCTTTGGCTCTATTTTACGCTGGTCAATGTATAAGCCTGCTACACTGTATAGATAGGCTTAATGTGTGCTATTATGGGGTACACTCACACTGCCGGAGGAAAGAGGACATCGGTGGCTAAAGTGGTGGACCGCGAGTGTGTGTGTGTGTGTGTGTGTGTGTGAGAGTGCTGAGAGAGTACTAAGCTCTCGAGAAGTGGATTGAGCTCTCCTGATTCCAACGGTTCTCTTCTCACTGACGACGATGGCATGAGCTCTGACTCTCTCTCTCCCTTACTCTCACTCCCTCCCTCCCTCCCTCGCTCTCTCTCTCTGTCGCAAGAGTTCCTCTTGTGAGCTGTGAAATGTTTAATAAATCATAATAAATGCACACACACACTACCAAATACACAAGTGCAAATGTAGACACTCAAACATAATTTCACCACACACACACACCGGTCTGTTCTGTGGGGGGAACCTGCCTCTTTACTCAGCCTTTACCCCCTTTATGTTACCTTCCCTCCTTCCCCTCCATGATATTCCTTCCTGGGGATGGATCTCTTGCCCCCTTGCTCTCCCTCTCTCCCCACATCTGGCTGTTTCCAGGCTTGGTTTCCATCCCTCTCCCCGGGCTTGGTTCCCTTCCCTCTCCCCGGGCTTGGTTTCCTTCCCTCTCTCCCCGGGCTTGGTTCCCTTCCCTCTCTCCCCGGGCTTGGTTCCCTTCCCTCTCTCCCCGGGCTTGGTTCCCTTCCCTCTCTCCCCGGGCTTGGTTCCCTTCCCTCTCCCCGGGCTTGGTTCCCTTCCCTCTCCCCGGGCTTGGTTCCCTTCCCTCTCCCCGGGCTTGGTTTCCTTCTTTCTCTCCCCGGGCTTGGTTTCCTTCTTTCTCTCCCCGGGCTTGGTTTCCTTCCCTCTCCCCGGGCTTGGTTCCCTTCCCTCTCCCCGGGCTTGGTTCCCTTCCCTTTCCCCGGGCTTGGTTCCCTTCCCTTTCCCCGGGCTTGGTTCCCTTCCCTTCCCTTTCCCCGGGCTTGGTTCCCTTCCCTTCCCTTTCCCCGGGCTTGGTTCCCTTCCCTCTCCCCGGGCTTGGTTCCCTTCCCTCTCCCCGGGCTTGGTTCCCTTCCCTCTCCCCGGGCTTGGTTCCCTTCCCTCTCCCCGGGCTTGGTTCCCTTCCCTCTCCCCGGGCTTGGTTCCCTTCCCTCTCCCCGGGCTTGGTTCCCTTCCCTCTCCCCAGGCTTGGTTCCCTTCCCTCTCCCCAGGCTTGGTTTCCATCCCTCTCCCCAGGCTTGGTGAGGCAGCCATTTTGCTTCACCCCTTATATTTTCTGAGATGAGACTCCCCGCCAAGTCTGTTTTTTTACCCCTCTCCTCCACCCTGCCGACGCCAACATCATAATGACATGCTTCTCAGACAAGAGGGGAACAGTGTCTTTTTCCCTCTAGTATTTCTCTCTCTCCTTTTCATCTGTCTGTCTGTCTGTCTGTCTGTCTGTCTGTCTGTCTGTCTGTCTGTCTGTCTCCCTCCCTCCCTCCCTCCCTCCCTCCCTCCCTCCCGCATATAGTGTCTCTCTCTCTCTCCCTCATATCTTTCCCTCCTATCTTTTGCACTTCAGGGGATGGTGTATGATCTTGTCAGGGCAGGAGCAGAGCACAGAAACAAATAAATATATATAAAAAGAAAAAAATACTTTTTATTTTGCTCAGTTTTTTTCTCTCTCGTTCCTTTGTGACTCACTTCTAGTCTTGGTGTGTGTGTGTGTGTTTACTGCTGAAGTGTAGTAGAGGTTTGAGAAAACAAACTGTTGGAATACTATCCATCTGCGTGTTCATGTTCATATGGATGTCAGCAGTGGTGGAAAAAGCACCCAATTGTCATACCTTAACAGAAAAGGAAAAGTCATACAGTCATACATATTACTTGAGTAAAAGTCTAAAAGTATTTGGTTTTTAATATACTTAAGTATCAAAAAAAAGCATAAATCATTTCAAATTAGTTATATTAAGCAAACCAGACGGCACCATTTTCTTGTTTTGTTTATTTACGGGTAGCCAGGGGCACACTCCAACACTCAGACATCATGATTCATTCATTCATTCATTCATTCATACAAATGAAGCATGTGTGTTTAGTGAGTCAGATCAGAGGTAGTAGGGATGACCAGGGATGTTTTTTTGAAAAGTGTGTGAATTGGAACAATTTCCTGTCCTGCTATGCATTCACACTGTAATGAGTACTTTTGGGTGTCAGCAGAAATGTATGGAGAAAAAACATACGTTATTTTCTTTAGTAATGTAGAAGTAAAAGTATAAGTTGTCAAATATACAAATAGTAAAGTAAAGTAAAGTACAGACCCCCCCAAAAATGACGTATGTAGTACTTTACACTACTGGCTGTCAGTGGTAATACAGCATCACTTCATAAATAAACAGTATGTGTTAATGAATCATGAATGTGTGTGTGTGTGTGTGTAAGTAATTCTATTTCTATGGATGTCTACCATAAACCCCAATGCCACTAATTACAGCAACATCAGAGCGATCCCACCCAAGACCTTACCCCCACCCCCACCCCATGCCAATCTCACACTGAGCCCTATAGGAAATATGTTGTGTCATCCCACTTCGATGGCAACATGATATTATTGCTATGCGCCACAAACATTTGACGCATATAAACTGATACCAGGGTGTCGGTGATCGGTTAACACTGTGCTATAGACATCTGTATACGGTGCCTTCAGAAAGTATTCATACCACGTTGTTGTGTTACGGCCTGAATAAAACATTTATTAAATCGATTATTTGTCTCAGTCATTATATAGGTATCATGTGTAGATGGGTAAGTGAAAACATGTTTTTAGAAATGTTTGCAAATTTATAGAAAAATAAATTCAGAAATATCTAATTTACATAACACCCCTGAGTCCATACATGTTAGAATCATCTTTGCAAGCAATTACAGCTGTGAGTCTTTCTGGGTAAGTGTCTAAGAGGTTTGTACACCTGGATTGTACAATATTTGTACATTAGCCATTTTCAAGTATTGCCATAGATTTTCAAGCCGATTTAAGTCAAAACTGTAACTCGGCCACTCAGGAACATGACATGTCGTATTGGTAAACAACTCCAGTGTATATTTAGCCTCGTGTTTTAGATTATTTTCTTGCTGAAAGGTAAAATCATCTCCCAGTGTCTGTTGGAAAGCAGACTGAACCAGGTTTTCCTCTAGGATTTTGCCTGTGCTTCGCTCTATTCCGTTTCTTTTTATCCTAAGAAACTCCCTAGTCCTTGCCGATGACAAGGATACCCATAGCATGATGCAGCATGCTTGAAAATATGATGAGTGGTACCTAGTGATGTGTTGTGTTGGATTTGCCTCAAACATAACACTTTGTATTCAGGACATAAAATACATTTCTTTGCCAAATTCTTTGCAGTTTTACTTTAGTGCTTTATTGTATACAGTATGCATGTTTTAAGATATTTTTTATTCTGTACAGGTTTCCTTCTTTTCACTCTGCCATTTAGGTTAGTATTATGGAGTAACTACAATGGAGTTGATCCATCCTCTGTTGTCTCCTATCACAGCCATTAAACTCTGTAACTGTTTTAAAGTCACTATTGGCCTTATGGTGAAATCCCTGAGCGGTTTCCTTCCTCTACAGCAACTGAGTTAGGAAGGATGCCTATATCTTTGTAATGACTGAGTGTACTGACACAGTGTAATTCATAACTTCACCATGCTCAAAGGGATATTCAATGTCTTGCTTATTTAATTTTTTTTTACCCATCTACCAATAGGTGCACTTCTTTGCGAGGCATTGGAAAACCTAGCTGGTCTTTGTGGTTGAATCTGATTTTGGAATTCACTGCTCGACTGAGGGACCTTACAGATAATTGTATGTGTGGGGTACAGAGATGAGGTAGTCATTCAAAAATCATGTTAAACACTATTATTGCACACAGAGTGAGTCAATGCAACTGCAAATGTGACTTAAGCAAATATTTACTTCTGAACTTAGACTTGCCATAACAAAGGGGTTGAATACTTATTGACTCAAAACATTTCAATGTTTCATTTTTATTTAATTTGTAGTAATTTCTAAAAACATAATTCCACTTTCACATTATGGGTATTGTATGTAGGCCAGTGACACAAAATCTAAATGTAATCCATTTTAAATTCAGGCTGTAACAACAAAATGTGGACTAAGTCAAGTGGTTTGAAAACTTTCTGAAGACACTGTAGCTCTAAAACAACCTAGAGTAACACCACTCTACTAAACATCAAACTGGAATTGTTGATATTAGTTTGATGTTGGAATAATGATTATCATATCACTCAACTTTTGATGGAATCACAATGTGTGAGTGAGTGTCACAGAATTAAATAGAACACAATAAAATCCAATGGATGTTTATAATATAATTACAATTATTGCAATTGCACTGTATCTCTGTGGCACACTTGAGTGGGGTAAGTCAAACGCGTATTGTGACGTATACTCTTTCATAACCGCTCGTCTTTCCTCATTTTCTCAAATGTCATCTCAAGTTTCTCCTCTTCCCTTTACCTCAACTCTTCCTCCCCCCTTCCCTTTACCTCAACTTTCCTCCTCTCCTCTCCCCATTACCTCACCTCCTCTCATTAAACCATCATGACTGTGGTCCATTCTCTAACACCCTTCTCTCCCTGGTCCATATTTCCCTGCATCCCTGTTTTTTTGCCATTCTTCACCTTCATCCCTCTTCCTTTCCTCTCCCTTCATCTCTCCTCCTCACCATCCCCCCTCCTCCTCTCCCTTTCTCCATCCCTCCTCTCCCTTTCTCCATCCCTTCTCCTCCTCCTCCCCTCTCCATCCCTCCTCCTCTGCTCTCCCTTTCTCCATCCCTTCTCCTCCTCCATCCCTTCTCCTCCTCCTCCCCTCTCCATCCCTCCTCCTCTGCTCTCCCTTTCTCCATCCCTTCTCCTCCTCCATCCCTTCTCCTCCTCCCCTCTCCATCCCTTCTCCTCCTCCTCCCCTCTCCCTTTCTCCATCCCTTCTCCTCCACCTCCCCTCTCCCTTTCTCCATCCCTCCTCCTCCTCCTCCCCTCTCCCTTTCTCCATCCCTCCTCCTCCTTGCTCCAGAACTGTCACATAGCATTAGTGGGTCCGGTGCTCAGCCCCTGCAGAAATAACAGGCTAGATGGCTGTACAGACCCATTCTCCTGCTCCAGTTAGCTTTGGACAAAAAGCCCCCGTTCGGCAGGCTTGGGAGGATGCCTGCATTATTTTATTCATGCTGGGCGCTCCCTGCTTACACAACAGTCAGCGACAGCGGCCTACTAAACTCAAGTCTCCTCGCATAGGGTTAGTTAGCGATAGACGGCGCTACAGAGTTAGCGGTAACCACCTGGGTTTCAGCACTAAAACCTACACACAAGTATATGTATGCATGTAGGATGTACTGTAGTCATTGCCTGTGACGCACACAAGCCGCCACAAACTGACTGAGGAGAACAACATCAGTACCTTTGTTCAGAACAAAGGACCTAAAGATGGGAAAAGAAGATACGCACACTTCTTATAACAATCAAATATGACAATTTCATTAATAGAGCCAATTTAGCAAAGTACATTGCTAATTTAATGATATACTAACATTATTATATATATTTTTTAAATAATTATTGTATCTACTAGAAGTAGCTGTTCTTATATTCAGGATTCTAAGAAAGGGTCGGGGAGTGCAATGTTCATCAAAGGTATAAGCAGTTGTATCCAGAGACAACACGTCACTAAAGTGCTCGTCACTTCAATTATTCATTTTTTAAGTCTTCTTCACCACCCCATGCTGAGTTCCTTTACTCATGGGGGGTGGGGGAGAGAGATAAAGAGAGGAGGAGGAGGAGGAGATAGGGGGGTAGAGAGAGAGGGGGGGCAGAGAGAGTGTGTGAGAGAGTGAGGGGGGTAGAGAGAGAGAGAAAGAGGGAGAGAGAATTGAGAATTAAATTTTTATTTAACCTTTATTTAACTAGGCTAGTCAGTTAAGATCAAATTCTTATTTACAATGACGGCCTACCCCGGCAAAACCCGGACGACGCTGGGCCAATTGTGCGGACTCCCAATCACGGCCGGTTGTGATACAGCCTGGAATCGAACCAGGGTCTGTAGTGACGCCTCTAGCACTGAGATGCAGGGCCTTAGACCGCTGCGCCATTCGGGAGAAAATATAAAGAAAAAGAAGTGAGAAAGAAACATACAGCCGGATCCAGTGATACCTCATGGCATGGGTTTAGAGTGACAGAAAGAAGGAGAGAGAGAGACAGAGACAGAAGGAGAGAGAGAGACAGAAGGAGAGAGTGATCCAGTGATACTGCGGATCCAGTGATACCTCATGGCATGGGTTTAGAGTGACAGAAAGAGGGAGAAAAATAAAGCAAATGTAATACAGACCCCATTCCAGTCATTCTGCAGAGTTCTCTCCCCCACCCCATTCAAAACCATTAGCGCCGCAATTTGGCGTCCCGGTTTAAAGTCGCTGCTTGTCAGCGAGTGGGAAGCGGGAGGCGTAATCTCCCCGGTCAAATTAATCCCGATGTCAAACGGCACTAACAGTCAAGAGGCCCCGTCCGCCTTCTGCTCCTCACTGCAGCACACGGCTTACGCTAATCTCAACAAATTAACTAGCACTCGCTAACCCGTTTAAAACGATCCCCCGCTCACTCGGTGACCTTGTATGCAATTGCACCTTTTTCTAATCGTTGGGCATTAAGAAGAAGAGTATGAGCCAGAATACATGGCGGTAATTCCACACACACACTGTGGCTAAATAACTCTATTGGACAGGAAAGGAAGTAGTAGGCCTACTTCACATTAGCCATCAAAATGTACCCTTTAATATGAGAGATCCTTATTTCCTCTGTGCGTGTGAGAGAGGGTGTGAATGTTTGTGTGTGTGTGTGTGTGTGTGTGTGTGTGTGTGTGTGTGTGTGTCCACTCAAACTGTCAAAGGGAGGAGACGAATGGCTAAGTGGGGGACTTTGTGTGGGTGTGACTGCATGTGTGTGTGTTTCTCTGTGTGCGCGTGTGTCATCCTGCATTTAGATCCTACAAGAGACAAAGTACCACACAACTCTTATAAACATCAACACTCCAAAGTTCAATTACACATTAATATCAATTCATATAAAATTCTTGCATTCTTTTGAGCAAAAGTTTGTCTTACCTAAGTGATGTTCATTGATTACATCTGTGAGAAAGACCGAGACACACACAGACAGAGTGAGATGAGAGAGAGAGAGAAAGCAGGTCAAAGCACAGATCACACAACTCCAAAGCTAAACAGTACGCAATAAGATTACTGTAGATCTCCTATCGTAAATCCATTTTGGATTTAGCAGTGCATCACTATTGTCATCATCATGTTTCACGGCTATTGAGGTCAAACTCAGTAGTAGTTCAGAGTCGACAGGCAAGGATCAACTCTTCATCAAGTCAGTGATAAGGTTGTTCATCAATTTGCTTGCTACAAACGGAGTTTAACATAGACTTATGAAAAATGAATTATGCAAATGTTTCCATAATGCCCTAATGCCTCCCCAGGAATCACCGGCTGTCGAGTACTGATCAAATGAGCTTGTTTTGCAGTATGCAAAGGGATTTAGAGAGAGAACAGGCAAATAGGGGAGTAGGCTACACAGTTCAGCTAACAGAAATATAGTAATTCTACATTCATCTACATTTCTGATCCTCAAAGCGCATCTGAAAATAGACTCCCCAATTAACTTTTAGTGATTCTGTACATTATGATAGACTGAGTTTCTAATTCAGAGTTGTTGAATGGCCTGAGGGGATATGCCCATTTTCTAAAAAGCATTGTACCTCATTGGTAAGCAGTTACCCAGTGTGCCAACCCATGTCTGACAGGAGGATACCACTGCATATGTTCCAGGACCCCATGTGCCAACCTGGTTGGGTAACAGGAGGTTGAATGTGCCAGGGGAGCCAGGGGAGCCACGGGAGCCACGGGAGCCAGGGGAGCCACGGGAGCCAGGGGAGACACGGGAGCCAGGGGAGACACGGGAGCCACGGGAGCCAGGGGAGACACGGGAGACACGGGAGCCAGGGGAGACACGGGAGCCACGGGAGACACGGGAGCCAGGGGAGCCACAGGAGCCAGGGGAGCCACGGGAGCCAGGGGGAGCCAGGGGGAGCCAGATGGCATTGAGGTCTTCATGGATTTCAGTCAAGCTGCCCCTTCCAGGGAATAGCCATTGATATTCAGATCCTCTCTGTTCATTTAGTCTCTACAGTTGTTACAACATATCTCTACCATATATGGCACAATGACTCGGATTATAGTTGTCCCTGCACATTGTTTTCAATCCCATTAAATCGACAGTATCTAGTTACGTTTCAGATCCATCTTAAATTAAATGCAAGATCGTATGCTTTTTAAAATTAAATGTATAAGGGGTCTTAGTATGCGAGATGTAATCAGTGACCATTGGTGGCATTCATTTTATAACCTCTCACTTATGATAAAAAACAATACATCCACTCACACTGATAAAAACAACAACCTGGTCGACTTATGGTTATTGTGACTCAGTAAATTACTACAGTTAGAATTACAGTAGAATATTTACTAAAATGGTAACATTTTGAAAATGAATGAAAAAAATTGCAGGATGGGCATTTCAAAGCAATCCCTGTGTAATATATAACAAATAAACATAATACTGATTTGTCCTTTCCCCGCTTAAGGTATTTTGCCGAAAGGTAGTTTGCTCACCGTTTCTGAGCCTTTATCAAGCTTGCTTTAAAAAAATATGTTTCTTACTTTAATATGATAATCTTCATGGCGTGATGCCGATCTCCACACAGAGAATAATTATTTATGTATTTATTGAAATTAAAATTTCATGGTTCACTGCTTTACACAGATAGAGCATGAGTGTCTTACAGTGTTTTGGGGACTAAAGGGGGTTGAGACAATTATTCAAATATTTAACCTTAGCGGTCATAGATTATGCAAATGACGTCCCAAAAGGATTCTTTCCGCAGCTGAAAAATCTGTGCAGTTGCTCGGAGCCATGTAAAAAATCGTCAGGACCGAGCCGGAGAAAAAAAATACACGCCATTTGCTTTGGCACTTCTAAGGAGGAGGAGTAGTCAAATAACCGGCAGCTATTTTCCTCTCAGATTGAGTGGAGAAGACAGAGAGACTTGGACATGACAGAGGGAGGAAGACACCACCTATTGTGTCTATGGACTCCTCACCTCTACACAAGTCCACAGAATTCCCTCCATTGCAGACTCCACTTGTGTATAAATAGACAAACACACACACTGACCACCAATACAGTACTGAATGTACAGTAGTCTTGGCCTGCACGCACGCACGCACTGATTACCCCCCACACGCTATCAAACTGACATCCACAAAGATTTGTTCATATACAGTTGAAGTCGTAAGTTTACATACACTTAGGTTGGCGTCATTAAAATTCGTTTTTCAACCACTCCACAAATTTCTTGTTAACAAACTACAGTTTTGGCAAGTCGGTTAGGACATCTGCTTTGTGCATGACAAGTCATTTTTCTAACAATTGTTTACAGACAGATTATTTCACTTATAATTCACGGTATCACAATTACAGTGGGTCAGAAGTTTACATACACTAAGTTGACTGTGCCTTTAAACAGCTTGGAAAATTCCAGAAAAATATGTCATGGCTTTAGAAGGTGCTGATAGGCTAATTAACATTATTTGAGTCAATTAGGTGTACCTGTGGATGTATTTCAAGGCCTACTTTCAAACTCAGTGCCTCTTTGCTTGACATCATGGGAAAATCAAACGAAATCAGCCAAGACTGGTTCATCTTTGGGAGCAATTTCCAAATGCCTGAAGGTACAATGTTCATCTGTACAAACAATAGTACGCAAGTATAAACACCATGGGACCACGCAGCCGTCATACCGCTCAGGAAGGAGACACGTTCTGTCTCCGAGAGATGAACGTACTTTGGTGCGAAGTGCAAATCAATCCCAGAACAACAGCAAAGGACCTTGAAGATGCTGGATGAAACAGGTACAAAAGTATCTATATCCACAGTAAAACGAGTCCTATATCGACATAACCTGAAAGGCCGCTCAGCAAGGAAAAAGCCACTGCTCCAAAAACCCCATAAAAAAGACAGACTAGGGTTTGCAACTGCACATGGGGACAAAGATCGTACTTTTGGAGAAATGTCCTCTGGTCTGATGAAACAAAAATAGAACTGTTTGGCCATAATGACCATCGTTATGTTTGGAGGAAAAAGGGTGAGGCTTGCAAGCCGAGGAACCACATTCCAACCGTAAAGCAAAGGGTGGCAGCATCATGTTGTGGGGGTGCTTTGCTGCATTAGGGGCTGGTGCACTTCACAAAATAGATGGCATCATGAGGAAAGAAAATAATGTGGATATATTGAAGCAACATCTCAAGACATCAGTCAGGAAGTTAAAGCTTGGACACAAAAGGGTCTTCCAAATGGACAATGACCTCAAGCATACTTCCAAATTTGTGGCAAAATGGCAACAAAGTCAAGGTATTGAAGTGGCCATCACAAGGCCCTGACCTCAATCCCATAGAAAATTTGTGGGCAGAACTGAAAAAGCGTGTGCGAGCAAGGAGGCCTACAAACCTGACTCAGTTAAACCAGCTCTGTCAGGAGGAATGGGCCAAAATTCACCCAACTTATTGTGGGAAGCTATTGGAAGGCTACCTGAAAAGTTTGACCCAAGTTAAACAATTTAAAGGCAATGCTACCAAATACTAATTGTGAGTGTATGTAAACTTCTGACCCACTTGGGATGTGATGAAAGAAATAAAAGCTGAAATAAATCATTCTCTCTTCTATTATTCTGACCTAAAACTTATAGCCAGAACCTCCATCAGAAGCTAGCCATCAGAAGCTAACCAGCTACTAGCTATTTAGTCATTGTCAGCCACTACCTTCTGCACAGACACCAGCCGTTTTGTAGCCTGGATAATACTTGCCAGCCTGCCAGTATCAGACTGTTTCTCCACTACAACGCCAGATTCCTGCCGTAAGCCCTGGACCATTAGTCCTGATCATCACAGCTAGCTAGCTGCCACCGAGTGACCCTGCCCCGAAGCTGGCACTGAGCCAGGCCCTCCTCCCGGCCTACTCAGTGATCACTTGGCTACACAGCTGATGCCTCCCGGACTCTACCCCAACACGGCTAGAATCCACTACTCCACTGGATCCATGCCGTAAGCTGTGGAGCATCGGATCATCGCTGCTAGCTAGCTGCTACCGAGTGGCTATAGTGTCTAATCCCCCTGCCCCGAAGCTAGAACTAGTTAGCCACGAGCCAGGCGCATCTCCCGGCTAGCAAACAAAATTACTACAACTTTAATACCTCTTTCGCCATCTGGCCTGGACCCTTTGTCGACACAGCGCCCCGCCGTACCACCACGACTGGTCTGCCGACGGAACTCCATCCGCTGTGCCCTCAACCGGCCTTTGCCGGACGTCGGAGCAGACGCTTCTACTGACCCCGGCCTGCTAACTTTAAACGCTGTGTCTCCCGCGTGCTAGCGTAGTAACGACTACCCTGCGGCTTCCCTGTTCCATCTATTGCTGTTCACTGGATCTTATGATCACTTGGCTACATAGCTGATGCCTGCTGGACTGTTCATTAATCACGGTACTCCATTTTTTGTTTACCTGTTGGCCCCAGCCTCGAACTCAGGCCCTGTGTGTAGTTAACCGACCCTCTCTACCCATTCATCACCATTTTACCCGTTGTTGTTATCTTAGCTGATTAGCTGTTGTTGTCGTCTTACCCGTTGTCTTAGCTAGCTCTCCCAATCAACACCTGTGATTGCTTTATGCCTCGCTTTATGTCTCTCTCAAAATGTCAATATGCCTTGTATACTGTTGTTTAGGATAGTTATCATTGTTTTAGTTTACTGCAGAGTCCCTAGTCCCACTCAACATGCCTCAGATACCTCCTTTGTCCCACCTCCCACACATGCGGTGACCTCACCCAGCATAACTAGCGCGTCCAGAGATGCAACCTCTCTTATCATCACTCAGTGCATGGGTTTACCTCAAATGTACCCGCACCCCACCATACCGCTGTCTGTACATTATGCCCTGAATCTATTCTACCAAGCCCAGAAATCTGCTCCTTTTATTCTCTGTCACCAACACACTAGACA
The DNA here is from genome assembly GCF_901001165.1 of Salmo trutta. Lineage (NCBI taxonomy): Eukaryota > Metazoa > Chordata > Actinopteri > Salmoniformes > Salmonidae > Salmo > Salmo trutta. The sequence continues at coordinate 39,585,832 of NC_042979.1, forward strand.
ACCAGTTTTGATAGCCTTTAGCCGAACCCTCATCCTACTCCTCCTCTGTTCCTCTGGTGATGTGGAGGTTAACCCAGGCCCTGCGTGTCCCCAGGCACTCTCATTTGTTGACATCTGTAACCGAAAAAGCCTTGGTTTCATGTATGTTAACATCAGAAGCCTTCTCCCAAAAGTTTGTTTTACTCAATGCTTTAGCACACTCCGCCAACCTTGATGTCCTTGCCATGTCTGAATCCTGGCTTAGGAAGACCACCAAAAATTCGGAGAGTTCCATACCCAACTACAACATTTTCCATCAAGATAGAACTGCCAAAGGGGGAGGAGTTGCAATCTACTCCAGAGATAGCCAGCAAAGTTCTGTCATACTTTCCAGGTCTATGCCCAAACAGTTCGAGCTCCTAATTTTAAAAATGAATCTCTCCAGAAATAAGTCTCTCACTGTTGCAGCCTGTTATAGACCCCCCTCAGCTCCCAGCGGTGCCCTGAACACAATATGTGAATCGATTGCCACCCATCTTATCTTCAGAGTTCGTTCTGTTAGGTGACCTAAACTGGGATATGCTTAACACCCCGACAGTCCTACAATCTAAGCTAGATGCCCTCAATCTCACACAAATTATCAAGGAACCCACCAGGTACAACCCTAAATCCGTAAACATGGGCACCCTCATAGACAATATCCTGACCAACTTGCCCTCCAAATACACCTCTGCTGTTTTCAATCAGGATCTCAGCGATCACTGCCTCATTGCCTGCATCCGCTATGGGGCCACAGTCAAATGACCACCCCTCATCACTGTCAAACGCTCCCTAAAACACTTCAGCGAGCAGGCCTCTCTAATCGACCTGGCCCGGGTATCCTAGAAGGATATTTACCTCATCTCGTCAGTCGCGGATGCCTGGTCGTTCTTTAAAAGTAATTTCCTCACCATCTTAAATAAGCATGCCCCTGTCATGACGTTGCCCTCTGGGTTTTCTATGCACCATCCCCCGACCTCTATACTTCTGACACAAGGATGTGTGAAGGCGGTCGTAAATTCAAAAGGGAATGTCCTGCCTAACAGGCCACAGTAAAGAGACAGAGTGTTTTCATGGAGAGAACAAAGGATTCTTCCACCTCACAGAATTGGAGAACCGAACAACATTTATGTTCTGGAGAAGGTATAAAAGATCGGTGAAGAATCCAGCTATGAACTGGTCCGCTTGGTACAATTTTATGAAACCCATGAGAGACAATATTGCCATATTACCATAATGTTTATATAATAGCCTCAGCTATGGGACTTACATCTAAATGGTTATATCAAATGTATTAATAAGGATAAAGCTATTTGGAATATGTTGAGATGCTATGTACTGATGTTAATGTGAGAGAATTGTATTTCTGTTCAAAAGCTTAACTAAGTCATCGGCACGCCCCCAGGGACACAGACAGGACAAGGCGTCATGTGACAGCTTTTCTATGTTCAGTATAAAACCCCCACCCAGAATTTCTTTCTTCAGACCAGCTTGCCTCAGAAGAGAGAGCCAAGGTTTGACCATGCATCCCTCTACTGAAGTTTAACCATACCACGTGGTTAAACTTTTAGACTATCGATACCGACAGAATAATAACAAGTCTTTGATATTAATTAATAGTCTGCAGCTAGAAATGTGGTATCATTGAACGCGAAGACCGACAAAACATCCATTCTATCACGACATGAACGAATGTCGCTTTGAAACATCCATTCTAACCGAGAGAGACACAACGCGGACAAAAAAAAACTCTCCAACAGAAACAAACTCTCCAACAAGTATCCCGACGACACACTGAGCGTAAATATATATTGATTGCAATTGTTCCCGAATGAGTGAGCGTTCATGTGCAAAGGATTAGCATATCAATTGTTAATATTTATCAACTCTGTAGGGTCTTCTCAGCTGACCCCCCACTACTCTTTTGTTTAACAAGCCGCCATGCCGGTTTAGCCCACTAAGGCACATTCCTCCACCATTTCTTTGTAATGATACCAACTGTTTTGTACGCTTTCTGTGAATTACTTAGTTTAGTAAATAAATGATTTTAAGACAATTGATGTATGGGTGACTTAGTGAAGACTGCGTTCGTGCAATTTACGACGTTTGGAATGAGACTGGACGAGGTAAAGGATACACCATTTAACCTGTTGGGGCTAGGGGGCAGTATTTGCACGGCCGGATAAAAAAACGTACCCAATTTAAACTGGTTACTACTCTTGCCAAGAAACAAGAATACGCATATAATTAGTAGATTTGGATAGAAAACATTCTAAAGTTTCTAAAACTGTTTGAATGGTGTCTGTGAGTATAACAGAACTCATATGGCAGGCCAAAACCTGAGAAGATTCCATACAGGAAGTGCTCTGTCTGACAATTTGTTCTCCTTCATTGGCATCTCTATCAAAAATACAGCATCTCTGCTGTAACGTGACATTTTCTAAGGCTTCCATTGGCTCTCAGAAGGCGCCAGAAAGTGGAATGACGTCTCTCCAGTCTCTGGGCGAAAAACAGCAAGAGTTTTTGTGAATGGTCCGGCTGAGAACAGTGACACTGGAGATGCGCGTTCATGTGAATTCTCCATGTTTTTCTTTCTCTCTTTGAACGAATGTTGTATTCGTTATTTTACGAGAAAAATCGCATAACAATTGATTTTAAACAGCGTTTGACATGCTTCGAAGTACGGTAATGGAATATTTTGAATTTTTTTGTCACGAAATGCGCTCGCGCGTCACCCTTCAGATAGTTACCTGAACGCATGAACAAAACGGAGCTATTTCAATATAACTACGGATTATTTCGAACCAAAACAACATTTGTTGTTGAAGTAGAAGTCCTGGGAGTGCATTCTGACGAAGAACAGCAAAGGTAATCCATTTTTTCTTATAGTAAATCTGAGTTTGGTGAGTGCCAAACTTGGTGGGTGTCAAATTAGCTAGCCCGTGATGGCCGGGCTATCTACTCAGAATATTGCAAAATGCGCTTTCGCCGAAAAGCTATTTTAAAATCTGACACCGCGATTGCATAAAGGAGTTCTGTATCTATAATTCTTAAAATAATGATGTATTTTGTGAACGTTAATCGTGAGTTATTAAGTAAATTCACCGGAAGTTTGCGGTGGGTATGCTAGTTCTGAACATCACATGCTAATGTAAAAAGCTGGTTTTTGATATAAATATGAACTTGGTTGAACAAAACATACATGTGTTGTATAACATAATGTCCTAGGAGTGTCATCTGATGAAGATCATCAAAGGTTAGTGCTGCATTTAGCTGTGGTTTTGGTTTTTGTGACACATAGGCTTGCTTTGAAAATGGCTGTGTGATTATTTTTGGCAGGGTACTCTCCTGATATAATCTAATGTTTTGCTTTCGCTGTAAAGCCTTTTTGAAATTGGACAGTGTGGTTAGATTAACGAGAGTCTTGTCTTTAAAATGGTGTAAAATAGTCATACGCAAGCATCCCACCTTGCCCAGGGAGGTTAAACCAGAAGATAATCGGTCAGATACTATAATATAATATATAATGTTATAATATAGGAACGTTATATTAGGAAAATCATAACTTTGTAATCTGAATATTTTCCTGGATACCCCAACCCCGGCCACAAGCTCCGCACCCCCCACAGCTACTTGCCCAAGCCTCCCCAGCTTCTCCTTCACCCAAATCCAGATAGTAAATGTTCTGAAAGAGCTGCAAAACCTGCACCCGTACAAATAAGCTGGGCTAGACAATCTGGACCCTCTCTTTCTAAAATTATCCACCGCCATTGTTGCAACCCCTATTACCAGTGTGTTCAACCTCTCTTTCGTATCGTCCAAGATCCCTAAAGATTGGAAAGCTGCTGCGGTCATCCCCCTCTTCAAAGGGGGTGACACTCTAGACCCAAACTGTTATAGACCTATATCCATCCTGCCCTGCCTTTCTAAAGTCTTCGAAAGCCAAGTTAATAAACAGATCACTGACCAGGCAAACAGGCAAGGGAATAAACAAAATATTGCTAGAACCTATTTCTTGAATTCTAAATATCAGACATTTGAAAGCTCTAGTTTTAACCTTCATAATACCTCTGATGGCAGTAACTTTACAAGCACTAATTATGGTCAATTTAGCCTGAGAATAGTATCTAGTTATGGTAAGGGGTGAAATAAGTATAGCTAAGTTAGAGGAAAAACAAAAAGAATTTGAGGAGCTTATTCAAGAACGATCTAATGTAATCTATTACAAAAATAAAGCAAACTGGATGGAATATGGAGAAAAATGCACAAAATTTTCCATCTCATCCTCTCAAACTGAATGAAGATTACGGTAAGGAATTCTTTACAAATAATATAAAAAATGGAAAATTAAATAATGTACAGAAAGATCAGTGCGAAGGCCAAATTACAGAGGAAGACCTTTTTGAGGCTATTAAATCTTTTCAGTCTGGCATACCGGTAGAGGTATATCAAGTATTTTTTGATACACTAAAAGCTCCATTGTTAGATTGTTTTAACTACTACTTTAACTACTATAGAAATGGTAGTCTGTCAGGTACTCAGCTGGAAGGTCTGATTTCTCTATTATTAAAACAAGACCCAGATGGCAAATATAAAGACCCGGTCTATCTAAAAAAACTGGAGGCCCCTTACACTTCAATGTTGTGATGCAAAAATACTAGCAAAATGCAAGCACTCAGAATTAAAAGGGTTTTACCAGGTATGGTTCATCCTGATCAGACAGGTTTTTTACATGGACGATACATTGGAGATAATATACGACAACTACTAGAAATAATAGAACATCATGAAACATATAAGAAGCCAGAAATAGTATTTATAGCAGATTTTGAAAAGGCATTTGATAAAGTAAGACTGGATTTTATTTTAGTTTTGAATTGTCAAGAGGAGTTAAACAAGGGTGTCCGCTGTCACCATATCTATTTGTTATGGCCATCGAAATGCTACTTATTAAAATCAGATCCAATAACAACATTAGAGGATTAGAAATCCAAGGCTTAAAAACAAAGGTGTCCATGTATGCCGATGACTCAAGTTTTATGTTAAGTCCGCAAGCTAGATCCCTGCAATGTCTCATTAAAGATCTAGATAACTTTTCTGTACTCTGTGGACTAAAACCTAATTATGATAAGTTACAATATTACGTATTGGATCCTTAAAAAATACAACTTTTACATTACCTTGCAGCTTACCTATAAAATGGGATGATGGTGAAGTAGACATGCTCGGTATTCATATCACAAAATATATAAATAAGCTCTCCAAAATGAATTTCAATAGAAAACTTGTAAAAATAGACAAGATTCTGCAACCATGAAGAGGTAAATACCTGTCTATTTATGGAAAAATTGCCCTGATTAACTCCTTAGTCATATCTCAGTTTACTCACTTACTTATGGCGCTGCCTACTCCTGATGATTCATTTTTCAAATCATATGAGCAAAAAATATTTAGCTTTATCTGCGACGCTAAAACAGACAAAATAAAACGAGCCTATCTATAATGAATATGAATTGGGTGGGTTGAGATTATTAAATATAAAAGCATTAAACCTCTCTCTAAAAGCTTCCCTCATTCAAAAGTTTTATTTGAACCCTAAATGGTTCTCAAGAAAAGCTCATCCATTGTTTAAAAATTGCCTTTTTGCCTTTGTGCAGATTGCCATGTCTCATTTTCGATTAATTGAAAATGATAATTTTTTCAAAGTATCTGTCTTTTTCAAACAAGCATTGCAGAGCTGGCTACAATTTCAATTTCATCCCCCTGAAAAGATAGAACATATATTACAACAAATATTATGGCTGAACTCAAATGTGCTGGTTGATAAAATGCCTGTATTTATGGGAAAGATGTTTGAAAAGGGTATTTCGTTCTTAAATGATATTGTAAATTGTAATGGTAGAGTTATGTCCTTCATGGAGTTATCAGAATTGTACGGGAAGGTCTGCTCAATCCAAGAGTACAACCAATTGGTTAGAGCATTGCCCCAAAAATGGAGGAGGCGGGTGGCAGCGAGAGGAGGTAGGGAACTGGTCTGTCTGCCCAATATAAAGGATCAAAACTGGCGGAGGAATAAAAATAGCATAAATAGGAAAGTATACCAGTTTCATTTGAGGACAAGGATGTTGACAACTGTGCCATACAGATTGCAAAATAGTTGGGAAGAGATTTTTGATGTACCAATTCCATGGTACAGGGTGTATGAGTTGATATATAAAACAACGCAAGATTCAAGACTTCGTGCTTTTCAGCTAAAATGATTATATAGAATTCTTGCCACCAACAAAATGTTGAATATTTGGGGCATAAAATCATCGAAGCTCTGCAGATTTTGTTGTGAGGATACAGAATCAATAGACCATTTATTTTGGTATTGCACTCAGGTAGCCTGTTTCTGGTCTCAGGTTCAGGAATGGCTGAAAATGCATAACTTTGATCTAAAATTGACCCTAGAAATAGTACTGTTAGGAGATCTGGAGAGACCGGGTCAGTCAATTACTAATACTCTTAGTAAAAGTATTTATCTTCAACATGCAATCTGTAGATTCTATTCTATCCGATAGATTCAAATTGTACGTTAAACATAGTTGAAAGATATGTGTTGCGTAGAAACACGAAGTAGGTGGCCAGCAGAGATAGATGGGATGGGCTAAGGGAAGCTGAGGGTTGGTATGTGGAATTGGAGACAAGTGGGAGTGGAATTGCTGTGTGAGAGAGAGAATGATGGTCAAAAGATAAAGGAGAAAAAAAAGTCTAAATAAAACATAATAAAAGTACATTTGAATGACACTAAGTGGCAGTGTTTTTACAACTAATGCCGGTTTGCCTGAGGCTGATGCCGTACAGGTGTTTTTACACAAGTATATACACACACACACTCTCATTCAAATAAACACATACAAGAACACACACATACATGTAATAGTGCCAGACATGCACACAAACATAAAGTAGGCATTGCTGTTGTCCTTGATGTCCTTTGTTTGAAATGTATTATTTTGTTTTATATTTTTTGCATTGTTGTTTGCTGTTTTCTTCTGTCTTTACCTTTTTTCTCTTTAGTTCATTCTCTTGGTTGTTGGTGCATTGGGGGGGTTCTTGGGGGTGGGGAATGGAATAAAAAGAAGGGAGGGGGGAGGGGTCTCGAATGGTTGAGGGACAGCTATTGGGGAACTGTGGGGGGATCTTGGAGGGTTCGGGCTTCACAAGATTGTGATCATGAAAAAGGAAACTGACATATTTTATATCACTATCATGCACACGCACCCTCACACATAAGGATGGCTCTGTTGCGGAAAGACTGATACATGTTTGATCGTGTCTTGATGCTGTATTGTTTGTCCTTCATGTTCTAATACTTTAATGTTACCCCTTCCTTGTGTTTTTTGTAATAAATAATTATAAAAATCAAAAAACAAACAAAAAACAGATCACTGACCATTTCCAATCCCACCGTACCTTCTCCGCTGTGCAATCCGGTTTCCGAGCTGGTCACGGGTGCACCTCAGCTACGCTCAAGGTACTAAACGATATCATAACCTCCATCGATAAAAGACAGTACTGTGCAGACGTCTTCATCGACCTGGCCAAGGCTTTCGACTTTCTTATCGGCAGACTCAACAGCCTTGGTTTCTCAAATGGCTGCCTCACCTGGTTCAGCAACTACCTCTCAGAGAGTTCAGCGTGGCAAATCGGAGGTCCTGTTGTCCGGATCTCTGGCAGTCTCTATGGGGGTACCACAGGGTTCAATTCTCGGGCAGACTCTCTTCTCTGTATATATCAACGATGTCGCTCTTGCAGCGGGTGACTGCCTGATACACCTCTACGCAGACGACACCATTCTGTATACATCTGGCCCTTCTTTGGACAGTGTGTTAACTAACCTCCAAACGAGCTTCAATGCCATACAACACTCCTTCTGTGGCCTCCAACCGCTCTTAAACGCTAGTAAAACCAAATTCATGCTTTTCAACCATTCGCTGCCTGCACCCGTCCGCCCGACTTGCATCACTACTCTGGACAATTCTGACTTAGAATATGTGGACAACTACAAATACCTAGGTGTCTGGCTAGAGTGTAAACTCTCCTTCCAGACGCATATTAAACATCTCCAATCCAAAATTAAATCTAGAATCAGCTTCCCATTCGCAACAAAGCCTCCTTCATTCATGCCGCCAAACATACCCTCGTAAAACTGACTATCCTGCCGACCCTCAACTTCGGCGATGTCATTTACAAAATAGCTTACAATACTCTACTCAGCAAACTGGATGCAGTCTATCACAGTGCCATCCGTTTTGTCACCAAAGCCCCTTATACCAACCACCACTGCGACCTGTATGCTCTAGTCGGCTGGCCCTCACTACATATTCGTCGCCAGACCCACTGGCTCCAGGTCATCTATAACTCTATGCTAGGTAAAGCTCCGCCTTATCTCAGCTCACTGGTCACCATAGCAGCACCCACCCGTAGCACGTGCTCCAGCAGGTATATCTCACTGGTCATTCCCAAAGCCTACTTTGGTCGCCTTTCCTTCCAGTTCTCTGCTGCCAATGACTGGAACGTATTGCAAAAATCTCTGAAGCTGGAGCTTATATTTTCCTCACTAACTTTAAACATCAGCTATCTGAGCAGCTAACCAATCGCTGCAGCTGTACACAGCCCATCTGTAAATAGCCCACCCAATCTACCTACCTCTTCCCCATATTGTTTTTATTAACTTTTCTGCTCTTTTGCACACCAGTATTTCTACTTGCACATCATCATCTGCTCATCAATCACTCCAGTGTTAATTTGCAAAATTGTAATTACTCCGCTACTATGGCCTATTTCTTGCCTTACCTCCTCACGCCATTTGCACACACTGTATATAAACGTTCTTTTTTTTCTATTGTGTTATTGACTGTACGCTTGTTTATTACATGTGTAACTCTGTGTTGCTGTTTGTGTTGCACTGCTTTGCTTTATCTTGGCCAGGTCGAAGTTGTATATGAGAACTTGTTCTAAACTAGCCTACCTGGTTAAATAAAAGGTGTAAAAAAATAAACAACAAAAAAACGGGGAATTTTTACTAGGATTAAATGTCAGGAGTTTAAATGTATTTGGCTAAGGTGTATGTAAACTTCTGACTTCAACTGTATGTTCCTGCTTTTTTACTATAGGACAACAAGAAAACCTGGTCTCCTCCACTGTCCTTGAAGCATAACAGCCTCTCCACTGATAAGAGCTGTCATAGAGCTTCTGATGTTAAGCTCATCAACATGCCTGTCTATGGCGGGGGCACAGTTTGACTGGATTACTTAGCATCTAAGTCTTACATGATTCAGGTTGCATGTGTTGATGAGCAACGAGAGGGTGTTCCATCTCATTCCGATTAGTATTCAAGTATGTAGCACGTAGTATGCAGTGCTCTGTTGGGAACGCACACTGGGTGAACTGAAGTATCAGAGGGAAAAGGAGGCCAGCGAGTGCCTGTCAGAATGTGCGTCTGTGTAGTCAAGGTATGTCAAAGCCCGCATCCACAAAGTCTCTCAGAGTACGAGTGCTGATCTAGAATCAGGTTCTCCTTTTAAATCATAATGAATAAGATTATATGGAAAGATTGGGACCGGATCCTAGTTCAGCACTTCTACTCGAGACACTTTGTGGACACTGGCCCAGATCTCTGTGGATCTCATGGGTTCAGCATAACTACCAGAGGCCTGGGCCTGGTTGCATAAAACACTTTAAAATTGACATTTTCACTGCTCTATTTCACTATATATGACCATTAACATGTTATTAACATATGCGTCATAAAATTTACAAACACTACACACAAATACGAGCATTTCTGCATAGAAACGGTAAAAACAGGCCAGCTACATTTCCTGGTTGTAAGCAAACCACAATCATCCAGAATTCATAGCGATTTCAGAACGTGGAGGACCGCCTCGTGGAGGTGTATCCAATTGATGTGAGAAATATCAAAATGTCTGTGTTTGTAGCCAGCACTTTCAGCCAGAGAATTCAGTCTGAAATGGAACTGAATTCTCAACTGATGGGGTTGCCATATTGTCGAAAGGTGATTTTCCCCTTCACGTCAAAGAGGAAGACATCCGATCAGCCAACATTAGCACAGTAGAAAATAACCTAGCTAACTAGCTTGCTATAGTACCTTGTTTGAGTGTGTATTGATAGGGACAAAGTAGTAAAATGTTGGCTAATCACTGACTACTGTGTGTCCTACTGACTAATCCTGATCAAATCAAATGTATTTATATAGCCCTTCATACATCAGCTGATATCTCAAAGCTCTTATCAGTGATGAAGACCTTGACACCAGTTTTACTAGTACAGAGCCTGTAGACTCATTGGATGAAAGCTTTCAGCCTGGAATAAGCTCAAGCTCCACATCATTTGACTTTTAAACAAGCCAGGCCAGCCAAAGGTATTTATGAAAGCACAACACCCTCTTGAGAAAACAAAATCACCAATAAAGTAAACTGTCTACAAGACAAGTGCTCCTTAATCTTTCCCCACCCTTGCAGTCCATTTTCTGGCATGGGCGAGAGGGGCTGATAGAATACTCTTCTAGCCTATTCCCTCTATGGTTGGCAGTGCTTGTCTACTCAACAGCACAACTGTAGATGCCCATACACAACAAGCCCCTCAAACTTTTCACATCTTTGCTAACAGCCCATTTCAATAACCCATTATTGACTGAGTGTAACAAAACACATACCAGTCTGTGGTGATGAAGATCGCCAAAGCCTACTAAACCAGATGCCATTACCCAACACAAGAAGAGGTTGTCCAGCTGAAGAACATTCTGGAACCTGCCTGGAACATTCAACCAACACCACATCCATATTCAGTTTGACTGATGTAGTATAATATTGAATGCCTAGTATGCTCACAACTGCGCTGTGGTATAGATATTGCAAGCTGTTGTACATATGTACACCACCGTTCAAAGGTTTGGGGTCACTTAGTAATGTCCACATTTTTTGTCCATTAAAATAACATCAAATTGAACAGAAATACAGTGTAGACATTGTTAATGTTGTAAATGACTATTGTAGCTGGAAATGGCAGATTTTTTATGGAATATCTACATAGGCGTACAGAGGCCCATTATCAGCAACCATCACTCCTGTGTTCCAATGGCACATTGTATTAGCTAATCCAAGTTTATAATTTTAAAAGGCTAATTGATCATTAGAAAACCCTTTTGCAATTATGTTTGCACAGCTGAAAACTGTTGTCTGATTAAAGAAGCAATAAAACTGGCCTTCTTTAGACTAGTTGAGTATCTGGAGCATCAGCATTTGTGGGTTCGATTACAGGCTCAAAATGGTGAGAAACAAAGAACTTTCTTCTGAAACTCGTCAGTCTATTCTTGTTCTGAGAAATGAAGGCTAGTCCATGCGAGAAATTGCCAAGAAACTCAAGATCTTGTACAACGCTGTGTACTACTCCCTTCACAGAACAGCGCAAACTGGCTCTAACCAGAATAGAAAGAGGAGTGGGAGGCCCTGGCACAACTGAGCAAGAGGACAAGTACATTAGAGTGTCTAGTTTGAGAAACAGACGCCTCACAAGTCCTCAACTGGCAGCTTCATTAAATAGTACCCGCAAAACACCAGTCTCAACATCAACAGTGAAGAGGCGACTCTGGGATGCTGGCCTTCTAGGCAGAATTGCAAAGAAAAAGCCATATCTCAGACTGGCCAATAAAAAGAAAAGATTAAGATGGGCAAAATAACACAGACACTGGACAGAGGAAGATTGAAAAAAAGTGTTATGGATAGACTAATCTAAGTTTGAGGTGTTCGGATCACGAAGAACATTCATGAGACACAGAAAAAATGAAAGCATGCTGGAGGAGTGCTTGACCCCATCTGTCAAGCATGGTGCAGGCAATGTGATGGTCTGGAGGTGCTTTGGTGGTGGTAAAGTGGGAGATTTGTACAGGGTAAAAGGGATCTTGAAGAAGGAAGGCTATCACTCCATTTTACACCGCCATCCTCTGTGAACGGTGCTTAATTGGAGCCAATTTCCTCCTACAACAGGACAATGACCCAAAACACAGCTCCAAACTATGCAATAACTATTTAGGGAAGAAGCAGTCAGCTGGTATACTGTCTATAATGGAGTGGCCAGCACAGTCACCTGATCTCAACCCTATTGAGCTGTTGTGGGAGCAGGTTGACCGTATGGTACGTAGAGTGCCCATCAAACCAATCCAACTCGTGGGAGTTGCTTCAGGAAGCACGGTGTGAAATCTCTTCAGATTACCTCAACAAATTGACAACTAGAATGCCAAAGGTCTGCAAGGCTGCAAATGGAGGATTCTTTGACGAAAGCTAAGTTTGAAGGACACAATTTAAAAAAAAACAAAAAAAAAACATGATTTATAACCTTGTAAAAGTCTTGACTATATTTCCTATTCATTTTGCACCTAATTTCATGTATGTTTTCATGGAAAACAAAGACATTTCTAAGTGACCCTAAACTTTTGAACGGTAGTGTATATAATGGTGTTTTATATCATATTTTTTAGAAGTGTATTGACAAGTGACTAAATGATTCCAGCTGCATCAGGAACCAATAAAGTGTTGACTTCAACTTGTGGATCAATTCACTGATATTCATGAAATGTATTTGGAAGTAACTAGCTACAATCTTACTGCTACAATTGATGGTGGGAGTTGGTGCATCATTTACATTTTTAATTGTTGGCAAGTAAACATGTTTCAATAAAACAGAAGATTAGTCTGTCAATATAGCAAATAAGTAGACATGGCTTGTATTCAAGACAAAGTTTATTTGCTCTGGAGACCCAGGTGAGTTTACACAGCGGTATGCAGGAACAGTTATGGCAATGTATGACATATATACAATATAATAAAAATATACTACTAACCCTTATAATAAATACTACAGTTCTACAAAGGGAATACTTGCATATGGTGTGTTTGGGTGGTGCAGTGAGGTGTGCGGAGACACGTTGATACAAGGGGAGTGTTTTATTATGGGAACTTTCACATCTCCTCTTGAGATTCATGAACTTCTTTGTATCTAAGTGGTATTGTCTGTGAGAGAAAGACAAAAAACTCCATTAGACATTCACGGGCAATCATTGTCTACTGTTTATATCAGCATGGTGTAGAATATGAGACATCCCACAGGCACATGTTAGCTAGCTAATGAGAGGCACTGAGGCTAGCTAGGTTTGTTAGCTAACTTGCTATAACGTTAGACTACAGTACATTTTAGGTATAGTAAACACAGCTAGCTAGAAACTTGGTAATAGCAAAGCCCTGTTACGGCCAAATCGATCACTAAATTGTACTGTACTAAACAACACTGCCTCCTGTAAAAAGATAAGTTATATTGCTAGCTCACTATCGACAGTAAAACAACTTACTCGTTTGTCATTTGCCCTCCTGAGTCCTGGTCCAGCTGGTAACAATAATTGCTACAAAACATGACTCCATTCATTTTTAGATCAGACAGCAGGCTCAATCAACCAATGACATCATTGGTTGAACTCTTTTTGGCACGAAAATAGAAAAATACAGCTATAATTATGTCTGAAACGCCCTCTAATCAATCAGAATTATGTAGGGCTCTGGAAAAATACCCCAAATAGTGTCTAGCGGTGAAGTTTCCCTTTAAGTACATTTTCCCTTATCTTTACCCTTAAAACGTTTCCTTAACTTTAAGTAAGTTGCACAAAATGTTTTAATGTGAATTTCTCCCTTATATTAAGTGAAAAAAGTAAAGGGTGCCCATGAGGTTCCATAACTGCTTCAATAAGTATGGATATCAATGTAAACAGCATTTGTGGAGGTGAATGTTGCTTTCCTCTGGCCTAGTTTCAAAAGGAAAACATCCACCAGCTAGCTAGGTAGCTACTTATTAGCTAAACAATGGAAGGTGGACAATCCATGGCTATAAAGCTAGCTGGCTAGTTAGCTATCTACTCTGTAAGCTAGCTTTACGTGCTAGAAAGTTATAGAAACAAGTTGCGAAAAGAGTAAGTACAAGAAATGCAGTTTATTATCTTCTGAAGCAATTTGGTTATCCTGTCTTGATTGTAAAAGTTATATTTTGCAATCCCACAAAATAAATGCCATGTATGTCGAGACATTTAGTCAGTGAATAAGGCCATCTCCATGGTAACCAGATACTCTTTCTGCCGTGCATGCCTTCAAACTACTGTAAAAACCCGAAAGTACGCCCTTGCCTAAGGAAATATTTGAGGGGACAATTCCCTTAGGTAAGGGAAAATTATTCATTAACCTCTCTGGGCTACGTGGGACGCTTGCCTACTCAACAGCCAGTTGAATCCCGTGGCGCGTTATTCAAATACCTTAAAAATGCTATTACTTCAATTTCTCAAACATATGACTATTTTACACCATTTTAAAAGACAAGACTCTCTAATCTAACCACACTGTCCGATTTCAAAAAGGCTTTACAACGAAAGCAAAACATTAGATTATGTCAGCAGAGTACCCAGCCATAAATAATCAGACACCCATTTTTCAAGCTAGCATATAATGTCACATAAACCCAAACCACAGCTAAATGCAGCACTAACCTTTGATGATCTTCATCAGATGACAATCTTAGGACATTATGTTATACAATACATGCATGTCTGTTCAATCAAGTTCATATTTATATCAAAAAACAGCTTTTTACATTAGCATGTGACTAGCATGTGACTAGCATTCCCACCGAACACTTCCGGTGAATTTACTAAATTACTCACGATAAACGTTCACAAAAAACATAAATTATTTTAAGAATTATAGATACAGAACTCCTCTATGCACTCGATATGTCCGATTTTAAAATAGCTTTTCGGTGAAGGCACATTTTGCAATATTCTAAGTAGATAGCCCGGCATCACAGGGCTAGCTATTTAGACACCCACCAAGTTTAGCACTCACCAAAGTCAGATTTACTATAAGAAAAATGTTATTACCTTTGCTGTCTTCGTCAGAATGCACTCCCAGGACTTCTACTTCAATAACAAATGTTGGTTTGGTCCCAAATAATCCATTGTTATATCCAAATAGCGCCGTTTTGTTTGTGCGTTCAAGACACTATCCGAAAGGGTAAATAAGGGTTACGAGCACGACGCATTTCGTGACAAAAAAGTTCTAAATATTCCATTACCGTACTTCGAAGCATGTCAACCGCTGTTTAAAATCAATTTTTATGCCATTTTTCTCGTAAAAAAGCGCTAATATTCCGACCGGGAAATCGTTTTTTATTACAAAGAGAGTGAAAGTAAAAGCATGCTATCCCCTCATGCACGAGCCTCAGTCTGATTGCCCTCTGATAGAGCACTTGCCAAACGCGCTAGTGTGTTTCAGCCTGGGCCTTGAATTACGTCATTCAGCTTTTCCCCGGGTTCTGAGAGCCTATGGGAGCCGTAGGAAGTGTCACGTCATGCCAGAGATCCCCTGTTTTTGTTAGAGATGATCAAGGAGGGCAAGAAATGGTCAGACAGGCCACTTCCTGTAAGGAATCTTCTCAGGTTTTGGCCTGCCAAATGAGTTCTGTTATACTCACAGACACCATTCAAACAGTTTTAGAAACTTTAGGGTGTTTTCTATCCAAAGCCAATAATTATATGCATATTCTAGTTACTGGGCAGGAGTAGTAACCAGATTAAATCGGGTACGTTTTTTATCCGGCCGTGCAAATACTGCCCCCTAGCCCCAACAGGTTAAACATTTTAGATGTTTTATGCCACTGGGCCCTGACCCTTAGCATGGGGATATGGTCAAAGACGCTGAGGGTGGGTTGCACCAACATCAATGCCTATAATGCACGTTAAAACTAACGTTAATGCTACTTCACTACAATCTTACCGTTATCAGGCCCGTTACAGCATGTTGCATAAAATCAT
This sequence comes from Salmo trutta, assembly GCF_901001165.1. Taxonomy (NCBI): domain Eukaryota; kingdom Metazoa; phylum Chordata; class Actinopteri; order Salmoniformes; family Salmonidae; genus Salmo; species Salmo trutta. The sequence continues at coordinate 39,601,763 of NC_042979.1, forward strand.
CATTCGTACCAAGGCTGGGCATATCATAAGCCCCAATTCAATTGTTACACAAAATGGGAACGTAAATAGCCTACTAATAATGAGTTAATTATCATAAAACTCAACAGGATTCAACCTGTCTCTAATTACTCTCTGAAGAACTCGTTTTGGTCTCTCCAAAGTAGATATGCTGCCATTTGATCAGTTAAACCACCTCAAGTGGCAGTTAAGAATTAATCTCCAATATAAGTTTATTTTATTTTTTTAATTAATTGAGCAACAGGCTTAAAATGTATCTAGGTTTCAAATTAAAACTAAAGTTAGATTAGTGGAAGGATTTCATTTAACTAAGATTAATTTAAAACTAGGTTTAAAATTTGGTGCAACAAGATTAATAGATAAACCTTGATTTAACCCAGTTTAAGAGTTAATCCATGTTGGTGCAACCTACCCTGAGTGCACAAACACACACACAAACATGCGCAACCAATTGTACACACGCACATGAAAACGCACACAACACAAACAGAGACAGGAATATAAGGACAGCCTCAGTCAAAGTCAAAGAAAAATCTCCAGAGAACTGATGTCATAAGCAGGCCTCCAGGTTGATGTCATAAGCAGGCCTACAGGTTCACGTCATAAGCAGGCCTACAGGTTCACGTCATAAGCAGGCTTACAGGTTGATGTCATAAGCAGGCCTACAGGTTTACGTCATAAGCAGGCCTACAGGTTCACGTCATAAGTAGGCCTACAGGTTGACGTCATAAGCAGGCCTACAGGTTCACGTCATAAGCAGGCCTACAGGTTCACGTCATAAGCAGGCCTACAGGTTCACGTCATAAGCAGGCCTACAGGTTCACGTCATAAGCAGGCCTACAGGTTGATGTCATAAGCAGGCCTACAGGTTTACGTCATAAGCAGGCCTACAGGTTCACGTCATAAGCAGGCCTACAGGTTGATGTCATAAGCAGGCCTACAGGTTCACGTCATAAGCAGGCCTACAGGTTCACGTCATAAGCAGGCCTACAGGTTCACGTCATAAGCAGGCCTACAGGTTCACGTCATAAGCAGGCCTACAGGTTCACGTCATAAGCAGGCCTACAGGTTCACGTCATAAGCAGGCCTACAGGTTGATGTCATAAGCAGGCCTACAGGTTGATGTCATAAGCAGGTCTACAGGTTGATGTCATAAGCAGGCCTACAGGTTCACGTCATAAGCAGGCCTACAGGTTCACGTCATAAGCAGGCCTACAGGTTCACGTCATAAGCAGGTCTACAGGTTGATGTCATAAGCAGGCCTCCAGGTTCACGTCATAAGCAGGCCTACAGGTTCACGTCATAAGCAGGCCTACAGGTTCACGTCATAAGCAGGCCTACAGGTTCATGTCATAAGCAGGCCTACAGGTTGATGTCATAAGCAGGCCTACAGGTTCACATCATAAGCAGGCCTACAGGTTCACGTCATAAGCAGGCCTACAGGTTGATGTCATAAGCAGGCCTCCAGGTTCATGTCATAAGCAGGCCTCCAGGTTCATGTCATAAGCAGGCCTCCAGGTTCATGTCATAAGCAGGCCTACAGGTTCATGTCATAAGCAGGCCTACAGGTTCATGTCATAAGCAGGCCTACAGGTTCATGTCATAAGCAGGCCTACAGGTTGATGTCATAAGCAGGCCTACAGGTTCATGTCATAAGCAGGCCTACAGGTTCATGTCATAAGCAGGCCTACAGGTTGATGTCATAAGCAGACCTACAGGTTCATGTCATAAGCAGGCCTACAGGTTCATGTCAGGTATTTTTCATAAGGAACAGCCAATGTGTCATGGCTTCACCTGGGAGGACACACAGAATGTATCCCAAGAGACAACGAATGCCCTAATACAGACAATACCACAGAGTGTGTTTGACAGTGCGTGTGTGTGTAAACCCAGGGAAGCGTGCAGAATGGGCCTTGGCTGTGCTGGTAAGTGGTGGGAGCGGGAGGGCTAAGCCAAGGCCCTCTTGATTTAATTCCCTCTAATCAAGTCCCTGCCCTATGGGGACTGTTCTCTCCACGTGCACACACACGCGCGCACACGCACACGCGCACATGCACACACACACAGAGACAGCTCCTCCTCTCCTGCATACATAAATGTAAGCCTAATTTACACGGAAGAGGGGGGTCATGCACTGAGCTATGGAGCGTGGTCAGACATGCCCACACACACACGCATCCCGTTGCTTTTCCAAAAATAGCCCGACCTTAAAAGGGCAGAGATGAGGAGATCGCTCGGAATGAAATAGAAAAAAAGAGAATGAGGCCACAGCTGTGTAGGTCTGTGGGCTAAAACATAGACTCAATATGTCAGACAATATTAAATCAAAACATGGTATATCACTCCGTGCTCTGCAATTTAAATACACAAGGGGGCTGATTTTGGGCAAGATCATACAGCTCTAGTGGTGCGTGCGCGCAGATAGATAGATAGATAGATAGATGGATAGATAGATAGATAGATGTGTGTGTGTGTGTGTGTGCTCAGAGTACCCTGCTAGGCACCACCTACCAACTCGAGGTCGACCGATTTTTCAACGCCGATACCGATTATTGGAGGCCCAAAAAGCCGATACCGATTAATCGGCCGATTTGTTTTACATTTATTTGTAAAAATGACAATTACAACAATACTGAATGAACACTTATTTTAACTTAATATAATACATAAATAAAATCAATTTAGCCTCAAATAAATAATGAAACATGTTCAATTTGGTTTAAATAATGAAAAAACAAAGTGTTGGAGAAGAAAGTAAAAGTACAATATGTGCCATGTAAAAAAGCTAACGTTTAAGTTCCTTGCTCAGAACATGAGAACATATGAAAGCTGGTGGTTCCTTTTAACATGAGTCTTCAATATTCCCAGGTAAGATGTTTTAGGTTGTAGTTATTATAGGAATTACAGGACTATTTCTCTCTATACGATTTGTATTTCATATACCTTTGACTATTGGATGTTCTTATAGGCACTTTAGTATTGCCAGTGTAACAGTATAGCTTCCGTCCCTATCCTCGCTCCTACCTGGGCTCGAACCAGGAACACATCGACAACAGCCATCCTCGAAGCAGCGTTACCCATGTAGAGCAAGGGGAACAACTACTCCAAGTCTCAGAGCGAGTGACGTTTGAAACGCTATTACCACGCACCCGCTAACTAGCTAGCCATTTCACATCGGTTACACCAGCCTAATCTTGGGAGTTGACAGGCTTGAAGTCATAAACAAGCGCAATGCATTGCGAAGAGCTGCTGGCAAAACGCACAAAAGTGCTGTTTGAATGAATGCTTACGAGCCTGCTGGTGCCTACCACCGCTCAGTCAGACTGCTCTATCAAATCCTAGACTTAATTATAATATAATAAACACACAGAAATACGAGCCTTAGGTCATTAATATGGTTGAATCCGGAAACTATCATCAATACAGAACCGGTCTGTATTTTATCTAACGGGTGGCATCCCTAAGTATAAATATTCCTGTTCCATTGCACAACCTTCAATGGTATGTCATAGTTACGTAAAATTCTGGCAAATTAGCTCGCAACGAGCCAAGCAACGCAAAAGCAGTGACACAATTTCATGTTAGCAGGCAATATTAACTAAATATGCAGGTTTGAAAATATATACTTGTGTATTGATTTTAAAGGCATTGATGTTTATGGTTAGGTACATTGGTGCAAAGACAGTGCTTTTTTCGCAAACGCGCTTGTTAAATCATCACCCGTTTGTCGAAGTAGGCTGTGATTCGATGAGAAATTAACAGGTACCGCATCGATTATATGCAACGCAGGACACGTTAGATAAACTAGGAATATCAACCATGTGTAGTTAACTAGTGATTATGTTAAGATTAATAGTTTTTTATAAGATAAGTTTAATGCTAGCTAGCAACTTACCTTGGCTTCTTGCTACCCTCACGTAACAGGTAGTCAGCCTGCCATGCAGGCTCCTCGTGGAGTGCAATGTAAGGCAGGTGGTTAGAGCGTTGGACTAGTAACCAGAAGGTTGCAAAAACGAATCCCCAAATCCCCCCTGAACAAGGCAGTTAACCCCCATTGCTAGGCGTCATTGAAAATAAGAATGTGTTCTTAATCCGACTTGCCTAGTTAAATAAAGGTGTAAAAAAAATAGAAAATATATTTTTATTTTATTTATTATTATTATTATTTTTTTAAATCGGCAAATCGGTGGCCAAAAATACAGATTGTTATGAAAACTTGAAATCGGCCCTAATTATTCGGCCATTCCGATTAATCGGTCGACCTCTACTACCAACATTCCCAAAAGTGAAGGAACGAGACAACAGTACAAGAGGGAGGGAATGATAGAACAAAAAAGATAAATGAGAGCGAGAGTGGTTCAAAGAATGAAATGGGGCCGGGATAGTGGTAGCCCCCTGCTGAGCATGCCACGAGGCTGCCCTCTCTCCTTAAGGATGGAGTGATGGGATGGAGATGAAAGAAGGGATGGAGGGTAGTGAAGGGAGGATAAAAATGCATAAGGGGAGGGTAGGGGTACGTGATAACCCCCTTCTAGTACTTCCCACTGGGTTTGTTCATGACATGAAACGAGTGTGTGGTGATTGCCCCTTCCCTAGTTCAAGTTGTCAGGCTTCAGTCACTACATACACAGTTATTCAGTCATTTGGTTTGGCCATTTGAAATTGAGGCCCCAAATCGGGAATTTGGCAAAATCTGACAATAACTCTATCATAACTCTATCCTCCTGATTCCTGCTTACAAACAAAGACTCAAACAAGAAGTACGAGTGATACAATTCGGAAGTGGTACGATGAAGCGGATGCTAAACTACAGGACTGTTTTCCTAGCGCAGACTGGAATATATTCCAGGATTCATCCAATGGCATTGAGGAGTTTACCATATCAGTCACCGGCTTCATTAATAAGTGCATCAACAACATCGTCCCAACAGTGACCGTATGTACATACACTGATTGTACAAAACATTAGGAATACCTTCCTAATATTGAGTTGCTCCCTCTTCTGCCTTCAGAACAGCCTCAATTCATCGGGGCATAGACTCTACGAGGTGTAGAAATCGTTCCACAGGGATTCTGGCCCATGTTGACTCCAGTGCTTCCCACAGTTGTGTCAAGTTGGCTGGATGTTCTTTGGGTGGTGGACCATTCTTGATACACACAGGAAACTTAGCACGTGAAAAACTCAGCAGCGTTGCAGTTCTTGACACACTCAAACCAGTACGCCTGGCACCTACTACCATACCCCATTCAAAAGGAACTTCAATATTTTGTCTTGCCCATTAACCCTCTGAACACCACACGTACACAATCCATGTCTCAATTGTCTCAAGGCTTAAAAAGCTGTCTTTAACCTGTTTCGTCCCCTTGATTTACACTGATTGGTGGATTTAACAAGTGACATCAGTAAGGGATCATAGCCTTCACCTGGTCAGTCTGTCATTGAAAGAGCAATATTTTGTACACTCATTGTATATCCCAACCAAAAGCCATGGATTACAGGCAACATCAATGATCCGTTTCATGTGACAAAGATGAACATTTCCGTTAGAAATTTGAAAGAGAGGAGATCTAACAGGTTACTTTTAAGCAAGGTAAGACATGAATCATAGTACAGTGCCTTTGGAAAGTACTCAGACCCCTTGACTTTTTACGCATTTTGTGACATTACAGCCTTATTCTAAAATGGATAAAATACAAAAAATGTCCTCAGCAATCTACACACAATACCCCATAATGACAAAGTGAAAACAGGTTTCTAGACATTTTTGCAAATGTATTCAAAATAAAATAAATAAATACCTTATTTACATAAGTATTCAAATGCTTAGTTCAGCTCATTGCAAAGTGGTGTGTGATACGCTGATGAAGCCTGCCTTCCGTTAACGTTTGATGCCACGTTCAAAACAACTGGGAACTTGGAAATCTCAGACTTCCGATTTCAGTGCGTTCAAGACAACTGGGAACTGGGAGCTCCAACTGGGAATTCCAACTCGAGAACTTGGGCCTCTTTCCAAAGCTCCGACTTTCCGACCCGAAGATTACGGAATTATGATTTGACCTCGTATTTTTCAGAATTCCCAGATGTCTTGAAAGCACCACGAAATGCTGCAGTAGCAGTAGCTCTTGCGCTGTCTGACAGATTTTCCACTCAAAGGCTCTGTATCTGTATGCTGTATGTGTGTGCTAAATAAGATACATAACAAATTTACTGTACATGCGCCAATTAAATTACACAAAATGATGCAAATTAAACTATAGACCGATAAGCATGACAAGTTAAATGTATTTCCATCCAATGAAGAAGCTAAAAGTTTATCGTTTCTTCTTCTCGCTTATTTATCACCTTATCTATTTTTTGGGGGGACAAAAGCTGGCTATTACCGGCTAACGGAAACCCTGTCACACTGACACCCCCAACACACACACACGCATACTGCCGCCACACACTCATGCACACACCACACGCTGCTGCTAGTCACTTGAACTCAACCTACTGTATATGTACAGTACATAGCTACCTCAATTACCTCGTACCCATGCACATCGACTCGGTAATGGTACTCCCTGTATATAGCCATGTTATTTCCTACTCCCTGTATATAGCCATGTTATTTCTACTCCCTGTATATAGCCATGTTATTTCCTACTCCCTGTATATAGCCATGTTATTTTCTACTCCCTGTATATAGCCACGTTATTTTCTACTCCCTGTATATAGCTACGTTATTTTCTACTCCCTGTATATAGCCACGTTATTTTCTACTCCCTGTATATAGCCATGTTATTTCCTACTCCCTGTATATAGCCATGTTATTTCCTACTCCCTGTATATAGCCATGTTATTTTCTGCTCCCTGTATATAGCCACGTTATTTCTACTCCCTGTATATAGCCACGTTATTTTCTACTCCCTGTATATAGCCATGTTATTTCTACTCCCTGTATATAGCCATGTTATTCTCTACTCCCTGTATATAGCCATGTTATTACTACTCCCTGTATATAGCCACGTTATTTCTACTCCCTGTATATAGCCATGTTATTTCTACTCCCTGTATTTAGCCACGTTATTTCTACTCCCTGTATATAGCCATGTTATTACTACTCCCTGTATATAGCCATGTTATTACTACTCCCTGTATATAGCCATGTTATTTCCTACTCCCTGTATATAGCCATGTTATTTCCTACTCCCTGTATATAGCCATGTTATTTTCTACTCCCTGTATATAGCCACGTTATTTTCTACTCCCTGTATATAGCCATGTTATTTTCTGCTCCCTGTATATAGCCACGTTATTTTCTACTCCCTGTATATAGCCACGTTATTACTACTCCCTGTAAATAGCCATGTTATTTCCTACTCCCTGTATATAGCCATGTTATTTCTACTCCCTGTATATAGCCATGTTATTTCTGCTCCCTGTATATAGCCATGTTATTTCTACTCCCTGTATATAGCCATGTTATTTTCTGCTCCCTGTATATAGCCATGTTATTTTCTGCTCCCTGTATATAGCCACGTTATTTTCTACTCCCTGTATATAGCCACATTATTTTCTACTCCCTGTATATATCCACGTTATTTTCTACTCCCTGTATATAGCCATGTTATTTCCTACTCCCTGTATATAGCCATGTTATTTTCTGCTCCCTGTATATAGCCATGTTATTTCTACTCCCTGTATATATCCATGTTATTTTCTACTCCCTGTATATAGCCATGTTATTTTCTACTCCCTGTATATAGCCACGTTATTACTACTCCCTGTAAATAGCCATGTTATTTCCTACTCCCTGTATATAGCCATGTTATTACTACTCCCTGTAAATAGCCACGTTATTTCCTACTCCCTGTATATAGCCATGTTATTTTCTACTCCCTGTATATAGCCATGTTATTTTCTGCTCCCTGTATATAGCCATGTTATTTTCTACTCCCTGTATATAGCCACGTTATTTTCTACTCCCTATATATAGACATGTGCTTTTTACTTGTTATTTTTATTCGTTATTCGCTGTGTCACTATTTATATTTTGTATTTTAACTCTAACTCTGCTTTATTGGAAAAGGACCCGTGAGAAAGCATTTCACTGTTAGTCTACACCTGTGGTTTACCAACCATGTGACCAATAACTCCAGGTTCCCTCAGAAAATCTCTATGCTGTACTTGGAATGGACAAACTACATATAACATAGCTACAAGCAGCAAGCTAAATTAAGTCTGTGTTTCCTCTATTACTATACCTCCTTCCCCCTCTTTCCTCTGCACATTCTGTATCTTCCTCTGTTTCCTTTTCCTTGTCAGGCCATATACAGGACTTAAGACAGGAATGCATCGCCCAAGAAAGACAGAGGAGGTAGAGAGAAAGAAAGAGGAACAAAGAGAGAGAGAGAGTTTTGTCATCGAAGGATAGCTAGCAAGCTAAATCATCCCTCTGCTAAGATAAGACGCTAATGATACTAACAAGACGTTAATGACGTGACACTGAGTCAAGCAGAAGAAGACACTCTTAAAGTTATCTGGATTTTGTCATGAAAAAGAGCTCTTTACTTGGTTGTAACAGAGACCAGTCTGGCAATATGAGATTTTTTCAAACAGAAAACCAGTTTTTAAGATGCTGTGTGGCAAATTTACCCGCTGGAAAACTCCGCTGTGGACTAGTTTGAGGGACGTTGCTGTTACCTATTTAGTCCTTACAATTCACCCAGTGAGCACCATTTATTGATCAATGTATTTTCAACATCTTTTCAACCATAAAAACAAATCTTGTGCTCATAGGGTAGGGATTGGAGGCAAGACCTAAAGGAAAAGCCATTTAATTGCTTTGTCATCGACCTAGGCCCAGTTTGTTTTTAAAGTTCTTTCCTTGCTTGATACAAATCACTACCAATCAGATCAATGACCTTTGGAAGTAAAGGAAGGAAGGATCCATTTTGGAGTTATTCAAATATGACCAATGACTCGAAATCTCGCTCTCGGCTATAATTGGCTATCCTGAATCCTAATGGCGCAGAGTGATGATGTCAGAGAGTGATGTGGTGAGAATAGAATGGTCTAAGGGGGAATGGGCAGGGCTTGTCTGGGCTGTTGAGAATACTGTAGAATGGGCATGTCCCAACACCTGCTACCTTCAAGGGAAGGCTGCAGGTATGTTTCTGTTTAGTCTACCTTTGATCCCTACAGACATACACACACGCACACCTGGCTCCAGGAACAAGCCTCACCCTGCCTAAATGAGAGGACCACACAAGAGGTCCCCAGGCCCAGACATTCCCATTGCCTGTATGTATGTGCGTGTGCTTGAATATTTCTTTAGTGTTGAACCGTGCACGTTTGTTTAAAGCCTACATTTAAAAAAAAACTGAATAGTGGAGGAGTTCAAAGAAAGCAAAGCCCAGAGATCAAAGAGAAGAGCGGCACACCATGCAGAATCATTACCCATGCACCAGATACATTACCCATGCACCAGATACATTACCCATGCACCAGATACATTACCCATGCACCAGAATCATTACCTATGCACCAGAATCATTACCCATGCACCAGATACATTACCCATGCACCAGATACATTACCCATGCACCAGATACATTACCCATGCACCAGATACATTACCCATGCACCAGATACATTACCCATGCACCAGAATCCTTACCCATGCACCAGAATCCTTACCCATGCACCAGATACATTACCCATGCACCAGATACATTACCCATGCACCAGATACATTACCCATGCACCAGAAACATTACCCATGCACCAGAAACATTACCCATGCACCAGATACATTACCCATGCACCAGATACATTACCCATGCACCAGATACATTACCCATGCACCAGAATCATTACCCATGCACCAGAATCATTACCCATGCACCAGAAATATTACCCATGCACCAGAAACATTACCCATGCACCAGAATCATTATCTTCCCAACCCCTGCTCTATACACACACACACACTAAAGAGGGAAAACGATAACTCAACTGCGTCTGATGAACAAAAATGTATTTCTGCATAAATGCCATGTTCAACACAAACCACAATTTCCTAAAGCGTAGCTTACAAAACGTACTTTGCGAATACTTAAAAACAAAGGTAGCTTAATACTCTAAAGGCATTCGCATACATAGGTTCAGTTTGCTCCTAGCAGAACTCGGCTTGGTGAAGTGAACGTCTGCTCGCATACTCCTTAAAGACCTGCGCATGAAAAACAACAAAAAAGCGGAAATATTATTGTTGTTTGTCCTTCTTGAGCTACCATAGCTACAATATAGCCATAACACTTCCTCAAAATATTTATAATTCATATATCCAAATTTGTTGATATTGCTGATATCTGCGTTTTTGGCAAAAAATAAGGTTACAATCTGACTCACTTGTTCGATGAATATAAATCTGTGATTGATTTTGGGAAAACCTTGCAGAATACTTATTTACCTTTTTGAACACTACCCATGTTTTTGACAAGAAGGATATAATATATGTTACTATTGCAATGATAACAAGACCATTGAAATGACTGATTTTTTAAATTCTTGTTGCCAAATACTTTATACACAAACAAAAATTCCAGAATTCTATAACAAATTTAATCAGCTTGTTAAGACATTATCTATAGTGAATAAGAAAAATCTGAATCATTGAGATTTTGAGTGAATACAATTGCACTAGAATTGTCATTTAAAATGCGCACACACACACACACACACACACACACACACACACACACACACACACAAAATGTTCCTTTTTCAGGACCCTGTTATCAAAGATAATTCGTAAAAATCCAAATAACTTCACAGATCTTTATTGTAAAGGGTTTAAACACTGTTTCCCGTGCTTCTTCAATGAACCAAAAACAATTAATGAACATGCATCTGTGGAACGGTCGTTAAGACACTAACAGCTTACAGAAGGTAGGCAATTAAGGTCACAGTTATGAAAACTTAGGACACTAACAAGGCCTTTCTACTGACTCTGAACAAGACCAAAAGAAAGATGCCCAGGGTCCGTGCTCATCTGCGTGAACGTGCCTTAGGCATGCTGCAAGGAGGCATGAGGACTGCAGATGTGGCCAGGGCAATAAATTGCAATGTCCGTACTGTGAGACACCTAAGACAGCACTACAGGAAGACAGGACGGACAGCTGATCGTCCTCGCAGTGGCAGACCACATGTAACAACACCTGCACAGGATCGGTACATCCGAACATCACACCTGCGGGACAGGTAAAGGATGGCAACAACAACTGCCCGAGTTACACCATGGTACGCACAATCCCACCATCAGTGCTCAGACTGTCCGCAATAGGCTGAGAGAGGATGGACTGAGGGCTTGTAGGCCTGTTGTAAGGCAGGTCCTCACCAGCAACCATGCCTATAGGCACAAACCCACCGTCGCTGGACCAGACAGGACTGGCAAAAAGTGCTCTTCCCTGACGAGTCGCGGTTTTGTCTCACCAGGAGTGATTGTCGGATTCACGCTTATCTTCGAACGAATGAGCGTTACACCGAGGCCTGTACTCTGGAGCGGGACCGATTTGGAGGTGGAGGGTCCATCATGGTCTGGGGCGGTGTATCACAGCATCATCGGACTGAGCTTGTCATTGCAGGCAATCTCAACGCTGTGCGTTACAGGGAAAACATCCTCCTCTCTCATGTGGTACCCTTCCTGCAGTCTCATCCTGACATGACTATCCAGCATGACAATGCCACCAGCCATGCCATACTGCTCATTCTGTGCATGATTTCCTGCAAGACAGGAATGTCAGTGTTCTGCCATGGCCAGCAAAGGGCCGGATCTCAATCCCATTGAGCACGTCTGGGACCTGTTGGATCGGAGGGTGAGGGATAGGGCCATTCCCCCCAGAAATGTCCGGGAACTTGCAGGTGTCTTGGTGGAAGAGTGGGATAACATCTCACAGCAAGAACTGGCAAATCTGGTGCAGTCCATGAGGAGGAGATGCACTGCAGTACTTAATGCAGCTGGTGGGCACACCAGATACCGACTGTTACTTTTGATTTTGCCCCCCCTTTGTTCAGGGACACATTATTCGATTTCTGTTAGTCACATGTTTGTGGAACTTGTTAAGTTTATGTCTCAGTTGTTGAATCTTATGCTCATACAAATATTTACACATGGTAAGTTTGCTGAAAATAAACACAGTTTTTAAACACAGTTTTTATAAAGAGAGATCGATAGACACACATATATACACAGTATATATTTTGTTGTTGTATGTATTTAGTATTTTCTTATTTATACCTGTGTTTTGTTAGCCATGTTTGATGTATGGATGTAAGTTGTTGCTGATTTTGTATTAAAAAAAAATACAAAAAAAGTTTGAATTAATTTCAGATCAATAAAAAAATTCTGTAATTAATTTATGTTTTTGCCGATGTCTTAGTCACACAATATATACATCTAGCTAAGATGTTTGGTGCAGTACTTCTCAATCGCTTTTCCTCTCCTCTCTCTCGCTCATCCCTTCCTGTCAGTGAGATGGTGGTGTGGCTCGGTGATGAAAGCAGAGCTCGGCAGGCTAATGTCTTGTGACCTACTCAGAGCCTGGCGAGTACCTTCGACCAAAACTGACACAGTTGTGGCGCACAGGTCAGAGCGACGAAAAGGCATTTGAAATTTGAAGGACATATTGAAGGAGAGTGATGGAAATAGGGCTGTTCTGTACATGACCATTTCATATTTGTTATTCTTTTGTAGATTCAGGAAGTGAGATGGAAGGTGGTGTTCAGACATCCAAGGTGACACTTTACATAGTATAGCACATTATAAGCTAATATGCCACTACATGGGATACAGGATTGAAAAGTAGGGTTGGGCGGTAACCAGACTTTCATATCGTTATACCGTCCTTCACTCATACCGGGATATACGGTATTCCCGGCTTAGTACACAAGGGGGTGCGCCCCCCCCCCCCAAAAAAAGAACTAAGCCTATTGGTCGTCTATTACCAGGATGCTAACAACAAAATTGTTAACAAAATTAGCATAAGTAATAACGAATTTTCATGGAGACTGCTTGTTAAATAAGTTAACGGTCGCAAACGAAAATAAATGATTTGCAAAGACAGGCAATCCAGCTCATAAAGTTCTACAGGACCTACCGGATGTCATTTTTGGTGAGTTTGGACATTTACAACCGAATGTGAATGAGAGACATTGTGCGAAGTTTTGACGCTTGCTTGTCTGAAGGAAGAACAGTACCGGCTCTGGAGCAGCATGTGTAGGCTACAAGCTGTGTCTGTGTGAAATCTGGAGTCGCTAGGGCAACAGGCCTTCCTGTTATGCTTGGAGAAGAGGGGGGAGAAGACTGGCCAAGAACGGAGAGGATAAAATTTTTTTTAAAAACAATGAAATGAAGATAGTGGCAGTTGTACAATTAACTCATCCAGAGGGCTTTGACTTCTCAAATACAGTAGAAAGCTAACACAATATGATGCCCAGTCACCTTATTAATTCAGCCACTTACTTAAAGTTAAATTTAGGTCTCAGGTTAACATAGAATTCTGCGTTTTTCACAGGAAGAAAATATGAAATATCTTGCTGCGTTTTGTAAATGCAGATGTAAAATGCTTCTTATTGTAATTTCTGCTTGGCAGAAACTCTAGGGCGTTTTTCCAAGCCACCGTGCTTCTACATCTGCATTGCTTGCGTTTGGGGTTTTAGGCTGGGTTTCTGTATAGCACTTTGTGACATCTGCTGAAAAGGGCTTTATAAATTTGATTGATTGTCAATACACAGCTGGACTCACCTGCTCCCGCTTTCTCCTGTTGTGCTATTTACAAACACATGACTGGCTCAACTATTCTGGGGAACTACGGTAAGCTTCATAATGTAAAATAATGTGACCGGTGAAATGAAGAACGCAATCTGCTTTATCTCCTAACATATTGCACAAGTTGACTGCAGGTATTTACCAAAAAAGTAGCTACAAATATTAAAATGTACTGAAAAACTTTAAAGAAATAGGTTCAACGGTATTGCCGGTATTGAAAAACCATCCCGTAGATATTTCCAAATACCCCGGTATATATGGTATACCGCCCAAGCCTATTGGAAAAAATGCATATAAGCACAGGTAACACACACGACACGCACACGCTCCATCAATGTTGATCAATGTCAAACAAAGCCAGTGTCCATGAACGTCAACTCCAACAAAATGAACCCGACAACTAAGCAAAGCAACTAAAACAACAGACAAAAGACAAAACAGTATAAACAAAATAAAATGACAAACCAACATCTCATCTTGGCTAGCTGGAAAACATGACATCATAGGCTAAAACGTGGGTTGGGGCACTTGTTCTTCCCACATTCGAGAGAGCAGGGTAAGAATTTTCCTCGCTGTAGACGTTTGGAATTCGCCTCTCCTTCTTTCCCTTCTCACAAAGGGGAAAATTATGTAGACTTCAAAGAGGACTAGGGGAGAAGCTAATCTCCGCTGCCCCTCCCTCCCTCCCATCCTGCTGCAGCACGCTAGGCTAACGCTAGCGATATCGCTACCCTCCCAACATGGCGACCCACTGTGGGTTCCTGCCTTCTTCACTGGGTGGGGACTAGAGGGGGAAGTGGGGGGGGTTACAATACGCAAAACTTGCAAACCAAGAGCATGGAGTTGATGGGTGTTGGTTAGGTCGGCCGCAGCAGAATTTGCGTGACTAGCATCATGGTTCGTGCTCCTCAACACAAACACACACATATCTGCGTCAACTTATCGACCCCGTTATGTAAAGTCCTTTTTTAAAGATACATACTGGCACGGTGTGCTAGCACTGCGCAGTGACCTAGATCTATACCCATGGCCGTGGAGAGAGAAGAGAGGGAGGGGGAAGAGAGAGAGGGGTGAGGGAGAGAGAAACAGCGAGAAGCGGTAATTCCCAAGGACTGGGGGTTGTAGGGTGCATGTGTGTCAGTGCGGGGGCGTCGTGTGGTTGTGTGTGTGTGTGTAGTGGAGTCGTGTGTGTGTTGTGGGGGGGTTACGATGGGCACATACCCCCAATGTCGTGCATGATTAGAGACGACGTTACAGCTCAGTGGAAGGGGATGTCTTTTCCAGCCACACTCAGGACATATGGCGAGTAGGGATGGCAGGGTGTGTGTGAGTGTGTGGTGGGGGGTTAGGAGATGAGCTGGAAGGGTTAGAGGTTGTGTGGGGGGGAGGGGGTGGGGTCATGACAGCTTCCTGTTCCCATAGACATACTTACACACAGGGAGACATATATATTCAGGTCATTCTAGTCAAATACTTGTACACAATGACATACACGGGGAAAGAGACATACACGGGGAAAGAGACGGGGATGGGGACAGAAACCGGGACAGAGACCGGGACTGGGACAGACATAGCTGACATAAGAGTATTGTCACCTCTCCATGGGGTAAAGGCATAAAGAACACATCTTGTGGCTTTGACCAGACTTCTACAGAGAGACAAGCAACGCTCACACACACAAACACCACGTGCGCAATCAGGGCAGCACGCAAACATACAATCACCAGTATGAGCAACCAAAAATACATTTATGTTTGTATAATATTATCCATATGACACACACACACACACACAGCTAGTTATAGATCGGGACAGTGTGACCAGAGGGGTTTAGCAGGCTTCAGTTGGAGTGTCAGTGGACATCAGTGTTCATGCCAGGGAGAGCCTAGAAGAGCCAGTAGGCATGTAGAGAGAGAAATAGAATGATGAGAGAGGAAGGGGGAGAGAGAAATAGAGTTAAGAAAGAGGGCGAGAAAGAAAGAGAGAGAGGGAGGGAGAAGTGGGAAATAGAGGGAGAATAAAGAAAAAATAAAGGAAGGGACTAGAAGATAGAGCTGTAAATGAAGGGACTTAAAAGACATGAGAGGCAGCGACTTGAGATAAAGAGGAATGAAAACAAAGGTATTGAAGGGAGAGAGAGAGAGAGAGAGAGAGAGAAGCCACCTGTCAGCCATATTGGCAGTCTCCAGAGGAATGAATGGAATTCTACAGTATTTCAATGTATTTAAGTATTTTTGTGTTGTAGTGGGGACATGTCAATGTGTAGTTTTTATGCATGCATAATCTATGAGCAGAATAACTGTTTTACCTCAATTAGACTCAAAATCCCTATTTTGAAAGCGACTTTTCTTGAAACTGTGCAATTCGAGTTCTAGCCAATGAGCTTCAGTCCCTCGGATTTAAGTGACAGCTAACAAGAAGCCTACCCAGCGTTTTCCAATGAGGTTGCAGGGTGGGCCCAACAGCTGAGTGGACACAGCAGAGAGAGAGCAATGACATGGTGCACATATCTGCACATACAGTATATGATGTAGTACGCAACTTCCGGGAACCACTTTTGGCTCGTGAGTGCTACTTTCAGAACTACTGGCTAAAAAGTATACGAAACTACCAGAAAATCTCAAAGTTTTTATACATTTTTCATTTATTTATTTTTTATGTTTAGCTCACATAATATAATTTCAAAGTATGCATTAAGGTGTCTGTAATAGAATAACCTTGGCGAAAACAAATGTAGACATTAATACATGCATTTCTATAGCTTTTTTCTATAGCATTTCTATAATATTTTTTACAATGTTGGGGGAGTGGCAAGATGGAGGCACGGTGGATTCAAAACACCGCCCCCTGTCAGTTATCTAGTGAACATATAAATCATTGGCTGCAACCCAAGAGGCTTTTAAAGAGAAGCAGGTCCCATTAAATCTGGTGGCAGCGGTGGGATCCAGTAGATCACCTCCATCTACTAGCAGTGAGGACTGGTGCACTGGAATTACTGTCTGCCAATGAATACCAATATATCACCAATTCTATCCATTAGAATGAATAGTAATCTATTAATTACCCCCATCACTGCTCTCTGTCTTTAATCACTAACGTATCTACTAATTTAATCTACTTCAACAGAGGGATGGGTGACCCCCCCTTCATTCCTCTTTCATCCCTCTATCCCCTGCATTTCTCGCCCTCTTGCTCTCTCTCTCCTTCACTCGAAGTCACTCAGGGTGGGCTGTGGCCTCAGCAGGTGGAGAGAGAGGGAACAAGGAAGGATGGAGTGAAGGGAAGGAGGGAGATGGCCGCAGCCATGCCGTTAACTGGGAACATGTGGCTTTCATTTGGGGCTGGGAGTGGCTGCTGCCAAGAGCGAGGGAGGAGAAAATGAGAGTACGAATGATCTGTCGCAGACTCTCTCCCTCCAGCCTATTAAACTTGCTCCCCTCAACACAAAAAAACAGAAGGATAAAAGAACACCTAGCTAATACCAGCCAACCCGGCAAAATCCTCCAGTCTTAGTTGAAGAGCCCTGGAGGCGCCGGCGCGAGCCCCAAGATAGCCTCTGACACACCCTCTCCACCTCCCTCCCTCCCTCCCCTCATCTGGAAGCAGTTCCCACTCTCCCTCCAGCCACTGCGCCATATATCACCCACTAATCTATCATCTGATCTCAGACCTGGCGCAACTCCTCTCCTTCTCGCCCGTTACATATCCCAGGTCATTTTTTATTTCCCTCCTCCCCTTCATGTGTGGCTTCCTCTGCCCATGATTGAATGGCTGTTGAGCAGACAGGACCGTTTTATAAGCCGGGCCTGTGACAGAACCAAGTGCCATTGAAGAGAAGAAAGAGAGTGTTAAAGTCTCTCTCTCTGGAAGGTCAAACCAGGCCAGCAATTTTAAAGTATCCAATGGGTTAAGACAGAATCACACTGGGTTATCAGTAAGGATCAGACAATGAATTATACTAGTGAAGAAGAAAATGAGACAGAAATCGCATCATTGTATCTAAGTCTATGGTTCAACAGGTTCAAATGGTGTCTCGTGAGGTTCTCCCGGTCTCGCACTCTCTTTTCAATCCATCTTCCGGTCTCCCCACCTCTCTTTTCAATCCATCTTCCGGTCTCCCCACCTCTCTCGCCCCCCACCCTCTCCATCTCACAAGACCTCTCTCGCCCCCCACCCTCTCCATCTCACAAGACCTCTCTCGCCCCCCACCCTCTCCATCTCACAAGACCTCTCTCGCCCCCCACCCTCTCCATCTCACAAGACCTCTCTCGCCCCCCACCCTCTCCATCTCACAAGACCTCTCTCGCCCCCCACCCTCTCCATCTCAAAGCCACTCCCTCTATGTCTCACTCACATACTCACAGATATACTTCCATACAGAGTATGAATCCACTCTAACCCGACACAGTATGAATCCACTCAGATTCAGAAAAGTTAAAGTGAGTTACTTCCAGCAGGCAAAAATGGAGAATGGGTGGAATACATGGAAAATGGAGACTCAAAATATGGTCATTGTTGGGTTATGCTGCAGCTGGGGTAGATTGTGGCGAGATGTTGTTTTGCAGGACTGGGACAATTTGTTATGCCAAAACTCTACAGGGGAGCTGGCTAGTGTCTAACCTCTGCATCCGCTAACTCAGGAGGCAGAGTTGTCTGTCGCGTTCAGAAAGCATGAAATTATATACAAACATTACACGGTAGGCATCGTTAGACAGAGTCAATGAAATAAGGAAAGAGAAAGAACTAAGAGAAAATGAGCAGGGAAAAATGCCCCTTCACTGTTCTATAGTGGGTTTGATAACAGTCAGCTCTTTCTCCAAATTTGGGTTTTCCCTAATGTTGAAATAAAACTAAATGAAGTATGCCATCGTTACCGGAGCATTAAATATGGAGTGTGACCTTGTTCTAAACAGCGGCTGCTTCTCGCTCTACATAACAATATTCATTTGACACAGCAAAACCTGCACAAACCTCTTTTTCCCCTCCACAGATAACCCAACATTGAGAATTTTCAATTAGCAAATTAACTACTTGTTTATAAGATGATAATAATGTTGATAAGATAATAAGGTTTAAAGATAATAAGATAAACTTTATTGTCCTAGAAGGGAAATTTGTCATGGACATTCCAGTTTTACGCAGGCTACCAATCACACACATTCGACAATGGTGTCTCATTTCTTCTGAGCACATTCTAATTGTTTCTTCGTTTCCTCCCCTAACGTCCTCTCTTGACTTTCCTGTGACATAGAAATAGAGGGAAGGACTTGGAGGAGCAAATGTATGGACAAAGTTGTTTCATTAGTGATTTTGACTTGGTTAAGTAGAGAACGCTTGTAGCTAATTTCACAGCTCTGTTCACATGACATGATGTGATCTAGGCTAAGTAACACCAGCATCAGAGTATTTGACCCCCCATCCCTCGGGTCAAACGCCTGGTTTCTTTAGACTGGTGAACTCAATGACCCAAAGCACAGGACCTCACAGAGGTGTTTCCTTGCTATGCCTGATAAAAGTTGAGAAATTCGTCAAACCAAAAAAAACAAAAAATGTGTGGAGGGAAATATTGACAAAAATCACCCGTTACAAATCTGCATAAAGTAAAGTATTAAACACACAAAACTGCTTAAATTCTCTAATTATGACAGAATCTCCTCTGATGTCCGTACCATGTGTTTGTGTTTCAGGGACAATGATCGTGTTTGTTACCATTTCATTCATCATGGATTTAAAACAGTAATTCCTCAGATTCCCCAGAGGCAGCTGATAAAAACCTGTTCAAAGATGATTAACATGACTTTAAAAGCGATTGATTTGGTTTATCCGAAGCATTGAGGGATTACCGTCCTATCCTCTCATCAACCTGACATCTCTCCTAGGCTTCTGTCAATTTCTTTCCCTCTCTTTTAGCCACTGCCCCCTCCATCCCTCTTTAAGCCATTTCCTTTGCTCTCGATTCAACTTCTTGTCCCTCCATATCTTCTCTCTATATCCTGTCCTCTCTCACTCCTCTCCTTTTCTCTCCCTGTCCTCTCCTCGCTCCATCCTGTCCTCGCTCCATCTTGTCCTCAGTTATAAGATCTGATCATGGCATGCCTTTGCAGAGCAACGAGCTGAGAGAGACGTCTTATTCAGGTCTCTCTGATGGGATCAAGTGTGAAAAATAGCATTTGGCATCCATCTCTGCCTCCGGCCAAGGCACTGGGATGGCGCTAGAGCTAGAGATAGGAAGTGAAGCCGCCCTGAACAGACATGATAAGTCAAGCACACAAAGGGCCTAGTTCAATCCCATGTGGCACGTCAGAAAGCGCGTCGCTCTGCATAGACACCTCATTAAAGTCGAGAACCGTGTTCTGCCCCAGCATTCTATTTCTATGCTATTTCTACGCAAACTGACTCGGCAGTTGCAACATTGAACAGCGGAGCCGAGTGGCCAGGCGTTAGAGTAGGAACAGAATGGCGTGGAACAGCCAGGAATGCCATGACAGCACAATCCCGCCGTCACATGCCGTTAGCCTCAGCGTGACTAACAAGCAACTTGAGCAACGCTGTCAAATTAATACAACACTCCTCAAACATGCATCTTGTGTTGCTGCAGTCATACGCAAGCATGCGCTCTGCTCATTTACAATGCTGGCAATGAGGAGACCATCAAACAAACACAATTTTGCATTCTCTCAAGGTGTCCTCTGCAAATAATTCATCTTATAAATGTGTCTATAGACAAAAAGTGAATTATGAAAAGAAATCACTTACGTATGACTCTGTACGAGTCCGCACTTTGAGTAGACCGGAACTAATGCGAGCGTGAATTATAAAATTACAATTATACTGGTGTCAAATACCAAGATGTGTTTGTTTCCCGTACGTTCTACCCCACAAACAGGTATGAAACTCATATTCACTGACATAACAAATGAATTGCAGACAGTATGTATGGCATCACACAGCTCACCAACACTATTGTGAGAGTCTCGTATGCTCGGCAAACAGACGTCAAGCCTTTTCCCTGAGCGCTGAGGCTGCAGTTGAGGTCTTTACTTCTATTGTGTGTGTGTGTGTGTGTGTGTCCGTGCCCATACTTTATACTCCCCAGTCCTGCACCCAGTGGGAGGCACAGCGGGGCGAAACACAACCATTTGACTGCCAGGAGGCACAATGCAATCATCAGCTAGCCTGCTTCCCCCCCCTCCATCTTTCCCCATGGAAATGGACACACACACACTTGGACATTAAACACAGCCACAGTTTTATCTACTTTACTATACACACATTCAATAGGCACACGCACGTACACACACATCCATCTAAACACAAGCCCACATTTTCAGATCTCCAGTGTTGAGTAGCAGAGAAGAGCAGTGTCTTTTTACATCCTCCAGATCGCAAGCAGCAGCCTGACACCCAAACAGTGACCCTGCCCAGCTCTGCAGCTTGTGAATGGTGAGGGACTCGTGTTTCAATGATCCCTGCTTCAGCCAATAGGAGGGCCCCAGCCCCAGGCTGCCGGGGACTCAGCCAATGGGAAGTGTCCCTCCGGTCCATGTGACTGAATATGCTTCTGTCCATCAACTGGGTCATATATAGCTAATTTCAAGTGGGACAGAGGAGGAGGCTGGGTGGAAGCATGGAGCTGTTCAATTCCTTGTCTAACCTGGTTAGACGTTATGTGTGTGTGTGTGTGTGACTGCGTGTGTGTGAGGGTGTGTGACTGCGTGTGTGTGAGGGTGTGTGACTGCATGTTCTTTTTCCATTTTTTTCTCTCGATCTGCTGATTATCCACGGACAGAACTGAACAGAACTAAACGATTCCTGTTGGGGAAGCCAGAGAACGTGTGAACAGGAGGTCAGAATGAGGGAGGGAGACAGGCAGAGAAAGAACGAGAGAGGGGAGGGAGGGAGAAAACACTCCCATTCCTCTCATTTCCAGTCCAACTTTTTCTTCTCCACCAGACCACATTTAATGGAAGTCATCCTCTGCTCAATGGTGCCCCGTGTTTTTTTGGTCCAATTTTTCCCTCTTTGTGTATTTCCTTCCCCCGCTTATATGATTTCTTGACAGATTACCCTCCTTTCTCAAGCATGGCTTCCTGTGTGACGCGGGAGAAGTTCACGGGACTTACTTCTCTCTTTGTTTGGGTAAGCAGAACATTTGTCATTTTCTCTTCCTGTCCACTGTGTGCAATGGTGATGTGCTGTGCTATGACTAACTCTCCTGAGCATGTTTCTCTCTCCTGCTCCCTATGTTCAGTACAATTCCACTTCTGCAGTTTCATTTTAGACCAGCTTCATGCCCAAGTGTGATTGTCGGTTCCAAAACAATTTGGGGTTAAGGTTATGTTCAACCGGAGAGGGTCTACTTTGTAATTAGTAGTTAGTCCCTGGCACCGGCAACAGGGTGAGGCTGCTTATTGTCATCGCTATGTACTGCTAAACCACGGACATTGTCACCGGCAAATCCGTTAGCACAGGTGGGTGGAGGGAGGGGGATTTTTCTGCCCAGAAAAGCTGTTTTTCTTTTCACGGAGAGAGAGAGCATGGAGAAGGGGGTCGTCGGGGTGAGACTATGGGAGTTGTTGAGTGGGGGGGGGTTGGAGTGGAGAGCCCGGCACGGCTTAGCTCTTCTGGGCGCTCCTAGTCACTGGGAAAAAGGAGGGTGAGGGGTGAGGGAGGAACTGGGCTAGACAGTGGACAAAAGCAGGGGGCCCTCTGCCCCCAACACAGCCAAACAGGCCACTGGATAAGATGGGGGGACGGGGGGACGGGGGGGTGAGGAGGGAACAGAGGACGTTGGTCATTAGGGCAGGGACTGGATAAGACGTGAGGGGGGGTTCTGAGCGAGGTGCGAAACGCAGAAAGACGTTAGTATACTTTTGTTTCCATTTCTTTTGCAGAACATTTAATCCACACTCTCTCTACTCTTCCCTCTCATGGCACTTTTTTCCACATTGGGAAAAAAAAGTGGCTGGCCGGCAACTTTGTGAGGAACAGTGAAGAAAAACTGCAACACAGCAAAATGTGAGGAAAGACTTCTTCCCAAAAAAGACGAGGAAAAGAAATGCAGCTATAATGAAAGTAGGGAGGGTGGGACAAGGTTTTGGTTTCAGGAAGGAGGGGGTGTTGGAATGTGTCGAGTGACAGGAAATGCGTCGTCTGACCGTTTTTTGTGTAGTTTTTTTCCTTCTCTCCAACACAAATGAAAATATAACTCGCTTTTAAATATAAACCGCCCGGGCAGCAAGCATAGACGATTTACAAGCCCCATTCAAGTATTTTTGTATGTGGGAGACCAAACAACACTCATACAGAAGTCACATTTTGTGGACATTGAATCCAATATTCGTATCTCTCCTTCCCATTACGAAAAAAAACTAAACATGACCACTTCTTTAACCCAATGAGTCGCACCGCACCGCAGGCGTGATTAAACATTGTGTGTTTGAGCTACATACTTCTGGGTTGTACCATTGGTTTCTGGGTTGTACCATTGGATTCTCTCTCTTCTGCATCCGTTGGTACCAACCATTAGCCTGTGTGATTAAAGAGCGGTGTTTGTAAGACAAGGGCGGATCCCGACGGGGCCTGGGTCTTTTTTTCTTTACAAAAACGTCTATAGAGTCAGAATGGTTTGAGCTCTTAAAGGTTATCATCTATGAAAAGCTGAGACTAACGAACACGCACAAGTAACATGTTTTGCTCTCTGATGTTCACAAGCCATACAAGAGTCGTAAGACAGTAAGAAGTTCTTCTATGTAGAAGATCATAGAACATAGTGTCTATTATACTGTAATGAGCTCAAATAGTTACTGTCATGAACTCCAAACATATATATATATATTCATTAAATATTTGTGCTTTGGCAGACCTTCATTTCTTGTATTGACATTTGTCAATAAAACCCATGAATGCAACTGTTTATGTCAAATAGTTGTGTGTTCTACTTGTAGCCCTGGTTGTCCTGAACAAAACATGGTAAAACACTTCCTTGTGAGGCTCAATTTATGCCCTGGACATTCAGATAAATGAAAGTCAGATAAATGAAAAGCCGATTTTAGCTGGGGTCTCAGGACTGATAGGGTTAAATAACTGCATCGGTCAACTTGAGTTAAGAGGAAGCTGGGAAGCTGAGACAAATACCATGTTTCTGCTCAAATGTGATTCAAATCCCAACACCAGTAGCTAAAAAGGAAACAAGTAAAGGACCGGATCAATCAGAGCAGACAGAGTCAATGTTGCAGAGAAACTCGCTTGGTGCTACTGCTGCTCCAAGGGGTTCTCGCACACGCTCAGTAAAGCGCTGTTGGCAAGGACCTGCTGATATTTGTGATGAACTGACTGCTGACAGGGCCAACAGAGGGGCAGCCAGCCAAACAGCAAGCCAGGAGGGAGGCTTTTTTTCTCGCTCTACTTTATGAGGGAGGAGAAGAGGGCTTTGGACGCCTGCATTAAAATGTCCCAGTACCTAAGCTTTGCCTTTGCTATCGTCTTCCATTCTACCCCCTCCTCCCTCTGTTATCTTCCCCCCTAGCCTGTCTGCCTGCCTGCCTCTCCAGCCTCTACCTGGATTTGAATAGAAACCAGACAGGCAATTCACTGGGCTCAGTCGCCATTCAAGCCCGCTGGCCGTACAATGGGGATCTGTTAGCACGCAGTCACCAAATGCACTCCCATCCCCCACATAAAGCGCAGACCTGCGCCGAGAGGGAGAGAGAGGGAGGGGAAAGAGGGGTTGGGATTAGAGGGCTAGGGTGCAGAGGGTGGGTGTTTTTTTGGAGGGAGGTCAGGGATGGAAGAGGGGGGGTAGCAGTGGACAGGAAATGTCTGCCTTTGATGAACCACTTGCAGATTGGCGCTCCACCAAAAAAGAGAGAGAAAGAAGGAGGGAGAAGAGGCGGGAAGAGGAGGGGGAAAAGGAACAGGCCAAGGTAACATGCTGTCTGAACCTTACCCCTGGGGGCCCCTTTTCAGACAATTTGGTGCAGTAAAAAACGTGTGAGGAGAGAGAGAGAATGAGGGAGAGAACGAACGTAAAGCCTCAGAACCTGTCTACCACTTCCTCTGCCAATGACACGGTCGTTAAAGAACTCACGTGCTGCAAAAACAAACACTCAAAGGCGTGGGGGGGGCTCGGAGGGTTCATTTACGCTACCCTGTCCTTCCAAGTCCCTCTCTCTCTCCATGCATCTTCATTTAACCCTTCCTCTTCTCTTCTTAGCTCTCACTCTTTCAGCGAGGAACCATGGACATGCTCGTCAAACTTTACGGAGATCTCTGCCTCTTTTGTCGGGCTCCAGATTGAGTCGTAATCTCTAGAACGTACATTGATAAAAATAACAACCACAAGAGAGAAAAGAATGATAAAAAACAAACCCCCCAAAAATCTTGCACTATTGTCCCCGTTCGTCTAGCTAGCTCGCAGCTTCACCCCAACCCGCTAGGTTTAGAGTTTTCAAAATTCACATTTCTACGTCGGCGACGGGACTCCAACATTCCGACGGCTTTGCGAGGTCGAGAATGTAGCTAGAGTAACTTAACTACTTGAACTTGTCTCTGCGTCAAAGACCTTATCTGCGGCCATCTCCTGCAGTGGGGAGAATGGAGTCACGGCACCAACCTTAACTGCCGCCTGTCAGCTCAGTTCAGCTTCACTGCTTATGGACAAAGGCAGGTGTGTGGGTGTATGTGTGTGTGTGTGTGTGTGTGTGGGGGGGGCACTATCTGAGAGGATGGATATTTAGTTGACTAGTGTTGCGATATACTGGGAATGCTTGTATGTGTGTGAAACAGTGCACGTGTGTGAAAGCGTGCACGTGTGTGAAAGAGTGCACGTGTTTGTTAGAAGGCATGCGTGTGCATGGGGAGAGAAAGGAATTGAGCATATGTGCGTGTCAAAATATGGGAACATACTATAGTCAAAAGCGTCCATTATGGCTGACAACTATACTGAATAAAAATATAAAATGCAACATGCAACGATTTCAAAGATTTTACTGAGTTACAGTTCATATAAAGAATTTAGTCAATTGAAAGAAGTTAATTAGGCACTAATCTGTGGATTTCACATGACTGGGCATGGATGCAGCTATGGGTAGGCCTGGGAGGACAAAGGCCCACCTACTTGGCAGCCAGGCCTAGCCAATCAGAATTAGTTTTTCCCCACAAAAGGGCTTTATTACAGACAGAAATACTCATCAGCTCTCCCCCTACCCCACCCCTCCTCAGACGATCCCGCCGGTGAAGAAGCCGGATGTGGAGGTCCTGGGCTGGCGTGGTTACACAGTCCGCGGTTGTGAGGCCGGTTGGACAAAGTCTCTAAAACAACGTTGGAGGTGGCTTATGGTAGAGAAATTGACATTCAATTCTCTGGCAACAGCTTAAGTGGACATTCTTGCAGTCAGCATGCCAATTGCACACTCCCTCAAAACTTGACACATCTGTGGCAGCCTTTCATTGTCCACAGCACAAGGTGCACCGGTGTAATGATCATGCTGTTTAATCAGCTTCTTGATATGCCACACCTGTCAGGTGGATGGATTATCTTGGCAAAGAAGAAATGCTCACTAACAGGGATGTATACACATTCATGCATAACATTGAGAAATAAGCTTTTTGTGCATATGTAGAATTTCATGGATATTTTATTTTGGCTCATGAAACATGTGAGCAACACTTTACATGTTGTGCTTATATTTCTGTTCAGTGTATTGTTTTTTAGCAACCTCACAGCTTTCCAAACCCATGTGCTCCCCTGAATTGAAGTAATGTTGGTTGTTAAGATATGCTGGCTGACGTTACGTGTGTGTGATGTGTGTTTGTGATTAAGAGTAAAAGAATGTCAGTGGTGTGTGTTTGTTTGGTGGGGCTGCAGGCTTGGTGACATGGCAGGAGAGGCTGTTTCCACATGCCCAGAGAGCAGGCCCTAGTCTCGCTCCTGAGAACTATATACAGCCACACCGCGAAGTAAAATAACTACAGCCATAACTACAGCCACACCGTGAAGTAAAATAACTACAGCCACACCGTGGAGTAAAATAACTACAGCCACACCGTGGAGTAAAATAACTACAGCCACACCGTGAAGTAAAATAACTACAGCCACACCGTGGAGTAAAATAACTACAGCCACACCGTGGAGTAAAATAACTACAGCCACACCGTGGAGTAAAATAACTACAGCCACACCGTGAAGTAAAATAACTACAGCCACACCGTGGAGTAAAATAACTACAGCCACACCGTGGAGTAAAATAACTACAGCCACACCGTGGAGTAAAATAACTACAGCCACACCGTGGAGTAAAATAACTACAGCCACACCGTGGAGTAAAATAACTACAGCCACACCGTGGAGTAAAATAACTACAGCCACACCGTGGAGTAAAATAACTACAGCCACACCGTGGAGTAAAATAACTACAGCCACAGTGCAAAGCAAACAAAACCCTAAAAACTAAATATAGGGTCCGGATGGGACTAGTCATGATTAAGACAGGCGACAGGTTCTCGGAAGATTAAATTGAGTTTCGAGAACATTTTGGGGGAAATTGGATGTCTGGACAAAATATAGGCTGTTGATTTCTAAAGTGAAAGTGGCATCCCTTGTCAGTAAAAATGTATTTGAATAAATATTGCAAAGGACAACTGGCAGCGTGAAAATTATTAACACAATGAAACAAAGACGGAGGGGTGGCGAATCTTGTTTTACGTAGGCGTGGAAATTATTTTGACACAAAAGAAAAGGCGTGCTCTCGTCCTGTACTGGAAGATAATTAAATTGTGAAAAGCGCATCACTACTCAGTTAACACTTGCTCGCAGATTACAGTTTTGGATTTGATCGACCGTGAGGCGAAATATGAACTTGGGAGATGTTGACAGCGCGATGACATATTGTGTCAAATCCGTGCATTTGTTTTTTTCTATCTCTGGAAAAGATGGGCATCTGGCCCGTTGTCATCGTTGTCTTGTCCATGAAAATATGTGCCACCATTTTGTTGTAGCGCGGAGAATCACTGCGACACCTACTTCAATGCCGCATTTTCATATAGACATGAGAAATGAACAGACGCCATTGTCTAAACGTTGGTTCGTTCATAACAAATCGAAACTTTGCTCAAACAAGTATTATCTAACCGCTGCAATTTAATAGAACCCCAATTAATTATCAATAAATATTTATTTCATCAATACATATTCCGGGACTCAATTTCGACTAAGTCTAACCTGTTAATAGTATATATGCTCCCATCACCACAGACTGTATATGTATATTTCACTGTACATATATGAGAAAAACGTAAATATTTTCACCGCAGCAGTTACGGGCTCCTGTGTTAAAAAATGAACGAGCCATTTTACAGGCATTTTTCTGTTCACTGAATATCAGGGTCAATTATGGAGTCCCGTCTGGAAGCCATTCTCTGCGCATTAGTGCAGATTAGGCAAGCAGGCCCACAGAACAGTAGGCGAGGACCCACCCCAGGGTCATCTGTCTGGGTAACCCACATAGCGAGGAGTGCCCGCGAGATGTCATATTCGCCCACCCCCAGCGAAACAAACGGCAGAGCATAACATGGCCAAGCAAACATAGGCTACACACACACACACACACACACACACACACACACACACACACACGTGCAAGGACATACACACACTGAATGGGTAAAGTGATAGCCCCCAACAGACACTCCCTCCACCCACCGAGGGTTTTCAATAATAAAAAGAAAAATGCAAAATCATTTATCAATAATGTCCACTCAATTAATCATGCCTTTTGGTTAAGGCTAAATTGACTTTGCCATTCATAAAACGATAAATAAACAGTGCCTTCGCAACATTTTCCAATCTGGCAACAGACTAGTTTTTTGCAAGAATAATAATGCTTGCTAAATGTCAACGACAATATATTTTCTCGTTTGGCAGCAATCTGTTTTGTTGCATGTGAGCACTGAAACGGCTCTGTCAGGGCCGAGCCCTTTCATTTCTTGACCAAAGGTTCCGCTCATTTCCCATGCACCTTTGCTTCTGCAAAGGATCAAAGGCTCTCTCCAGTCTGAGCGTAGAGATAAGAGATGAGACTGGGAATAAAGAGATGGGGAATGAGGGGGTGAAAGTAAAAGAGAGAGAGAGACACACAGAGAGAGAGAGACAGATATGTGCCTCTGCCTGTCTCTCCGATCTGCAGACTGGAGAACTAGGCTTCATCTTCTACTGGGTCAGATCCCGGTCTATGCTTTTGTCTCTGGGATGAGAGCATGGAGAAGGCATGGAATCGAAACAAAGAGAAAAAGCGAGGGCGTGGAAGAGGGAGATAGGGAAGTTGCCTCGTGTACAATTATCAACTTTTCTCTTTTTTGGGTGGGGGACAAAAATTCCATCAGTAATGTTGTGGATTCAGTCGTCAGCTATCGGCTGGTCGGGGATCTGGTCGTCAGCTATCGGCTGGTCGGGGATCTGGTCGTCAGCTATCGGCTGGTCGGGGATCTGGTCGTCAGCTATCGGCTGGTCGGGGATCTGGTCGTCAGCTATCGGCTGGTCGGGGATGTGTGTTTCCTATGCATGGAGACTTCATCGATAAAAAGTCATATACTAGTCTGAGCACTCATCTGCTACAAATGATCTCTGCGGGAGGAAAGCCATTAAAGTAAATCCCCATATGGTCAAAAAAGATAGACGTGGAAAGCTTTGGGGAAACTCAACACTGTCACAATCTGCTACTCCTGTCTCAATTCACTGTTCCGATGGACAGTTGGGTTTTCCCTGTTACCCTCTACAGGGAGTGGAAGGAAGCCACAGAACAGAATTACTTGCCGCATTTGGTGGCAGCTGTGGGACCCAGCCTTAACCGAGGGTACAGGAAAGCCAGGGGCCATTTAATGAGCCTCTATGAATTCCACCCAGATTTGAAGTGGGAGAGAAGTCGTAGCAAGGGGCTGGGGCTGCAGTTAATTGGCAGTAAGAGAACCGGTCATCCGGATGACAGATCAGGGCAAAGGGAGAAAAGCTTGCTAATCACGACAGATTAGCACACGATAAAACAGAAGTTTCAGATGAAGACATGCTCTGCATGACGGAGAGAGAGAAAGAGAGAAGGATAGAGTAACAGAGAGAGCGAAAGAGAAATAGGAACTCTGGGAAAGGGTGGAAGAGAACAGAAAGAAAGCACAGCAGTCTCCATGTTTAACAGTCTTGTTAACAGACTTAAAACCCATATTTTGCTGTGTTTCTGTAGCCTTGGTGAGACTGACCCTGAGATGCAGGATATCAAAAGAGAGAATGGGATAAAATAGGGTTTAAAGCAAACTCATGCAATAGTGAAAACACTCAAGCTTCTTTGGTCTAACAGAGATTTGCTATATGACGGTATAGAACCTTATGATAAGGATTTTTTGCATAATGAGCACATGGCGTCTAGCTGTGAGGGGTTAAATGACTTTTAGCAGCCATATTGATTCAATCTATCGTCGTGGACAAGTCTTGTAAGCACCTAAAACTACCCAAAACAGATGGATGAGTAAAGAACTACCACAAATATGAATCAGACCACCTACAATTCCCTGTTGTCAGTAGTCATTCAGATGAAGTCCTAAGCGTTTGGACAAAAGGGTTAGGGAGAGCCAACCATGATGTTGAAGAAGTCCGAATCCAAGTCCGAGCTGGATTTGCTCCAACAAACCTCACGCCCACCTCAGGAACAACGTCGGATGCTGTGAAACGTTGAGTTCGACGTGGCACCAGAAAGAGACGGGGGAGTCGACAGCTGAGCCTCTCGTCAGAGCCTGCAGTGTCACACTGGTTTGGCTATGATCTGATACGGGCTCGACAACTCCGGCATTCTTTTTTTTAATTTTTTTTTTTTACTTTTACACAGTGACGAAGAGGCTGACCCCCACCCCTGCCCTCTACAACACACAGCCACCCCCAACCGCCTCCAGTCCCCCGTGGCGCGTTCACACGCACCAATTCTGGGTCAGCGGCCATGACTGCGATTTACAGTGAAGCAGAAGAAGAGGCGGGCAGGCGGGCTGAGGGACAAACAACATCCCCGCCACACAACCCCACCTTCTCGCCCAAACCCTTTGCCCCGCCCGCACCCACATGCCTACCGCCTCCATCTTCTCCTGCCTCCATTTCGTGAGCCATAGGCCCCAAGACCCAGCTGAAGTGATAAAGGGAGCACTTGCTCTAACTCGGCCATTAGACAAGTCGGAGTACAGACTAAATTTTCAAGGGTTTGGCGGATTTGTTTGAACATAGTGCAGTAGTCTCCATTCTGTCCTTCTATGCGTTAGTGTCTGTGATTAGCCTGTGAGCGAGGACAGTCTGCTGTGCTCCGCAGCGACGCCTTGCAACAACGTTGGTCTAGCACTTCCTAGTCCCCACAGGCCACCCCAGCCAAGCGTCCCAGCAGGGGGAGAGGTCTGGAATGGCAGTCCTAGTGCCTCCATATTTTAATGATTATTATTATTATTACAGTAAGAGGCTGTCCAGAGATGATTATCTGTCAGCTGGACGTCGCGCTATACGGGATTGTCTGCTGAGGAGATTAAAACCTGCAGATTAGGCAAATCGCAAACAAGCGCCAGGCAACCTTTTGTTTGACACCACGGGCCCTTGTGGACCTATTCATATCGCTCCCGCAGAGGGGCTTCGAGTCTTAGACACTTTCAGAAGCTGAAGGTACTTGAGATGCAGCAACATAAAAGCACTGCTCAAGATAAGACATTGGTATTTGCCCCAAAAAATATCTCGATATTCAGACTTATTCAAATTGAAAATAAATCTAATTTAAATTCAAACTTGTGAAATAGATGTTAATTGATTACATAAAAACAAAAAATCTTCTAGTTTTATTCAGGTACATTTGCCCCAGACATCCTTCCACGCTGGCCAATATGATGCAGCAGTCATTGGGGCGGCAGGGTAGCCTAGTGGTTAGAGCGTTGGACTAGTAACCGAAAGCTGACAAGGTACAAATCTGTCGTTCTGCCCCTGAACAAGGCAGTTAACCCACTGTTCCTAGGCCGTCATTGAAAATAAGAATTTGTTCTTAACTGACTTGCCTAGTTAAATAAAGGTCAAATATATATATATTTTTTTAAATCACAAAACAAAATGGTTCTAGTATATTTAGAGGCATTAGCAATCTGCTCTAGTAACAAAGAGTTTATATTTTTGTGAACATCGGCAGTTGCGATATCCCAGTGAACTACTTCAAAGTGTTATATGTCCTGAAACTAATGATCCCGACTGCATTATTCAAATCCAGGGAGAAAGATGGGGGGAAGTCCCCCCCCCTCATCTTTTTTGCTACCCTAGCCCCTCTTAGAGCTTTTGATAAGAATAAAGTGGTGGGTCACGCCACATGAGTCAGGGAATTAAAATTTAGCCTCGGAAGCTCCAACCATATCGTGCCTTTGAAGGAAATTGAGGGCAACCGATAAACCTGACCTCACATATTACGACGGCATGGGGGTCAGAGATCCAGAAAATGCTGTCATATGGCCGAGCATTCCTTTGTGCTCGGCGTAACCAATCCTCAAACGTAAGACAGGCTTACCCAGAGTGTTAAGAAGCTATGGGGCTGGTTTAAAACGTATCTAATGAGTCTCTCTCCCTCTCTCTAAGCCAGGTAGAAGCTCAGTATAGGGCCTATTTTAACATGATTTAAATTGGCCAGGTATTACATCACCAGGCTATGGCCAATCATGTTGTCGGTGCAACTTTGAGAGCTCACTAATGTAAAAAAATGTCTGTGTGAATAGTCGGAAGCAACTAATAGGACACAATGCTGTGTGGATGTCCTGTATTGAAGATGGCCTCTATTCCAGCTTTAAAGTGAGGGAAGTTGAATAAGTGTTGTGTTATGGGCCTGGTGCTTGGTTTGGTGTTCAAGGTAGTCAAATTCCCACAGAGTAATCTATCTGAGGGGGGTAAGAGTGCCATAACACACTGATTCTTTTAACAACTGGCTAAATATTACAGTTATTTCAAAGCTGTAAGATAGAAATGCATGTGACTTCCCCGACAGTTATTGCAGACTCTATGCCTAACACCAGTGTCGTTACTAGTTACCACAACCACAAAGTCATAAACCCTGCCTATTTCTACAATTTATCTAATAAAAATTTGATTTTAAACCTATCCTTAAAACTAATCTTAAGCTTAGCCTTAAATTAAGGCCAAAAAGCACATTTTTGTTTTCAGGAATTTTTACGATATAGCAATTTTTTACTTTGTGGCTGTGGTAACTACTGAAAACCATGCCCCCTCCAGGTCCCTGGGCTCTGCAACTGAGCATTATAGGATGCTGGTGGTCCAAGGGAAGCAGGCGCAATGCAGTGAGTTGCCAGGGGGATGGAGTAGAGGCCAGGGTCTGGGTTAGAATGGATTTCCCTGCGACTATTTGGACAGCCAGTGTCGGGTTACCTTCTCCCCCTCCCTGTCTTCTTTGACAAATGGCCCTCCAGTGGGGCAGTAGTGCTGCAGTTGCACACGTTCAGCTACTGGAACAGCAAGGGCATATTTTTCTCTCAGCATCATTTCCCCATCATTTTTCTCTCCCTGTTATCATGACAAAAATGTACAGTGTGGGTTCAATGGCAGTACAAGAAAATTAGCACTGGTTTCCCGTGTTACATGGACTGCCCGGCGATCGGATAAAACAGGGTCAATGCGAAGTTGGGAAAAAATGTAATAATACTTAGCTGGTGTTGCTTCCTGCAGTCCGCTGTTGCCAGTCATAATCTGCTGATGGTGCAGGCTTTTGCTTTATTCCACCCTCACGGCTTTGTTGCTGGTGGTAGCTGGTTGACACCGAGCCGGCGGTCGGGACTTCCACGCAGCACTACTTGACGCAGGCCTATCAAAGCCCTCTGCTTAGAGCCTGTTATCCACTTTATTTACTAGGGGCCTACAGCCAAAGTTCAACTGCTACCTTGGAGTTAAGTTCAGTGATGCTCGAGTGCTTTCTGTTTACCCAAGTGGGTTCAGGAGGGAGGGATGTCCCTCTGCGGTGTGGAGGCTTTTTATTTGATGTAGAGTGATTGGCGGATTCTGCCCGGTGTAATACCATTCAGAGAAGGTAAAAAGGCTGTGCTTTTCTACCTCAAACCTCAATCCAGGAGGCAGGGCGGGGATATATGCAAATGAGGAGACACAAGGAATATGAAAGAAGCCGTAGTGATTTGAGGCAGGACGGGGGGATGGGGGCTTGCTGTGAGAGAAGAAAAAAGGTGCAAGAATAAAAATCATGTTAGTGTGAGGCAGGTTGTCAATTTTAAAAGGGGGTGAAGAGGTAAGGGGGCTGGCTGCCAAAGAGATGGGAGGGAGCGCCCTGACAAACCAACAGCTCGGGACTGATGCATACTCTCCAAGGCGGCTCTCCTATAAATTCGTGGCATCTGGTGTATGTCTGGCGTGATCCATCCATACACGCTTACCCTTCACATAAATGACGTTGCTTGTGGTGAAGCGGTCATCAAATACTCACAGTAATTAATGACTCTTGTGATATCAAAATGAGCCAAAAGGGGCCCAACATATTTTAGTTTGTGGGAACCATGTTCCTCCCGATTCCTGTCCAAAAGGCATCACATTCTATTTTCACATGACAAACGCAATGCGATATCAGCAAATTGGAAGCCACTATGCATCTCGAGGAGGCCATTTCCTCTGTGTCGACATTCATTCCAACCCATCTTAACTGTAGGTCTATGCTTTGAGACACCCCACTGTGGAATCGTAAGTCTGTATTGTCAAGCCAGACTGGGAGAGGAAAATAGTCAAGGGGAGCTGGGCGGGTTAAGTTTCATCGATCGCATTTTCCTCCAATCGATCCCGCCTCGCGATCACTTCCTCCTCTCACTGGCTCTCTCCACACGGGCAGATATATTGATCATCAGAAAGTAACCTACTGTATGTGTATCCTTCAAAGCATACACCCACACACACACACAAGATTATTTCTAGTCCTTAGGGTTCCTAATACTCTACATAGGCCCTCAGGGATTGCTGCCACATGACTAAGAATGTTCCCGTCACAGCATGCTAGTGTATCATTGTTGAGTGGATGCCGCTGACTCTTTTCAGCACAGAAAGCCAGAGAAAGATGGAGAGAGCACGGTTTTGCAGTGTGGACTGTAAACGGGTGTGGTGGTGATGGTGGTATGGCAGGACCAGAGCAGCAGACCGCCCAATACTGGGCCAGAGATATATTTAGCTCTGTGCCGTTGACAGTTGCCCAGTCGCAACAGTAATGATGTCCGTCTATTTTTGCACTCTGAGGACACCGTCTGTGATGTCATAATGGCTGTACTTTAGCTTAGTGTCCTGCCGTAGTTGCCGTTTTAACGAGTAGAAGCTGTGGAGCAGCCGTCTGCTGACAGAAAAGGGGCCAGAACACAGATTGTCTATAAGGTAGAGAGAGAGATGGAGAGAGGGGTAGAGGTAGAGAGAGAAGTAGAGAGAGGGGTAGAGGTAGAGAAAGAAGTAGAGAGAGGGGTAGTGAGAGAGAGAGGTAGTGAGAGAGAGAGGTAGTGAGAGAGAGAGGTAGTGAGAGAGAGAGGTAGTGTGAGAGAGAGGTAGTGTGAGAGAGAGGTAGTGTGAGAGAGAGGTAGTGTGAGAGAGAGGTAGTGAGAGAGAGAGGTAGTGAGAGAGATAGGTAGTGAGAGAGAGAGGTAGTGAGAGAGAGAGAGAGGTAGTGAGAGAGAGAGAGAGGTAGTGAGAGAGAGAGGTAGTGAGAGAGAGAGGTAGTGAGAGAGAGAGGTAGTGAGAGAGAGAGGTAGTGAGAGAGAGAGGTAGTGAGAGAGAGGTAGAGGTAGTGAGAGAGGTAGTGAGAGAGAGAGGTAGTGAGAGAGGTAGTGAGAGAGGTAGTGAGAGAGAGAGAGAAAGAAAGGGGATACCTAGTCAGTTGTACAACTGAATGCTATCAACTGAAATATGTCATAATGGCAGTACTCTAGCTTAGTCTCCTGCCGTGGTTGCCGTTTTAACAAGTGGAAGCTGTGAATCAGAGAGGTGCGGAGGGCTCCCTTAAATCGACATCCCCGTCTTCAGCTCCCGGGGAACAGTGGGTTAACTGCCTAACGAGAGCGAGAGAGAGAGAGAGAGAGAGAGAGAGAGAGAGAGAGAGAGAGAGAGAGAGAGAGAGAGAGAGAGAGAGAGAGAGAGAGAGAGGTATAGCCAGTCAAGTCCCAATTGCGTCTTCCATGACGTCACATTTTAGTTTTCGCCTGCGGATTTGTACTTAAGTGTGGGTGTGTGTGTGTGAGAGAGTGTATGTGTGTTTATACTGTAATGTCGGCTGTAATTGTGAGGATGTTATTAGCATTCCATTGATGCATTTCCCTCTCTTTCCCTGTCTCTTTCTAGATGGTCCCTGCTGGTGGTGTGAACGGTGAGAGAGGAACGTTTTCATGGCAGCATGTGCAGTGGGTCGGCCATGACACTTTGAGAAAGAAAGATCCCTGAAGCTGGACTTCAAAGCAGAAATCTGTGTTAAACACACACGCGTAGACACAAACATCAAGGTGACAATGGTCTCAGTAATATTTCCTAGGTGAAACAGGATTACTGGTCAGAGAGCCAGTAAACAGTAGTAAGACGCCACAGAGCCCCAACAACAGGTCTAGGAGCAGCTAGGGATGTGTATCTTTTAAGACGATTAGATACACTATGTGGACACCTGCTTGTCGAATATCTCATTCCAAAATCATAGGGCATTAATATGGAGTTGGTCCATGGGTGCTGCTATAACAGCCTCCACTCTTCTGGAAAATCTATCCACTAAATGTTGGAACATTGCAGCGAGGACTTACTTCCATTCAGTCACAAGAGCATTAGTGAGGTTGGGCAATGATGTTGGGCGATTAGGCCTGGCTCCCAGTCGGTGTTCCAATTCATCCCAAAGGTGTTTGATGGGGTTGAGGTCAGGGCTCTGTGCAGGCCAGTCAAGTTCTTCCACACCAACCTCAACAAACCATTTCTGTATGGACCTCGCTTTGTGCACGGGGGCATTGTCATGCTGAAACAGTAAAGGGCCTTCCCCAAACTGTTGCCACAAATTTGGAAGCACAAAATCGTCTAAAAAGTCATTTTATGTGGTAGGAGGAAGATTTCCCGTCACTGGATCTAAGGGGCCTAGCCCGAACCATGAAAAACAGCCCCAGACCATTATTCCTCCTCCACCAAACTTTACAGTTGGTACTGTGCATTCGGGCAGGTAGCATTCTCATGGCATCTGCCAAACCCAGATTTGTCCATCGGACTGCCAGATGGTGACGCGTGATTCATCACTCCAGAGAACGCGTTTCCACTTTTCCAGAGTCCAATGGTGGCGAGCTTTACACCACTCCAGCCGACACTTGGCATTGCGCATGGTGATCTTAGGCTTGTGTGCGGCTGCTCGGCCATGGAAACCCATTTCATGAAGCTCCCGACGAACAGATGATGTGCTGACGTTGCTTCCAGAGGCAGTTTGGAACTCGGTAGTGAGTGTTGCAACCAAAGACAGATTATTTTTACGCGCTACACTCTTCAGTACCTGGTGGTCCCGTTCTGTGGGTTTGTGTGGCCTACCTCTACACGGCTGAGCCATTGTTGCTCAGCCGTTAGACATTTCCACTTCACAATAACAGCACTTACAGTTGACCAAGGCAGCTCTAGCAGGGAAGACATTTCACTTACTGACTTGTTGGAAAGGTGGCATCCGATGATGGTAACAGGTTGAAAGTCACTGAGCTCTTCAGTAAGGCCATTCTACTGCCAATGTTTGTCTATGGAGATTGCATGGCTGTGTGCTTGATTTTATACACTTGTCAGCAACAGGTGTGGCTGAAATAGTCGAATCCACTAATTTGAAGGTGTGTCCACATACGTTTGTATATATAGTGTACATGGCTCCGATACAGGAACCATACGTTTTAGTATAGCGACTCTGCAATTCCTAACGTTTGAATCTATTTTTGACCGATGCATGCTAGATTTGGATCGGTTTGGGGTCTGTGGACCAATGCAGTCATATCTCAAACATTTGAATAGGGGACCGATGCATATCGGTGAATCATTACATCCCTAGGAGCAGCCTGAGCAAAGTGATACAATAAAACAGAGGCCATAGAGCCCGAACAACAGATCCGGGACAGTGGAGGCTGCTGAGTGGAGGACGGCTCATAATAATGGCTGGAACGAAGCGAATAGAATGCCATCAAACATGTCTTCCATGTATTTGATACCTTTCCACACATTCTGCTCCAGCCATTCCCTCAAGCCCCCCCTCCTCCCCAACCGCCTGTGATAGAGGATTATTCTTAGGTTCAGCACAGTACACCATGGCACTGAGAGCCTTAGCAAAGTGAAACATGCCATAGAGACCCAACAACAGATCCAGGACCAGCCCTTGGGAACGTGAGTAAATAAAATACACAGACTAGGTTCTGAGCGAAGTGGAGAGTCAGTGAAACCTCAGGTTCCCTCGGGGAACATTCAACGCTGTCGGTGAGTTTGAGCCTCTGACAGAAACCATCGACCGTTGACTGTACCCTGAGGGTCACTGTTCTCGTCCAGGCGGATGAACACACACACTCAGAGGCCACAGAAAATCTTCAAGGCACACACACACAAACATGAATCTTAAACACACACTAACCTAAACTTAAATTCTAAAGTTATACATGCGCAAACACACAGTGACACACACAAGTATTTATCCCATCTCCCTGGTTTGTCGGAAGTCCAGTTGGATCCTCTGTCCTCCTTTCATGAGCTGATGGCTGCGATAAACATTCATTGCTGTCGGTGGGTTTGATGTGAATATAACTCACTGATCAATGAATGGACACTGCGGTTCAAACACCTCGATTACCAATCAATGAAGTGGAATCAAGAGGGTAGGTTCACCGTGTAGCCAATCACGAACAGAGGAGTCGTCAAGAATCCCGCCTTTTCTTCCAACCAAAGAGCCTTTCAGGTTGTCGTCAGGTGTGTGCCATCCTTCTCAATCACTCCGAAACCCTCTAAAACGCTCTCATTCAGTTCCACAGAGTCACTACCTCTCATGCCCCCTCAATTTGATCTATTTGTAGGATAGAAAACAAATATTTATTTCACACATCATTAATTGAAAGATGTTGAATATCAGTACCCTCTGTAAAAATGTTGGTGCCTGACTACTATGTAGTTGAGTAAGTGTTCGGTGTCTCCTACCAATATGTTCTGTGTTTTGGATTGGTTTTATTATTATTTTATTTGTAATTTTTTTCCTTCAGTGAAATGTAATTATTTATTTATTATTATTATTATTAATATCATGGACCAATATTTGATACATGATAACTACTGCAGCAGAACTTTACTGAATCGAGCGTCCCCTCCAGCGACTTTCATTTATCTTTGCCGGTCAGTCTGCTAACCCTAAACGAGTCCACTTCGACATGACGTCAACCTCTGAGTCTGAATGCTAGCTCAATTCTGCCCCTGTTAACCGGTGTTAGTCCTGCAAGAGCCATGTGGAGCTAATCTCCGCAGTAATTGCTTCATTCTAAATTGCAACCACGCTGGGAATTTTTTAAACACATCGACATTTTTCCAGTGTAGCCACGACCGCATGCACATTTTCTTTAGTCTTTAAAATATCAAAATATTTCCAGTGGAAAGCAGCAGCAGTGATGTCTGGGAGCCCTTAAATGGAAAGCAGGCCCCTATGGGCCCTAGTAACACACATACACAAGCTGTACTCACACACTGTACACACATGGTAGCGACACACACTTCTGTAGACACACACACTGTACACACGCACACTGTATACACACCCAACGGTTCCCCAGTAGCTCTTTAATTCAAGCTATATAAAGCATCCAGCTGCTTCTCAGCTTCACACAAACTCACAACCCCCCTCCCACCCCTCTTTCTTATCTGGATTCATTTACAGGGGGGGTGGGGCTCGTCCAAAAAAACCAGACAAAGACCTATTTTCATTGGATATGCTGTTTTCTCTTGGACGTTTTGGGCAGATATAAGCCTCGCTAAAGGTGGCTAGTTACATCCATTCAAGAATCTAATTCAAATAAATCCCAAGATTCCGTTACCTTTCCTCACAATCACAGATAGCCAAACTCTACAGCTGCCATCTTCTGTGATCCACTACCCCAATGTAGCCAACTCCCACAGACATTTGGATGGCAGGCTGCACATTACTCTCTCCCCCCACACACAAACACCTAACTCCCCCCCCTTACTCCAGAGCTGTCTACAGTACAGCCTGGTTTACAGTAGCTGTGGGCAGCTCTGTGGGCTATGGGAGGTACAGGTGTGGGT
Organism: Salmo trutta; assembly: GCF_901001165.1. Taxonomy (NCBI): domain Eukaryota; kingdom Metazoa; phylum Chordata; class Actinopteri; order Salmoniformes; family Salmonidae; genus Salmo; species Salmo trutta. The sequence goes on from NC_042979.1 coordinate 39,641,909, forward strand.
CAGCAGGCCTTCTCAGGACACTGTAAGACCTGGTTCCTTTATAGTAGAGTACAGAGCTTAGAGCCATATGGACAGGATTAGGACACACACACACAGAGAGACACACGCACACAGAGAGACACACGCACACAGAGACACACGCACACAGAGACACACACACACACACAGAGACACACACACACAGAGACACACACACACTTCCTGTTTCATGCGTGGTGAATGAATAAGGCATATGGGAATATGGGAAGAATAAGAGAAGAGATTCTTCAACACACTGTGTTGCACTGTAAAATGCATCTGAATGAAGTCAATTGCTTTACTGGCGAAAAAGGGACATTGCCAAAGGTATCGGAGAAATTGGGCATGCCATCCAGTAGACTGCCAGTTTATTAACAATGTCTTATTAGATTTTGTTTAGCTCAAATATGGTCTATTCTATGTAATCTCACTAAAACAAGGCATTGGATGGGTCGACTTAGAATAAATAAAATATTTATTTGATTTTACTTTATTTGTGTCTTGTGATGTTTTCGTTGGCTTGAGCTTCGGACTCCCTGTTCCCGACTCCCTGTTCCACAACATGCCTCCACTGGTTTATTGTGTTGGGGCTTCTGAGTCAGTGGATATATATTATACACAGTGCATTCAGGATTAATTCAGACCCCTTCCCTTTTTCCACATTTTGTTTTGTTACAACCTTATTCTAAAAAAAAAATGTTTTTTTAAATGTCCTCATCAATCTACACACAACACCCCATAATTACAAAGTGAAAACTGTTTTTTGCACAAGTATTCAGACCCTTTGTTATGAGACTTTGAGCTCAGGTGCATCCAGTTTCCAGAAGGACAACCATCTCTGCAGCACTCTACCAATCAGCCACTCCTGAGTAAAACAGACATGACAGCCTGCTTGGAGTTGGCCAAAAGGCACCTAAAGGATTCTCAGACCATGACAAACAAGATGCTCTGGCCTGAATGATGTGACGCTTTGCATTTGGACTGAATGCAAAGCGTCACGTCTGGAGGAAACCTGGCACCATCCCTACAGTGAAGCATGGTGTTTTTTTTTGTTTTTGTTTTGTAAATATAGGGTATAGTGAGTAGATTGAGGGAAACTTTTTTTTTTAATCAATTTTAGGATGAGGCTGTAACGTAACAAAATGTGGAAAATGTGAAGAGGTCTGAATACTTTCCGAATGTACTGTATATAATATCTGCATTCTAAAACTCTTGCAAGCACATGCAGGCCTCACTACTGTCCTGACCACGCGGAAACAGCAGTAAATGTGTCTCAACGGAAAGAAAGAAAAAGGAAAATGAAAAAAGAGAGAAAGACAGACAGAGGGCGAGTGTTCTTGTGCACACTCTTGGCGGCAAGTGCACGTACAGGCCTGTGACATGCATTACAGGCGGCAGGGCACGCACAATGGGGCAGTTGTCACAGGGCCTGACATCATTGAGAGGAGCACAGTGTCATCGGGAGAAGAGAGCAAGAAGAGGGATCGCCGGTTGGGAATGCCCCAAATGGGCACCGTCCCAAAACTTCAGCCCAGAGCATACACACAACAAAGTATTAACAGAAAGAATGAGTTTCTCACAAATAGACAGGAATACTGTGGTTCTTGGAGCTTGACATTCAATATAAACTGGCCAAGACAAAAATTACCCTCTTTTCATAGTGACACTCATTTGGATATGAATTATATTTGTGTTCATATTCTATAAACTCAACAAGCATAGCAATTAACGCAAACAAGCCATAAACCCAACAAAAATCCCGAAAACAAAATGTTGTTTGTCTTTAAACCCAAATGATATGATTTTGATTGAATGAGGCTCTAGTGTTTGTCCAAAACTGACATGAAAGCCCACTACAAGAGCAACACAAATCCCAGTGTCCTTTGCTGTGATAGCTAGCCGATTGTAGGCTGTGCAACATCACAGCTATGCAGACCACTGTTTAATATCATAAACTGGGTGGTTCGAGCTCTGAATACAGATTGGCTGACAGCTGTAGTATATCAGACCGTATACCACGCATATGACAAAACATTTATTTTTACTGCTCTAATTACATTGGTAATCAGTTTATAATAGCAATAAGGTACCTAAGGGATATGTGGCATATTGCGTCGTGCCTAAGAACAGTCCTTAGCCGTGGTATATAGGCCATACACCATACTCCCTCGGGCCTTATTGGTTTATTCTAGAAATGTCTCATCAGTAATGGAAGGATTGTCTGGTCTTTTAATCTGTAAATTACAAAAACGGATAAGACCAGACTTCAAAACTTGCCCTCACATTCCCGCCAGTGGGGAAGACAAAATGTGGTGGCTACAGATGTTTTAATGAGAAATAAGATGTTATTTGGAGATAACGGAGAGGGCGCATTAATATTCGGGGCCTAATCTTGATGTTGGGGACAAGCATTGTTGCAGTACACGATGACTTCCTGTGAAATAATGGTTTTTGCTTCCCTCAGACCATGGTAGGAACAGAACTGTGTCTTTCAGAGGGGAAAGTTGGAAAAAACATTGAACAAAATTGTGTAGGAATCAGGGTTGTGGTCCATTTCAATTTATTCAGGAAGTAAAGTGAAATGGAATTGACCCCAACCCCAGTAGGAATATAGTGTTGCAGTTACACTATTATATGACTCAACATAGACATGATACACAAAAGCTGTTTCGCTAATCGGTGATGTAGCAGCAGTCAGTTTGTATGTTAATCTGAAATGACAGAATTAGGCTATTGAGACGCATCAAAGTCAGCTAGTAAGACTTCTATTGAGACGCACCAAAGTCAGCTAGTAAGACTTCTATTGAGATGCATCAGTCAGCCAGTAAGACTTCTATTGAGATGCATCAGTCAGCCAGTAAGACTTCTATTGAGATGCATCAGTCAGCCAGTAAGACTTCTATTGAGATGCATCAGTCAGCCAGTAAGACTTCTATTGAGATGCATCAGTCAGCCAGTAAGACTTCTATTGAGATGCATCAGTCAGCCAGTAAGACTTCTATTGAGATGCATCAGTCAGCCAGTAAGACTTCTATTGAGATGCATCAGTCAGCCAGTAAGACTTCTATTGAGATGCATCAGTCAGCCAGTAAGACTTCTATTGAGATGCATCAGTCAGCCAGTAAGACTTCTATTGAGATGCATCAGTCAGCCAGTAAGGCTTCTATTGAGATGCATCAGTCAGCCAGTAAGGCTCTTACATCACACTCATGCGTCGCGACAGCTTCGAGTGAAAGGCTTATTTCATTGCTTCTTATAGTTACAATACAGCAGTCCTGGGAGTAACAAGACTAGTTCGCACGATATTATTTTATTTCAAGAACTTCTTATTTCCTCACAACTAGAAGTACATTTTAGGTAAATATACAATATTGCTTCTAAAATATAAACTTACAGTGTGGACAACGACATCATTGCCGCTGGGGACGCTTGTGTAAGCCTTCTTCTCCCAGGGGGGTTAGGGTTCAGTGAAGGACAGAAGAAGGTCATTATGGGATTGTTTGGACCTCTGGGCTTGGCATGGCTGAGCGATGCAGAGGGAAGGGGAGAGGAGTGGTGGAGACACCCACGGCCTAGTCCCAGGCCATTCACAGTGAGTCACATACACATTGTCACAGCCCCACTTACGCAGTGAGTCACACGGCATGATGGGAAGCCAGAGGACGGTCGATTGGACACACACACACACTATATAACAAGCAAACACTCAAGCACACTAATTCAGATATACAGTCTACACAAACCTTCTCACATGAACAGTCAATGAGACAAACCGTGCACACAAACAATCTGACATCAGACGACAGCAAAGAGGACAGGAACCAAACAGAGAGGCTGGATGGCTCAGACATTGCTGGGCTGTAGCGAATTTGGAGTGAAAACGGTCCAGAAAGAAGAACGTGTATAAAGAATATCCTGATGTGTTGCTGTTATGGTCGTCACAGTTTAACTTTTGTTTATGTAGGTTAAGTCTCATTGAGACAAAATGTCTTATGCAAGACATTCGTTATTGGAAGAAAAAAAACAGCGCCAGAGAGAGGAGAGAGACATCTGACAAGACCCCCAGGGACTGGGCCTTCTGTAGACAGGCTGTGGGCTGCTTCCATAACAAATACCATCCCACACTGCCTCCCTGAGGCCACATTTAACACTACAGGCAAAAAGGGACACCACTTTTGCTGCAACCTCTCAACCACACTTGGAGGAGCTTGGGTTTGAGAGGGGTGTGAATCCAACAATCTCTTACAGTTTCCCTTCAAATTCAACATAATCTTTTTACACATTACTTCCGCGTGGTTACAGGGTTAATTCTAGGGGGTTACAGGGTTAATTCTAGGGGGTTACAGGGTTAATTCTAGGGGGTTACAGGGTTAAGACAGAAATAACTCAAATGGTTAATAGTTTAGGTATTAATTCCAAGTGGTTAAGGTTAGGTTATGGTTTGGGTTATTAAAAAAAAAACATGCAAAATGATAAAAAACGATGTGCTATTACCGTCAAGACTCAAGTATTCTCGAGGCTTGCTAGAGTACGGTGAACTGTGGTAGCGCATTTGGAATTTTTCCAAATGTTCGAAATCGCCGTCTATTTTTGTGATCAGTCTGGTGAATCAGGTTGAGTGAAATTCATTTTTATTGTGTGTGGCCAACATGCGGGGTCTAGTTAACGTGGCCGACATGCGGGGTCTAGTTAACGTGGCCGACATGCGGGGTCTAGTTAACGTGGCTGACATGCGTGGTCTAGTTAACGTGGCCGACATGCGTGGTCTAGTTAACGTGGCCGACATGCGTGGTCTAGTTAACGTGGCCGACATGCGTGGTCTAGTTAACGTGGCCGACATGCGTGGTTTAGTTAACGTGGCCAACATGCGTGGTTTAGTTAACGTGGCCAACATGCGTGGTTTAGTTAACGTGGCCAACATGCGTGGTTTAGTTAACGTGGCCAACATGCGTGGTTTAGTTAACGTGGCCAACATGCGTGGTTTAGTTAACGTGGTCAACATGCGTGGTTTAGTTAACGTGGTCAACATGCGTGTGTTGGTGCATGTTTGTAGGTGCTTTGTTATAAAAAACTTCTCAGCAGGAATGACAAATTCTTCTCACACTCATTAACACTCTGACCCGAACTGTCCGGTCTCTGAGGCACACTCATTAACACTGACCCGAACTGTCCGGTCTCTGAGGCACACTCATTAACACTCTGACCTGAACTGTCCGGTCTCTGAGACACACTCATTAACACTCTGACCCGAACTGTCCGGTCTCTGAGACACACTGTACCTCAACCTTTAAGGTCTTCTGGTCCAACTCTGAAAAATACATTTCTATTGAACCACACTCCAAGTCACACTGTACGCAAAGCACAGTCACTCCTTTGGGCCATAACACATTGTTCATTCCACAAGGCAATGAAGGCATAAGCATCACTGAGCATGGCTCTATACGACTCACTACACAGGCCCATTTTCTCCTGTTGTCGCATTTGTGCCTTTCGTTATGTGGGTTATAGGATGACTCATTGGTTATATAAAAGTGAAGCGTTTTAATGTGAACAAAACATGTCAGACAGCACTGAAGTCATATAGCCCCAGTCTAACGACTACATCACACTGCCGACTGTTCTCTGTGGTTGTGTGTGTGTGCACGAGTGAGAGGGGGTAGAGAAAGAGGGGGTAGAGAGAGGCGTAGAGAGAGAGAGGCGTAGAGAGAGAGAGGCGTAGAGAGAGAGAGGCGTAGAGAGAGAGAGGCGTAGAGAGAGAGAGGCGTAGAGAGAGAGAGACGTAGAGAGAGAGAGACGTAGAGAGAGAGACGTAGAGAGAGAGACGTAGAGAGAGAGACGTAGAGAGAGAGGCGTAGAGAGAGAGAGGCGTAGAGAGAGAGAGGCGTAGAGAGAGAGAGGCGTAGAGAGAGAGAGGCGTAGAGAGAGGCGTAGAGAGAGAGGCGTAGAGAGAGAGAGGCGTAGAGAGAGGCGTAGAGAGAGACGTAGAGAGAGAGAGAGAGAGACGTAGAGAGAGAGAGAGAGAGACGTAGAGAGAGAGAGAGAGAGACGTAGAGAGAGAGAGAGAGAGACGTAGAGAGAGAGAGAGAGAGACATAGAGAGAGAGAGAGACGTAGAGAGAGAGAGAGACGTAGAGAGAGAGAGAGACGTAGAGAGAGAGAGAGACGTAGAGAGAGACGTAGAGAGAGACGTAGAGAGAGACGTAGAGAGAGAGGCGTAGAGAGAGAGGCGTAGAGAGAGAGGCGTAGAGAGAGAGGCGTAGAGAGAGACGTAGAGAGAGGCGTAGAGAGAGAGGCGTAGAGAGAGACGTAGAGAGAGACGTAGAGAGAGACGTAGAGAGAGACGTAGAGAGAGACGTAGAGAGAGACGTAGAGAGAGACGTAGAGAGAGAGGCGTAGAGAGAGAGGCGTAGAGAGAGAGAGAGCGAGAGCGAGAGACTCGTATATTTCCTCAGTGAAAACAATGTACTGAACAAATGTAAAATTGGCTATTACCAAATTAAAATTGGCAAAAAACACACACATTTCTTCCCACAGGGCTGTGGGGTGAGACAGGGATGCAACTTAAGCTACACCCACCCTCTTCAACATATATATTGGCGAGGGCACTAGAACAGTCTGCAGCACCCGGCCTCACCCTACTAGAATCTGAAGTCAAATGTCTACTGTTTGCTGATGATCTGGTGCTTCTGTCACCAACCAAGGCGGGCCTACAACAGCACCTAGATCTTCTGCACAGATTCTGCCAGACCTGGGCCCTGACAGTAAATCTCAGTAAGACCAAAATAATGGTGTTCCAAAAAAGGTCCAGTCGCCAGGACCACAAATACAAATTCCTTCTAGACACCTTTGCCATAGAGCACACAAAAAACTATACATACCTCGGCCTAAACATCAGCGCCACAGGTAACTTCCACAAAGTTGTGAACGATCTGAGAGACAAGGCAAGAAGGGCATTATATGCCATCAAAAGGAACATCAAATTTGGCACACCAATTAGGATCTGGATAAAAATACTTGAATCAGTTATAGAACCCATTGCCCTTTATGGTTGTGAGGTCTGGGGTCAGCTCACCAACCAAGAATTCACAAAAATGGGACAAACACCAAATTGAGGCTCAACATGCAGAATTCTGTAAAAAAAAATATCCTCTGTGTACAACGTAAAACACCAAATAATGTGTGCAGAGCAGAATTAGGCCGATACCCGCTAATTATCAAAATCCAGAAAATAGACGTTAAATTCTACAACCACCTAAAAGAGAGCACTTCCATAACCTTCCATAACAAAACCATCACCTACAGAGAGATGTATCTGGAGAAGAGTCCCCTAAGCAAGCTGGTCCTGGGGCTCTGTTCACAGACACAAACAGACCCCTGGGACAGCAACACAATTAGAACCAACTGAATCATGAGAAAACAAAAAGATAATTATTTCCAATGTGCCAAGTAATTAACAAAAAAACAGAGCAAACTAGAATGCTATTCAAATCACATTTTATTGGTCACATACACATGGTTAGCAGATGTTAACACGAGTGTAGCGAAATGCTTGTGCTTCTAGTTCCGACAGTGCATTAATATCTAACAATTCCCCAACAACTACCTAATACACACAAATCTAAAGGGGTGAATGAGAATATGTACATATAAGTATACGGATGAGCGATGGCCGAGCAGCATAGGCATGGTGCAGCAGATGGTATAAAATACAGTATATACAGTTGAAGTCAGAAGTTTACATACACCTTAGCCAAATACATTTAAACTCAGTGTTTCACAATTCACAATTTAATCCTAGTCAAAAATTCCCTGTCTTAGGTTAGTTAGGATCACCACTTTATTTTAAGAATGTGAAATGTCAGAATAATAGTAAAGAGAATGATTTATTTCAGCTTTTATTTCTTTCATCACATTCCCAGTGGGTCAGAAGTTTACATTCACTCAATTAGTATTTGGTAGCATTGCCTTTAAATTGTTTAACTTGGGTCAAACGTTTTGGGTAGCCTTCCCACAATAAGTTGGGTGAATTTTGTCCCAATCCTCCTGACAGTGCTGGTGTAACTGAGTCAGGTTTGTAGGCCTCCTTGCTCACACACACTTTTTCAGTTCTGCCCACAAATTTTCTATAGGCTTGAGGTCAGGGCTTTGTGATGGCCACTCAAATACCTTGACATTGTTGTCCTTAAGCCATTGTGCCACAACTTTGAAAGTATGCATGGGGTCATTGTCCATTTGGAAGACCCATTTGCGACCAAGCTTTAACTTCCTGACTGATGTCTTGAGATGTTGCTTCAATATATCCACATAATTTTCCTACCTCATCATGCCATCTATTTTGTTAAGTGCACCTGTGCCTCCTGCAGCAAAGCACCCCCACAACATGATGCTGCCACCCCAATGCTTCATGGTTGGGATGGTGTTCTTCGGCATGCAAGCCTCACCCTTTTTCCTCCAAAGATAACAATGGTCATTATGGCCAAACAGTTCTATTTTTGTTTTATCATACCAGAGGACATTTCTCCAAAAAGTACAATCTTTGTCCCCATGTGCAGTTGCAAACCCTAGTCTGGCTTTTTTATGGCGGTTTGGAGCAGTGGCTTCTTCTTTGCTGAGTGGCCATTCAGGTTATGTCGATATAGGACTTGTTTTACTGTGGATATAGATACTTTTGTACCTGTTTCCTCCATCATCTTCAAGGACCTTTACTGTTGTTCTGGGATTGATTTGCACTTTTCGCACCAAAGTACGTTCATCTCTAGGAGACAGAACGCGCCTCCTTTCTGAGCAGTATGAAGGCTGCATGGTCCCATGGTGTTTATACCTGCGTACTATTGTTTGTACAGATGAACATGGTACATTCAGGTGTTTGGAAATTGCTCCCAAGGATGAACCAGACTTGTGGAGGTCTACAATTTCTTTTCTGAGGTCTTGGCTGATTTCTTTTGATTTCCCCATGATGTCAAGCAAAGAAGCACTCAGTTTGAAAGTAGGCCTTGAAATACATCCACAGGTACACCTCCAATTCACTCAAATTATGTCAATTAGCCTATCAGAAGCTTCTAAAACCATGACATAATTTTCTGGAATTTCCCAAGCTGTTTAAAGGCACAGTCAACTTAGTGTATGTAAACTTCTGACCCACTGGAATTGTGATACGGTGAATTATAAGTGCAATAATCTGTAAACAATTGTTGGAAAAATTACTTGTGTCATGCACAAAGTAGATGTCCTAACCGACTTGCCAAAACTATAGTTTGTTAACAAGAAACTTGTGGAGTGGTTGAAAAACAAGTTAAATGACTCCAACCTAAGTGTATGTAACCTTCTGACTTCAACTGTACATGTGATATGAGTAATGTAAGACATGTAAACATGATCGAAGTGGCATTATTTAAAGTGACATTGTTAAGTGACTAATGAACCATTTATTAAAGTGTCCAGTGATTGGGTCTCAGCGTAGGCAGCAGCCTCTCTGAGTTAGCGATGGCTATTTAACAGTCTGATTGCCTTGAGATTGAAAGATCGCTTCTATCTCTCGGTCCCAGTTTTGATGCACCTGTACTGACCTCACCTCCTGGATGATAGCGGGGTGAACAGGCAGTGGCTCGGGTTGTTGTGGTCCTTGATGATCTTATCGGCCTTCTAGTGACATCGGGTGCTGTAGGTGTCATGGAGGGCAGGTAGTTTGCCCCCGTTGATGTGTTGTGCAGACCGCACCACCCTCTGGAGAGCCTTGCGGTTGAGGGCGGTGCAGTTGCCGTACTAGGTTGTGATACAGCGCAACAGGATGCTCTCGATTGTGCATCTAAACTTAAAACTTTCCACCAACTCCACTGCGGTCCCTTCGACGTAGATAGGAGGGTGCTCCCTCTGCTGTTTCCTGAAGTCTACGATCATCTCCTTTGTTTTATTGACATTGAGTGAGAGATTGTTTTCCTGACACCACACTCCGAGTGCCCTCACCTCCTCCCTGTAGGCTGTCTCGTCGTTGTTGGTGATCAAGCCCACTACTGTTGTGTCGTCTGAAAACTTGATGATTGAGTTGGAGGTGTGCATGGCCACGCAGTCGTGGGAGAACAGGGAGTACAGGGAGTACAGGCCCGTCAGAAAGTCCAGGACCCAGTTTCAAAGGGAGGGGTTGAGACCCAGGGCCTCCAGCTTGATGAGCTTGGAGGGTACTATGATGTTGAATGCTGAGCTGTAGTCAATGAACACTCTTACATGGGTATTTTTTTTGTCCAGATGGGATAGTGCAGTGTGCAGTGTGATGGCGATTGCATCATCTGTGGACCTGTTGGGGCGGTATGCAACTGAAGTGGGTCTCGGGTGGCCGGTAAGGTGGCGGTGATATGATCCTTGACTAGTCTCTCAAAGCACTTCATGATGACAGAAGTGAGTGCTACAGGGCGGTAGTCATTTAGTTCAGTTATCTTTGGCATCTTGAAGCATGTGGGGACAACAGACTGGGATAGGGAGTTATTAAATGTCTGTAAACACACCAGCCAGCTGGTCTGCGCATGCCCTGAGGACATGGCTAGGGATGCCGTCTGGGTTAACAAGTTTAAATGTTTTACTCACATCAGCCACTGAGATGGAGAAGGGGGGCCGCAGTCTTAGTTAGCGATCCACAACGGTGGCATTGTATTATCCTCAAAGCGGGCAAAGAACGTGTTTAGTTTGTCTGGAAGGGTGACGTCAGTATCCATGACGTGGCCGTTTTTGTTTTCGTAGTCTGTGATTTCCTGTAGACCCTGCCACATACGTCTCATGTCTGAGCCATTGAAATGCGACTCCACCTTGTCCCTGTACCGGCATTTCGCTTGTTTGATTGCCTTGGAGGGAATAACTACACTGTTTATATTAGTCATATTCCCAGACCTCTTTCCATGGTTAAATGCGATGGATCGCGCTTTCAGTTTTACGTGAATGACACCATCCATCCACGGTTTCTGGTTAGGGTAGGTTTTAATAGTCACAGTGGGTACGATGTCTCCAATGCACTTATTTATAAACGCACTCACCGAGTCAGCGTATAGTTCAATGTTGTCCTCTGAGGCTGATCGGAACATATTGCAGTCTTCGTAAGCAAAACAATCTTGGAGCGTGGCTTCCGATTGGTCAGACCAGCGTTGAATGGTTCTCGTCACTGGTACATCCTGTTTGAGTTTCTGCTTATAAGCCGGGACTAACAAGATGGCGTCGTGGTCAGATTTGCCGAAGGGAGGGCGGGAGAGGGCTTTGTATGCATCGCGGAAGTTAGAGTAGCAGTGATCGAGAGTATTAGCCCTACGTGTCGTTTACATAGAGTCGAGTGAAGTTCCTTGAGGGCCTTCTTGGTGTTCGCTTGAGGGAGGGGGGGGGTGTACACAGCTGTGTCGATAACTGACGAGAATACTCTTGGTAGGTAGAATGGCCGACATTTGATTGTAAGGAAATCTAGGTCGGGTGAGCAGAAGGACTTGAGTTCCTGTATGTTGTTATGATTAACAACTCTTGGTGTAAAGCATACCCCCACCATTCCTCTTCCCAGAGAGGTGTTCTCTCTGTCGGTGCAATGCATGGAGAAGCCCGGTGGCTGAACCGATTCCGACAATATATCCCGAGAGAGCCATGTTCTCGTAAAACAGAGAATGTTACAACCTCTGATATCTCTCTGGAAGGCAACCCTCACTCGAATTTCATCTACCTTGTTGTCAAGAGACTTGACATTGGTGAGTAGTATACTTGGGAGTGGAGAGCGATGTGCTCATTTTCAAAGCCTGACCAGAAGCCCGCTCCGTCTGCCCCTTCTGCGTCGCCGTCGCCGCAGCTGCTGGGATTAGATCCATTGTGTTAGGTGGTGGTCCGGAGAGAGGATCTGCTTCGGGAAAGTCGTATTCCTGGTCGTAATGTTGGTAAGTTGACATCGCTCTTATATCCAATAGTTCTTCCCAGCTGTATGTAATAAGACATAATATTTCCTGGGGTAACAACGTAAGAAATAATACATTAAAAAACTGCATAGTTTCCTAAGAACGCGAAGCGAGGCGACCATCATCAAATGATGATGATCATCAACATACTTGGCCCTAAACAGAGAGTACACAGTGGCAGAATACCTGACCACTGTGACTGACCCAAACTTAAGGAAAGCTTTGACTATGTACAAGCATAGCCTTGCTATTGAGAAAGGCCACCGTAGGCAGGCCTGGCTCTCAAGAGAAGACAGGCAATGTGCACACTGCCCACAAAATGAGGAGGAAACTGAGCTGCACTTTTTAACCTCCTGCCAAATGCATGACCATATTAGAGACACATATTTCCCTCAGATTGCACAGACCCACGAAGAATTTGAAAACAAACCCGATTTTGATAAACACCCAAATTTACTGGGTGAAATACCAGTGTGCCATCACAGCAGCAAGATTTGTGACCTGTTGCCACAAGAAAAGGACAACCAGTGAAGAACAAACACCATTGTAAACACAACCCATATTTATGTTTTTTATTTTCCCTTTTGTACTTTAACCATTTGCACATCGTTACAACACTATATATATACACATAATATGACATTTGTAATGTCTTTATTCTTTGGGAACTTCTGTGAGTGTAATGTTTTCTGTTCATTTTTATTGTTTATTTCACTTTTGTATATTATCTACTTCACTTGCTTTGGCAATGTTAACATATGTTTCCCATGCCAATAAAGCCCCTTGAATTGAAGTGAAAGGGTGGAGGGGTAGAGAGAGAGAGTGCGTGTCTACGTGTCTCTGTGTGTACTGATATGTGTGTACTAAAATCCATGAGAGAGATAGTGGTAGTTCAGTGCAACACTGTTCCCTCTTCGCACCGAGCTGTACAGTACTGAAATGTTCCCTTCAATCCAGTGTCAACTATTTGGGTTTATTACGCACAACCATGGCCTGTGAGGGGTATTCTTTCCAGGTGGTTATCTCCAAGCCAGGGCAGGTGGACAATACGGTTACTTCCCAAATAGCACCCTATTCCCTATTTAGTGCACTACACTATAGTGAATAGGATCAGGGTGCCATTTAGGACACAGCCTAAGACATAAGGAAGACAATAGAAGCCAGTCACACAATGGCCATCAACTGTGTGGTTTCATAAGAGTAACACTTTACATGAACCCTTCTGTCACCCTCTCAAAGTTTCTCTTTTCAAAATGGAAGGTATTGTAGCAATGTACAGTATATTGAATATGTTTTTCGGTGCAGAGCCATGGTCGAGAGATAACATGTTTATGTGCTGTGAGATCAGAGTTCAATCTGCAATAATAGCATTCAAATAAAAAGTGTTTACAAGGATTTTGTAACTAGGTTTCTGAATGCGAGTGTGTTTTAAGAGTTACATTCTTCTGAAGAGCGCGTTACATTAACCATATTATTATTATTATTATTATTATTATTATTATTATTATTATTATTATAATAATAATAATAATAATAATAATATGCCCACCCATGGTATTAACAGTCCAACTAGTAGCCAAGAAGAAGGGTCTAACATGTAAGAGGGAACCATCATGGCCTTGCCATACGACTATGCCTCTAAACCAAAGAGTCACCAAGTATTCCCCCAAAACACACAGCCCTGACCCAAACCCATCCGTTGCCCTGTGCTCCCCACACACATACCCCATAGGGCCAGCAGCACTACACAAAAAAACACTATCAACCCTCCCAACAGCCTGGTGCAACCCAGCCTTGCCCACCCCACAGATTTACCGCCGCATCATACCCTAATCCCATTGGTCACAGCGGCTCAAGGGGGCTATCGGTATTGGCTGGCAGAGCCCTGTCTCCATGGAAACTGAAGGGGATGAGTTGGAAGCAGACAGACAGAGAGGTTGCCTAAGATTATAGGGGAGCCTTTGGGATGGAGAACCATGTTGTTGTTGTGTTTATGGGCCTCGGCATACAGTGAGTGGAGGAGAGGGGACACAAATAATGTATTTAACAGGAGGGGGTGACGTGTGTGTGTTTCTTTCTGTGTCTAAGCAAGAGAGATTGGGGTCAAAATGGCTACATTACTACAGCACCTTCTTTTGTTCATCCTCATCTCCTTCTCAAAACACATTGGAGGAAAGGTTCCAATCCAAGAGGAGGAACTCAGGATCTTCTCCTCCAATACAAGAAAGAGAAAATAAGTATTGAGGAAGACCACTAGGGGTGCATCTCAATAGTAAAAAATGTCTCTCCTTGTCTCCTTCCCTCAATCTGTAGTCTGCACTGATACTCCAGTAGATACCTTGACAGGTGACAGAATGGGTTATTGTAGTTATTCTCTATTCTGCTTAAACCAAGCCCTGTGTTTTCAGATTAGTGCAGACAAAGAAGAGAAAACAAGGAGAGGAAGCCAATTTAGACTACTGAGGCACACCCTGCTTAGTCCTACTTCTCCCCCTCCCTTCCCTTCATTCCTTTTCTTGGCATTTTGCTGCCCAAATTTCTGAACTCACTTACACACCAGTGTTGGTTGATTCCAATTCGCAGCGTGGGTTCCAAAATCATTACTCAGGGGGTTCGTTCACAGTAGCACTGTTTCACCACTCCTCATCAATAAGAATGCTGCTGCCAACTGCCTCTCCTGCCTCTCCTCTTGTTTAATGCTGATGCTGTGGCCTGTTTATGTTGCTGTTGTGGACTGCTATTGTGGGCGGACTAAGGCGGGGATTCAATCTGACGTGCTTTGTCTGCAATACATGTTTTGAAGGCTATGTTCCCATGTTTACGGAGACCACATTCACAGTAAACACTGCATATGTCGGCTCAATCGGAAATTACCTCTAAAATGGTGCATTGTCCAAATCCGTGTTCGGCTTGAATCCCGGCCTAAGTCCAGAGGAAGATATAGAGGACTGTGAAGTTTAGCTTGTCGCTGTATCAGACAAGATGGATGGAGAGAGTTTGAGCTGTTATCTGTAGCTGTAATAGTCTGATACTGCAAAGCAACTGACAGACATGAACTGAGAAACAATTCAAATCAGAATTCTCAGAAGGAAAAAAGCTATGAGTTTCCATGGTCAGAGGGGCCAAATCCTAACTTGAGATTTGTGCAGTTAACCTGTCTGGGCTAGGGGGCAGTATTTTCACGGCCGGATGAAAAACGCCAATGAAAAACCCAATTTAAAACAGGTTACTACTCTGGCCCAGAAACTAGAATATGCATATTATTAGTAGATTTGGATAGAAAACACTCTGAAGTTTCTAAAACTGTTTGAATGGTGTCTGTGAGTATAACAGAACTCATATGGCAGGCGAAAACCTGAGTAAAATCCAAGCAGGAAGTGAATGAATATGCTATTGTCCGGTTGGAATATTATCGCAATTTTACATAAAAAATACCATAAAGATTGATTTTAAACAGCGTTTGACATGCTTCTAAGTACGGTAATGGAAGATTTTGACTTTTCGTCTCTCGTTCCATGCTCGCGCGTTATGCCTTTGGATAAGTGATCTATACGCACAAACAAAGCGGAGGTATTTGGACATAAATATGGATTATTTGGAACAAAAACAACATTTCTTGTGGAAGTAGCAGTCCTGGGAGTGCATTCTGACGAAGATCAGCAAAGGTAATACAATATTTCTAATACTAATTCTGAGTTTAGGTTGCCCCGAATTTGGTGTGTGTCTGAATAGCTCACTGTGATGGCTGAGCTATATTCTCAGAATATTGGAAAATGTGCTTTCTCCGTAAAGCTATTTTAAAATCTGACACAGCGGTTGCATAAAGGAGTAGTCTATCTATAATTCTTAAAATAATTGTTATTTTTTTTGTCAACGTTTATGATGAGTACTTTTGTGAATTGATGTGCACATTCACCGAACGTTTTGGTGGGAATACATTTTCTGAATATCACGCGCGAATGTAAAATGCTGTTTTTGGATATAAATATGAACTTTATCGAACAAAACATACATGTATTGTGTAACATAATGTCCTAGGAGTGTCATCTGATGA
This sequence comes from Salmo trutta, assembly GCF_901001165.1. Taxonomy (NCBI): domain Eukaryota; kingdom Metazoa; phylum Chordata; class Actinopteri; order Salmoniformes; family Salmonidae; genus Salmo; species Salmo trutta. The sequence continues at coordinate 39,657,892 of NC_042979.1, forward strand.
AGATCGTCAAAGGTTAGTGCTTCATTTAGCTGTGTTTTGGGTTTTATTGACACGTCCTTGCTTGGAAAATGGCTGTGTGATTATTATTATGTACTCTCCTAACATAATCTAATGTTTTGCTTTTGCTGTAAAGCCTTTTTGAAATCGGACAATGTGGTTAGATTAACGAGAAGTGTATCTTTAAAATGGCGTAAAATAGTCGTATGTTTGAGAAAGTTGAATTATGGCATTTTGTTGTTTTTGAATTTTCCGCCCTGATATTTCACTGGCTGTGTCCCGCAGGTGGGACACTACCGTCCCACCTAGCCAATAGAAGTTAACTTGAACTTATATCAAATCGACATCAATAACAGATTTGCACAAAATATCTACTTACGCATTTTTATGTCAAGTTGAACTATAGTCATAGGTAAGGAGGTGAAGAGAGCAACTTTAAAAAAAATGGCTGCCTCTCCAAAAGGATGAACGCTGACCCTGGCAATCCAGCCTTGCCAACAAAGCATCTATGGCTCTCTGGATGTCCATCCTCACTGTTAGCAAACTGAGCCCAGCTGAACAGACCATGCTCACCCCTTCACCTTTTGACCCAAACCTCACCCCTTCTATCTCAGCAGGGGGTGCACACTTCCTGGCTCCAACCCAGAGGCATCATGGGTAAAGTTGAAAAGGTGAAAGAGGGGTTACGGCGGTCAGTGGGTTGTGTGAGTGAGTGAGTGAGTGAGTGAGTGAGTGAGTGAGTGAGTGAGTGAGTGAGTGAGTGAGTGAGTGAGTGAGAGTGTGAGTGTGAGTGTGAGTGTGAGAGAGAGAGAGAGAGAGAGAGAGAGAGAGAGAGAGAGAGAGAGAGAGAGAGAGAGAGAGAGAGAGAGAGAGAGAGAGAGAGAGAGAGAGAGAGAGAGAGAGAGAGAGAGAGAGAGGGAGAGGGAGAGGGAGAGGAAGGGTCAAAGAAGATGGTGGTTTGAAAGCCACAGCTCCATTTTACAACCTAATTGGGCCCTGGGCCATAAATCTATTATTCCACTCAGAACCAACAATGCTGCTCTTTCTGTGGCCTGGAGAGTTTACAGTTCTGGGGGGGGGGGGGGGGTCAACTCCCTCCCCCCTCCCACCTTTCCCCCTGACCCTACTGCTTCAGTTAGTCCTGCCTCCCAAAGGTTTACAGAGACCACTAATCTACCCAGTGTGTGTGTGTGTGTGTGTGTGTGTGTGTGTGTGTGTACACACACACACACACTACTAGGTAGGTCACAGGTGACGGAGGTTCTAAACTACATCTAACCTCTGCCCCCGCCCTCTGGCCTAGTAAACGAGAGAGTAAAAGGAGGGGTAAGGAAGAGACACTGAAAAAGGAAGAGACACTGAAAAAGAGAGAAGAACATTTGAACTTCATGTGAACCTGTACCTTAACATTGGACTCTCAACCCCTAACCGTCACCCTGTTGTGAAAGGACAGCAGCAAGCCTGTGGGAATAGCGCTGGTCAAAAGTTCAGATGGTCAAAGGCGTTTGAAGTAAGAGATGCATGTCTTTGTGTGTGTGTTCATGTGTACACCATTGCCTATGGCTTCAATTGCACCTCTTGACCCCTTATTTTCACTGATACAGGAATGGAAGACATCCTGGATGTTTCAGGAATGGAAGAACTGTGGTTTAAAAAAAAAAGAAATACACTCGTGGGAATGCAAAACACTGCAAAAGAAAAATGTGGACCCAGCACTAATACTCCTGATGTATGTCCGTGCTGGGTAGAACAAAATTATACAATATTATGTATTCCCAGGACAGGACAGCTACATTTGTGAAAATTATTATTAGAATAAAGCTTGTGTGCGACAGAGTTTTTGTTTCAACTTTGATACAAACAAAAATAAGCCTAATAGATTCTACAATGAGCACATTGCTTCTGACTGCTGTGAATTGCCAGTTAGCACCCAAGGCTGTGGATGTCACAGTCTCACCCCCATGCCCTAGGGTGCCCTACTTTCTCACAGTGGAGAAGGGAGAGTGGAAGGTCAAGAAAGAAGAAAAGAAACAAGGAAAGAAGGAAAGAAAGAAAGAAAGCAAGAAAGCAAGCAAGAAAGAAAGCAAGAAAGCAAGCTATGGTTGGAGACTCATGCGGTGGGTGGTTGGTCATGCCAGTCCTTTGTGGCTATGGGCCCTGGTTGGCTGACGGGGGCCTAACGCGGCGTGACAGCATGACGGAGAGGAAACGCCGCCTGCCCAAATGCGTCCGGACACCTGACAACCCCTGTGAGGCGCTCACCTCACACCCGCTTGGGCCAAACGCCTCCGTTCACACACACACACACACACACACACGTGTAAGAGCACAAACACACGTGCACGCACAGACACCATCTCTCCTCTTGCACTCCTATTTCCACCTGTCCTTCTCTCTCACCCTCTTCCTCATCTTCTTTCCTCCACATCTTCAGCCCTTCCTCTACTCCTATCCATCCTCATCTACCCCTATAAGAAATGTCCATTCCATTGCTCATCCATTTGTTTTTTTATTATGTATTTATTTAACTTAACTGGTTAGCTCAGCTATGCCACCTAGTTGGAGATTAGAACTGCAGCACTGGTCAGAAGCAATACAGAGGAGATGGAGAGGGCTAGCTCAGGGTAACGTTAAGGGTGCAATAGTAACAATCAGTCATTTTTTGTCCAACTGATTATTGTGAAAGTATTTTGTCTCTCATGTCATTTGGAATGGACCTAAAGTATCCAAACTGTCCAAAGGGAAAGGCTATAACAGGCATTTAAGATGACGAGCAAGACTAACAAGCAATGTGAAGCCACATGAATTGTACTAAGGTCTGAGGACATGTGAGCTGTTCTTCATTATATCTATATTCATTCTTTATTCTTCAGTGAAACATTGATGTCCTATAAGTGCCATACTGATGATTCTGAAGGAGACTGTTTCTCTCCTTCTGGCCTCTACTGGGCATGCCCATGTGAGCGCAGCTTTCATTCTTTGACTCTTGCAGTGGTGTGCCTCCCCCTAGCGGTGATCTCAGTCAGTCTCCAAACACGTGTGAATTCTACAAGAGTGATTAAAACAGTTTTTGACCTTTATTTAACTAGGCAAGTCAGTTAAGAACAAATTCTTATTTTACAATGACGGCCTACCCCTGGCCAAACCCTCCCCTAACCCGGACAATGCTGGGCCAATTGTGCGCCGCCCTATTGGATTCCCGATCACGGACGGTTGTGCTACAGCCCGGGATCGAACCAGGGTCTGTAGTGACGCCTCTAGCACTGAGATGTTGTGCCTTAGACCGCTGCACCACTCGGGAGTTGAATTAAATCCATATTGATAGATGATCTAGGCAAGTGCCAACAGTAGAGGCCTACAACAAGGCCTACAACTACACACTAACATGTACAGTCCCTTCATAAAGTGTTACAACAATTTACCACACCAAAACTACCAGAGTACGTTGGGAAACGTTGTTTTGATGTTTTCAACTCACGCTCAAATTCTCTTTTTATAGCTGCTATAAGTTTAGAATATTCTGGCAATGTAAATTGATTTAGTCTAATTAAAAAAGTTAAATTGATATGGAGGGCTTTAACTAGAATAGAGTGGCTTCAGAAAGTATTCATACCCCTTGACTTAATCCACATTTTGTTGTGTTAGTCTGAATTCAAAGTGAATTTAGAAAATTCTCACCCATCTACACACAATACCCCATTATGACAAAGTGAAAACCTGTTTTTAGAGCTGTTTGCAATACTTATTGAAAATCTCATTTACATAAGTATTAAGACCCCTGAGTGAATACTTTGTAGAAGCACCTATGGCGGTGATTACAGTTGAGTCGTCTTGGGTATGTCTATCAACTTTGCACATCTGGATTTGGGGATTTTCTCCCATTCTTCCTTGCAGATTTTCATAAGCTCTTTTAAGTTAGATGTAGCAGCAATCTTCAAGTCTTTCCACAGATTTTCAATGGGATTTAAGTCTGGGCTTTGGCTGGGCCACTCAAGGACTTTCACATTCTTGTTCTGAAGCCATTCCTGCTTGGCTTTGGCTGTATGCTTGGTGTCATTGTCCTGCGCAATGTACACTACAGTTCAAACGTTTGGGGTCACTTAGAAATGTTATTTTTGAAAGAAAATAAAAACTTTTGTCCATTAAAATAACATCAAATTGATCACAAATACAGTGTAGACATTGTTAATGTTGTAAATGACTATTGTATCTGGAAACTGCAGATTTTTTATGGAATATCTATATAGGCGTACAGAGGCCCATTATCAGCAACCATCACTCCTGTGTTCCAATGGCACGTTGTGTTAGCTAATCCAAGTTTATCATTTTAAAAGGCTTATTGATCATTAGGAAACCCTTTCCCTATTATGTTAGCACAGCTGAAAACTGTTGTTCTGATTAAAGCAGCAATAAAACTGGCCTTCTTTAGACTAGTTGAGTATCTGGAGCATCAACATTTGTGGGTTTGATTACAGCCTCAAAATGGCCAGAAACAAATAACTTTCTTCTGAAACCCAAAACACAGGAGTGATGGTTGCTGATAATGGGCCTCTGTACGCCTATGTAGATATTCCTTTTAAATAATAATCTGCCGTTTCCAGCTACAATAGTAATTTACAACATTAACAATGTCTACACTGTATTTCTGATCAATCTGATGTTATTTTAATGGACAATTTTATTTAGCTTTTCTTTCAAAAACAAGGACATTTCTAAGTGACCCAAAACTTTTGAACACTAGTGTAAATCTTCACCGCAGTCTAAGGTCATTTGCACTCTGAAGCATGTTCTCATCAAGGATTTGCCTGTATTTGGCTCCATTCATTGTTCCCTCTATCCTTACCAGTCTCCCTGGCCCTGCTGCTGAAAAGCATCCCCATAGCATGATGCTGCCACCATCATGCTTCACGGTAGGGATAGTGTTAGATGGGTGATGAGCTGTGCCTGGTTTTCTCCAGACATAGTGCTTGGCATTCAGGCCAAAGAGTTACATTTTTGTCTCATCGTTCCCCAGAACCTTTTGCCTTATGCGCTCAGTCTTCCACCTGCCTTTTTGCAAACTCCAGGCATGCGGTCATGTGCCTTTTTCTCAGGAGTGGCTTCCGTCTGGCCACTCTCCCACGAAGCCCAGATTGGTGAAGTGGTGTAGAGACTGTTGTCCTTCTGGCTGATTCTCCCATCTCAGCCAAGGAACTCTGTCATTTTGTCAGAGTGGTCATTGGGTTCTTGGTCACCTCCCTGACCAAAGTCGTTCTTGCCCGGTTTCTCAGTTTGGTCAGACAGCCAGCTCTAGGCAGTCTGGGTAGTTCCCCCCCCAAAAAATTCTCAATTTCCCAATAATGTCAGACCACAGTACTCTTGGAAACTTTCAACACTCTAGAAATTGTATACCCTTCCCCAGACATATGCCTAATCACAATTCTATCTCTGAGATCTACAGACAGTTCCTTGGACTTCCTGGTATAGTTTCTGCACTGACATGCACTGTCAACTGTGGGACCTTTATATAGACAGGTGTGTTTCTTTCTAAATCATGTCCAAACAATTGAATTGGCCACAGGTGGACTCCAATCAAGTTGTAGTGACATCTCAAGGAAGATAAAAGGAAATTGGATGCACCCGAGCTCAATTTGGAGAGTCATAGCAAAGGGGTGTGAATACTTATGTAAATTAGATATTTCTGTATTTCATTTTTCAATACATTTGCCCCCCAAAAAAATCTAAAAACACCTTTTCACATTGTCATTATTGGGTCTTGTGTGTAGATAGGTGGGAAAAATCTATTTAATCAATTTTGAGGCTGTAACAACAAAATGTAGAGTAAGTCAAGGGGTATGAATACTTTGACTAAAATGTAAAAAATGAAGGCACTCTACCGAAGTAGATAGCGGTGAATTTGATTTTAAAGTCTTTGATACCTCACAATCTCCATTTTAACTAAATAGTCAAGCAGGTTTTTACCTAAAGGCATGAACAAAGCTTGAACAAAGCTCTTGCTGAGTATTCTCCATCCCCTTCCATGGAGAAACCTCTACCTCGTACCCATGCACATTGACTCAGTACCGGTACTCCACGTATATAGTCTCGTTATTGTTATTTATTGTGGTACTATTTTCTCTTTTTTTAACTATGCATTGTTATGAAGGGGATTGTAAGTAAGCTTTTCACAGTAAAGTCTACACCTGTTGTATTCAGCATATATGACAAATTACATTTGATTGATTTGATTTTAAACATCAATAGAATAGCATCACTGCAGAGAAAATCAATAAAGGTTACACAAACAAAGGAGTACTTGATGAGAGTGCATTCTTAAAGGGACAAGATAACTACAATAAAAATTTATTCACTACTGTAAGTCGCTCTGGATAAGAGCGTCTGCTAAATGACTAAAAACGTAAATGTAAAAACTGAAATGTGTCTTCCGCATTTAACCCAACCCCTCTGAATCGGGAAAGGTGCAGGGGGCTGCCTTAAATCCACACAGTAGCGAGACCAGAGGAATATCACCATCTATCCGAGGAAAAGGTCTGTGCTACATTACAACACAGGGGTTAGGGAGTTTTAAAAAGTATCCCTATGAGCAAAAGACTTTGAAAATACGTTGAAAAGATGTTGTTTGGGTTGAAAATCATTTTTTTTTTTTAATCACTGGAGTTTTTCCCCCCCAACACAGGTAACCAGAAACTACAATTAGGACTCAACACCAGATGGTGCCAGTTAGACTACTGCAACTCCAATCCCTCACCAGACAAAATGTCATTTACCACAGTGAACCATTATACTCAGGTTGTAATTAAAATCGAATCTGTGTGTTAAATTACAATTTCACAAGTAGAAGCACGGTAGACACACACACACACACGACAGATTGGATCTCTGTGCTGAATATATTCTAGTGAAATTAGGAGTCTTTCACTTACCCATCCCATCGCTCGGTTCAGAATGGAGACCGTGGTCTGCATAGAAGCCTGGGAAGAGAGATGGACTTTTGACTTTCACACTATGAGTTTGGTAACATTTCTCCAGCTCCATTCCTCAGCTTTGTAGCAACCTAAGTAGCTAGGCTGTTAGGCAGAAACACAAATTCTGTGGATTTAAAATTCTGAGACAGGAGGAAAAGAATGTTTATTTTATATAGCACTTTTCATTAAATATAGAATCTCAAAGTCACTAGAATGTTTGGTGTTTAAAGATATTCTGTTCCAAGATTGATTTGTACTTTAATTGTTTTGATCTCTACTAAATCAAAGGCAATACTATCATTGTTACAGTGAGGTTTAGGCTATAATATCCAATATAAAATTGAGCAACAAAAGAAATGGTCACTACAAAGCTATCAAGTAAACTTAGAAGTCTTGTGTTGTGCGAATCAAATAGGACAGTGTGTGTGTGTGTGTGTGTGTGTGTGTCTGTGGTCACACTATCAGCCATCCTGCTTCATCATCACATACATTATGTTCTGCAATAGGCTCTCTACCTCCCTAACTCCTTTCTCTTTATTCCGACACACGTTTGCCCATCACTCACAAAAATCTCTGTCAAAGAATCTCTCACACACGCACGCGCCAAACCCCCACAGAGACACACAGCCATGGCCCTCCCCCACCTGGGTAGCAGGGTTAACTGAGTGCTGTCAAGGGAGACCCTGTTGAAAAGAAGAGCCCATCCCTCATAAGTTTCTTGCCCTCTGGGCCCCCTCCGGGCCCCCTCTCCACCCAAAACCTTGTTTGTATTTGGGCTTATACCCTGCTGAGCAGAGGGCGCCTGGGTCCCGAGCTGGACCTCTGCGCATCAGAATGGAAGCGCGCACACACACTAACTCTCTCCCTCCAAAAAAACATCTGCCTAATCCTCTTGTTCCTCACTCTAGGGAAACACCGGAGCCTTTGTCCTCCTCCTTTTGTTGTGTTTAGTTTCCTTTTGGTCTAATGTCGCCACGCGTCTCCCATTCCCCCTTGGTGGTCTAATGTCGCCACGTGTCCCCCGCTCCCCCTTTTGGTCTAATGTCGCCACGTGTCTCCCGCTCCCCCTTGGTGGTCTAATGTCGCCACGTGTCCCCCGCTCCCCCTTTTGGTCTAATGTCGCCACGTGTCCCCCACTCCCCCTTGGTGGTCTAATGTCGCCACGCGTCTCCCGCTCCCCCTTGGTGGTCTAATGTCGCCACGTGTCCCCCGCTCCCCCTTGGTGGTCTAATGTCGCCACGCGTCTCCCGCTCCCCCTTGGTGGTCTAATGTCGCCACGCGTCTCCCTCTCCCCCTTGGTGGTCTAATGTCGCCACGTGTCCCCCGCTCCCCCTTGGTGGTCTAATGTCGCCAGGCGTCTCCCATTCCCCCTTTTGGTCTAATGTCGCCACGTGTCCCCCGCTCCCCCTTGGTGGTCTAATGTCGCCACGCGTCCCCCGCTCCCCCTTTTGGTCTAATGTCGCCACGCGTCCACCGCTCCCCCTTGGTGGTCTAATGTCGCCACGCGTCCCCCGCTCCCCCTTTTGGTCTAATGTCGCTACGCGTCCCCCGCTCCCCCTTTTGGTCTAATGTCGCTACGCGTCCCCAGCTCCCCCTTGGTGGTCTAATGTCGCCAGGCGTCTCCCATTCCCCCTTTTGGTCTAATGTCGCCACGTGTCCCCCGCTCCCCCTTGGTGGTCTAATGTCGCCAGGCGTCTCCCATTCCCCCTTTTGGTCTAATGTCGCCACGCGTCTCCTGCTCCCCCTTGGTGGTCTAATGTCGCCACGCGTCCCCCGCTCCCCCTTTTGGTCTAATGTCGCCACGCGTCCACCGCTCCCCCTTTTGGTCTAATGTCGCCACGTGTCCCCCGCTCCCCCTTGGTGGTCTAATGTCGCCACGCGTCCTCCGCTCCCCCTTGGTGGTCTAATGTCGCCACGCGTCCTCCGCTCCCCCTTGGTGGTCTAATGTCGCCACGCGTCCTCCGCTCCCCCTTGGTGGTCTAATGTCGCCACGCGTCTCCCATTTCCCTTTTGGTCTAATGTCGCCACGCGTGTTCCCCGCTCCCCCTTGGTGGTCTAATGTCGCCACGTGTTTCCCACTCCCCCTTGGTGGTTTAATGTCGCCACGCGTCCCCCGCTCCCCCTTTTGGTCTAATGTCGCCACGCGTTTGGTCTAATGTCGCCACGTGTCCCCCGCTCCCCCTTGGTGGTTTAATGTCGCCACGCGTCCCCCGCTCCCCCTTTTGGTCTAATGTCGTCACGCGTCCCCCGCTCCCCCTTGGTGGTCTAATGTCGCCACGCGTCCTCCGTTCCCCCTTGGTGGTCTAATGTCGTCACGCGTCCCCCGCTCCCCCTTGGTGGTCTAATGTCGCCACGCGTCCCCCGCTCCCCCTTGGTGGTCTAATGTCGCCACGCGTCCCCCGCTCCCCCTTGGTGGGCTGATGTCGCCAAGCATGTCCCACTCCCCCTTTTGGTCTAATGTCGCCACGCGTCCCCCGCTCCCCCTTGGTGGTCTAATGTCGCCACGCGTCCCCCGCTCCCCCTTGGTGGTCTAATGTCGCCACGCGTCCTCCGTTCCCCCTTGGTGGTCTAATGTCGCCACGCGTCCCCCGCTCCCCCTTGGTGGGCTGATGTCGCCAAGCATGCCCCGCTCCCCCTTTTGGTCTAATGTCGCCAAGCATGCCCCGCTCCCCCTTGGTGGTCTGATGTCGCCAAGCATGCCCCGCTCCCCCTTGGTGGTCTGATGTCGCCAAGCATGCCCCGCTCCCCCTTGGTGGTCTAATGTCGCCACGCGTCCCCCGCTCCCCCTTGGTGGTCTAATGTCGCCACGCGTCCCCCGCTCCCCCTTGGTGGTCTAATGTCGCCACGCGTCCTCCGTTCCCCCTTGGTGGTCTAATGTCGCCACGCGTCCCCCGCTCCCCCTTGGTGGGCTGATGTCGCCAAGCATGCCCCGCTCCCCCTTTTGGTCTAATGTCGCCAAGCATGCCCCGCTCCCCCTTGGTGGTCTAATGTCGCCACGCGTCCCCCGCTCCCCCTTGGTGGTCTAATGTCGCCACGCGTCACCGCTCCCCCTTGGTGGTCTAATGTCGCCACGCGTCCTCCGTTCCCCCTTGGTGGTCTAATGTCGTCACGCGTCCCCCGCTCCCCCTTGGTGGTCTAATGTCGCCACGCGTCCCCCGCTCCCCCTTGGTGGTCTAATGTCGCCACGCGTCCCCCGCTCCCCCTTGGTGGTCTAATGTCGCCACGCGTCCTCCGTTCCCCCTTGGTGGTCTAATGTCGCCACGCGTCCCCCGCTCCCCCTTGGTGGTCTAATGTCGCCACGCGTCCCCCGCTCCCCCTTGGTGGTCTTATGTCGCCACGCGTCCCCCGCTCCCCCTTGGTGGTCTAATGTCGTCACGCGTCCCCCGCTCCCCCTTGGTGGTCTGATGTCGCCACGCGTCGCCCGCTCCCCCTTGGTGGTCTAATGTCGCCACGCGTCCTCAGTTCCCCCTTGGTGGTCTGATGTCGCCAAGCATGCCCCGCTCCCCCTTGGTGGTCTAATGTCGCCACGCGTCCTCCGCTCCCCCTTGGTGGTCTGATGTCGCCACGTGTCCTCCGCTCCCCCTTGGTGGTCTAATGTCGCCACGCGTCCTCCGTTCCCCCTTGGTGGGCTGATGTCGCCAAGAATGCCCCGCTCCCCCTTGGTGGTGGCTCTCTGACTCGTGACAGAAACACTAAAAGATGCTGATTAAGTAAGGCTGACAGTTCTGCTATGTGTCTCTTGATTGTCTTTGAGAGAAGATGACCTACCGGGCTTCTATCTTGCTATTAAGGTTTAGCTGGAGGGAAGATTTTGTGCAGAATCTAGAATTTGCTGACAGCTCCTGTTCATCCAGTCATGGCTTTCAGATTCCTGTGATAACGTTAGCCCTATTCATCAATGTGTGGATTCAATTTAACTCAAGAAAATAATGTTTAAACTAAAAGAAACTGGATGTCCTACTGTCAAAGAGTATACTTTTTTAAAACACAATATTCAAGTACGGGCCATATAAAACTGAAACAAATGTGAAGTAAAAATGTACAAACTAAACAAAGTGTGGATAAACTGTAAATACTAGTGAACAACCTAGGGGGGAAACAGGGGGGGTAAAATTTAAATGAATGAGAACCAAAAATATGACATTCAATGTTACTGCTCATGTACTTCCACAAACCAAGAAAATAACGAATTTCTATTTTGTTACTCCGGGTGTAATATTCTACAGTACAGAAGGGGGAAAACTATAAAAATACAACGAGGAAACACAGCATTGAAAGACAGCCAATAGGGGTATACAGTTAGCCTTCACTTGAGAGAAAACGTTGAAAAGGGAAAAAAGGGAGCGAGGGACAACAAAAGAGGTCAAAATGAACTGCCATGAGAGTTTTCCACCTCTACTTCCGAGGCCCGATGATCCATCTATCCTTTGTCGTTCATCTATTCTCCTGTTCCAATGGATTGAGTCCCTCAAGATCTCCAGTTTATATCCCTTCTACCTCCGCCAACATCTTCTCATTCCCTATGGGGCTTGGCAATGGATACAAAACCAGTAGAAAGACATAGCAACTGACAAAACAATAAAGCATGACGAGGAACGCCGGTTGAGACCACGCTCAACAAACTCTGTTGTGGAAAACTATACCATTGTCGCATTTTACAGAGAAACTGAAAAACAAATGGACAAAAGTCAGTATGATTGAGCACAGATACCTAGGAAAAAGACATCTCTCTCGCCATCAAATCTCTACCACGAGTACAGCCAGCTCTTACTAACAGACCATCATAATGCAAGTCACGTTTTCCATTCTCTATTCTACTCAAACACATAAAATATACACCTATTCCAGTTTATAAGTCAGATTGTGTAAAATAAACATTTAGAAAACCATGAAAAGCTAATTGACAAATAGAACTTATGGATTTAAATCATGCATTCATTTGTTTATACCATTTGTCCAGACCATGTACAACTTGTATCCAACACCAGAGTTACCCATGGCCAATTAAATAAACCTGCATGACCATATATATATATATATATATATATATATATATATATATATATATAAAGTGCACACCCTCTACCATCCATCTGCACTTGCAATGCTTATGTTTTTTTAGTGCCAGTCTGGTTAAGAGGTAGTGCTACAGACTTTCTGGACCAGACATCCATCCAAAAGCTCAAATCAACTGGTCCTCTCTTACATGCACCACTTTCTATCCAACCCTCCTAATTACAATTTATCTCCAATCTTCACCATTGTCTGAAAAACGTATTGTTTTTAATACGGAAAGGACAAAACTAATTACGCAACTAACATTTTTTGGGTTGAAAATGGGCTTTCTTAAAATCCCCTTCAACCACAGTGCTTATCAGAGTGGATGTTGTTCTCCATCTCCGGAGGAGAGAGGACACAGACTCACCCATCATGATGACTTCCTGTCAGTGCGGCTGGCTCCTCAAGACTCCCTCCAACACCATCTGCACTCAACACTGAATAGTGAACACTGCCTCTCTGTCTGTCTAGCTGGGTCTGCCCTGCCTACTCACATAATCAGTCATTCACTCAGTAACTCCAATTGACTCCAATCATCAGTCAGGCAGGATCTGCTGTCTTGGGTGATGGGGGTGATGGAGACCCCCTTCCCATGCACACACACACACACACACACACACACACACCAGCTGCCCGTTTCTAAGCAGACACGTGCCGGCTGCCCCCCGACACACTCCAACGGACAGCAGCATATGTTCTTTCAGGAAAACGCGCGCAAGACACACACAGAGTTCCAAAGAAGACACACACATAAAGCAGAGAGCAACCGGCAAATAATCTTATTGACTTCAGCAGTGCAACTCTCTTCCTTGAAAAAGGTTGAGACTAAACACAAGACAAAAAATACATGTTTCTGACCAAAACACAGATAGCAGAGGACAAAATTAAAAATTGAAAAAGATAAACCTCAATGTTTTTGCATGTTTTCTCTTTGCATCACAAATATGAGTGTTGCCATCTAACACCACCAAGTGATGCCGGAACGTTGGTGTTTTCACCAACTAATGGGAGTTTACATGAGCTCCCGAGTGGCACTGTGGTCTAAGGCACTGCATCTCCGTGTTAGACGTGTGACTACAGACCCTGGTTTGAATCCAGGCTGTATCACATCCGGCCGTGATTGGGAGTCCCATAGGGAGGCGCACAATTAGCCCAGCGTCGTCCGGGTTAGGCCATCATTGTAAATAAGAATTTGTTCTTAACTGACATGCCTACTTAAAAAAAGGTTAAATAAAACTTTTTTTTTATTACATATAGAGCAGCCATTGGCCCTTTTGAAGGACCTCAGATAAAAATATATATATATATATCATAATATACACAAACAAACACACACAGTTGAAGTCGGAAGTTTACGTACACTATGGTTGGAGTCATTAAAATTCGTATTTCAACCACTCCACAAATTTCTTGTTAACAAACTATAGTATTGGCAAGTCGGTTAGGACATCTACTTTGTACATGACACAAGTAATTTTTCCAACAATTGTTTACAGACAGATTATTTCACAAACAATTCACTGATTGACAATTCCAGTGGGTCAGAAGTTCACATAACTAAGTTGACTGTGCCTTTAAACAGCTTGGAAAATTCCAGAAAATGATGTCATGGCTTTAGAAGCCTCTGATAGGCTAATTGACATCATTTGAGTCAATTGGAGCTGTACCTGTATCTCAAGGCCGACCTTCAAACTCAGTGCCTCATACCTCTCAGGAAGTAGATGCGTTCTGTCTCCTAGAGATGAACGTTCTCTGGTGCGAAAAGTGCAAATCAATCCCAGAACAAAATCAAAAGGACCTTGTGAAGATGCTGGAGGAAACAGGTACAAAATGATCTATTTCCACGGTAAAATGAGTTAGGTTATCGACATAACCTGAAAGTCCTCTCAGCAAGGAAGAAGCCACTGCTCCAAAACCACCATAAAAAGCCAGGCTACGGTTTGCAACTGCACATGGAGACAAAGATTGTACTTTTTGGAGAAATGTCCTCTGGTCTGATAAAACAAAAATAGAACTGTTTGGCCATAATGACCATCGATATGTTTGGAGGAAAAAGGGGGAGGCTTGCAAGCCAAAGAACCCCATCCCAACCGTGAAGCACGGGGTGGCAGCATCATGGTGTGGGGGTGCTTTGCTGCAGGAGGGACTGGTGCACTTCACAAAACAGTTGGCATCATGAGGCAGGAAAATTATGTGGATATATTGAAGCAACATCTCAAGACATAAGTCAGAAAGTTAAAGCTTGGTCGCAAATGGGTCTTCCAAATGAACAATGACCCCAAGCATACTTCCAAAGTTGTGGCACAATGGCTTAAAAGACAACAAAGTCAAGGTATTGGAGTGGCAATCACAAAGCCCTGACCTCAAGCCTATAGAAACTACGTGGGCAGAACTGAAATAGCGTGTGCGAGCAAGGAGTCCTACAAGCCTGACTCAGTTACACCAGCTCTGTCAGAAGGAATGGGCCAAAATTCACCCAACTTGTGGGAAGCTTGTGGAAGGCTACCCGAAACGTTTGACCCAAGTTAAACAATTTAAAGGCAATGCTACCAAATACTAATTGAGTGAATGTAAACTTCTGACCCACTGGGAATGTGATGAAAGAAATAAAAGCTGAAATAAATCATTCTCTCTACTATTATTCTGGCATTCGACGTTCTTAAAATAAAGTGGTGAGCCTAACTGGCCTAAAACAGGGAATTTTTACAAGGATTAAATGTCAGGAATTGTGAAAACTGAGTTTAAATGAATTTGGCTAAGGTGCATGTAAACTTCCTACTTCAACTGTGCAAGGGTTTTTCTTTATTTCTACATTGTATAACAATATTGAAGACATCAAAACTATGAATTAACACATTGAATCATGCAGAGACCCAAAAAAAGTGTTAAATCAAAATATACACTGCTCAAAAAAATAAAGGGAACACTAAAGTAACACATCCTAGATCTCAATGAATGAAATAATCTTATTAAATACTTTTTTCTTTACATAGTTGAATGTGCTGACAACAAAATCACACAAAAATAATCAATGGAAATCCAATTTATCAACCCATGGAGGTCTGGATTTGGAGTCACACTCAAAATTAAAGTGGAAAACCACACTACAGGCTGATCCAACTTTGATGTAATGTCCTTAAAACAAGTCAAAATGAGGCTCAGTAGTGTGTGTGGCCTCCACGTGCCTGTATGACCTCCCTACAACGCCTGGGCATGCTCCTGATGAGGTGGCGGATGGTCTCCTGAGGGATCTCCTCCCAGACCTGGACTAAAGCATCCGCCAACTCCTGGACAGTCTGTGGTGCAACGTGGCGTTGGTGGATGGAGCGAGACATGATGTCCCAGATGTGCTCAATTGGATTCAGGTCTGGGGAACGGGCGGGCCAGTCCATAGCATCAATGCCTTCCTCTTGCAGGAACTGCTGACACACTCCAGCCACATGAGGTCTAGCATTGTCTTGCATTAGAAGGAACCCAGGGCCAACCGCACCAGCATATGTTCTCACAAGGGGTCTGAGGATCTCATCTCGGTACCTAATGGCAGTCAGGCTACCTCTGGCGAGCACATGGAGGGCTGTGCGGCCCCCCAAAGAAATGCCCCCCCACACCATGACTGACCCACCGCCAAACCGGTCATGCTGGAGGATGTTGCAGGCAGCAGAACGTTCTCCACGGCGTCTCCAGACTCTGTCACATGTGCTCAGTGTGAACCTGCTTTCATCTGTGAAGAGCACAGGGCGCCAGTGGCGAATTTGCCAATCTTGGTGTTCTCTGGCAAATGCCAAACGTCCTGCACGGTGTTGGGCTGTAAGCACAACCCCCACCTGTGGACGTCGAGCCCTCATACCACCCTCATTGAGTCTGTTTCTGACCGTTTGAGCAGACACATGCACATTTGTGGCCTGCTGGAGGTCATTTTGCAGGGCTCTGGCAGTGCTCCTCCTGCTCCTCCTTGCACAAAGGCGGAGGTAGCGGTCCTGCTGCTGGGTTGTTGCCCTCCTACGGCCTCCTCCACGTCTCCTGATGTACTGGCTTGTCTCCTGGTAGCGCCTCCATGCTCTGGACACTACGCTGACAGACACAGCAAACTTTGCCACAGCTCGCATTGATGTGCCATCCTGGATGAGCTGCACTTCCTGAGCCACTTGTGTGGGTTGTAGACTCCGTCTCATGCTACCACTAGAGTGAAAGCACCGCCAGCATTCAAAAGTGACCAAAACATCAGCCAGGAAGTATAGGAACTGAGAAGTGGTCTGTGGTTACCACCTGCAGAACCACTCCTTTATTGGGGGTGTCTTGCTAATTGCCTATAATTTCCACCTGTTGTCTATTCCATTTGCACAACAGCATGTGAAATTTATTGTCAATCAGTGTTGCTTCCTAAGTGGACAGTTTGATTTCACAGAAGTGTGATTGACTTGGAGTTACATTGTGTTGTTTAAGTGTTCCCTTTATTTTTTTGAGCAGTATATTTTAGATTCTTCAAAGTAGCCACCCTTTGCCTTGATGACAGCTTTACACACTCTTGGCATTTTCTCAACCAGCTTCACCTGTAATGCTTTTCTAACAGTCTTGAAGGAGTTCCCACATATGCTGAGCTCTCGTTGGTTGCTTTTCCCTCACACTGCGGTCCAACTCATCACAAACCATCTCAATTGGGTTGAGGTCGGGTGATTGTGGAGGCCAGGTCATCTAATGCAGTACTCCATCACTCTCCTTCTTGGTCAAATAGCCCTTACACAGCCTGGAGGTGTGTTGGGTCATTGTCTCGTTGAAAAACAAATGGTAGTGGGACTAAGCACAAACCAGATAGGATGGAGTATCGCTGCAGAATGTTGTGGTAGCAATGCTGGTTAAGTGTGCCTTGCATTCTAAATAAAATCACAGACAGTGTCACCAGCAAAGCACCATCACACCTCCTCCTCCATGCTTCACGGTGGGAACTACACCTGTGGAAATCATCCATTGACCTACTCTGCGTATTTCAAAAGACACAGCAGTTGGAACCAACATTTTCAAATTTGGACTCCTCAGACCAAAGGACAGATTCCCACTGTTCTAATGTCCATTGCTGGTGTTTTTTAGCCCAAGCAAGTCTCCTCTTCTTATTGGTGTCCTTTAGTTGTGGTTTCTTTGCAGCAATTCGACCATGAAGGCCTGATTCACGCAGTCTCCTCTGAACAGTTGATGTTGAGATGTGTCTGTTACTTGAACTCTGAAGCATTTATTTGTGCTACCATTTCTGAGGCTAGTAACTTTAATGAACTTATCCTCTGCAGCAAAGGTAACTCTGGGACTTCCTTTCCTGTGGCGGTCCTCATTTGCCAGTTTGATCATAGCGCCTGATGGTTTTTGCGACTGCACTTGAAGAAACTTGAAAAGTTCTTGAAATTTTCCGGATTGACTGACCGTCATGTGTTCGATCGGGTTCAAGTCCAGGCTCTGGCTGGGCCACTCAAGGACATTCAGAAACTTGTCCCGAAGCCACTCCTGCATTGTCTTGGCTGTGTGCTTAGGGTTGTTGTCCTGTTGGAAGGTGAACCATCGCCCCAGTCCGAGGTCCTGAGCGCTCTGGAGCAGGTTTTTCATCAAGGATCTCTGTGTACTTTGCTCCGTTCATATTTCCCTTGATCCTGACTAGTCTCCCAGTCCCTGCAGCTTAAAAACATCCCCACAGCATGATGCCGCCACCACGGTTCACCGTAGAGATAGTGCCAGGTTTCCACCAGACTTAACTCCTGGTATTCAGGCCAAAGAGTTCAATCTTGGTTTCATCAGACCAGAGAATCTTGTTTCTCATGGTCAGAGTCTTTAGTTGCGATTTGGAAAACTAAGTGGGCTGTCATGTGCCTTTTATTGAGGAGTGGCTTCCGTCTGGCCACTACCATAAAGGCCTGCGTGCTGCAGAGATGGTTGTCCTTCTGGAAGGTTCTCCCATCTCCACAGAGGAACTCTAGAGCTCTGTCAGAGTGACCATTGGGTTCTTGGTCACCTCCCTGACCAAGGCCCTTCTCCCTTGATTTCCCAGTTTTGCAGTTCCAAACTTCTTCCATATAAGAATGGAGGAGGCCACTGTGTTCTTGGGGACCTTCAATGCTGCAGACATTTTTTTATACCCTTCCCCAGATCTGTGCCTCGACACAATCCCGTCTCGGACCTCTACGGACAATTCCTTCAACCTTATGGCTTAGTTTTTGCTCTGACATGCACTGACAACTGTGGGACCTTATATAGACAGGTGTGTGCCTTTCCAAATCATGTCCAATCAATTTAATTTACCACAGGTGGACTCCTATCAAGTTGTAGAAACATCAAGGATGATCAATGGAAACAGGATGCACCTGAGCTCAATTTTGATTCTCATAGCAAAGGGTCTGAATACTTATGTATTTCTGTTTTTAATACATTTGTCCATTTCTAAATACCTGTTTCCACTTTGTCATTATGGGGTACTGTGTGTAGATTGATGAGGGAAAAAAATCATATTTAATCAATTTTAGAATAAGGGTGTAACGTAACAAAATGTGGGAAAAGGGAAGGGGTCAGAATACTTTCCAAATGCACTGTATATTTCTTTTTGGGGAAGCTCAGTCGAGGTCTCAACTTACAAATTAGAATTGTAGAATACACAACGTGCAATTACAAAATGTGAATCCCAAGTGTTTCTCTTGTTATGTCAGTCACTGATAGTCACTCAATTAGGCCATGTCACCCAACAAGTTATTTTACCGACCAGCTATCTAAACTTAATAATCATGGTCGAATGCATGTGTGGGTACGCAGACCTGCGAGCAACTACAGCCCCTCATAATGAAAACAGATTTTTTTGTGGTCCCCACCCCCATCAAAGTTGGCCATCCCTGATATAAAGTGTGCAACTATTTTTATAGCCTACAGCTAACTCTCCGTTAGTCAGCACCTCTACTAACTTTTTGAGATGCGCGCCAGCTCATGCTTTTCACTAATCTAACACCATCTCCAGCACCACCCAGCTCCAGCACCACCCAGCTCCAGCACCAATAGTGCCTCCCACTGGAACCAAGAACAACCAGTACATTGGATAGAGATATGACAGAATCAACATACCATAACCCCCTCATAACATTCAGCATAAGATGAATTAAGTAAGTATGACTTAAACACAAGCAGTATACTAACTAGATTAGATTAAGTTATCACTACTCAGTTCATTTAGTGACTCCGGCAGGTTTCCCTTTCTCATTGACCTTGGAGGGTCTACTCTTGATCTACAGACGTCCCTAGCCATGAGGACCTCACACAACAAAGTATGTAACTCAGTCTGTCTTTCACCTTTGACCCACACACACACGCACGCACAGTTATAGAGAGATCATCCTCACTGCATGTAACAAGTGTCGAGCGGGACTATGCCTCTCTGGTGGCAGGCATGGACAGGGCGGTCTGTGGTGCCCCTCTGTCGACCAAGCGGAACAGAGACCATCTGGGCCATGCTGTGTGTGTGTGTCTGTGTATGTGCACCTTTGTGAGTGCTTGCGAACATAGCTTAAAAGGTCCAATGCAGCCATTAAAGCCATGTTTGACTGCTGGTGAACAAATCATTGATAAAAGGAGGAAATAAGGGTGCATTTGAAAAGTATTCAAAAAATGGCTTTCAAAGCCAAGAAGAGATGCCTTTTCCCTCCAAGGGAGGAACAGCTGCTCCTCAAAGCTCAGAAAGCCTGAGGATTTCACCGACATCAGAGGAGCAAGCAGCTCATTCAAGATCCAGCTAGCCATTCAATTTCACCTGATCCAGAACAATCACTTCAACTATCCAGGTCATTAAAAAGGCCAAAGAGCAGACCCCTCAGTCAGCCCCCAACCTCCTCAGTCAGCCTCCAGCCCCCTCAGTCAACCTCCTCAGTCAGCCTCCAGCCCCCTCAGTCAGCCTCCAGCCCCCTCAGTCAGCCTCCAGCCCCCTCAGTCAACCTCCTCAGTCAGCCTCCAGCCCCCTCAGTCAACCTCAGTCAGCCCCCAACCTCCTCAGTCAGCCTCCAGCCCCCTCAGTCAGCCTCCAGCCCCCTCAGTCAGCCTCCAGCCCCCTCAGTCAGCCTCCAGCCCCCTCAGTCAACCTCCTCAGTCAGCCCCCAGCCCCCTCAGTCAGCCTCCTCAGTCAGCCTCCAACCTCCTCAGTCAGCCTCCAACCTCCTCAGTCAGCCTCCAACCTCCTCAGTCAGCCTCCAACCTCCTCAGTCAGCCTCCAACCTCCTCAGTCAGCCTCCAACCTCCTCAGTCAGCCTCCAACCTCCTCAGTCAGCCTCCAGCCCCCTCAGTCAGCCTCCAGCCCCCTCAGTCAGCCTCCAGCCCCCTCAGTCAGCCTCCAGCCCCCTCAGTCAGCATCCAGCCCCCTCAGTCAGCCCCCAACCTCCTCAGTCAGCCCCCAACCTCCTCAGTCAGCATCCAGCCCCCTCAGTCAGCATCCAGCCCCCTCAGTCAGCCCCCTCAGTCAATTTCCAGGCTCTAACCAATCTCCAACCAAATTCCCAAAAAACTACATTTCATCCAACCTCCCTCCCCAGACAGAAACCAGATAGAGGCGTGTCCAGAAAAACCTTGGGTTTCCGGATGGGAAAGTCAGTGTGTCCCTGTGTGTCCCTCCCTGTGTGTGTGTGTGTGTGTCCCTGTATGTGTGTGTGTGTCCCTGTGTGTCCCTCCCTGTGTGTGTGTGTGTGTGTGTCCCTGTGTGTCCCTCCCTGTGTGTGTGTCCCTCCCTGTGTGTGCGTGTGTGTGTGTGTGCGTGTGTGTGTGTCCCTGTGTGTGTGTGTGTCCCTGTGTGTGTGTGTGTGTGTCCCTGTGTGTCCCTCCCTGTGTGTGTGTGTGTGTGTGCGTGTGTGTCCCTCCCTGTGTGTGTGTGTGTCCCCGTGTGTCTCCGTGTGTGTGTGCGTGCCTGTCCCTGTGTGTGTGTGTGTGTGTGTGTGTGTGTGTGTGTGTGTGTGTGTGTGTGTGTGTGTGTGTGTGCGTGCGTGTCCCTGTGTGTGTGCGTGCGTGTCCCTGTGTGTGTGCGTGCGTGTCCCTGTGTGTGTGCATGCGTGCGTGTCCCTGTGTGTGTGTGTCCGTGTGTGTGTGTCCCTGTGTGTCCCTGTGTGTGTGTGTGTGTCCCTGTGTGTGTCCCTGTGTGTGTGTGTCCCTGTGTGTGTGTGTCCCTGTGTGTGTGTGTGTCCCTGTGTGTGTGTGTGTCCCTGTGTGTGTGTGTGTCTGTGTGTGTGTGTGTGTCTGTGTGTGTGTGTCCGTGTGTGTGTGTGTGTCCCTGTGTCCCTGTGTCCCTGTGTGTGTGTGTCTGTGTGTGTGTGTGTCCCTGTGTGTGTCCCTGTGTGTGTGTGTGTGTGTGTCCCTGTGTGTGTGTGTGTGTCCCTGTGTGTCCGTCCGTGTGTGTGTCCCTGTGTGTCTGTCCGTGTGTGTCCCTGTGTGTGTGTCTCTGTGTGTCCCTGTGTGTCCGTGTGTGTCCGTGTGTGTGTGTGTGTGTCCGTGTACATTAGGCCAATCCAGTGTCCACCCGCGGCATTCCACAACCAGGTCTGACCACTGCAGACTACAGAGGACAATACTCCATCATGCACTCCACCCTCCTGTCCACCCTGTGTTTATAACAGCCCCAAGCTGAAGGCGCGTCTTGGAAGTCCTCTAATTAACATATCCGAAAGAGTGAGACCTGACAGGGTTAAGCTATAGGCTAGCTAGGTCAGCATAGCAGCGGTAAAGTACATTAGCAATGGCTAGAATGTGTAGTGATAAAATACAGTGCTGATCATAAGTATTCATCCCCCAAATATTAGTTGAGCAGTGTATTTCAAACACAAATCTAACCACAAAGACCAGGGAGCTTTTCCAATGCCTCACAAAGAAGGGCACTGATTGGTAGATGGGTAAAAAAGACACTGAATATCCCTTTGAGCATGGTGAAGCTATTAATTAGGCTTAAGATTGTTTATCAGTACACCCAGTCATTACAACTATGCAGGTGTCCTTCCTGAGTTACTGGAGGAAGGAAACCACGGAGGCGAATGGGGATTTTTAAAATGCTACAGAGTTTAATGGCTGGGATAGGATTAAACTGAAGATGGAGCATCATAGTTACTAACCTAAATGACAACATGAAAAGAAGGACGCCTGTACAGAATACAAACACTCCAGAACATGCATCCTGTTTGCAACAAGGCACTAAAGTAATACTGCAACAAAAAAAGTAATGAACTTTTTGTCCTGAATATAAAGCGTTATGTTTGAGGCAAATCCAACACATTACTAAGTACCACTCTCCATATTTACGCTGGCGGCTGCATAATGTTATGGGTATGGTATCCTTGTCATCGGCAAGGACTGGGGAGTTTTTCAGGTTAAAAAGAAATGTAAAAGAACAAAATCCCTGAGGAAAACCTGGATTTGTCTGCTTCCACCAGATACTCGGAGACTAACTAACCTTTCAGCAGGACAATAACCTAAAATACAAGGCCAAAAATACACGAGTTGATTACCAAGAAGACAGTGAAGGTTCCTGAGTTGCCTAGTTACAGTTTTGACTTAAACTGCTTCAAGACCTATGGCAAGACTTGAAAATGGCTGTCTAGCAATGATCCACAACCAACTTGACAGAGCCTGAACATTTTCTAAATAATAAAAATGGGTAAATATTGCACAATCCAGGTGTGGAAAGCTCTCACACAAAAAGACTCAGCTGTAATCGCTGCCAAAGATGTTTCTAACATGTATCGACTGGAGGGGGCGAATACTGATCAAACAACATACACTGAGCATACAAAACATTAAGAACACCTGCTCTTTCCATGAAATAGACTGACCGGGTGAATCCAGGTGAAAGCTGTGATCCCTTATTGATGTCACTTGTTAAATCCACTTAAATCAGTGTAGATTAAGAGGAGGAGGAGACAGGTTAAAGAAGGATTTTTAAGCCTTGAGACAATTGAGACATGGATTGTGTATGTGTGCCATTCAGAGGGTGAATGGGCAAGACTAAAGATGTAAGTGCCTTTGAACGGTGTATGGTAGTAGGTACCAGGTGCAATGGTTTGTGTCAAGAACTGCAACACTGCTGGGTTTTTCACACTCCACAGTTTCCAGTGTGTATCAAGAATGGTCTACCATCCAAAGGACATCCAGCCAATTTGACAACTATGGGAAGCATTGGAGTCAACGTCGGGGGTTCTTAATATTTGGTATACTCAGCGTAAATTTGTGTTTTATTTTTTATTTATCTTTAGAAAATGGCAGAATTTTTCTTCCACTTTGACACTGGAGTATTTTGTGTAGATTGTCAACAAAAAAAATACTTTTAAATTCATTGTAATCCCACGTGGTAAGAGACAAAATGTGAAGGAATCCAAGAGGGGTGAATACTTATGTCCCTGTGTGTGTGTGTGTGTGTGTGTGTGTGTGTGTGTGTGTCAGGCCAATCCAGTGTCCACCCACGGCATTCCACAACCAGGTCTGACCACTGCAGACTACAGAGGACAATACTCCATCATGCACTCCACCCTCCTGTCCACCCTGTGTTTATAACAGCCCCAAGCTGAAGGCGCGTTTCGAAAAGAATAAAATGGCCAAATGTTGCACAATCCAGGTGTGCAAAGCTCTTAGAGACTTACCCAGAAACACTCACAGCTGTAATCGCTGCCAAAAGGTGTTTCTAACATGTATTGACTCAGGGTGTGAATACTTTTCTAAATAACATATGTGTATTATTTTTCATTCATCTTTTTTAAATAATGTTGTAATTTTTTATTCCACTTTGAAACGAGTATTTTGTGTAGAATGTTGACAAAAAAAAAATGACAACTTAATCCATTTACTCCTACTTGGTAACACAATACGAAGAAATCCATACTTATGATAGGCACTGTAGGTGGGTTCAGAATGGATTTCACTCTCAAAAGGGACCAGTTGTCGTTGTTGAAATTCGACTTTGTAATGTGAGGAAACTGGAATGTCAAGCTTCACCATAGTGCTTACTAAAAGGGAAATGCCGGGGAGCAAAATGGTTGACCATTTTGTAAGCCACAATGGGCAGTGCTCTGATTGATCCTAGCTTCTGTAACCCTATTTCTTTATTATGTCACAGTGTAAACAAAGTGCCAGGTTTGACAGGATTATTATTATTAACAGCTAGCGGCAATTTAGAGACAGCTGTTTCTGTGGTAAACTTAACTCGGAGGTACCCTAAGTGCTAAGCGTGTAACGATATCATTGATACGGATTGGGATCTGGTTCAAATGTTAAAGATGTGAGTGCAACGGACCGCAGGACTCCAAACCGATCCAAAAGTAGCTTGAATCGGTTCAGAGAAACAATTAAAATGTTACAAACTGCCGGGTCGCTAACATTTTTCACTCATGCAACTTTCTAAGTTCCGTAAATACCTTACTTCTTTTGTGACTCAACTGGTCCTACAGCCCAATACACCCCAGGGTTGTTTCATTGGTTGAAGCTTCTATACATCCACAGCTTATCTTCTTCCCCTCTGCCATTAAATAGTGGGCAAAAGTACGTGGACACCCCTTCAAATGAGTGAATTAGGCTGTTTCAGCCACACCAGTTGCTGACAGGTGTGCAAAATCAATCACACAGCCATGCAATATTCACAGACAAACATTGGCAGCAGAATGGCAGGTACTGAAGAGCTCAGTGACTTTCAACGTGGCACTGTCATAGGATGCCACCTTTCCAACATTGACTGTATGTTTGTTTATCCCATGTGTAACTCTGTTGTTTCTGTCACACTGCTTTGCTTTATCTTGGCCAGGTTGCAGTTGTAAATGAGAACTTGTTCTCAACTGGACTAACTGGTTAAATAAAGATAAATTATTATTTTCTTAAATAGATTTGTGTGTTGTGTCTATGTTGTGAAATTTGTAGATATTACTGCACGGTTGGAGACAGAAACACAAGCATTTCACAACACCCGCAATAACATCTGCTAAACACGTGTATGTGACCAATAAAACGTGAAAACCACCCTCGGGCCACCCGTTGGGAGCCCTGCTGTATCATATCAAAGCCCATGTATCTAGATGCATATTGAATCATCTTTGAAAGAAAGGGCAGATGCACATCCCTAGTAAGTGATAGACTAATAATGTAAGCAATTTTGTAATCAGAGCAACAAAAACGGCACAAAACTGTTAACTATGAGCATTTTACGATGATCGATCTCTGCCAGTTGTGTAAAGCACTCTGATGTAACCCTAGCCTCTGTAGCTTCAAAGAAACAACTCTCACTGTGACTCCACCACAGACTGGATTGGGATCCGCTGTCAATCAAGCTCTGTCCGTCATTGTCAATCTATACCTAAAATGGCCGCTAAATGTTGTGAAAGAGCCCTTTTCTGAGAGTGCTACCCAGTGGTCACTGACCCTCCTCCAGATGACCTTTTCCCCCTGGTCACTGAAGGCCAGTGTCCAGTCTTTCTCCCCAGGGCTCAATCTTTACCATCAGACAGCCTTCTGTCATTGCCAAACACATGCACACACGCACACAAGTTCATAACTAGAGCAGTGTGGCATGTCACTTGTCTCCCAAAGTGAGAGAGAAAGAAGTGGGTTGATAGAGAGAAAATGGCAGATTTTTTGGGATAGAGCCCAGGCATGCTCCTCTCTCCCCCTCCACACATTCCCCACACATAACCTTTGCTACCCACGGAAAAGGAGAGGTACCTGTGAAAGTGATTTTGTCAGTGATAAGAAGTGTCAATAGTCATTTTTTTCCCTTACAAACAAACAAACACACACACACACACACACACACACACACACACACACACCTCCAGAAGGTCAAGCCTTGGTCAGCGGCAGGCGGGGGTTTGGCGTTTATGACGTGGTCGGAGGCAATCGGGGAAGGGAGTTGGCGTTTATTACATGGGGAAAGGCCTGGGGAGGGTGATGTTATTGCACCACAATGCTGAGTGACAAGCTCAAAGGGACATCTTCCCTTTCAACATAAAAGGGCGGAGATTTACGAGCTAGATACCAGGCCTGGCCAGTGTATACCATGGGGCTGATGGGATGACTGATGACCGAGAGGCTATCCCCCACCAATACTGATCAGATCTTGATATGAATACAAAGGGACTGGGGAATGGAACGATGTAACAGGCTGTGATACAGAGTTAGAGCACATACTGAGGAATAAAACACAGATTGGAATGAGAGGCAAGATTGGGTTTACCTAGGGGGTGGGGTGTATTGTGTCTTTATTTGATCAGTATATTGTTATAAACAATATTGCAACAGTATGAGAGAAAAAAGGTTTTCCCCTATTTGGAAAAATCTAAAATCGTTGGAATTCCAACCAAAATCAAGTTAGACTTAGTCTAGCAGCTCCAACTTGCAATCCACAGCAAGTCATTCGGAATAATGGTCAGTTTGTGTTGGAATCCTAACATTCCTGGGGGATTCCAGTTAGAATGCCCATTGAGTGTGTATTTTTGCTGTTGACTGTGACCTTTCCCCCTTGCTCACCGTCTAAGGTTGACATTTTAAGATTGGCTAAAAAGAATAGAGCAACTTAGCATGTCCACTAAATCTTTGGTGAAACATCACCACTCAAAACACCATGACTCCAAGTCAAAACCTTTGTGTGACAATCAATCACGTAGTACTCCTAACTCCATCTCATGGACTAAACTCACCAGAAGCAAGCGTGCGAGGTGTGTCTGATTTATTCTAGAATGCATTGTCTTGAAAAGTAAAGACCCAACCGAAGCCGGGCAAACCGGTTGTCCACTTTGACAGCTCACTCAATTAGAACGTCTCTCTATTTTTATTGGCGCTGTAGTGACACATTTTTCCATTTTTTTTGTTGCAGATTTTAATTGGAAGAGGTAGCTAAGGGTTGAGGAGTTACCATATTTACACCAATTCATCAGCAAAGATAATTGGATATATGGGCTATCCTGCTACAGTCACTACTCTGCCTGTCTCATCCTTTCCACCCGCCTCGCTCTGCCCGCCCACTTCTGTTGAGTTTTTTGCTGAAGTATCCGGACGTGACATCTGTTTTTGAAATCTTAGAAGCCATTATCATACCTAAACTCTCCTTGCTTCCCAAGCTACATCTCTCTCAGCTGGTTGGGTTCCAGTCGGTTTGCAATTCAGTTAATTCAAGACATGAACTAAAGTTAATTTTTAGCCTGTGTGAGGATTTGATCAACTCATGAATTGAACTTCAATTCACTTCCTTGATTGACTCGATATAGGTAATTTTCTCATTGTAAACTGGAAACATCGTATACCCAGATTACAACTGGTCTCTTGTTACAACCAGATAAAACCAGCTTTTTGTGACAAGATAAAGATGCCATGGGAAAGACAGCATATGTTAGACATATAAATAGATTATAACCAACTGGTCTCTTGTTATAACCAGATAAAACCAGCTTTTTGTGACTTATTTCTCTCAAATTTTGTGCACAAATTTGTTTACATCCCTGTTAGTGAGAATTTCTCCATTGCCAATGTAGTAGAGTGATGTTGTTCCCCTAGATTATGCACCAAGTTGCACACAAGGACAGTTCAAGTAGGCCAGGTCAAGAGGGGATGTTAATAAGTTAATAATAATAATTCAATGTGTTTTCTTTATTTAATTACAGCAGCATAGTTAATGTTATTTTTCGGTGTACAAACATTTTTTGATATCTATATTGTAAATACACCTAATTGTAAAAGTTTGTATATTTTGGTTTGGTCCATCGCGGGTTATCCATACTTACGGACCCTTTTATCGTTCTCTTTTGCCGGACCTTCAGCTAGCAAGGTATGTTGTCCTTGGCGCCGTAATTTGGCAATATAAAACTGTGGTAAAGTTACATAAATTGCTGTTACGCAATTATAGGTTTTGTTACAATGTGAACAATTATAAAGATTTATGTTAACTTTCACCAAGCTCGCTAATTAGGGTACCTATTGTAACTCGGGAGTATTTGGGACCGTGTTTGAGTGAGTTGCTATGTGCTCACGCAGGTGCCCGAGAGCTGTGACTGCACCGAGGGCTAACCTATTGTGTGTTGTCTCTTCGTGTGCAGGTATGTCTTTTATTTTGTTTCCGAATATGTTGTATATCATTTTAATTGTATTGTATAGTGTGCTCTTGGGCACTGAATGTATGTATGCAGTTCCCGCTCTTTTGCCGGACCTTCAGCTAGCAAGGTGCTCGAGAGCTGTGACTGCGCCGAGGGCTAACATATTGTGTGTTGTCTCTTCGTGTGCAGGTCGAATAAAAATGATTCAACCATCAGAATTCCAGTTGTGGCAGTGTCCTAATTAAAAGTACACAACGCAGAACGAACCACACTACACCAAGATAACCCATCCACCTGACAGCTGTGGCAGATCAAGAAGCTGATTAAACAGCATGATCATTACACATGTGCACCTTGTGCTGGGGACAAAGGCCACTAAAATCTGCAGTTTTGTCACACAATACAACACCATGGAAGTCTCAAGTTGAGGGAGCATGCAATTGGCATGCTGACTGCAGGAATGTCCACCAGAGCTGTTGCCAGAAAATTTTATATTAATTTCTCTACCATAAGCCGCCTCCAACTTTGTTTTGGAGAATATGGCAGTACGTCCAATCGGCCTCACAACCGCAGACCATGTGTAACCACGCCAGCCAGGACCTCCACATCCGGCTTCTTCACCTGTGGGATCATCGGATACCAGCCACCCGTACAGCTGATGAAACTGAGGAGTATTTCTGTCTGTAATAAAGCCCTTTTGTGGTGAAAAAACTAATTTCTGATTGTCTGGGCCTGGCTCTCTAATGGGTGGGTCTATGCCCTCCCAAGCCCACCCATGGCTGTACCCCTGCCCAATCAAGTGCAATCCATAGAAAAGGGACTAAATAATTTATTTCAATTGACTGATTTCCTTATATGAACTGTTACTCAGTAAAATCGTTGAAATTGTTGCGTTTACATTTTTTTTCAGTATAGATTACTACCAGATAAAACCAGCTTTATGTGACAAGATCAAGACATCATGGGAAAGACATATTTTGGTGAAATAACAAAGTTACAACCAGATAAATAAAATGTTTCTGCTAAAAGAATGTTAACAAGAAATTGCAATTAGTTTGGCCCGCTGGTTAGCTCTGTTCCTCTCCCTTATTTCTCAGGAAGTAAAGCCTGGTTGGCAATCAAGAGCAGTCTTCCCAGTCCCCCAACACAGAAGTTCTTAAATGCTGTGGTGCCTCTCACCTTCTGCAGCCAAGGTTGCAAGACCCCTTTACAGTTCATGTCGCTGAGGAACAGAGGCCTTACAGCCCAAGTCGCTGAGGAACAGAGGCCTTACAGCCCAAGTCGCTGAGGAACAGAGGCCTTACAGCCCAAGTCGCTGAGGAACAGAGACCATACAGCCATAGAGGAATAGAGTTCCCGTCCCTCAGCATTTTATTGTGGTAAAAAAAGCCAGAAGACTATTTGACGATGCTGCAAAGGACGTTGTCGTTATTAGTAGCCAAGTTCATTGTTATGAGGACCCGCAAAACGCCTCCCTCTAGCCAAAATTCGCATAGAGTCAGAGGGGGGATTTTATGGCCCAGTTGTTGAAAATCACAGAGCCCTGACAAAAGGTGCATCTAGGGATTCCTCTGGCTATTGTTACTGTACCAACTGACAATGGTGTTCTACAGTAACACAACACAGTTTTACACTGAGTGTACAAAAACATTAAGAACACCCACTCTTTCCAAAACAGAGACTGACCAGGTGAAAGCTATGATCCTTTATGGATGTCACTTGTTAAATCCACTTCAAATCAGTGTAGATAAAGGAGAAGAGACAGGTTAAAGGGTTTTTAAGCCTTGAGACAATTGAGACATGGATTGTGTATGTGTGCCATTCAGAGGGTGACAAGACAAAAGATTGAAGTGCCTTTGAATGGAAGGTGCTCCTAATGTTTGGTATACTCAGTGTATATCTCCTTTATCACCTTCAAACCCTCCTTCTCCAAAGAAAGGTCATATGAGAAGCTGTGGTGCTTCTTTCTCTGTCACTGACACAAAACGATTTAAAGACAACCGATCGATAGTTGAGATGTTTTTTTTTGGGGGGGGGGGGGTTTGACATTTTCAAAAGGTCTTTAGTTTACTATTAATTTGTTTATTTGAAAGGCTGCTTAAAAAGCATACCTACTTTGTTTTGTGTAGGCCTACGGTTGTTCAGGATTTGGGAAAACGCAATTGTAAAACCAAAATTCTCTATGCCACAAACAAATGTCATAGTAATTTGTCTGTTCTATACTTTACATTTCTACCTGCAACACTTAAAACCTCTCGGGTATGTGGGACGCTAGCGTCCCACCCGCGGGACACACTATTCAACAGCCAGTGAAATAGCAGGGTGGCAAATTCAAAACAACAAAAATCTCATAATTCAAATTTCTCAAACTATTATATCCCATTTTAAAGATACACTTCTCGTTAATCCAACCACATTGTCCGATTTCAAAAATGCTTTACCGCGAAAGCATAACATTAGATTATGTTAGGACAGCGCTGAGACAAGAAAAACCACACAGCCATTTTCCAAGCAAGGAGAGGCGTCACAAAAAACAGAAATACAGCTAAAATGAATCACTAACCTTTGACGGTCTTCATCAGATGACACTCCCAGGACTCAATATTACACAATACATGTATGTTTTGTTCGATAAAGTTCATATTTACATCCAAAAACCCCATTTTACATTGGCGCGTGATGTTCAAAAAATGTTTTGCCTCCCAAAACTTCCGGTGAATGAGCACATCAATTTACAAAAATACTCATCATAAACGTTGATAAAATTCACAACAGTTATTGAAAGAGTTATAGATACACTTCTCCTTAATGCAACCACTGAGTCATATTTCAAAATAGCTTTACGGCGAAAGCACATTGTTCAATATTCTGAGTACAGAGCTCAGCCATCAAAGCAAGCTATACAGCTACCCGCCAAGTTCTGGAGTCAACTAAACTCAGAAATAGTATTATAAATCTTCACTTACCTTTGCTGGTCTTCGTCGGAATGCACTCCCAGGACTCCCACAATAAATGTTCGTTTTGTTCGATAAACTCCATATTTATGTCCAAATACCTCCATTTTGTTTGCGCGTTCAGATCACTATTCCAAAGGCACAATGAGCGAGCGCAAAACCCTAGAGGAAAAGTCAAAAAGTTCCATTACCGTTTGAAGAAACAACGATGTTTACAAACGATGTTTACAATCAATCCTTAGGGTCTTTTTATCATAAATATTCCAACCAGACAATAGTGTATTCATTACAGAGGAAAAGAAGCAATGGCGCAGCTGCGTGACTGCGCCGTAAACAGCTGATTGGCCTCAGGCAGTCTACTTATTGAGTCAGCTCTTATTCTCTCCCCAGTACCAGGAGAAGCATGAAACAAGGTTCTAAAGACTGTTGACATCTAGTGGAAGCCTTAGGAAGTGCAAAATGAACCCTAAGTCACTGTATACTGTACAGGCAATCACTTGAAAAACTACAAACCTCAGATTTCCACACTTCCTGGTTGGAATCTTCTCAGGTTTTTGCCTGCCATATGAGTTCTGTTATACTCACAGACATCAGTCAAACAGTTTTAGAAACTTCAGAGTGTTTTCTATCCAAATCTAATAATATGCATATCCTACCTTCTGAGCCTGAGTAGCAGGCAGTTTACTACAGGCACGCCTTTCATCCGGACGTCAAAATACTGCCCCCTACCCTAGAGAAGTTAAACAATATTTTACATGTACACGCCTCACATCAATACACTTCACAGTCAGTCAGAGGATGTGGGTGCCACAAAGCAGACAAGCACTCTAAAGCCAATGAGGTCCACCCCTTAGCATTATTGGTAGTTTAACAATTGAGCTCCATCCATTCTATATGGGTCTGAATAGAGTTCAGAGTTTTTTTTATCAGGGTCAAAATTGGGCTTAGGTGGTATGGCTGTGGGCATGACCACTTGTGTGGTCGCTGACCGGAAATATTATAGGCCCTCCTGTTGGCCGCAATGACAAAATGTTGCTGTTTTAAAGCTAATTTCCAGCAATTCTACACATTTGCCATGTGGTCGGAGAGAAACATGTGCAGTTTTAAAGCTACTTTACTTAAAGCCACGCTCAAGATCCTAAACGATATCATAACCACCATCGATAAAAGAGAGTACTGTGCAGCCATCTTCATTGACCTGGCCAAGGCTTTCGACTCTGTCAATCACCACATTCTTATCGGCAGACTCAACAGCCTTGGTTTCTCAAATGACTGCCTCGCCTGGTTCACTAACTACTTCTCTGATAGAGTTCAGTGTGTCAAATCGGACGGCCTGTTGTCCGAACCTCTGGCAGTCTCTATGGGGGTACCACAGGGTTCAATTCTCGGGCCGACTATTTTCTCTGCGATTCTTTGATCCACCTCTACGCAGACGACACCATTCTGTATACATCTGGCCCTTCTTTGGACGCTGTGTGAACAAACCTCCAAACGAGCTTCAACGCCATACAACACTCCTTCCGTGGCCTCCAACTGCTCTTAAATGCTAGTAATACGAAATGCATGCTCTTCAACCGATAGCTGCCCACACCCGCCCGCCCGACTAGCATCACTACTCTGGACGGTTCTGACTTATGTGGACAATATATGGACAACTATAAATATGTGGACAACTATAAATACCTAGGTGTCTGGCTAGCCTATAAACTCCCCTTCCAGACTCACATTAAGCATCTCCAATTCAAAGTTAAATCTAGAACCAGCTTCCTATTTCGCAACAAAGCCTCCTTCACTCACGCTGCCAAACATACCCTCGTAAAACTGACTATCCTACCGATCCTTGACTTCGGCGATGTCATTTACAAAATAGCCTCCAACACTCTACTCAGCAAATTGGATGCAGTCTATCACAGTGCCATCCATTTTGTCACCAAAGCCCCATATACTACCCACCACTGCGACCTGTACGCTCTCGTTGGCTGGTCCTCGCGACATATTCGTCGCCAAACCCACTGGCTCCTGGTCATCTATAGGTCTTTGCTAGGTATAGCTCCGCCTAATCTCAGCTCACTGGTCACTATAGCAGCACCCACCCATAGCACGCGCTCCAGCAGATATATTTCACTGGTCATCCCCAAAGCCAACACCTACTTTGGCCGTCTTTCCTTCCAGTTCTTTGCTGCCAATGACTGGAACGAATTGCAAAAATCACTGAAGTTGGAGACATATCTCCCGCCCTAACTTCAAGCGTCAACTGTCAGAGCAGCTTACCGATCGCTGCAGCTGTACACATCCCCTCTGTAAATAGCCCATCCAACCAACTACCTCACCCCCATATTTGTTTGTTTTTCTGCTCTTTTGCACACCAGTATTTCTACTTGAACATCTTCATCTGCACATCTATAACTCCAGTGTTAACTGCTAAATTGTAATTACTTCGCCACTATTGGCCTATTTATTGCCGTACCTCCTTACTTCATTTGCACACTGTATACAGATGTTTCTATTGTGTTATTGACTGTATGTTTGTTTATCCCATGTGTAACTCTGTGTTGTTTTTGTCACACTGCTTTGCTTTATCTTGGCCAGGTCACAGTTGTAAATGAGAACTTGTTCTCAACTGGCCTACCTGGTTAAATAAAGGTGAAATAAAATTTTAAAAATAAACTTAAATTCTACATATTTTGCCATGGCTTATGCTATCCGAGTGACTCAAACATTAAACAATTCAAAGGAGCCCAACGCAATGACAAAAATACGGAATACATCGGAATTGTAGATTTCCCTGACTGTATAGCTTTTATATTGGTGATTGTTGGTTCTCAAAAATGATCTTATTTAAACATTATATTGGTCCATTATCTTTTCAACATACTTTATATCTGGTTTAAGTCGTTTAAGTTTCCACTGAAAACATTTTTTACATCCCAAAAAGTATTATTTTAATTGTTGGGACATAGCCGGACCAAAAAAAAAACGTTTCTATACAGAAAGAAAC
Source organism: Salmo trutta (assembly GCF_901001165.1). Lineage (NCBI taxonomy): Eukaryota > Metazoa > Chordata > Actinopteri > Salmoniformes > Salmonidae > Salmo > Salmo trutta. The sequence goes on from NC_042979.1 coordinate 39,691,913, forward strand.
CCTGGAGTTCCATCCATCCTACATGGGTCTGAGTAGCATTCACTGCTAAAACATATCGTAGCACGGACATAAAGCAACCTTCAAGACAAGGCCAAAGTCAAATAGGTTGGATGATCATGTAAATGCTGTTGCTCGATACGTGCCCCCTATGACCGCTTTTCTGTTCTATCTGAGGGGTCAAGCAGGGGTGGGAGGTCAAGGCTGCGGATTGCACACACTGGTATGCACAGGGGGGCTATCCAGAACTGGAGAGAGAGTTTCCAATAGCAACACCATTAGAGGTTCCAGGACGCCATTCAGCTGTTGTGGACCTGATGAAAGGCCAACTCGCTGAGGTAGGAGGTGGATTGTGTGTCTGTGTGTGTCTCGCTTGTCATGTTCATATCCATAAGGAGCTGTAGACCTTGGGCCGCTAGAGAAGGTACTATATAGATTCAATTGTACGGCATTGTTAAAGGGCATCTCAACCATATACACTACCATTCAAAAGTTTGGGGTCACTTAGAAATGTCCTCGTTTTTGAAATAAAAGTAAATTTTTTTGTCCATTAAAATAACATCAGATTGATCAGAAATACAGTGTAGACATTGTTAATGTTGTAAATGACTAAATGACTATTGTAGCTGAAAACAGGTGATTTTTAAATGGAATATCTACATAGGCGTACAGAGGCCCATTATCAGCAACCATCACTCCTGTGTTCCAATGGCACGTTGTGTTAGCGAATCCAAGTTTTTCAATTTAAAAGGCTAATTGATCATTAGAAAACCCTTTTTCAATTATGTTAGCACAGCTGAAAACTGTTGTTCTGATTAAAGCAGCAATAAAACTGGCCTTCTTTAGACTAGTTGAGTATCTGGAGCATCAGCATTTGTGGGTTCGATTACAGGCTCAAAATGGCAAGAGGCAAAGAAACTCATCAGTCTATTCTTGTTCTGAGAAATGAAGGCTATTCCATGTGAGAAATGGCCAACAAACTGAAGATCTCGTACAACGCTGTGTACTACTCCCTTCACAGAACAGCGCAAACTGGCTCTAACCAGAATAGAAAGAGTGGGAGGCCCCGGTGCACAACTGAGCAAGAGGACAAGTACTTTAGAGTGTCTAGTTTGAGAAACAGACACCTCACAAATCCTCAACTGGCAGCTTCATTAAATAGTACTCGCAAAACACCAGTCTCAACAGTGAAGAGGTGACTCCGGGATGCTGGCCTTCAAGGCAGAGCGGAAAAAAAAGAAGCCATATCTCAGACTGGCCAATTAAAAGAAAATATTAAGATGGGCAAAAGAACAGACACTGGACAGATGAACTCTGCCTAGAAAGCCAGCATCCCGGAGTTGCCTCTTCACTGTTGACGATGAGACTATGAGACTGGTGTTTTGTGGGTACTGCATGAATGAAAACGGACTGAAACAGGGGACCTCCAGGACAAATAAGAAACAATTTTTGTTTTCTATTGCGTCACCTAATGAACACAATGCTGAAAAAGCAAAGCACACTATCTACTCTTGGCATCAGATGAAAACACCAAGTCACTCTGGCAGGACACCTTCTAATCTATGCGATCTCATGGCAGTGATCAAATATTTCGCTCCAGAAAATATAATTCTACTAGAAGCTGTTACACGATAAAATAAAGTTCTACTAGAAAACGGGTTGGCCATTTGTTTGAGAAACAAATAACATTTTCTGGAGGAGAAAGGCTGCAAGTTCATAGACAAAGAGAAAGTGACAGGATATGAATTGCAACATGCATGAATGAAAAGTCATTGATGAAAAGTTATAGATGAATAATGGTCAGTGTGAATGATCATTTTAAATTCAAGTCATTATGAAAACACTGCTCATGACGCCATCATGGTTAAAAATGACCTAAGTTAAATAAAGGGGGAACAGACTTCACGCAGCGATCTGTGACATAGATGGATAATAAGACAGTGGGTGTGCGCATGCACGCAGAGTCGCTGCCATAGCAGTAGCATGCTGAAGTGTGATTGACCAGATCTAAGCTACTCCTCACAATGCAGACAGAGGAAAACCTCTCTCTCTCCTCCCTAAAATAGACTGCTTCCCCCGTACTGTATGCCTGTATCATTGTTCAGAGAGCCTCAACAGGATTGATGAGGGGAGAAGGGGCGACATGGACAATAGAGAACCCCCTCTATGTCATTCCACCCCCGTGGCCTCAACAGTTGAACAACTATTTCCCAGAGGGGGGAGAGAGATCAACATGTCCCTGCAGTCGCGCCACACACACACACACACACACACACACACACACACACACACACAGAGAGAGAGCGAGAGAGAGACTCGCCAGCTACATCTCAAACATCTGCCAGGCTTTTTCCTCCAGGCTAGCACACAGAGACACACGCACAACGACCACACAGAGAGAGATACATAGAGTGTCACATTATATCCTTGATATAGCAGGAGCAGGACTGAACACACATATTGAGAGAGAAACACACACACACACACACACACACTGACGAGACAGAGAGAATCTTACAAGAGATCCATGCATCATTGTTCAGCTCTATTTCCTTGGCTGATCAGTAGCTTAAAATGGGGAACTTGCTCCACAGTCAGGGTATAATTTACCATACCAGAAGCTTAAACAATGATTAAGAAAATGTAAACATGTTACATTCAAATTACAAAGCTTAAACATGCAGAGTTTGAATTGTTGATGTTCGATTTTGTTATGAGTCATAGTCATGTAATGTGACTTCAATGTCCAACAAAAAAGGATTCTTAAAAATGAGTCAAATAATACATGAGGTACAGGAGTTAACGCGAGGGCAGAGAATTCCCCCGAAAACAACCATTTACCTAAAATTAGTAAGAGACAATATAAAATGTTTCAATTAAGAAAATGACTACACATTTGCACAGAGCATAAATAATAACCTACACTCATGGTAAGAAAATAGTAGGCTAACATTCAATCATATACATGAAAATCTTAATTAGAAAAACATTTTAGGGGTCCATATGAATAGAGAGACCTTTTGCTATCTGTATGTGTGCATTTTATTTACATTTGCACATTTTATTTTAACAGTTGGATCACATACATTTATGCTCTAACTAAACCATATTAAACAATTCCAATAGCAGTGTGTTTTCATTAAAATATTTAATTGTTTTCTCTGAAAATATCAATTTTGACATGTCCCATATAACATTTGTCCAACTTTTTAACTCACTTAAACGCAAGATTTTCACAGGTTTTCACCATCATTGTAAAGCATTGGTTAATTTGTTGCTTTGGGAAAGTAGTTCCTGAAGATCTTTACTTAGTGATTGATTTACATTTGACCCTCAGGTTTATGGTTAACCCTGTAACATGAACTTAACTCTCATTTTAATATGATAAAACTACTCCTTTTTAAATTATTTAAAAAACTGTGCGTGTCAAGGATAAAATGTCAACCCAGTTACCAATTGAAAGATAGGCTGGAAATGTGTTTTTTGTTTGTTTTTGTTAACCCCTTCCTGTTGCACACAACCCGCTTCCATTCCCCCGTCACACGGGGAGTTTTATTTCACCTTTAACTAAGCAAGAGTTTATGGCTGATTTAACATGTAATCATCAAACCTGTGACTTCTATAGTAATTTTTCTTAATTTAATCTTGAGATGGCAAAACATGTTTGTTAATAAAGTTGAACATGTACTCTTCATGACTAGGGCTGTTATGGTGACAGTATTACCGCCACACCGGCAGTCACGAGTCATTAACGCAGTCAAATTCCAAGTGACCGTTTAGTCATGGTAACTATGCTTCGCCCAGCTCCGATGCTGCTGATGGTCATTAGTAGCCTACCAAACTTGCTAACTGTCTGGTACTCAGCACTCTGTTGTCCCTGTAGTCACTCTGACATCAATGAAAATGTAATGGGAAATCAAATCAAACACTTCATGAGAGCCCATGAGATCATGTTGTGCAACATTTCTATAGGCTATGCAACTGCGTGAGAAAACAGTGATGGTCTCTACTAAAATGATGATGACAGCTTTGCACACTCTTGGCATTCTCTCAACCAGCTTCCTGAGGTAGTCACCTGGAATGCATTTCAATTAACAGGTTTGCCTTGTTTTAAGTTAATTTGTGGAATTTATTTCCTTCTTAATGTATTTGAGCCAATCAGTTGTGTTGTGACAAGGTAGGGGTGGTATACAGAAGAAAGCCCTATTTGGTAAAAGACCAAGTCCATATTATGGCAAGAACAGCTTAAATAAGCAAAAAGAAACAACAGTCCATCATTACTTTAAGACATCAAGTAATTTCTTCAATAACTTTCTTCAGTTTCTTCAAGTACAGTTGCAAAAACCATCAAGTGCTATGATGAAACTGGCTCTCATGAGGACCACCATAGGAAAGGAAGACCCAGAGTTACCACTGCTGCAGAGGATAAGTTCATTAGATTTACCAGCCTCAGAAATTGCAGACCAAATAAATGCTTCACAGAGTTCAAGTAACAGACATCTCAAAATCAACTGTTCAAAGGAGACTGTGTGTATCAGGCCTTCATGGTCAAATTTCTGCAAAGAAATCACTACTAAAGGACACCAATAAGAAGAAGAAACTTGCTTGGACCGGTGGACATTAGACTGGTGGAAATCTGTCCTTTGGTCTGACGAGTCCAAATTTGAGATTTTTGGTTACAACCACTGTCTTTGTAAAATGCAGAGTAGGTGAACAGATTATCTCTGCATGTATGGTTCCCAACGTGAAGCACGGAGAAGGAGGTGTGATGGTGCTTTGCTGGTGACACTGTCAGTGACTTATTTAGAATTCAAGGCACACTTAACCAGCATAGCTACCACAGCATTCTGCAGTGATACGCCATCCCATCTGTTTTGCGCTTATTGGGAATATCAATTGTTTTTCAACGAGACAATGACCCAACACACCTCCAGGCTGTGTAAGGGCTATTTGACCAAGAAGGAGGGTAATGGAGTACTGCATCAGATGACCTGGCTTCCACAATAGATTAGGAATCACTGGCCACTTTAAGGAAATGAAACAGTAGCCACTTTAATAATGTCTCCGTATCTTGCATTACTCATCTCATCTGTGTAAACTGTAATCTATACGGTATCTTAGTCACTTTAATTGTTTGTAAATATTGCATCATCCATCTCATATGCATATACTGTACTCTATACTCCACTGTATCCTAGTCCAATGCCGCTCTGACATAAACGTATATTCTTAATCCATTCATTACTTAGATGTACGTGTAAATGTTGTGAAACTGTTAGATATTACTTGTTACTGCACTGTCGGAGCTATAAGCACCAGCATTTTGCAACACCCGCAATAACATCTGCTAAACACGTGTATGTGACCAATAAAATTTGATTTGATTTGAATTGAGATGGTTTGGGATGAGTTGGACCGCAGAGTAAAGGAAAAGCATCCAACAAGTGCTTAGTATGTGTGGGAACTCGTTCAAGAATGTTGGAAAAGCATTCCAGGTGAAGCTGGTTGAGAGAATGCCAAGAGTATGCAAAGCTGTCATCAAGGCAAAGGGTGGCTACTTCGAAGAATCTCAAATATATTTTGATTTGTTTAACACTTTTTTGGTTACTACCTGATTCCATGTGTTATTTCATAGTTTTGATGTCTTCACTGTTATTCTACAATGTATAAAATAGTACAAATAAAGAAAAATCCTTGAATGAGTAGGTGTGTCCAAACTTTTGACTGGTACTGTTTATTATTCAGTATATGTAAAGACAATATTAAACTAAGAATAGTCTGGTGGGGTGACAATTTTAGCCTTTCACTTGTGAATTAAGTATTATCACCTGTGAATGATGCCCAGCGGGTGCAGTATTGCAAGGAACAGCACGTCTTTTTTTGCAACTTTTTCAAATCATAGTCACACACCTCATGTAGCCTGATAAGGTTTGTATCACAACTAAAGTGGCCTGAACTAAATAACACAATCTGCTTTACAACCAGTGTAGAGCCTAACCGGCATACATAGGCGATGCGTGAGTTTAAAGTTAGGTTTAGATAATTTTCACCATAAAAATTGACCTTTATAATAAAGCATTACATGCATAATGGCATTTGCGGTCACTACTGAGAAAGGTATTTTCCTGCTAATTGATTACATTTTTTTTTTTTACATCTGCGCTTATAGCCTACTGCCGTGTGCGCATTGCTGCGCTTATAACGTGAAGAAATAGCCTAATAGTTTCGAAAAATGTTAAGCCAAACGACCAGCCTAATTGTTTTAAAAGGTTTTTTGATACTATTGGTTGTATTCAATTGGGATCTATCGCATCCCACAACTGTCCCAGACTATGTTTGGAATTTTTATTTCTCACACAGAATAGGTCAACCATTGTACTACAGCGGATAGTAGATTGACATAGGCTAGTGCTTTTGCTGTTCGTTAGGCCTACTCATCTTATTGAAGATGCGTCAGCCAACATGCGCCTCGGAATTCGATAAGAAGGAAGCACACAGTTGCGTCCCTGATGTGTCTGTCTTTCCTTGTAGTCTACTTCAGATGCCTTTGAGAAGGACCCGATCACATGACAGGCATTGGCTAATAACAATTGAGATATCTGAGAGAGCTATGTGAGTGAGAGGTGCTTCAGAGCACGGCAATTGGCAGCCGGGAGAAGGGAATTATAATTATTATATTCAGCCTAAGGTCACAACGGCCACGCAGCAAAACGCATGGATTTTTTTAGGGGGCATTACGGCCACACAAGGGGGATGCCGCCGGGAAATTTGAGGCCTGGTGAGAATATTATCAAGTTCTCGTCAAATTGTGAATGAGAGACTGATGAAGTGTGTGCAGCCTGCGCAAGGAACAAAGCAGAGCTCATACCTTCATGCAACTTTTAAATCATCACTAGAGTCGCATCATGCAGACTTAGAATGTTTTAAAAATCAAAACATATAGCCCAACGTTTGTATCACAACTACATTTGCATAAATAACTAAATTAAGCATATAGGAGGACCTGTTTCTTTGTTAACCGATCAACACAGAATAGCCACATGTGCGCACTCCCTCGCAAATCGTTTGGGGAAAATATCCTTTCTATTTTATGTTCAATTGTATTGTTCATACTTAAAATAATGCCATGGAATTCTTAGCAAATCTTGTCTGCTAAATGAACTCGTGTAGCCCACAGCCATATGGCATAGCCAAACGTAAAGACAACTTAGAGCATGCTATTCTGTTCTTTTGAAATAGACTACATTTTCTTAATATGTTTCTTTAGAGCTGTCTAAAATAAAATGGATTTATTGTGATGGTATATGCTATATTAAATTGATGTAGACTTTTTTATGTAGATGTTCCAAAGGTCTGCATCAGTGGCTTGCAGACTATGCGTGGAAGCCAGGAGATGCTCAACATGTTTATGTTAATTAACGGTCAATTACCGTAAGACCGGCAATTATTTTCTAGACAATTACCAGCTGACAAGATGTAATGACCGGCCATAGTCCTATTCATGACAGAATGTTAACATTTGGTGAATTTATTTATTCATTTTTAAATTACACTTCCTAAAAAGCCCTCTATTTGTAGAATGACACAAACATCATTTGTGTTCAGCAGCTGTAGCCCTCCTACTGGTCCATCTTACAGAAATAAACTAGAAAAACAAGTTATTATTTAGGCTTTGATCTGCAGGTTACACCTGGTAACACCACAATTGAGAGACATGTCCTTGTAGCTTGAAGGCAATTCCACATAATTTTTTAAAATTTTTTCCCCTTTATTTACCCATGTAGGCTAGTTGAGAACAAGTTCTCATTTGCAACCGCAACCTGGCCAAGATAAAGCAAAGCAGTGTGACACATACAACAACACAGAGTTACGCATGGAATAAACAAAACATACAGTCAATAATACAGTAGAACAAAAGAAAACAAAAAGTCTATATACAGTGAGTGCAAATGAGTTAAGTTAAGGCAATAAATAGGCCATGGTGGCGAAGTAATTACAATATAGCAATTAAACACTGGAATGGTAGATGTGCAGAAGACGAATGTGCAAGTAGAGATACTGGGGTGCAAAGGAGCAAGATAAATAAATAAATACAGTATGGGGATGAGGTAGTTGGATGGGCTATTTACAGATGGGCTATGTGCAGGTGCAGTGATCTGTGAGCTGCTCTGACAGCTGGGGCTTAAAGCTAGTGAGGGAGATATGAGTCTCCAGCTTCAGAGATTTTTGCAGTTCGTTCCAGTCATTGGCAGCAGAGAACTGGAAGGAAAGACGACCAAAGGAGGAATTGGCTTTGGGGTTGACCAGTGAGATATACCTGCTGGAGCGCATGCTACGAGTGGGTGCTGCTATGGTGACCAGTGAGCTGAGATAAGGCGGGGCTTTACCTAGCAGAGACTTGTAGATAACCTGTAGGTTTGGCGACAAGTATGAAGCGAGGGCCAACCAACGAGAGCGTACAGGTCGCAATGGTGGGTAGTGTATGGGGTTTTGGTGACAAAACGGATGGCAGTGTCATGCTTAGAGAGATTTTTCACTTTAAAATGTTTGTCAAACAAAAATCAATGATTGCAAAGTTAAACAAACTATCACTAATTGCACAAGGACTAAAACTCTTCCAAAAACCTATTTACTTTTAGAATGGTGCGGATGCAAAGTTTCGTAATAGAATGACGGCTTGTGCTGCCATTCTGTTACCAAACTTTGCATCTGCAATGTTCTTTAAGTAAATGTGTTTTTGGAAAATGTTCAAAGTAGTCCTTGTGCGTAGTATTGTATGGTTTAACTTGGCAATCATTGGTTTTTGTTTGACATACATTTTAAAAGTGAAACATCTGCCTCAGTGTGACTCTGTTACCATGGAATTTTCCTTAGTTAACATTAAATGCCTACAATACCATTTAATTGTAATAAAGACATCCAAAATGCATACAAAGAATGTGTCAAATTTGTGTTATGGCCTAAAATGATCCACCCCCCAAAAATGAAATGATTCAATCTTGGAACAGACTAATCAGACCTGGAATAATCTGAGAGGTCTAATGTTACATTTATTCAATTGTATTTTTACTTAATGATAGGCAAATTAAAGAGATCAATAAACAGAATAATTAGGATGGATTACATACTAATCACCAGCATAACCTTTCAAGTAATTTCAAGACTAGTTCTTCAGATTTGTGACAATAGAATAAATACTCATATTTAACCATCTGCATTGACTAATTATGGATGTTGATACAGCTTATACAAAAAGTAGGTGTAGCCTACAAGTCTTTTAATTAGGTGGATTTTGCTGATGCTGCTTGAAGCATACTAAACTACCTCACTGGAAAATCAAGGAGGAATATAGTCAATATTGCTTTAGAAATCTTGTTTATGATAGACTCAACCGCAATTGCTGACACAGCTCAATTAATAACAATCAATGTCAGTATAAAGCACTGTGTTTTGCTTAGATAGTTTCACTGCACTGTGTTTTGCTATAGAGAGTTTCTAGTCAACTGAGAACAAAATATTGATCAACCTGATGGTAGGCCTATGATTCTGCACTGTGGGCTACATTGGTTGTTGCAAGACGATCTGTCAATGGGCTGTTTATCACTGTCACTTAGGCTTAAAAATGTTCGGTCCTGATACAACATTTCTGACAAAATATATCCAAGGCCATTCAAAAAGATAACACCGATTGTACCCTAGAAATCGAATATTTTCAACTTTTACTAACATTGTGTTCACCTAATTTACTAAATGTAGGCCTAAGGAAAACCATGTGTTTTACAACTCCCGAGTTCGCACGGAATCTCAGTACTAGAGGTGTCACTACAGACCCTGGTTCGATTCCAGGCTGAATCACAACCGGCCATGATTGGGAGTCCCATAGGGCGGTGCACAATTGGACCAGCGTCGTCCGGGTTTGGCCAGGGTAGGCAGTCATTGTAAATAAGAACTTGCCTAGATAAATAAAAGGTTAAATACATATTTTTTTTTAAATAACATTGGAATAGCCTAATGGTAGGTAGCCTAGCCTATTTTTAAAGAAAAACATTTAAAAAGTAGCACTGGTCACATAATTAGGCTGTCAGCCCACCCCAGTCAATGTGACAATGGTTTCACATTATAGAGCCGTTCACTTCAACGTTGCCCTTGCACTTTATTTGGGTTGGGGAGTCAGAGCGTTATAAATGGCAACCACTTTGCCAACATCACCGTGGTTATAGCCTCAGCTTCTGCTTTAATTTGATTAATTAGGCTACATGGGTGTTTGGGAAAGTGGAGTTATGGTTAATTTCACAATGGAAAATAAATGATAGAGGCGACATACCATTAATTGACTTGCTCCGATCAGTGTATTCAAATCCATTTGTCCTCTTCTCAATCTCCATCCTCCTACCGCTAAATAGATCTTACTCTTGGTTTCGACAGATGTCCTCTGGAAATTACGAAATGTGTCTTTATGTTTTCATCCAGGTCGCTTTTTATAGAAGAACCACTTCATGCCTCTGCCAGTTCATAGAAAAAACCTTTTGCGCCACTCTCGTGCAACAAAACACACCTTGACGTTTTCATGAATCACGTGACGAAACACTATTTGGCGTCGGAATTCTGGGATTTGTAGGATTCAATCATTGTGAGGTTGTATTAGGACAAAACAGTAGTCTAAAATGTCTGAAATAACCTGCTAGTTCATCTATTGTATTTCAAACAGTTTCAAACACTTTAATATTTAGTAGTGTCTGTGATAGGCCTAATGACAAATCACAGTAATATAGCTACACTGTATTGACCTGCTTCTCACCTCTGAAAAGCAAAATGCCATCCATAAGAGATAATGCCCTGTTTGTAATATGGAACTGATTTCCATATTAGGTAAAGGGTTTGTGGAAGGAGGATGTATCTCTCTCTCTCTGATATCTGTAGCGTGTATATACACTAAACTAAAATATAAACGCAACATGTAAAGTGTTAGTCCCATGTTTCGTTTATATTTTTGTTTAGTGTATAAATACTGTATCTACAGATATCAGAGAGAGAGAGAGAGAGAAAGAGATCCTCCTTCCACAAGCCCTTTACCTAATATGGAAAGAGTGTGCAAAGCTGTCATCGAGGCAAAGGTGGCTACTTTGAAGAATCTAAAATCTAAAATATATTTTGATTTGTTTAACACTTTTTTGGTTACTACATGATAACGCTATGAAATAACACATATGGTGTTGTCTTCACTATTATTCTACAATGTAGAAAATAGTAAAAATAAAGAAAAACCCTTGAATGAGTAACTGTGTCCAAACTTTTGACTGGTACAGTTAATACAGGGTTGGGGAGTAACGGATTACATGTAAGGGATTACAAAGAAACTACCTGTAATCAGTTACATTACTAGCAAAAATACTGTAATTAGATTACAGATACTTTTGAAAAAACATGTGATTACTTTGAGGATTACTTTTATATTCAGAAAGAATGTTTACGATAAAAAATATTTGACACTTCTCTGTTTTCTCAGTGACATTCAAATCAGCATTGAAAAAAAGGCGCAAATTTAAATTTGTTCCACCTGAGCGAGATGACACACCAAATGTATTTGATGGATCGCGGGAAAAATATTATAGGAATAGGCTTTTGTAGGTTACAGTCCAAGTTATGTCTTCCAATGGTGCAACTGGTGTCGGCATCCAAAGATGATCTAACTTGAATAAACGCTTGGAGGTAAGGATGACAACAGTGGTGTAGTCTACGGTGATACGGACATCACTTATTATTGATATCTACATAGCGCATTGATGTGAATCACACTGCTACTCTCTCATTTAGCTATTTGCGCCTTACGGATTGTGGTTTTTGTGGATGGCTGTTCACAAATCTAAATGTGTGATATTTAAACCAAATAATGGTTGAATTCAAGAAGTTTAAGCTGCCTATCAAACATTGTTTTTGAAACCAGTGGACAGTCAGTGAAAAATGAGCTCTTGCGACAGCTGCATAGTGCGGAACCCAGCCTATGGAATAAAAGTGGGGGTTTTATTGCTTAATCTAATTCACGCTGATAAAAATGTTTTTATCCTTAGGCTTAATGGACACATTCTCAAACTCGTACACATTTTATAGACTTAAAAGAACAATATGTAGTTGCTACATCCATTTTGGACTTATAAGTGATAAATATAAAGTGATAAATATAAAATTTTATCTTATTATTATATGTAGTAGAAAGCTGATGGGTTAGAAGAAGCCTACATAACCAAACCATAAAGTAAAATGTAACATCCATGTATGGCCAGCTATGTACACTTTAACATTGATTTATCCTGCAATAGATGTTGTTCAATTGGTAACATACATGTTTTGTCTTCTTCTAATGCCTCTTAAGGGGAAAGTAATCTAAAAGTAACTGATTACATTTAGAAAGTAACCTACCCAACCCTGTAGAATATATATATATATATATATATATATATATATATGTATATATATATATGTATATATATATATGTATATATATATATATATATATATATATATATATATATATATATGTATATGTATATATATGTATATATATATATATATATATATATATATATATATGTATATGTATATATATGTATATATATATATATATATATATATATATATATATATATATATATATATATATATATGTATATATATGTATATATATATATATATATATATATATATATATATATATATATATATATATTCTGTCAGCATTCAGGGCTCGAACGCACCCAGTAATAAAAAAATATATATATATATTTTTTTTATATCTGGTTGGTTCGAGCCCTGAATGCTGACTGGCTGATAGCCGCAGTATATCAGACCATATACCACAGGTATGACAAAACATGTATTTTTACTGCTCTAATTACATTGGTAACCAGTTTATAATAGCAATAAGGCACCTCGGGGGTTTGCGGTATATGGCCAATATACCACCGCTAAGGGCTGTATCCAGGCACTCTATGTTGCGTTGTGTGTAAGAACAGCCCTTAGCCATGGTATATTGGCTATATACCACACCCCCTCGTGCCTTATTGCTTAAATATATTATATGCAGCCTGCAGGAACGACAGCATAAATGCTCATCAAATCAAATGTTATTTGTCACATGCGCCGAATACAACAGGTGTAGACCTTACAGTGAAATGCTTATTTACAAGCCCTTAACCAACAATACAGTTGTAAGAAAAATAAGTGTTAAGAAAGTATTTACTCAAATAAACTAAAGTAAAAATAAATAAATAAAAAATCATTAAAGAGCAACAATAAAATAACAGTAGCGAGGCTATATACACGTGGTACAGAATCAATGTGCGGGGGCACAGGTTAGTCCAGGTAATATGTATATGTTTTTATTTAACTAGGCAAGTCATGTTTTATTTTACCTTTATTTAACTTGTCAGTTAAGAACACATTTTTATTTTCAATGACACCTAGAAACTGCCTTGTTCAGGGGCAGAATGACATTTTTACCTTGTCAGCTCGGGGATTTGATCTAGCAACCTTTCGGTTACTAGTCCAATGGTTGAAACACTAGGCTACCTGCCGCCCCGATAAAGCTAGATGTAGGCTAGATGTCCCAGGTACAGTGATGCCAGAGACATCAAAACCAAGTGAGAAATTCCTTATTGTGTTGTCCAACCATAGGAGAGATGCAGAGGTGGTTTATTTGAATGTAGCACACTTCACATCCAGGCATAACCTGACTGTGGTCAACTCAGGGCTAGTACATTTCTCCCCCTTCCCCTCTATATTGCTGCCCTCTAGTGATGTCATTACATACTTGCTTTGGTTTAGTCCAGCAGACTAAAAATAAGGAAGATATTATCTGTAACATTCCAGCAAAGGACTATTGAAAATGCAGGGTTTCTAATTCTACCCACAGTTTGAATGTACAACTTTGTCGTAGGCTTATCCTGCCACCCACCCTCACATGTGAAATTCATGGGACTTTGCTGGAACATTGTCAGCTATTTATAAAAAATAAATACATGTTGAATTGTATTTTGCTGCCTTGTAATGTGTTATGCTGACATTTTACATTACATTTTAGTCATTTAGCAAACACCTATCCAGAGCACTGTACAATCCGTGCCTTCAACTAACGTAGGTAAAACAACCACTTATCACAATATTTTTTTGATAGTACTAGGCCTATCATAAGCATTTTTCATAGTTTTTGCATTCATAATTGGCACTGGTTTACAAATTATGTACAGTAGCATCAAAGTCTGAAATAAAACAAATAAACAGAAACACTTTCTCACTCTCCTCCTATGCTGTCTTCAGAGGTAATACCTCTAAAACATTAGCTGGATTAGAAATTAATACATTAATTTTCCCAGAGAGAACTTCCATTTTCACAATCCTAGGATTTGGGAGAAATAATCTCTAATCTATCTAGACTACAGAGAGCTTAATATGTGACAGTCAACCCTCTGAGATTAATTTATCGGCAGGTAGCATAGCGGTTAAGAGTTTTGGGCCAGTAACCAATAAGTTGGGGGTTCGAATCCCTGAGCCGACTAGGTAAAAAATCTGTTGATGTCCCCTTGAGCAAGGCACTTAACCCTAATTGCTTCTGTAAATCGCTCTAGATAAGAGTATCTGCTGAATGACTAACATTTGTAAATGTATAATCGATTCACAGAATATGGCATGGTATTCTGGTATGTTTTTTTTGTCGCACTGCTTTGCTTTATCTTGGCCAGGTCGCAGTTGTAAATGAGAACTTGTTCTCAACTGGCCTACCTGGTTAAATAAAAATGGTAAAGCATCACTCTGACAGGGGGAGGAGAGAGAAAGAGAGTTTGACAGTCAATCAATGAAGCTCTTTGATGTTCAAGAGATGTGAGTCTAGGTTGACAAGTAAAATAATGTTATATACGTACTACCAGCATCCTATGAAGGATTTGGGAAACCCACCCCACAATAATGAGTACCTTTTTCAATGACAGACAGACAATCATTCAGTGAGGTTACCTCCAGGAAATGGATGTGTGCCTCTGTGTGAGGTTCTCCAGCTCAACCTCGCTCTTCTTCAGCTCAGCGATCTCCTGTTCCAAACACTCCATGAAGGCTTCAGCTGCGTTCTCCTGGGCTACAACCAGCTCCTTCACATCAAAGTGTACGTCTTCTCTCAATTTAACAGATTGACTGACCTTAAAGTAATGACGGACTACCGTTTCTCTTTGCTTGTGTGAGCTGTTCTTGCCATAATATTGACTTGGTCTTTTACCAAATAGGGCTATCTTCTGTATACCATCCCTACCTTGTCACAACACAACTGATTGGCTCAAACGCATTAAGAAGGAAAGAAATTTCACAAATTAACAAGGCACACCTATTAATTGAAAAGCATTCCAGGTGACTACCTCATGAAGCTGGTTGAGAGAATGCCAAGATTGTGCATAGCTGTCATCAAAGCAAAGGGTGGCTACTTTGAAAATTCTCAAATATAAAATATATGTTGATTTGTTTAACACCTTTTTGGTTACTACATGATTCCATATGTGTTAGTTCATAGTTTTGACGTCTTCACTATTATTCTACAATGTAGAAAATAGTAAAATAAAGAAAAACCCTCAAATGAGTAGGTGTTCTAAAACGTTTGACCGGTATATATATATATATATATATTATATATATATATATATATATATTATATATCACTCTGCATTGTTGGGAAGGGCCTGTAAGTAAGCATTTCATTGTTAGTCCACACCTGTTGATTACGAAGCATGTGACAAATAACATTATTTGATTTGATACAGGACTCTTATTCTGAAATATTCCCAAAAATCAGACCTGGAAGTACTTAGTCATTCTGGCCTACTTCGCACCAGTTTTTGTAGCTAGCTAGCTATAGCAACTCTTAAGCAGCACAAAAATCAATAGCTTCTCCCACTCTTTTTCGACCCCACAATGTCTAAACTACAGGTACTTAATGAGGTTCTCGATGAAAAATTAGCTGCAGTTCCCCTGGAGATATCCGTGGCAGTTAAAACAACGATAGCAGAGTACCAGGGAGAAATCTTCCGTTTGAAGCGGGCGGTTGTACGTCTACGAAAACTGCTGGATTTGGTTTTCAAACCAGAGATAAAATTGCAAAGATTAGCAGGTTTGTGACGACGTGTTTCTGTTTGACATGCATTTACAGTGTAGGCCAATATGAATCATTAAAATGTGAGGCTTTGGTTAGTACATTAGCATATACTGACGAGTAACAATAAAAGATGTGGGGGATACGCAAGTAGAATGGCTAACTACATAACGTTAGCTAGCAAGCATGTACAATTACTTTAATTACAATTTAATAGCATACCAATTTCACGACGAAATATTTAAAGAAAATGTGACCATTGTCCATTAAATGCATTTAAAAAAAAAGTGTTCTATATGCCATTTTGTCTAAAATGGTCTTTAATCCGTTTTTGAAAAGGTATTATATTTTACTGGGACTCGTGTGTTCAATCCGATAAATCAGTCAAAGTAGTCCTATTTCTTCAATTTCGGCATTTATTTTGTTCCTGAGTGGCACTGCTGTCTAAGACACTGCATCTCAGTGCAAGGGGTGTCACTACAGACCCTGGTTCGATTCCAGGCTATGTCATAACTTGCCGTTATTGGGAGTCCCATAGGGTGGAGCACAATTGGTCCAGGTTAGGGTTTGTCCTGGGCAGGCCGTCATTGTAAATAAGAATGTTCTTAACTGACTTTCCTAGTTAAATAAATACATTTGATTCTTTCTCCAGACCTCCAGCAGCTCACTCTCACTGAAGAGGTTATTCCTGACCAGAGTCACTGTGAGCAGGAATGGAGCCCTGGTCTGGGGCCGGTGGAGTCGGATACCGAAGAGTCTATGTGGGACACTTTCAACATCATAACTGTGGAGAACCAAACAGAATCTGATGGCGAGAGCCACAACAGAGAATCTGAATCAACCAGTGACTATGAGCCCCCCTCTGAAGTAAGTCCAGACAGTGACAACAGTGAAAATGGAAACGTGGATGGAGTGGAGAGTAGAATACCACTGTCAGGATTAAAGCCTCTCAAATCAAAGAGAGGAAGAGGACGGCCAAGGAAAGGAACCAGTGAGTTGCCTGATCTGAAATGTGACGTGTGCGGGAAATGCTTTACAGCAGCACGTAGTCTGAAAAGGCATCAGCTAAATCTGCACAGTGAAGAGAGACTAACAGGACAGCCAAAGAAAAAAAACTGTGAGTTTCCTGATCTGAAATGTGATGTGTGTGGAAAATGCTTTGAGAAAGCACGTAATCTGCAACGGCATCGGCAATATCGGCACAGTGAGGAGAGACGACACATGTGCGACACTTGTGGGAAATGTTTCATCCGGAAGGACCATATGACCCAGCATATGAAGCTTCACACAGAGGAGAAAAAACACTGCTGCACTGAATGTGGCAAACGTTTCCTTCACAAGTCCATCCTGAAAAATCATATGGGTACTCATACAGGGGAGGCTTTTAAATGTGATGTGTGTGGGAAATGCATGACGACTGCAGGTGGTCTGAAAGTGCATCAGAAAAATCACACTGAGAAATCGCATCAGTGCAAAGAATGTGACAAAGCCTACACCTTTAAGGGAGACCTGATAAAGCATGTGAGGATTCACACTGGGGAGAAACCATTTCAATGCAAAGAATGTGGCAAATGCTTCAGCGACAAGGGAAGCCTTCCAAAGCATATGATGACTCACACAGAGGAGAAACCACATCGCTGTAACGAATGTGGCAAATGCTTCAGTCTGAAGGGAAGCCTGACAGCGCATATGAAGATTCATACAGGGGAGGGAGTTCAATGTCATTTGTGTGGAACTCACTTGAAGTTAAAATCAAGTCTAAAAAGACATCTGCGAACTCATAGAAGGAATAGTCCTAATGAATGAGACCACGTACAAATGTTTTGTAAAGTTCCAAGCTGAATATGAATTATAATTGTTATTTCTGTGGAATGGAGGAGATCATTTTTTCATAAATATTTTACCTGTATTTATAGTGTAATGTTTTGCATTGACAAACAGGACATGTGGTACAATTGAATGGCTTTGGTAATTACTTATTTCAGAAATGAGATTGATAAGGATTTAGTATATTTAATTCAACTGCTAATAATTTATAGGTCAAATTCATATTTACAAAACAAATGGTCTGATTTAACCAATATGGCACTATTTTAAATACAATTAAAAACAGGCACTAATATTAATCAATATGATTTGTTTGGGTAGGACTCCTGGCAATGTAAAAAGTTTGTTTTTGTATGTGACAATTCCTCTTCTGCTAAAATATAAGAGGTAAGGCCCCCACTTGTCATGTCACATCATACCTGGACCACCTATTGAGATCAGCCTTTTTTAAAGTAAATCAGGAGTTAAATGAGGTGAAAGGGAGACTGGAGGACTTTAAGCAGATTTCCCAGTATTAATGGCCAAAAAATTTGCACAACCACCCTGGGTGTGTAAACGGTGGATTTAGAAACTAGAGGTGCTCCTGGGTAGAATGGACCCCACTTTTACTGCAACACAATTTACAGAAATTTGTGTATAGTCCAACAACAACAAAAATTGTTCAAGCATAAAATGGTCATAGAAATCACAATAGCTTAAAAATACATTAAATTATTTGGATGATAACTAGTATTAAATATGTCGATAATAGGGCATATTTTCCCCCTAATTATTTGTTTACAAAGTAAACAGGACAGGACTCTTATTCTGGAGGATTCCAAAATGGTCTGTGTTAACTGGAATCCTTGGAATGTCCCTTTCTGTTAGGGAACACCTACTCTGGGAGGTGTTTTTTTTTCACCTTTATTTAACCAGGCAGGCCAGTTTAGAACAAGTTCTCATTTACAACTGCGACCTGGCCAAGATAAAGCAAAGCAGTGCGACCAAAAACAACACAATTACACATGGGATAAACAAACGTACAGTCAATAACACAATACAAAAATCTATATACAGTGTGTGCAAATGTAGTAAGATTATGAAGGTAAGGCAATAAATAGACCATAGTGGTGAAATAATTACAATTTAGCATTAACACTGTAGTGATAGATGTGCAGAAGATGAATGTGCAAGTAGCGATACTGGGGTGCAAAAGAGCAAGAAGATAAATATAGGGATGAGGTAGTTGGGTGAGCTATTTACAGATGAGCTGTGTACAGGTGCAATGCTTGGTAAGCTGCACTGACAGCTGATGCTTAAAGTTATTGAGGGAGATTTAAGACTTCAGATTCAGTGATTTTTTTTTTTGCAATTCGTTCCATTCATTGGCAGCAGAGAACTGGAAGGAAAGGCGGCCAAAGGAGGAGTTGGCTATGGGGATGACCAGTGAATAATACCTGCTGGAGCATGTGCTACAGGTGGGTGCTGCTATGGTGACCAGTGAGCTGAGATAAAGCGGGGCTTTACCTAGCAAAGACTTGTAGATGACCTGGAGCCAGTGGGTTTGGTGACGAATATGTAGCGAGGGCCAGCCAATGACAGCATACAGGGCGCAGTGGTGGGTAGTATATGGGGCTTTAGTGACAAAACGGATGGCACGGTGATAGACTACATCCAATTTGCTGAGAAGAGTGTTGGAGGCTATTTTGTAAATGACATTTCCGAAGTCAAGGATCGGTAGGATAGTCTTGTGCATGTACAATAACTGAATTTGCCTTTGCACTCCTAAACAGCACAATTTTTAAAAACTAATGCAAAGGGTAAAGTCTACAAAACTTAGTCCACACTGTTCATAACAGATTCTAGTTTTTGGAACAGAAAACGGTATTGAGATCAAGTGTTTAATTGAACATTTGCAAAAGGTTGGCTAAAATCCATCTCCCACTGCCCGCCAGTGGGCTTCCTCACATATTTGGTAGTGAGTGGTAACGCTAACCGGATGCTTCACATTTATACATCTAGTGAAATATCTGTCTCATTGTTCTGTGGTATGAGTATTCGAACACAACTTATGGCTCTGGCACTGACCATTCCCGGAATGCGTCGTTATTCTTGCCAGAAGCACAGATAGAACAATGAGACACACACACACACCCATAAAATGAGGTGAAACTGAGCTGCACTTGCTAACCTCCTGCCAAATGTATGACCATATTAGAGAGACATATTTCCCTCAGACTACAAACTCAAAGAATTCAAAAACAAATACAATTTTGATAGACTCCCATATCTATTGGGTGAAATACCAGTGTGCAATCACATCAGCAATATTTGTGACCTGTTGCCACAAGAAAAGGGCAACCAGTGAAGAACAAACACCATTGTAAATACAACCCATATTTATTTATTTTCCCTTTTGTACTTTAACTATTTGCACATCGCTACAACACTGTATATATTCTTTATATGGGTTGTATTTACACACTGTCGTATTTCACCCAATAGATATGGGAGTCTATCAAAATTGTATTTTTTTTCGAATTCTTTGAGTTTGTAGTCTGAGGGAAATATGTCTCTCTAATATGGTCATACATTTGGCAGGAGGTTAGGAAGTGCAGCTCAGTTTCACCTCATTTTATGGGTGTGTGTGTGTGTGTGTGTGTGTGTGTGTGTGTCTCATTGTTCTATCTGTGCTTCTGGCAAGAATAACGACGCATTCCATTTGAAATGTCTTTATTCTTTTAGAACTTGTGTGTGTAATATTTACTGTAAATGTTTTGTTTATTTCACATGCTTTGGCAAAGTAAACATATGTTTCCCTGCCAATAAAGCCCCTAGAATTGCATCTGCTTGGTGTTTCCACTCACTACCAAATATGGTAGTAAGAGGAAGCCCAGTGGACGGCAGTGGAAGAAGATGGATTCTGCATATTCTCATCGATGAAACATTTGATCTCAAGTTCTGATCCCAAAACTAGAATATGCCATGAACAAAGCGGACTAAATCTTGTAGACTTTACCCTTTGCCAAAGTTGTAAAAAATTGCGTTGCTTAGAAAGAGTGCAAAGGCTAATTAAGTTATTGCACAAGCGCACTTCAGAGTAGGCGTTCTGTAATGGAAATATGCAGATGATGTTAGAACGGGCCAATAGGATCTCACTAGCTCGTGCTTGGCTCTGCCCACCTCCTTGCTTGTTCTGCCCACTTTGACTAATTTGTTCCCATTGGAAACGACAGGCTTTGGTCTATCTTGGTTTAGTTATAAAAAAATCTTTGCAATAAGTATTTTAAGAAATTAAGAGATGGTGAACCTAAACTCGATTCGTATTAACGCCCATTTGCCGCGTTGAAAACAACTGGGATATTGTAAAAATACGAGGTCAAATCATGACGTCAGTGATCTTCAGGTCGGAGCCTTAGAAAGAGGCCCGAGTTCCCTGGTTAGAATACCAAGTTGGATGACCTTTCAAATCGATTTTTCCCAGTTGGAGCATGTTTTTTTTTCAAAGTTCCCAGTTGTTTTGAATGCTCGGAAGTGTGAGATTTCCGAGTTCCCAATTGTTTTGAATCTAATCTCATTGTTCTGTGACTATACCCTAGCTCTTTACAAAGGTTTTCGTGACGATTAATTTAGCAACCATGTGACACACCATGACAACGTGAACGTGATTGGCTGATAGTATGCTGGGCAGGCGTTATACGTTCCTCCATTTATTAACCTAAGAGATCAGTGATGCGAATTTAGCAATTTTGTTGCTAGATTTAGCAACTTTTCAGAGTACCCTGGCAACTTCTTTTTTCAAACAGCACCTAGCAACAAATTTAGCTACTTTAAAAAAATGTATTTGGAACTTTTAGCAACTTTTGAAAAGTGACTCAAACGCTAAAATGCACGCATTTTCCCTCTAAATGACACAAAAACGATTTTCTCTGTCACACACACTCAGTCACAACACACGTGCCTGGCTGCAAAGGTGCATTGTGAGTGACGTCAGCAGCAGTCACTCAGCTCGTGCACAGGCAGCAGCAGGCCAGCAGCAATTTCAGCAAATTGCAAATCATTGTTGGCTGACTGCAGCAGCAGTAGTATGCGTTCGACGAGACAAACCCAATTAATATAGTTGGTCACAAATGTTTGGTCTTGAACAGAACCTATAACATCAATCAACATGTCTCAATCAAAATTGTACAGAAAAGAGTCTGTACCTGATTTTAACACCAGTAATTGGGGATGATTGCCGGGCATACTGTGCGTACTGCAAATCAGATATACAAAGCATATAAATAAATACAACCCTCACAACCCAGTCTACATCCAAACACATTGGCTCCAGGTCATCTACAAGACCCTGCTAGGTAAAGTCCCCCCTTATCTCCGCTCACTGGTCACCATAGCAGCACCCACCTGTAGCACGCGCTCCAGCAGGTATATCTCTCTGGTCACCCCTAAAGCCAACTCCTCCTTTGGTCGTCTCTCCTTCCAGTTCTCAGCTGCCAATGACTGGAACGAACTACAAAAATCTCTAAAACTGGAAACACTTATCTCCCTCACTAGCTTTAAGCACCAGCTGTCAGAGCAGCTCACAGATCTCTGCACCTGTACATAGCCCATCTTTAATTGAGCCCAAACTACTACCTTTTCCCCTACTGTATTTATTTATTTTATTTATTTTGCTCCTTTGCACCATATTATTTATATTTTAACTTTTAACTTTCTTCAAACTACAAATCTACCTTTCCAGTGTTTTTCTTGCCATACTTTATTTACTCTGCCACCATGGCATTTTTTTGCCTTTACCTCCATTATCTCACATCATTTGCTCACATTGTATATAGTCTTATTTTTTTTTTTTTTTTTTTATTTTTTTTTTCTAGTGCATCATTGATTGTATGTTGTTTTACTCCATGTGTAACTCTGTGTTTTTGTATGTTGTCGAACTGCTTTGCTTTATCTTGGCCAGGTCGCAATTGTAAATGAGAACTTGTTCTCAACTTGCCTACCTGGTTAAATAAAGGTGAAATAAAATAAATAAAAAAAATAAAAAATTACCACAGTTGGTTAAAAAAGTGGATAACTGCAAAAGCGCAGAACCTACTATGGCAATGGCCACTGCAGAGCATTGTTTGCTGCTAGCATGTGACCATTTAAGTATGGCTTGCATAGCTGCCTTTTCAGATTCTGTGGCAGCAACAAACTACCAAGTGCACAGAAATGATTAGGGGAGTACTGGGTCCTTATTTTTCTCAAAAGGGTAACATCAGATGTGGGGGATAAGAAGTTCAGTCTCCTTTTGGATGAGTCCACCGATGTCAGTGTCTCGAAATACCTGGGTGTGGTGATTCGGTATTTCAGTGCTAAAAAAAGAACCGTTGTGTCCACATTTCTCGGGCTGGTTGAATTGGAGGGTGGCGATGCCAGATCAATAGCAAAGGCGGTAGTTGAGTTTCTTGAGAAGTGTAACTTTAAAAAAGAGAATCTTCAGGGTATTGGCACTGATATTGCGTCCGTGATGACTGGGGTGCACAACGGGATGACATGATTTTAAAGGAAGAATGTGCATTTCCCAATTTGGTACTCATCCGCTCTGTGTGCCATTCTTTACAAGTGGCTGTCTGTGCAGGATCCAAAGAAACCATTCCTAGGAGTGTTGAGTACTTAATCAGGGAAACCTACAACTGGTTTTCGATTTCCCCAAAACGGTGCAAGGTGTAAAAAGCAGTGTATGCCACAATTAATTATGGCCAGAAACCCCTGCAGATCACCAAAGTGTGTGCCACACGTTGGCTATCGATTGAGCCTGTGGTAACTCGTATATTGAGCCAGTGGGAAGAACTGAAACTCCACTTTGAGTTGACCAAGGCCAGTGAGCGTTGCTACATGGCAGATGTGCTCCACATCATGTACATGGACGAGACCAACTATGTCTACCTGACATTATTGAAATCAATCCTGTCCGACGTACAAGTTGCAGTGAAGTCATTTGAGGGAGAGCAAAACAGATCCTGTCAAGCTTTTGGACAATCTGGTACACCGCTTAACATCAATTTGCAGCAGAGTAGTCAACCCTATGGCAAAAAATGTATGTTCTGAAGGATGTCATTGATGGAAATCTCAGTCCATCACCATACCTTCGCTACCTTTTCGCGAGCAGTGTACCAACTCAGTCTTGTGCCAGAGGACAAAAAGGTCATTTGGAGACAGTGCATCAACTACATTGTTGCTTTAAGCAAGGAGCTGCAAGCAAGGCTCCCAGACAACCTTGAAGCCTTGCGAAACATGGCCTTGTTCAGTGTTAAGGAAACGCTAAAGCACAATAAAGGCACCAATGAAATTATTAAAGTAACTGAGCTACTGGGATACCAGCCCCAAACAATTGATAAAATTGTTTCCCAATGGAGAAACATCCATCTGTTTAGGTGGGACTCAACTGAAAATAGTCGAGTTTTGGAGTGAAGTCAATAACTACACGGATTCTTCCGGGTCAAATCCATTTGAAGAACTGTGCAAAGCTGCACTCGCTGCCCTCTCTTTGCCACACTCAAATGCGGAGGTTGAACGGTTGTTCAGCCAAATGAGTGTGGTCAAGTCAAAGTTAAGAAATAGAATGTCACTGCACACTCTCAACTCCATACTCCTGGTGCGGTACGCACTGAAGCTGGCTGGTGATACCTGTTACCAGCATAAACTACCAAGTGAAGTTCTGCAGCAGTTTGGCACCACAGCAGCATACAGCTTTAAGGCCACTCCATCCTCTGGTTCCAGCTTCGTGACAATGCAGTTGGACAGTGAAGATGAGGATTTCCTTGCCAATCTATGATTCATCATATTTACAGTACATATGCAAGGAGTGGACTTTCTGGAACTGGCGGAGACACACAGCTGATGGTGGCAGTGTGTACTGCAGTGTGTGCGAAAACAGTGGCAATATCTGGAGGAAACCATTGAGCCAGCCAAGCAGCACAACAACCTGGAGAGAACTGGAGAGAGATGCCTAGTGCATATATCATTATTTGAGTTAAGTTGCTTGTTCAATAAGATAGCATATATACCTTGTTATTAGCCTGTACCTGTAATTGTTGATCCGTTAGGTAGCATGATAACTAACTACCAAAACACTGCGTAAAACTATAATTGTTCAGAATGTGTAGGTTTACTAGTTCAAAAGAAAATAAATAAAATGTAATTGTTCAATAATATGTAATTGTTCAATAATTCAATGTGTTGTTTAAAAATAAAAATGTGATCATATAAAATGTTGTGTTTATATTACTTTTACAAATAAAAATATATGATAATATACAAACAAATCAAAACTAACAAATGTCAAATCATATTTTTCGCCGAGATGGCCAGTCAATTTGAGTAACGTTATTGTGTATTCTACGTAATGACGTCATCACGCAATGACATCACAACGTCATTTAGCAACAAATCGACCTGTCTCTAGCAACTTCCCCTGAAAATTAGTTGACAACACTGAAAGAGTTTACTATCCTCGTTTCTTGGGGAAGGTACAAATCTGTTGTTCTGCCGCTGAACAGGCAGTTAACCCACTGTTCATTGAAAATAAGATTTTGTTCTTAATTGACTTGCCTAGTTAAATAAAGGTAAAAAATCCCGAGGGGTTTGTGGTGATTGTACGGAGATTGTGACAGCCGGTTAAATGGCGTCCCTTGAGAAAGCAAGAACAAGACGTGTCAGGAGAAGTGCAGTATTATCATAAGGAGAAGAATACGGAGGAAGAATGGAGGGAAAAAGCGAGGAAGAGGGTGAGCTTGAGTCGGTTAAAAATTGTGGAAAAAAGGGAGATGGTTTGTTAAAGAAGGATGGTAGAAAGTAGCAGAGTGAGCTGAAGACAGGAGGAGAAATGGAAGTGAATGAGGTTGAAGTATCGGAGCCTGAGGCTTGCACTGAGGGTCAGGGTAAAGATGTCTGACAGTAGGAGTGAAGTTTTTGGAAAAAGTGGACCCTTGCCTTTTGGCTGATCCATTTGTGGTTGCAGGGCGGCTAAAAACAGAGTTGGGTGCTGTGGAATCGGTGAGGGTAACCAGAAGTGGTCGTAATAATTGTTTGTGTTTCTGTTGGTCAGAGGGAGATGGCGCTGCGCGTTAAACTAATGGGAGCAAGACATGTGAATTGTTTTGCTCTCAAGAAAAATGGTGCCATTGAAAGGAGTGATAATTGGTGTAGCAGTAAATGTAAAAGTTGACCAACTGAAGAGGAAGATTCCCGGTGTTTGTGATGCTCATCGTTTGGTGCGACACACAGGGTGACGTGACTGACTGGTGAAACAGAAGAGTCATTGTCTGTTCTTTTGAGTTTTTATGTCGTCTTTGCCCGACAGTGATGTTAGGATATATACTTTATCCTGTACAAGCTTTTGTGCTGAATACATTACGTTGTTACAGGTGTCAAGCTTATGGGCATGTGGCAGCAGTGTGTAGGAGAGAGGTTCCTAGGTGTGCAGAAGGGCATGAGACAAGGGAAAGTAGTGGTATGTGTTAATTGTAGGGGTGCCCATGGGGCTGGGGATCAGAAATGTCCCGTGCGAGAGAGGCCAGTTGAGGTTTCTGTTTGAATGTTAAATGACGAGACAGAGGCATGGATGCGAGTAACCAGTCTTGTTCAGTATATTGCAATTACATCCGGGTATTTCAAGCACACCGGTAAAACACTGGAGTTGCAGTAATTAACATTTACCAACAGATGGCATCACTGTGCCATCTTACACCCATAACAGTTTCCAGGGTTAGAGTACTGCAGAAGTTGTCATATGCTGAGGCAGTGAAGAAAGTAGAGTAAGATGGGTCAAGGGGGAGGGATCCTGAGAGGAGTGGTGTGAGTAGTAGATCTGTACCAGTACAGAGGGATAGGTCAACAAGTGATATGTTTCAGTAAGATTGGATTTATAGCAATGGTTATCAACTGTACTGCAGGGATAGAACGCAAGTCTCCGAAAAATGTAGTTTGAGGTGGCAGATGCAGAGAGGTATTTGGGTGTGCAAGACTTGACATCAGACGAATTACAGGGTGTTATTAAGCGGTGGTGTCCCATCCTTTCAGGTAGGAGGACTAAATAGATTTCAAATAGTGGAGTAGAATGGTGTTATTTTTTAAAAATATTTTTCTGAGTGTCGTGTTAATGGTAGGGTATGTATTTATTTAAAAATTCAAGCAAAGTATAAGGGAGTTGTACTCCAGTCTAGTAGATGGCGGTAATGCAACATTTATTGGATGCCAACCGCCGTTAAACGTCAGCGAAGAATCCTCGTTACTTCAAAAAATGTCTGTTATTGCCTGCTTCACAGCCGTAGCAACAACAAAATGTAGCTAGCTATATACATGTAGCTAGCTATATATTTTATTTTAACGTTAGGTGAATGAGTCTGAGGGCAAAATGTCAACTTACAATATGTTCCAGTCAGAAACAACATCGATTATGGCTTTTGTCGTCGAGACTGTAATGAAAGAAATTAGCCATCTTTCAAACGCGCAACACTCGGACGCTAACGACTGCAGTAAACCGGAGAGAGAGGTGAGCACTGACAAACACTACTGAGCAGCGTGATGATGGGTGCGTAGTGATTACAGTTAACGTCGAACAAAAGTTTTAGATAATTAGCTTTCTCAATTGTTTAGCTAGGTAACGTCACTACTGCTATACCTTATGCCGCGTTCTTGTCCTAGTCGGAACTAGGCAATTCGGACATTTCCGACTTGATAACTGGTTGAACGAGGCTCCTATTTCCGACTAGCACGTAAACGCGGCATTAGCTCTCGAAAACTAGGCGGCATTCTCCCTTCTCCCTACAGTTTTCAGGCATTAGCTTCGCCCACTACTACATGTGAACAATCCCGACGCGCTGTTATAACGTTTAGAAACGTCCATAATAAGGATAAAAAATGTCCTTTATCTTTAATCAGCGAAAAATCATTCAAATAAAAAATGTACATACTGTATCAGTTTTGCATAGATCCATACAGCTGGGCGCCTCCATCCAACGAAACTACACTTCCCGAGTTACGCTTACAGACAGGTGTTCGGAGCATGCTAGATAACTTATTGGCACAGGTGGGTTGCCTTTTGTCTCACGTAAACAAGCGCTGTAACATGGAGATATGTCCCTGTGGGAGCATGAACCAAGCCCTATCAAGGTGCTTATCAATTTAACCAGACATCAAGAGACTAGTGTTAATGTTCAGATTGAGCTTTGTGCTCTTTTATACTAGCAGTATTTCAATCTGTTCAATTTCACAGTGTTGATAAAGGTAAAATGTGCATGTCCCATCCCAGACTTGAGGTGTCTTAATGTAACCATGATTGCATTCGACCCCAGTGCAAACAAGCGTAACAGTAGGGTCAGCATCTTCTGGCAAGCCCTAAGCTATGTTGCAGCTAGCTGTGGCTGGCTGTATACTGTTAGGTAGTCTAATATCCACAGGAAAGTGGTTTACACTTATCCAGTGTGCCAGTGGCCATCGAAGGTGAGCATTTTCCCACTGAAGTCGGTTACGACTTCAAACTGCAGTCAGGTCAAGACCCTGGTAAGGACAACGAGCACGCAGATAAGCTTCCCAGAGACGATTTCTGGCAGTTTGTGAATAAATTGTTTGCTTGTGCAAACCCACAGTTTCATCAGCTGTCCGGGTGGCTGGTCTCAGACCATCCCACAGGTGAAGAAGCCAGATGTGTGGTGGTGCTGGTGTGGTTACACGTGGTCTGCGGTTGTGAAGCCTGTTGGACGTACTGCCAAATTCTCTGAAATGATGTTGGAGGTGGCCTTTTATTGTCCCCAGCACAAGGTGCACCTGTGTAATGATCATGCTGTTATTCAGCTTCTTGATATGCTACACCTGTCAGGTGGATGGATTATTTTGGCAAAGGTGAAATGCTCACAGATTTGTGCACAATTTGAGAGAAATAAGCTTTTTGTGCATATGGAACATTTCTGGAATATTTTATTTCTGCTCATGAAACATGGGACCAACACTCTACATGTTGTGTTTTGTATTTTTGTTCAGTTTAGTAGCTAGCTAACCAGTTTACTTTTAAAAATTTCTCTACAGCTTTGCACCATAATGAATCTGGTGATGGGGGAGGCTATTCGTAAAATCTGCCAACTATTCCTAGTGGCCTCCTCACGTTTACAAAATGAAAATGGGAAACTGATGACCAAGGTGGAGCAGATGGAGGAAGATATGAAGACAATAACTGAGAAGGCTGAGCATTATAGAATGTCTCTAGCTAAAGTGCAGGCACAAGCAGAACCGAAAGGACCTACCCATGTTCTGCACAATGGCATCATCTTTGCAATTAAACCACTTGGTGAGTGTTGTAGACCTACAGTCATTACTGTCTATAGCAAGTTAGCTTATTTTTTCCCCCTGTAAGTTGATAAACAAAACTATCAAAGATACATCACACACATTGTGTGGAAAGAAAGGGAAAAGAGTTGTAAATATTTCAATGTAATATTGCATGTTACTTTTAGATCTCCCAGTGTTGCCTGGAATGACAGCGGGTCCAGCATTGCCAGGGAATGTCAGTCAAGCAAACCCTGTCACTAATGCAACATCAGTCCGTGCAGGTAATATCCTCAAGTTGGTGTTCATTTCAATAATTGTTGACAAACTAGGGGTGCATTCAATTTAGTTATATGTTGTCTACGGTTTAGTTCAATGTTTGTTGGCTGCGTGATGGGTTGTACCTGAACTACATGTTTTTCCTGAATGGTGCACACGCTATTCTTCAATCTTTTAGGTATGTTTGGTGGGTCAAGTTGGTTTGGCCTGATCAATATGTGACTGTTTCAAATCGCAAAACTTGTGCCGCAAACAATCACGCTCTGGGCCAACTTAATCACAACATTCTTGGACTGGTCGTTCAGAACGGCGCTGTTTCTGTTGAATCAAATGTTGCACACCGTTGTGTCCTGCTGAATGCGCTCCAGCATTCAGCAGGACACTAGGAACCAAAATTGTGAGTGACTACCTGAACTTGTCCAAGAAACGCTTGTGTTCGTTTTGTTGCAAAATATTGCCATATATTGGTTGATTTTTATTTGACTAATTAACCAAATTGATTTTGGACAACTTTGTTTTCTTATGTCCTCTTAACTTGGGCCACAGTTTTACAATGCGTGTCATCATATTCCTTTTTATATTTAGGTCCTGCAAAGGTTTGCAGTAAACCCACAGAGACATCTTCATTGGAGAATGACTCCTCTCTGGGAGACACAGATGGACTGAATACAGACCCCTCCCCAAGAGACACTGAATCCAACGTTGAGCATATGAGAGCTGCTCTGCCAGGGGACAATGGGAGAGACAGCCATGAAAGACAGAAAAACAGCAATACTACTAAAAGGACACGATCCAAAGAAACCAAATGCTTCAAGTGTGATGTTTGTGAGAAGACCTTCAGCAAGAAAGAGTTGTTGAGAGTTCACAAGTTAACGCATACAAGACCCTTCAAGTGTGATGTGTGTCAGAAGACCTTCACCAGGAAGGGGTTACTGGAAGCTCACAAGCTAAGTCACACAAGTCCCTTCAAGTGTGATGTTTGTGACAAGGTCTTCAACCTGAACCGCTTGCTTGTACGTCACATGCTAATTCACACAGGAGAGAGGCCATTCGCTTGTGGTCAATGTGGCAAAACATTCAGAATGTCCAAGCAGCTCGAATATCACATGTTGCGTCACAGAGAAAAAACATTCAGTTGCAAAGTTTGCGATCGTATATTCTCTACCAAGAAAGATCTGACACAACATCGGCTTGTTCATTCAGTGGAGAGACCGTTCAAGTGCCTGATTTGTGGAAAGGGTTTCACATCAAGGGCCGTGCATATGGGGCACGAGAGAATCCACACCGGGGAAAAACCACACAGCTGCGCTGAATGTGGGAAGAGTTACAGACTGTCTTATGACCTAAGTATTCATATGCGAAGACATACAGGTGAACGTCCACACTTATGCTCGGAGTGTGGTAAGAGCTTTATAACTAAATCCAGCCTTGAAAACCACAAGGTAATCCATACAGGGGAGAAGCCATTTAAATGTGAGACCTGTGGAGCTGCTTTCGGCCATAAAGCAAACCTTCAGAGACACCAAGTTCTTCACACAGGGGAGAGACCGTACAAATGTAAAGTGTGTGGGAAAAGCTACCTTCAGTCCACCGACCTAAAAGCTCACATGCACCGTCATGGGGCAACCAAGCCATTTATGTGTGACCTATGTGGAAAGACTTTTATTTACAATTACCAAATGAGACAGCACAATATAAAATGGCACACAGCTGAAGGAGAGAACATTCCTGGGGGAGTGGGAACCTCGACAAAGCCATTCAGTTGTGATGTATGTTTGAATGGCTTCAGCTCCATGCTAACTCTGAAAAAGCATCAAGAAATTCACACAGGACAAAATCAATACTCTTGTTCCGTTTGCGGAAAGACCTTTGCCTATAAAAATACTTTGGACTATCACATGAAACTTCACAGTGGAGAGAAGCCCCATGAATGTAAATACTGTGGAAGAAAATTCATTCTTAAGCAAGCTCTCAAAGGACATGAGCGAACCCATACAGGTGAAAAGCCCTTCAAATGCAGTTATTGTGACAAGACTTTCTCAGTCAACAGCAATCTCAAAAGGCATGAGCGAGTCCACACGGGAGAGAAGCCATTCAAATGTGACGTCTGCGGGAGAGGTTTCAGCCAAGCCAACAATGTCAAAGCCCACATGCAGGTCCACACCGGAGTTAGGCCTTATTATTGCAAGAGATGTGGAAAGGGCTTTTCTGACATAAGACACTACAAAAACCATAGCTGTAATGGTGTGGCAGCAACACGTGATCGGTCTCGTAAACCTTCTGACCACACTTTCAGAAGTAGGAAAGGAGGTAGAGACAGGAGTGCTTGCCTTAATGCTGCTGTTATGTAGACTCTGTGATATTATCTCTATCATTCACAGTGGGGCAACTTCCTGCTTTCAGACATCAGGAACAACATGGATGTATTCAGCAGGGTGAAAAGTTCTCGGGTGAGTTTCTGGGAAGCCTCGTAGGAAATGAGATGCATACCTGCCGTAATGCTTGGAGATTTTGCTATAAGTCTGTCAGTCAATGTTCATGAGCCCACATTATCATGGAGACGTTGTATATTTCTGACTGTGCTCAATCATTTACTGTGTTTTTTTTTCTTCTATTGTGTAAATCCTTAAACACCTAATTCATGTGAAAATATTAGAACTACACATTAATACTTTGTCCGTCAGCTACATAGCACCGCAAGATTAGTTACTCAGGTGATTGTCCTGGTTGGGCAAGAATTTTGAAGGAATTCTTGTTTTTAAAGGTCCAATTCAGCTGTTTTTATATCAATATCATATAATTTCTTGGTAACAATTGAAGTACCTAATTTTGCTTGTTTTCAATTAAAATGGTTAAATATATTTAAAATAGCTTTTTAGCAATGAGCAATTTCTCAAGCAAGAATTTTGCTGGGACTGTTGGAGTGGGGAGGGGAAAAGTGCTATTATTGGCAGAGGTTTGGAACTCTTCCTTATTGGGCTATTAACTCATTTATCACCAGGCCGCCAGAAACTCCATCCCACCAAAACAGGCTGAAATGTCAGCCGGTCTTTTCAAACAACTCTTACTCTAAAAGGTAATTATCATTCTCACAGTATTATTCCAACCTCATAGTGTGGAAATACTTTATATGACCAAAGGTATGTGGGACACATGTTCATGTAACATCTCATTACAAAGTCATGGGTATTAATATGGAGTTGGTCCCCCCCCTTTGCTGCTATACCAGCCTCCCCCACTTTTTGGAAAGGCTTTCCACTAGATGTTGGAACATTGCTGCGGGGATTAATGCTCTTGTGGTTGAATGGAAGCAAATCCCTGCAGCAATGTTTCAACATCTAGTGGAAAGCCTTCCCAGAAGAGTGGAGGCTGTTATAGCAGCAAAGGGGGGACCAACTCCATATGAATGCCCATGATTTTAATGCCCAGCTTTAAGCTGTTCACCTTGGTGTACTATTTTTCCTTTGTAAGAGACTTGAGAATGTCTCTTTAACTTGTTTGGTTAGTTACTTCCATTTCAAATTACTTTTAGGAAAAGTAGCCTTTTTAGCTTGAAGTGCATTGGATCAAATTTTTTTTGCGACACTGCATTTATGGTTTTTGAATAATACATTTAGGACTTGATTCTTGAGTTGTATCCGCATTAGTCCCTTCCCATGTATTCTCAGTGTCTTACTTTTTTATGATGGTATAATTTATTGTAACATTTTTATTATCTGGAACTGATGCTGAAAATTGTTGCTTTAATCAGTTTTATACACTGATGGGTGGTTTCCCAGACTGACTTTAGTTGAAGTCAGTACTAGGCTCATTCGACTTAAACTAATCCAGATTTAAAAAATGTTTTTCTGAGATGTTGCTTGACTTCAGATTAATTGGTTCTAGACTAGGGCGTCTCAGACTAAGGTAAGTAAGTAATCCATAGATTAGCCTAATTATACTGAACAAAAATCTAAATGCCACATGCAATAATTTCAAAGATTTTACTGAGTTACAGTTCATATAAGGAAATCAGTCAATTGAAATAAATTAATTTGGCCCTAATCTATGGATTTCACATTACTGGGCAGGGGTGCAGCCATGGGTGGGCCTGGGAGGGCTAGGCCCACCCACTGGGGAGCCAGGCCCAGCCAATCAAAATTAGTTTGTCCCCACAAGGGATTTATTACAGTTCACATAAAGCATTGCAGACTTTGTGGACTATTGGTAATAGTCGGTTCACTTACACCACACAAATCTCCTGTTTCACAATGAAGGTCCAAGATGCCAAAAATCTCAAGGTGATAAGTACTAGGAGGGATGGGCCTTCTGTAGAGAGTCAGATGAAAGCCCTGGCTTTAGCTAGGAAAGTCGATTTAAGAACAAATTGTTATTTACAATGACGGCCTACCCCGGCCAAACCCTAACCCAGACGCCGCCCTATGGGACTCCCAATCACGGCCGGTTGTGATACAGCCTGAAATCGAACCAGGGTCTGTAGTGCTTTAGACCGCTACGCCACTCGGGAGCCAAGGTGAACCTGGGGGCCAACATCCATTAATCTGAAGTTAAACCTACTTCTGGACAGGTTTAATCTAAGCTTTCACTTAGATCTAGATTAACTCTAATAGTCCTTCTGGAAGTTTGACTTTTTAAAAATCTAGACTAGGGCAAGTCTGAGACTATTAAACCATGTCTTAGAAAAGCCAATTCAGTTAGTCCAGTTTCAGTGCAGTTAGTCTAGGATTAGGCTTAATCGGTGTCTGCGAAATCGCCCCTGAGTATACAAAATATTAATGACACCTTCCTAATATTGAGTTGCATCACCCCTTATGCCCTCAGAACAGCTTCAATTCGTCATGGTATGGACTACAAACTGTCAAGCGTATCGCAGGGATGCTGGCCCATGTTGACTCCAATGCTTCCTACAGTTGTGTCAAATTGCCTGGATGTCCTTTGGCTGGTGGACCATTCTTAATACACACAGGAAACTGTTGAGCGTGAAAAACCCAGCAGCGTTGCAGTTTGACACAAACCAGTGCGTTTGGCACATACTTCCATACCCCATTCAAAGGCACTTAAATATGTTGTCTTGCCCATTCACCCTCAATGTCTTTCACCTGGTCAAGCTATCTCAAGGTTGCCCAACTGGTGACCCACGGGTGGCTTTATTTGGCTCCCCAAGTTTGCTGGGCAAAAAAAAAAAATGTTTTCATTGTTGGATATGAAAGACTAAAAACACCAGGAAATCAGCTCTAGGTGATTTTAATTTTGGAAGTCTGTTCCCACACAACAGAGATCGTATACAAATGTAAGCAAGATTTTAAATTATGTTAGTCAATATCTGTTTGGGCTTCTTGCAGTCGATTTGACATTACAAATGATTTATTATTATGTTCCGGCTGCCAGACCATCCGCTCAAGACCAAAATTCGGGACATGGCTCAGTCTAGATGATCCCTGGTATGTCATGGAAAGAGCAGGTGTCCTTAATGTTTTGTTCACTCATCCTAAATTCACTTTCATCTTATTCCATTTTGATAGACCGCAGCGTATTTAGAATGTTGAATTTGTTTCATCTCTCACTGATGACCTGACACTCCCATCCTCTGAGTTATGTTTATCAATGTAACATCATAATCATTATTTAGGTTACTAGTTTGTGTTGCTGTACTCATCTTATTTTCAACAATTAATTCCACTTAGAAAAGCTGAAATTCTATTTCCTCTATTGGCATGGTTTCCAAGACCATTGATGTTGAGTCTTTACTGGTAATCTGACACCTTCATCCTCTATATGAGCATCTGTCTGATTATCAACATCATGATCTGTATATAAGTGACTTGTTTGATGTGCCATAATGATCTTGTTTTCATCAATTGATCCCACTTTGATAGACAAAACTATGTCCTCCATTGGCATGGATTTCAAGTCCATTGATTCAGAATCTTTTGTTTTAGCTTGGCCATCATCCTGCATTCATCATCCTGCATTCGGGCTTCCGAATGGCGCAGCAGTCTATCTCAATGCAAGAGGCGGCACTACAGTCCCTGGTTTAAATCCAGGCTGTATCACATCCGGCTGCGATTGAGTCCCATAGGGCGTTGCACAATTGGCCCAACGTCGTCCGGGTTTGTCGAGGTATGCCGTCATTGTAAATAAGAATTTGTTCTAAATTTACGGGCCTAGTTAATTCAATAAAATTTAAAAAATCTAGGTTCAGGCAACAGTAGCTGTACCCCATAAATGCCCCAATGATGCAAACTTTAATGGTATGACACATTTGAGTTATTTAACAGATGCTCTTATCCAGAGCAACTTACAGGAGAAATTAGGGTCAAGTGCCTTGCTCAAGGGCACTGTTTGATATTTTTCACCTCTTCTTTCTACAAGGAGTTTCCAAGGCTGACATTTTCGAGTTGTCTTGAACGTGGCACTATTTGTGGAGGGTTTGAGGATTCTGAAACGCCCCTTTCACTTTGACAACTTCTATGTTTGAAACGGTACAGAAGCAGACGTGTGGATATGAAAATGCTCTCTTCAAACATGTTAATCCTATTTGACATTGGTTAACTTTTAAAACCATCAACCATGTTGTTTTTCACAGAGGATTATAATTAAAAGCGTCACCAATATACTTGAAAATAATACAGAAACTTAGATCTTTGTTAATTGACAAAACATTTGTTTGCATTTCGAAGTCGACCGACTTTTATTTTGAAAGAGGCGTATGATCACGTGACCAAGTTTGAACTAGCTTCATTGCTGGCAGGTGCTGGGTTTCCACTAGATTGTACGCCACAAATTCAAAATAGTCAGTCTGAGCGCAAAATGGCTACAACTTGTTATAATAGGTTTCAGTCAGAAACGACATCGATTATGGCAGTTGTCGTTGACACGGCAATGACAGAAATTAGCCGATTTCTGCCCACCGTGCCAAACTCTTACCCTAACGTTAGCAATCCGGAGAGAGAGGTGAGTAGCTGTAGCCGACAGTGCAAATTGCACTACAGCAAAGACTATGGATCTCTGGCTACGTGACGGACGGAGTTGAGCTTGCTACGTAACGTTTAACTTTAGCTAACTAGCTAAAGTTACACCACACAACAATTATTAAAATAAATATTTGGTTACACGTTAGGTTGTCTAGTAACAGAGAGGATGAGGTAAATAGAGGCCTAATTCGGCGGGAAGTCACACTCCCTACGGCATGTAGCGTTTTTTCGCCAACCAAGAAAGGAGTTTTTGTATGGAGGTCAATAAGTGTTGAATTTGGGCATAAAAAAGTTTATTTGATTATAAGTTTTTGTAATGGTCGTAGGTTACGAGTGTACTGGCATAAGTAGGACACGTGACAGACCAGCAACTCAGCGAGAGAAAAAAAACACCATCGGAGTTGTCTCGAAATGGCTGTACATATTTATAGCATGAGGCCTAGTAGCATAGCATCTCACTCAATTGTTAGGGTGGAGGCAAGTATCTTGTCAGTATATCCATAATCTTTGCTAATTTAGTAGTTTATCCACTATGATAGTATTTGGCGTAACTATGACTACGTTAGCTTGCAAGTTAGCTATAGAGTGCAATAGCAAAGATAGTACAGTATAAATATGGACAGAAACTGCTTCTATAGAAATCCCCAATCACGCTTGTAAGCGATGTCAATGTGACTGACGTTGGCTAGCTATGCCGCGTTCAAAACAACTGGGAACTCGGAACTGGTAACTCAGTCATTTCTGACTTCAGTGTGTTCAAGACAATTGGGAAACCGGAAATGGACAAGCTTCGACTGGGAATATCGTTTTGAATGGTCATCCAACTCCGGAACTCTGGCTTCTTTCTCGAGATCCGAACTGAAGATTACTGACTATGTGATTTCTACTAGTTCCCAGTTTTGAATGCGTCACCAATTGTCTTGAATGCACCATTATGCACCAGGTCTAACTGCGCATGTGCAGGCCGTCAAATCAGACACTGCAATATAAACGGCGAAAATGAAAACGTGTCAGTTTGTAACTTTCAGGAGGTCTGTTTAATAACATGTTCAGCTACTTAAAGGAACATTTTACTCAACTCTTAAGGTATTAGCAGTCTAGTTATCAAAGTATTGGACCTTTTGAGAAGCAGTGTCATCGGCGTTGTGCCTTTAGATTTCGAGAAAAGGAACAACTAAGGAATAATTTTTCACTTCTCATTGACCACGTTTACATGCACACCAATGTCCTGTTATTATTCGGGATACTCAAGTGTTCTGTTTTTAAGTTGACACGTAAACAGCATATCCCGGTTATGAGAAACCCGGACAAGATGCCTGGTATATGCTGATACTGTGGCATGTTAATGTAACCGATGTGAAATGGCTAGTTAGTTAGCGGTGGTGCGCGCTAATAGCGTTTTAATCAGGGACGTCACTCGCTCTGAGACTTGAAGTAGGGTTTCCCCTTGCCTTGCAAGGGCCGCGGCTTTTGTGGCGCGATGGGTAACGATGCTTCGGTGGGTTTCAGTTGTTGATGTGTGCAAGGGTCCCTGGTTCGAGCCCGGGTTGGGGCGAAGAGAGGGACGGAACCTACACTGTTACATTAACATCGTATCCCGTTTTGCATATCATGGGTGTTGTGTGATGATGTTTTCAAACAAATCACTTCAAAAAGTAGGCTACCTGCACAGTTCGATCAGGACTGTATAGCTACTTTCACCCCTAATTTAGGCAACCTTCTGCTTATTTCCGCCATTTGCTAGGCCATTTTATAATTTCCTCCATTTGGTTGCATGTATCAAACTAGGTGTCTTTTTATACAGGTAACAAACTGCGATTAGGAGCACCCCCTTTAAGAGTGTGCTCCTAATCTCAGCTCGTTACCTGTATAAAAGACACCTGGGAGCCAGAAA
Organism: Salmo trutta; assembly: GCF_901001165.1. Classification (NCBI taxonomy): domain Eukaryota; kingdom Metazoa; phylum Chordata; class Actinopteri; order Salmoniformes; family Salmonidae; genus Salmo; species Salmo trutta. The sequence goes on from NC_042979.1 coordinate 39,730,293, forward strand.
TCTTTCTGATTGAGAGGGGGTCAAATACTTATTTCCCTCATTTAAAATGCAAATCAATTTATAACATTTTTGACATGTTTTTTCTGGATTTTTTTTGTTGTTCTGTCTCTCACTCTTCAAATAAACCTACCATTAAAATTATAGACTGATCATTTATTTGTCAGTGGGCAAATGTACAAAATCAGCAGGGGATCAAATACTTTTTTCCCTCACTGTAGCTACTTGGGTAACCTTTTTTTATTATTTCTCTACACAGCTTTGCACAATTATGAATCTTGTGACAGGGGAGGCTATTAGGAAAATCTGCCAACTATTCCTAGTGGCCTCCTCGAGTTTACATAATGAGAACGATAAACTGAAGACCAAGGTGGAGCAGATGGATGAAGATATGAAAGCTAAGGTGGAGCAGATGGATGAAGTTCTGAAGACCAAGGTGGAGCAGATGGATGAAGATATGAAGGCATTGACTGAGAAGGCTGAAAATTATAGAGCATCACTGGCTAAAATGCAGGCACAAGCAGAACCGAAAGGACCCACACATATTCTGCTCAATGGAATGATTTTTGCAATACCACCAGTTGGTGAGTGTTTTAGACCTAGCTAGCTAGCTACCTAGTCATTACTGCCTAGGCTTTAGCTATAACTAGCACGTTAGCTAATAGGGTTCTTGGCCTGTTTTTTTTTGTTTTTTTTGTATCAATTTAGGCCTACATGACTTACATCACACATCATTTTGTGGAAAGAAAGTTAAAAGCAACAGCGTTTTGAACGTGTTTTAATGTAATTATGATATGTTTTTAGGTCTCCCAATGTTGTCTGGAATGACAGCAGCTTCAACATTGCCAGGGAATGTCAGTCAAGCAAATCCGGTCACTAACGCGATGTCAGTCTTTGCAGGTAATCCTTAAGAGAATTTTATTTTGAATAATGGTTACCAGACCAGGGTCTTATTCACTAGGAAGCAAATGCTACAAAACGGAATGTTTATTTTAATGCTCATGTAAACTTTTTTTATATAAATTAATGTATTGGTAGATTTTTTTGACTAATGAAATTTGACTAGCGTCCTGTCCAGCTAGTGTATTTGTACATCAAGATACCTCATACGACATAAGTTTGCTCTATAGTAGAGCAAGGCAATATATCAAATTAATTGATACGTGTGTTAGTGCAGCGTTCCAAATGCCTGTATCGCAAGAATCTAGGCTGAGTTTATTTCCCATTTTTATGAGCATTTGTCTTATTGGTCTCATCTCCTTCGCTCATCCCTGTACTGTGTGCATTCTCCCCCTGCCACCAAGCCCCTCCCCTTGACACTCACAACAACAAAGAGTAAAGATCACTTCCTCTCTGACAACAAGCAGTTTCAACTCTATTTGCATTTGAGGTTTGGTACAACAGGACTAGTCATATTGACACTGAAACACAATTTTACTGTAATAGAGAAGTTAACGTCTAACGATACCATTTGTATGTCTCAACTCAAATTGTGCGAATAACCTATTAAAACGTGAGTATCAACGAACATTGATACTGGAAAACTAATGCTCAGTTTCTGTTGCTTGCGGTACTACATACCGATAGCAGCATTTTAGCCACAGACAGTAATACTAGATGTCTAGTCTGTTTTATAAATGTGCAATGAGCATAAACTATATTATAAGGAATAAGCAACTCGTTGTCATTCTGAGAAATAAGGTAGGCCACTTGATTTCAATATATGAACAAAGAGGACAGGCTAGAATGCTGTTCAAACAATTGGAGATGGACAGAAGGGTGTGTTCATAACAATTCAACTGTTCTGCCTTGTTAACTAGCAAGCTAGCAAATAGATCCAAGTTGGCTAGACTTTAAATATAAAGATTAGCTGGCTATTTGCTAGCACCTGGGCTTGAGATTGTTTGAGACCGGTGTTAATTTCTTATAACGCCTACTACAAGAAGTTGGTCATTAGTGAATTTGGATTATGCATGGTTCTGGTTAAATGTTTAACCAAAAGGGCATTTTCATAGACAGACGTAAAAGCCAGATCAGTGATTATTGCAAAAAATCAGGTTCAACTATTTTGATAAAATAATTAAAATATTAGTGGGTCATGTGGACGGCTTTTTAATAGCCTAGGTATAATTTCAGAAGTCCTGAATTCATTAGATTATTGCTGACTGTTTGAAATGCAGTGTATTTTACTTTTAATTGTACAACACATTTCATTTAGAGAACATATAAAGTGTGTAGAAAATGAGTTAGAAAAAATAGAGAGATGATTTTTAGGCCATATCGCCCAGCCCTACTCTATAGGCTCCGGACCTATGGGCCGTTATGGATCAGACAAGGCTACTTACTTTCAGTTAATGAAATTAGTTTAGTATAATCCTCATTTGTAAAACTTGTTTAATGTATAGTTTTGTAATGTGTGTGTATATACTCATTTCTTTCATCTTTAGGTCCTGCAATGGTTTGCAGTAAACCCACAGAGACATCTTCATTGGAGAATGACTCCTCTCTGGGAGACACAGATGGACTGAATACAGACCCCTCCCCAAGAGACACTGAATCCAACGTTGAGCATATGAGAGCTGCTCTGCCAGGGGACAATGGGAGAGACAGCCATGAAAGACAGAAAAACATCAATACTACTAAAAGGACACGATCCAAAGAAACCAAATGCTTCAAGTGTGATATTTGTGAGAAGACCTTCAGCCGGAACAACCTACTGGTACAACACAAGCTAACTCACACAAGACCCTTCAAGTGTGATGTTTGTGAAAAGACCTTCAGCAGGAAGGGGTCACTGGAAGCTCACAAGCTAAGTAAACCAAGACCCTTCAAGTGTGACGTTTGTGAGAAGAACTTCTGTCTGAACCGCTTGCTTGTACGACACATGCTAATTCACACAGGAGAGAGGCCATTCGCTTGTGGTCAATGTGGCAAAACATTCAGGATGTCCAAGCAGCTCGAACATCACATGTTGCGTCACAGAGAAAAAACGTTCAGTTGCAAAATTTGTGGAAATGTTTTGTCTACCAAGAAAGATCTGAAACGACATCAGCTTGTTCATGCAGTGGAGAGACCATTCAAGTGCCTGACTTGTGACAAAGGTTTCACATCAAGGACTCTGCTTATCGAGCACGAGAGAATCCACACCGGTGAAAAACCGTACAGCTGTGCTGTATGTGGAAAGAGTTACAGACAGCATGGTGGTCTTAGTATTCATATGCGACGACATACAGGTGAACGGCCGCACCCATGTTCTGAGTGTGGTAAGGGTTTTATGACAAGCAGCAGCCTCAAAAATCACATGGTTGTTCATACAGGGGAGAAGGCATTTACATGTGAGACATGTGGAGCTGCTTTTGGCCATAAAGGAAACCTTGTGAGACACCAAGTGCTTCACACAGGGGAGAGACCGTACAAATGTGAAGTGTGTGGGAAAAGCTACCTTCAGTCCACTGACCTAAAAGCTCACATGCACCGTCACGGGGCAACCAAACCATTTATGTGTGACCTATGTGGAAAGACTTTTATGTACAATTTTCAAATGAGACGACACCATCTAAAATGGCACACAGCTGAAGGAGAGAAGCAGAGGGAACGAAAGAGAAAAGAGAGAACGAGAGAGCGAACCGCCAGGAGAGTGGGAACCTCAACAAAGCCATTCAGTTGCGACGTGTGTTTGAACAGCTTCAGCTCCATGCTAACTCTGAAAAACCACCAACAAGTTCACACGGGACAAAAGCAATACTCTTGTTCCATTTGCGAAAAGACCTTTGCCTATAAACATACTTTTGACTATCACATGAGACTTCACAGTGGAGTAAAGCCCTACGCTTGTAAATACTGTGAAAAGAAATTTGTTCTTAGGCAAGCTCTAGAAGGACATGAGCGAACCCATACAGGTGAAAAGCCCTTCAAATGCAGTTATTGTGACAAGACATTTGCAGTCAACACCAATCTCAAAAGGCATGAGCGAGTCCACACGGGAGAGAAGCCATTCAAATGTGATGTCTGCGGTAGAGGTTTCAGCCAAGCTAACAATGTCAAAGCCCACATGCAGGTCCACACCGGAGTTAGGCCTTATTATTGCAAGAGATGTGGAAAGGGCTTTTCTGACATAAGACACTACAAAAACCATAGCTGTAATGGTGTGGCAGCAACACGTGATCGGTCTCGTAACTCTTCAGACCGCTCTTTCAGAAATAAGAAAGGAGGTGAAGACAGCAGTGCTTGCCATAATGCTGCTGTGATGTAGACTCAGTCAGAGGCGGAAATCCCGGGGGACACACGACCCCCCCCCCCCTCCTGGGAAAAATATGATTTGTCTCCCCCAATGTATCACTGAAACATAACTATGTAATTTAAATAATATTAATAATACGCAATGAATGCAATTGTGCTGATTATAGACACTTAATAGCGCGTTAAGTTTCAAAAGATTGCGACCCCACCCCACCCTTTGCCTCAATGGTTTGATCCACTGCCAGTTCCTTAGTTGGCAAGGTAACAGAGGGGTCGTATCCACTGTCTGAAAGGCACTCAATGAACGTAACTGACGTGAGGTTAATCCAGTCAATCGCGCGCACACACTAGCTGAATATGCAGAGCTAGCGCGCAAATATTAACTATTAAGCTAGCTAGTACCTATTCCATTTATGTGGCCTCGTCAAAGATGGAATCTTTGCTATCGTCAATTTATTCCAAGATCAGCATGCAGATTATGTAAGTTAGTGCTTCAAAGTCCCTGTGATAAGGTTAGCGATAAACTGGAGTCCAAACTGAACAGAACTACACTCTCTTCTACCATTGTCTTAAATATATTTAATGGTCTCGTTGCAAAAGCTAAATTGTCGTAAGGGAACTTTTATTTATTTTATTTCACCTTTATTTAACCCGGGTAGCAAAGATTATAGCAAACACCACTGAAACTGAATTGGTGCTCGCTAGCTTTGCAAATTCAGCTATTGTTGGAAGCCAGCCAATATGAAACAAACTATTAAAATTACAAAAGGTTACAGCATATGTTGTGTAAATGGTGAACTCATACAGCTGTCAACTCTTGTCATTTTAATCCGTTTCACATTTGCTAGCTACCTTTTAGATCGAAGCCCAAATAGAATGATAAAAGATAAGATGATAGAAGCCCATCTCCTACTGTAAATAACCTACACACTGTGTGTGTAGCCAGCCAGCCAGGTAGAAAAATGGCAGAAAAATAAAAGACGGACATCAGAGTATTTTTCATTACACCAAAACACAAAGTAAGAACCCTAGTAGCCTAATATCTCAAAGACTAGTTGATAAAATGTTCATGAGAAAGAAATGAAGTTCTAATGGAAATGTTTCACAATGATGTCATTAGGCAGAGCAGGCAACAGATGGCACACAGACAGCAGAGCTGGGGACAGATATGCAGGGACAGACTGGCAGAGACGGTGAGTCTCAGGTAAGTTTGTTGAGTCTTTGTTTGGCAACATTATGAAAGGTTCTCCATTTTTTTTTACTTGTATAATAGGAACATAATTGGAAAATGCCATGTACACCCCCACTCTCAACTTAAACTGGTGACTGAACTAAGATTTGTTAAAGGCAATGGTATTGCTGTTGTGATTAGTTATGTAGTTTTGGGTACCGGTAGTTAGGAGTACGGCGAACACCTTATTTCTTTGGTTCCTCAATATACATTTACCCTATTACAATGTAGGCTATGTGTTACAGCACTAATTTTGGTGTCCCCCTCAGGAATTGCTCTTGAGAAAATTTCATTTAATTGTACCCTCCAAAGTTGATATCAGATTTTCGCCCCTGGACTCAGTGATATAATCTCTATCATTCACAGTGGGGCAACTTCCTGCTTTCAGACATCAGGAACAACGGGGATGTATCTGTAGGGTTAAAAGTTCTGGGATGGGTTTCTGGAAAGCCTCATAGGAAATGAATGTGTGCTTTAGGAAATTAGATGAGTGCCTGCTGTCATGCTTGGAGATATTGCTGTAAGTCTAAGGGTCAATGTTCATTAGCCCACATTATCATGGACACGTTTATTTCTGACTGCTGAATCATTTACGATGTTTTCTTTCTATTGTGTAAGTCATTAAACACCTAATTCATGTGTAAATATCAGAACTTCTCATTTACATTATTGTACGTCAGCTACATAGGACCGTTAGATTAGTGATTCAGGTGATTGTCCTGATTGGACAACATTTTTTAAGGATTTCTTTTTTTAATTTTTTTTATACAGTGTATACGTATACTAAGTGTATAAAACATTAAGAACACCTGCTCTTTCCATGACATAGACTGGGTGAATGGGCATGTCAAAAATGTTAAGTGCCTTTTAAACGGGTATGGTGGTAGGGGGGGTGCGCAACGCAATATTAGTAAGGTATTACTAATGGTTGATATACTCACTGTATATATGTTGGCATTAAAATGCACCTGAAGACCTTTTTTTCCTGGTTTCTAAACTTTGGTTGTCTCCCTGGATGTTGGTTCTTTTTCATTTTAAATTGGGCAGGCAAGTAATTGACAACTTTTCCCAGTATTCCCAAGTTTTTTAAATGTTTCTTACCTTTCTGCTCGACAAAAGCCTTGCATCAGTCCTACTTTTATAATTATTACATTTACAATTAATACTTTCATAATTTGTTAGGGTGCGTAATAGATTTGTTCTGTAGAAGCAGCACTTTACTGGCTTAGGGCAGTGTGGAATAAATAATCATGAATTGTTCAAAGTCCCATAAACAAAAACTGTTGCAAAAGGGCTTACTGGTCTTTTTCTATGAAGAATCTTAAGTGAAAGTGAATAATAGTGAGCAATAGATCTTGACCTCAACCTAGACCTTTTTCCTCCTTTGTTTTGTAATTGTGGACTGAATAACTTGTAGGCCTTAGATGGCAACGGTTCATTTCTTTCCGTACATACTATAGCAGGCTATTTTATGAGGGTCAATACAATTGTTACAACAGTATTTCATTTTTATCAACACGTTTTTGTCATATCCTACTGATTTTAAGGTCACTAATTTATTGAGTGGTGTGATGAGTTCATTCTGCTGGGATTCCCTGTTATTGGTCATCAGTGTCCTGGATAACAAAGAAAACCCCTCATAATGGTACAGGAAGCAACTCCACCAGTACTGTATGTAAGACTTACCATTTATCTCAGACTCTTTCCCATGCATAATGATCCTGTTATGTCTCATGTCCACAAATGAAGGGAAAGGGTGCATAGAGGCGGGAAGGAATTATCAAGTGATTAAAGGGGTCATGCTGTTTTTATATGGCTGCTATGAAAGTGATCTGTGTATGCGTGTGATTCATTCAGGGGTCTAAGGCTCTGCATCACAGTGCTAGCTGTGCCACTAGAGATTCGGGGTTCGAGTCCAGGCTCTGTCGCAGCCGGCCACGACCGGAAAACCCATGGGGCGGCGCACAATTGGCCCAGTGTCATCCGGGTTAGGGGAGGGTTTGGTCGGCAGGGATGTCTTTGTCCTATCGCGCACCAGTGGCGGGCCGAGCGCAGTGCACGCTGACACTGCCGCCAGGTGTACGGTGTTTCCTCCGACACATTGGTGTGGCTGGCTTCCGGTTTAAGTGGGCATTGTGTCAAAGATGCAGCGCGGCTTGGTTGGGTTGTGTTTCAGAGGACGCGTGGCTCTTGACCTTTGCCTCTCCCGAGTCTCATCGCTGCAACTCCCGGACGGACAAGACTGTAACTGCCAATTTGGATACCACAAAATTGGGGAAGAAAAGGGTTTTTTTAAAAAGTGTATTCATTCTGCCGATTCTGTTAAAGGGAAGCGAACGAAACGGGGATAAACATACCTTAATTTGTCCAATAGAAACTCTCGTTTACAACTGTTGGACTAATGATTACACCCAAGATCAGTAAGATGCAGACAAGATTGTGCAAGGTGTTATTGAATGTGTATGTCTGTCGCCTTGATTACTCAAATTTGTCTTTACCTTTGCATCTACAGTACGTTCAGAAAGTATTCAAACCCCTTGACCTTGTCCACATTCTGTTACGTTACAACCTTATTCTAAAATGTATTAAGTAGTTTCCCCCCCTTATCAATCTACACACAATACCTCATAATGACAAAGCAGAAACCGGTTTTTATTTTTTTTAAATCACTTTTTACTAAGACAAATACAGAATTGATCACATTTACATAAGTATTCAGACCCTTTACTCAGTACTTTGTTGAAGCACCTTTTGCAGCGATTATACCTTTGAGTCTTGTGTTTGACGCTACAAACATCCCCACAGCATAATGCTGCCACCACCATGCTTCACCATAGGGATGGTGCCAGGTGTCCTCCAGATGTGCCGCTTGGCATTCAGGCCAGAGTTCAATCTTGGTTTCATAGGACCAGAGAATCTTGTTTCTCATGGTCTGAGAGTCCTTTAGGTTCCTTTTGGCGAACTCCAAGCGGGCTGTCGTGCTTTTTACTGAGGAGTGGCTACCGTCTGGCCACTCTACCATAAAATCCTGATTGGTGGAGTGCTGCAGAGATGGTTATCCTTCTGGAAGGTTCTCCCATCTCTACAGAGGAACTCTGGAGCTCTGTCAGTGACCTTGTATAGATGTGTGTGCGTGCGTGCCTTTCCAAATCATGTCCAATCAATTGAATTTACCACAGGTGGACTTCAATCAAGTTATTGAAACATCTCAAGGATGATCAATGGAAACAGGATGCACCTGAGCTCAAATTCAAATCTCATAGCAAAGGGTCTGAATATTTATGTAAACAAGGTATTCCTGTTTGTTTGCAATAAATTTGCAACAATTTCTAAACCTGTTTTAGTTTTGTCATTATGGAGTATTGTGTGTAGATTGAGGAAAAAGTAAATGGGTCTGAATACTTTCCCAAATATACTGTGTGTACAGTGCCTTTGAAAATTATTCAGACCCCATATCTTTTTCCACATTTTGTTCCGTTACAGCCTTATTCTAAAACTGGAAAAGAGGTTGGGGACTGTATCTCTTTGTGGACTGATGTTTATTTTTGCTTGGGATCAGACTGGTGACTTGCTTTGCTCTCCGAAGCATGCCCCCGTTGAAAGGAGTGATAACTGGAGTGACATTAAGTGTTGAGGAGGATCAACTTATGCCCGCTGTTTGGTGAGACGCAGAACCGGTGGAGAGCATGGTGAAACAGAGAAGACGCTGACTTTTGATGGCATCTTTACCCATCAATGTCAGTTATCCTGAAAGAGCTTTTGTCCTGAACCCATTACAAGGTTTTAGGTGCCAAGCTTATGGTCATGTTGCAGCAGTGTGTAGGAAGTGGATTCCTTAGATGTGAGACGTGTGCAGGAGGGCATGAGACAAAGGAACAGGGATGTATTGCTGCTACAGCATGGGGGAGCAGCGCTCCCTCACTCTTTTCACGGAGCTGATAAAAATAATTATTGAAAATGTATTCGGATGAATTCCATGAAAACGATACAATGACAAACAAGGCAACAGTAAACGTCACCCCCCCCCCGGGCCAATCAGTGTAATTTTGTAAATGCCAGATCTCTATGGCAAAACGCATCATTCATCCAAGTTTTGTCAAAATTGGGCCAGTGGTGTCTGATAGTGCGTGAGATAGCTAGACTCATATCCCTGAGCATGTGTGCCAAATTTCAAACAGATCAACAGATATAAACATGTGCCTGTTAGAGCGCTACCATGTGGTTGATATGAATGTTCTAACATATGTTGAGTCTCGACTGTGTTCGCAACATGTGTACCAAATTGTTACAATAACAATATCCTTGATTGATTTATATGCATTTCTGTTCCAGACCACGCACACGTGCATGTTTATTGGTCATGTTTTAAGTACCAGTCTAGACAATATTGGTTTAAGACCTTTGTCCATAGATGCCACATATCATGGGGGACAACTAAATAAATATATAGGCTATAGCAGCCTGTAGGTAAATGGGGATTTCTTCCCTCTGGTGGTGGAGTGAATGAAGAATACCATTCAAGTCTATGGAGCTTTTTTTTTTCTTTTTTTGTTTGTTGCTATGATCCCTTACTGATGTCACCACTTCAATCAGTGTAGATGAAGGGGAGGAGACAGGCTAGGTTGTAGAAACCTCATGATGGGAAAATTTGGGAGTATCATATAGTAGCCTAAACCTATCGATGTTACACTGATCTGGTTTGAATGGAATATGAATGACAGTCATCCAATATGCTGTCCTTGAAATAAGGCCATGCTAATAAAAAAGTAGTACAAAGTTAAGTATTTGTTCCCATATTCATAGCACACAATGACTACATCGAACTTGAGATTCTACAAATTTGTTGGATGTGTTTTACTATTGGTTTTGGTTGTTTCAGTTTATTTTGTGCCCAATAGAAGTGAATGGTAAATAATGTATTGTGTTATTTTGGAGTCACTTTTATTGTAAATAAGAATATAATATATTTCTAAACACTGCTACGTGAATGTGATTGCTACCATCAGCACAGATAGAGCTGATGACTTGTGAATGAATGAGTGAGAAAGTTAGTCACAAATATCATTGTCTTAGTTGTTACATGTTCAACTACTTATGGAAGAATTTTGTACTTCTCTCATTGACTTCTCAACCCCCCGCCTGGTCGGCTTTGTCTGTTTCGCAAGTGTCACCGCTGGGTTTAGAAACTCTTAGTCCTTTTTCTGTCACAAAGTGTAGTGAATTCACACTCCAGAACAGCCCACACAGTAGGTGGCAGCATGCACTTCTAACGTATGTTTGCAGCCTGCCATAATACCATAGAAGGAAAAGACTGAGGTCACTAGTTACCACAAACACAAAGTCATACACCGGTTTATTTCTAAAATATCTTCTTAAAATCCGATTTTAAGGCTAACCGTAACCACACTGCAAACTAAGACCAAAAAGCTATATTTTGGGGGGGGGGGGGGGGGTCGTGAATTTGTACGATATAACCTATTTTGACTTTGTGGCTGTGGTAACTAGCGACAACCAAAGACTGCCTGCTTTCCGGTCATGTCTAGAAGGTATACGCAGATATGAGACAGATATTTTACCAGATGTATAAATGTGAAGTATCCGTTTGGCGTATCCACTCACCACCAAATAGAGTGGTGAGAGGAAGCACAGTGGTCGAAGATGGATTTTGGCCTACATTCTGCTCATTTTCTCAGCGATGTAACACTTGGTCTCAGTAATTTTCTGTTCCCAAAACTAAAATCTGTTACGGACAGAGTGGAAGGGCGAATTTAGTTATTTTCCATGCAAATACATGCTAGAACGCGCTGATAGGCTTGTTCTGCCCACTATGATGAATTTGCTCTCATTGGAAACGACAGGCTGTGGTCTTTCTTGGGAATAGTTATAAAAAAAACTTTGGTATACAGTTTGGAGAAAAGATTGGGGGGCATTTTAGCAAACACTTTGCCTAACCTTAATCTAACAATGTCCTGACCTGCTACGTTAATTATCCAAATCTTCTGCGTACTTTCTAACTTGCTACGAAAAGTCAATTTTGACAAAAACAGTATCCCTTCTAGCCAAATCCCTGCCTTCCCGTGTTTGGGACAACTCCTGTCATTGTTAAACGGAGACACGGCCGTCTCAGTATTTCTGACGACTAGCTTCCCGTTGCTGGCAGTTGATAGCTAGCTAGTTAGCGTGGTTATTATTCTATGCAAATTAGTCTGAGGGCAAAATGGCTACATCTTACAACATGTACCAGTCAGAAACAACATCGATTATGGCCGTTGTTGTCGAGGCGGCAATTACAGAAATTAACAAACTTTGGCCAAACTCTTACGCCAATGTTAGCAATCCGGAGAGAGAGGTGAGCTAAAGTTACGTAAATATACTGGTGACTACGCGTAGCGTTAGCTATCTAGTTTATCCAACGTTGGTTTTTAACCACATGATATATGGTATAACTATGGCTAAAATAGCTAGCTTCTCTAGCAGGCTAACGTTACTAGCTAGCTATCTTAGCCTTCGGCTAAGCTTGTTAGCTAACGTTAACTAGTTTGCAGACTTATTGGTTTCGCATCTTTGCTGTAGCAGCGTATAGCTTATCTAGTTACTTAGGTAACATGTGTTTCAATTTCTCCACACAGCTTTGCACAATTATGAATCTGATGATGGAGGAGGCTATTCGTAAAATCTGCCAACTATTCCTAGTGGCTTCCTCGCGTTTACAAAATGAGAACGTGAAACTGAAGACCAAGGTCGCGCAGATGACCCAGTTGTTTGAAAACAATACACAGCCAGGTAAAAATATGCTTATTTTAACGCTCATGTAAAAAATATTGATATTGCCATAAGGGTTGGGTCAGTTCAATCCGGAATCCATGGCATGTCCACTCCCTAACCATTTTAATTTCCAATTTCATTGGGTTTAGGACGTCCCAAGGAACTGGATCGCATGGACCACCATATATTGGTAGACTTATTTGACCAACTAAATTAGACGAGTGTCCAGCTTGTCTATTTCTACATCAAGATGCCTCATGCAACAGAAACAGGAGATCTATAGGCTCTGGCCCAATGGGGCTTTCTGTATTGAGCGATTTCAGTGCCAACAACAGAAACCATTTCAATTCAATATTTTTAATGTGTAATGCATAAATTGAATCATTGAATTCATAAATTGAACATGTTTTTCATGATTTGAAACTGAAACCAATGAATACAAGACAACTTATTTTAATTTTGAAATTAGCTTGGTAATGTGTAAAGCCTGATTTCATTTATAGTGTTGTGTGTGTGTGTGTGTGTATATACTCATATTCCTTATCTTTAGGTCCTGCAAAGATTTGCTGTAAAACCACAGAGACGTCTTCATTGGAGAATGACTCCTCTCTGGGAGACACAGATGGACTGAATACAGACCCCTCCCCAAGAGACACTGAATCCAACGTTGAGCATATGAGAGCTGCTCTGCCAGGGGACAATGGGAGAGACAGCCATGAAAGACAGAAAAACAGCAATACTACTAAAGGGACACGATCCAAAGAAACCAAACGCTTCAAGTGTGATATTTGTGAGAAGACTTTTAGCCGGAACAAACGGCTGGTACAACACAAGCTAACTCACACAAGACCCTTCAAGTGTGATGTTTGTGAAAAGACCTTCAGCATGGAAGGGTCACTGGAATCTCACACGCTAACTCACACAAGACCCTTCAAGTGTGATGATTGTGACAAGACCTTCAGCCGGAACCGCTTGCTGGTACGTCACATGCTAATTCACACAGGAGAGAGGCCATTCGCTTGTGGTCAATGTGGCAAAACATTCAGAATGTCCAAGCAGCTCGAACATCACATGTTGCGTCACAGAGAAAAAACGTTCAGTTGCAAAATCTGTGGAAATACATTCTCTACCAAAAAAGATCTGAAACGACATCAGCTTGTTCATGCAGTGGAGAGACCGTTCAAGTGCCTGACTTGTGGAAAGGGTTTCACATTAAGGAAACTGCTTATCGAGCACGAGAGAATCCACACCGGTGAAAAACCATACAGCTGTGCTGTATGTGGAAAGAGTTACACACAGAGTGGTGGCCTGAGTTATCATATGCGAACACATACAGGTGTACGTCCGCATTCATGCTCAGAGTGTGGTAAGCGCTTTATGACTAAATCCAGCCTCGAAAGACACAAGGTAATCCATACAGGGCAGAAGCCATTTACATGTGAGACATGTGGAGCTGCTTTCGGCCATAAAGGAAACCTTGTGAGACACCAAGTTCTTCACACAGGGGAGAGACCATACAAATGTATATTGTGTGGGACAAGCTACCTTCAGTCCACCCTCTTAAAAGCTCACATGCATCGTCATGGGGCAACAAAACCATTTATGTGTGACCTATGTGGAAAGACTTTTATGTACAATTTTCTAATGAGACGACACCATCTAAAATGGCACACAGCTGAAGGAGAGAAGCAGAAAGAACGAGAGATAAAAGAGAGAACGAGAGAGCGAACCGCCAGGAGAGCGGGAACCTCAACAAAGCCATTCAGTTGTGATGTATGTTTGAATGGCTTCAGCTCCATGCTAACTCTGAAAAACCATCAACGAATTCACACAGGACTAAAGCAATATTCTTGTTCCATTTGCGGAAAGACCTTCGCCTATAAAAATACTTTTGACTATCACATGAGACTTCACAGTGGAGTGAAGCCCTACGCTTGTAAATACTGTGAAAAGAAATTTGTTCTTAAGCAAGCTCTAGAAGGACATGAGCGAATCCATACAGGTGAAAAGCCCTTCAAATGCAGTTATTGTGACAAGACTTTCTCAGTCGGCACCAATCTCAAAAGGCATGAGCGAGTCCACACGGGAGAGAAGCCATTCAAATGTGACGTCTGCGGGAGAGGTTTCGGCCAAGCCAACAATGTCAAAGCCCACATGCAGGTCCACACCGGAGTTAGGCCTTATTATTGCAAGAGATGTGGAAAGGGCTTTTCTGACATAAGACACTACAAAAACCATAGCTGTAATGGTGTGGCAGCGACACGTGATCAGTCTCGTAAATCTTCAGACCGCTCTTTCAGAAATAAGAAAGGAGGTGAAGACAGCAGTGCTTGCCATAATGCTGCTGTGATATAGACTCAGTGATATTATCTCTGTCATTCACAGTGGGGCAACTTCCTGCTTTCAGACATCAGGAACAACATGGATGTATTCAGTAGGGTTAAAAGTTCTGGGGTGAGTTTCAAGAAAGCCTTGTAGAAAATGAGATGCAGGCCGCCATAATGCTTGGAAAGTTTATGGTCAATGTTCATTCTCATGGCAACATTGTTAATTTCTGACAGTGCTGAATTGGTTCCAATATGTTATTTTTTTTCTATTGTGTAAATCATTAAAAATGTAATTCATGTGAAAGTATCAAGCTAGATATTCACCTTTTGTCCGTCAGCTACATATTTACATTTACATTTTAGTCATTTAGCAGACGCTCTTATCCAGAGCGACTTACAGTAGTGAATGCATACATTTCATACATTTTTTCCCGTACTGGTCCCCCGTGGGAATCGAACCCACAACCCTGGCTTTGCAAACACCATGCTCTACCAACTGAGCTACATATGACCACTGGGTGAGTTATTCAGGTGACTAATTGGGCAGGAATTTAAGGAATTCTTGTTTTTACACTTTATGTAAAAAAAAAAAAAAAAAAACATGCCTTTACACGGTGTATTAGGTACACCCATCTAGTACTGGGTCAAACCCTTTTTTGCCTCCAGAACAGCCTGAATTCATCAGGTCATTGAAACATTGCTCAATTGGTATCAAGGGACCTAACGTGTGCTAGGAAAACATTCCCCACACTATTACCACCAGCCTGTACCGTTGACACCAGGCAGGATGGCGCCATGCTTACGCCAAATCCTGACAACCAACAGCATGATGGAACAGGAACTGTGATTCATCCCGCCAGGCAATGTTTTTCCACTCCTCAGTTGTCCAGTGTTGGTGATCGTGTGCCCATTGGAGCCACTTCTTTTATTTGGCTGATAGGAGTGGAACCCGGTGTGGTAGTCTGCAGCAATAACCCATCTGTGACAAAGACCGTGGAGTTGTGGATTCCTAGATGCCGTGCTACACAACACTGTTGTACTGCTTCGTTATTAATGAATATCATAAATTAATTACCCTATGGTTCAACAGTTGAGGTAGTGGAAACTCAAAACATTAACTTGATCACTAACTCCAAATACAATACCCACTGCTAGTAGCGATGTATTTATCCAACAGTAAATGTATTTGCTAAAATAACTTTGCAGTTGTATGCTACTACCCATGAGCAGCCTACAACTGTCCTCACAATGGCCAGTGCGCATATCTCAAAGCCATAATAAATATCTTGTTCGAAAAATAGTTGCTATTGAGTTGAGAAATAAAAATTATACCTACAGAAAGCTCTTCAAATGGGACAAAGAGACAAAGCTTCCTAAAAATAGGAAGTTTTGAGTGAGGTGATGATGTACACTGCTCTTTCCATGTTTATAGGCACCTTTTTCTTTATTTTTTTACAATCCATGATCTTGGCTGTGTAACTGATGACAGAGTTGGAGCAGGTCTCTTTGCTGATGCCGCATTTGACGTTGAATGAGAGTTTGCGTGGCCTCTGCTCAGCCTATCAGAAAACCTTGGTAGGCTGTTGCCCACTGATCAGCCAAAGGCTCATTATCGATTAGTATAACAGGCCCCTGGGCGCTGGCCATGTCATCTTTTACAAAATGTGTCAACTTCAACCAAACTAGCCAACGAAAAAAATGGCCCAGCCTATCTGGCATTTGCCAGGTGGCCAATCAGACCCTGGCACTGGTGGAGGTGCTTCCTGTACCATTATGAAGTGTTTCCTTTGTAGTCTATGACTCTAATTGCCAATTGACAGGGAATCCCAGCAGAGTAAATGGAATGCATCATACCACACAATTAATTATAGTAGACCATAGTCACCTTAAATTAAGAGGATATATGGCACAAGCTTGATGATAAACCTGAAAATACTGATTCAATTCTAATAAAATACTATAGTATTGTTTAGAAAGAAATGCACTGTAACATTGCCATCTAGGGCCTACAAGTTATTCAGTGGGCTGTTTCTCCACCTATTGCTGAATCTCCGTCACTACAGATGGGCATGAGCAGAAAGCACTGCGAAATCCAAAATAGTATTTCCATTTTCTCCACAATTTCGATCTTCTCATCGCTGCAACTCCAAAATGGGCTCGGGAGGCGAAGGCCGAGTCATGCGTCTTCCGAAACATGACCAGCCAAACCGCGCTTCATAACACCCGCCCGCTTATCCCGGAAGCCAGCCGCACCGTTCACCTGACGACCAAGGTCAGGCTGCCACGAGTCGCTAGAGCGCAATGAGCCAAGTAAAACACCTATTGTGCACCGCCAAATGGGAATCCCGATCATGGCCAGCTATGATACAGCCCGGGATCGAACCAGGGTCTGTAGTGACGCCTCTAGCACTTTGATGCAGTCCCTTAGACCACTACACCACTCGGGAGCCCCAGGTCACAAATGTAACCGTGCAGTTAACCTAACGTAGCAGGCGTAAAATAAACTCCTCAAACTAGATCCCCTACATACTGGTCCAGACAAGAAATTCTGTTTCGGGAGGTTCTCTTCTGAACTGTTCAACCAATCCAGTGAATGTGGAGGAGGAGTTAAGATGGACTCGCCTGTACTGTCTGTTGTTTCTTTCCAAAAGCGGAAGTTCAGTCACAGGCCTTCTATCCATTTATAATGAATTAATATCTATGATATTAATTAGTGCACATAAAGATGTATGTAATTAATCTCTATTGAACAAATCTGGAAATTCTGGTTTCCTATTTAGACAGTAACATATAGCAACTATAATCTAATTGTCAACCGAAAATTCATGAACATCACTGGATTAGGTTGCACAAAAATATATTGAATCATGTATTCCAGCTTGGAATTGTTAGATGAAACTACTTATTTGTTGAACACCTCAGTAGTCTTATGCGTCATACTTCTTAATAAAGTACTATATTGGCCAAATCATGGGCTGGTTCCACCAGCTGTAAAAGTAAGTGGCACCAGAGACATCAGGGGGAATGTTAGCTTTGTAACACTTAGGGCTCTATTTCCGGCTGGCGCTGTTGGTGGTTCAGGAGTCAAACGTACGTTAGTTTGCAAGTTCGTCGTGTAAAACCTGGCGCACTGGCATTTTCCAGCCCTAATGCCAGGTTTGACAATATACCTGTCTAACATCAGCTCGCTTGAGCTGAGGTGGGAGGGGTGGCAATATTTGAGGTGTGGCCTTAAAAACAAGCGCAAAAGTGACCATTCCATGCAGTGCTAATGGGAAGTTAAGGCAAAAAGCAGGTCTTAACGGTAACAGTTATTGGCATGGATTTTGAGAGCAGAAGCGCAGCATTTCGAAAGATGTGCCGGTGAATCTCGTATTTAGAAAAAAAGATTATTACAACAAAAATGGTTTCCCCCGTTTCGTTTAATTTGCTAAAAAAATAATTAAGTAACATTAAAATTGGACGCAATACAAAAAAGTCCGTAAATACACAACTTGAAGCAACCACATATTTAGCCATGGAGCGTGTTCTGATTGGCCAGTGAGACAGAACAACAGGGAGGCCAACCAAATGGCTAGAGCAGAGGAACACTTATAGTGGTGAGTTGTATCTCCAGTTACAGCTGTGTATCTCTAGTGGTGTTTTTACATATTGTATTTTTTATCATGAGCAAGATAAAAAAGAGGAGGAGGACCATGTCTCACCAGTCACTGGTACAGAAACGCTCTACTGTAACTGTTGTGTCCAGTTGAAGCTCGCATCTGCTACAAGACCATGGTGCTTGCCTACGGAGCTGTGAGGGGAACGGCACCTCCGTACCTTCAGGCTCTGATCAGTCCCTACACCCAAAGAAGGGCACTGCGTTCATCCACCTCTGGCCTGCTCGCCTCCCTACCTCTGCGGAAGCACAGTTCCCGCTCAGCCCAGTCAAAACTGTTCGCTGCTCTGGCACCCCAATGGTAGAACAAGCTCCCTCACGACGCCAGGACAGCGGAGTCAATCACCACCTTCCGGAGACACCTGAAACCCCACCTCTTTAAGGAATACCTGGGATAGGATTAAGTAATCCTTCTAACCCTCCCCCCTACCCTCCCCCCCCAAAAAGATATAGATGTACTATTGTAAAGTGGTTGTTCCACTGGATATCATAAGGTGAACGCACCAATTTGTAAGTCGCTCTGGATAAGAGCGTCTGCTAAATGACGTAAATGTAAATGTGTCAACAGTACTGCATGTGTAAGTAGGGTGTGTAGGTTGGGGGTGGGAGGGGGTTGTCAGCGCATGCAGTGATGTGGGCTGGTGTGTATTTTCTTTTCCCAGTCCGCCCCTGACCAGTGCTGTAGGTAAGACTTACTATTCATCTCAGACTCCCTCCATGCATACTGATCCTGTTATGTCTCATGTATGTTTAGGCACCACTGTGTAAGCCAGACATAGATATGAGGGAAAGAGGCTAAAGCTGGTGGTCTCATTCACAGGGAGCTTTGATGAGGCAGAAGAAATGCACGAAGTGCGCTGTTGCTCGTCTTCCTCATGACGTGCTTCATCCTCAGTCTGCCGGTGGATGTTGGGTTCTTTGTGGTCAAGTTGAGAAGGGCTCGCATCCCCTGGAGAAAAGAAGGGTAACAAGAAACCAGCACACTAGGATCATCTCATGTTTGCTGTTTGCTTACTTTTCCTATTTTGGTTCATCTCCAGTCCTCAACTGAAATTTCACTCCTGTTGGTTTACCTTTTATTTGAATAAGTTGATATTAGTTGAGTTCAACCAAGTTCATATAAAACTGTTATTAAAAAAGAACACAAACCAGCATAATGTTCAGTCCTCAAGGACTGGAGTCGTGCACCCTTATTATGGCTTATACACTGAGTGTTAAAAACATTAAGAACACCTTCCAATCAATTACATTTATTTATAAAGCCATTTTTACATCAGCTGATGTCACAAAGACACAAACTAATATTGAGTTGTAATGCCTGGGTTCAATTCCTGGGACCAACCATATGTAAAAATGTATTCACGCATGACTGTAAGTTGCTTTGGATAAGTGTCCGCTAAATTGTATATATTATATTTTACTAAAACATTTCTAGCATGGCACAACCTCTTTCCCACTTAGGTGCATAGTCAATAATGGACCTGACCTCAATTTCCCCCAAAATGCTGTGCTGCAAGATGACACACACTCTAAAGTGCAGTCATGCACAGCAAAAAACGTTGGTAGGGCCTTTTAAAATCCGTTTTTTTTTGCCTACTTCCATTCCATAAAAATAACAAAAATGGATTTTCGTTGTTCACAATGCTTAAACCACATCAGGGAATGACTTTTGAGGTCTGGGAAAAATTTATGAATCGTATATTGTTTATGTAGTTATCCTTTAATTCAGTGAGCATGCCCTGCACTGTTGTTTGGTTAGCGGGTTTTCTGTCGTGCAGTAAGCTCACATGTGATGTGATTCGGCCGCAATTGGAATATGGGAGTAAAAGGCCAGCCACACTACAGTACTTTTACTGGGGCACCCAGAATCGTTCTTGCTCTAAGCCAATATCTATTCGATATACAGTGATTCACATTGGGGACATTTATTTGACCTTGGAACATGTTTTAAAACCCAAGTTGAATGCAAATGTCACTTAAATATGAACAAATATGAATCACTGTTAATGTTTAACAATTATTTTTAATATATCATGAATGGTTTTGACACTTCTACAATTACGTGGGGGGCTTTTATTTTGAACATTTTCGAAATTCCTTGACCCGGAAGTTTTTTATTGTGTTGCTGACGAGATGTTAATCATGTGATGAGTTCACAAATCAAATCCCCACTTCTGCTGCCATTGGACAGCGAAAAACAAGTTAACCTTTATTTATTGTAATTTAAATGAGTTTGTTATAGTTAAGTGTTGGTGTAGATTACATACTGTAGCAACCTTAATCGTTAATTCAAATAATTTTGTTAGGTTCACATCAATTACTAGCTAGCCGAAATTTAGCTAGTTAGCAGGTTCAGCTAATTACAAATCCCCAAGATACAGCTATGTCTCATAGTCACGTCATGAGATTAGTAAATGACAGACAAATATAATAATACTAATTGAATGGAGTTTCCCATCTTTCCATTTACAGTTTCTGGCACAGCACAGAAATGCCCTTATCCAGATGGTGTGACAAAGGCATTTCCTAACAGACCTGCTAACTCTTTTTGTTAAGAGAGGCAATAAGAGAGGCAATAAACCATTCATCCACCAGCTCAGGGTCAAGCTACACTATTCACAGCCCTGTGTAATGTTCAATGGAATTGCATTGCAGGCTTTTTGAAACTTCATTAATTTTGTATTGTTTTAAAAATGGACAAATAAAAGGAAATAAGTAAATAAGAATTTGTTCTTAACTGACTTGCCTAGTTAAATAAAGGTAAAATAAAAAAGTATTGTAATGACCCTGGGCAGGGTCGTTACAGTATGGTTTAAACATGTCTTTAATGTTTATTTGTTTAAGCTGTTAAGGAATTATCACTAAGTGTTAATACCTTTGTGTTTACATCATTAAGCCTTTATGTATGTGCTATGAATGACCAAAGGTGTTTAACTTTATAGTAAGTACAGCGCCATGTGATATAGAGTCTTTATGTATTTGTTATGAAAGACCGAAGGTGTCTCACTTCAAACTAAGTATTACGGGACACTACATGAAGTGTCATTAAATAAGCTATTCATGTAATGCTGATTTAAGGTTCTCTCATGATCCACAGGTTACTGTAGGTTGTGAGAGGTATTTAAATGAGTTGATGGACCTGCAAAGCTTGATTACAACCTGTTAGACTGGTGCCAATATTTTGTGGCTGATCTTTTAGCGGAGGAGTGGGTGAATGTCTCAAAGACCTGATTGGGCCCAGCACCGCGCGATAGGGCTCGTTTTTGTTGTGTTTGTGTACTGAGGAACAAGTAACTTGATTTCAGAAGAAAGACACTATCAATTTCTTTAGGTTGGGGGCTTTCATCAAGGTAAGTATTTCTTTATGTAACGTTGTCCCCAGGCTATTGCATACACAAGCCTGGGATATCAACCATTCAAAGTTGGCCTTAGTGGGAGTGACCATAGAATGCTATAGGTGTGACCTTACTGACTAAAGTATTTGTCATAGTCACTAAACACAGTCAAAAAGTCATAATTATGGCTAAACCCTGCCTATGTCCACAATTTATTTTCTTAAAATTTGATTTGAAACCTAAGCCGAACTAATCAAGGCCAAGTTTGATGCATTGGTCCACCAAACCTTCCGTGTGTTTGGGTGGAAGTGTCTGTGAACGAGATTAGGTGTAATGTACATGACTAACATGACAACACTTTAGAGCAGAAGTTCTCAATCCTCAATCAGTTTTTGCCCTAGCACAAAAAGGCTTTTTATGAGTTGATCATTTGAATCAGCTGTGTAGTGCTAGGGAAAAAACAAAAATGTGCACCCCTTTGGGTCCCCATGACCAAGATTGAGAACCAGTGCTTTAGAGCATATGCCATCCTTCAGCACAACCATAGCTGCGGGAAGTAGGGGTGCTGAGGGTGCTGCAGCACTCCCTGAAAAATCACAAGAAAAAAATAAATGTTATGAAAACAAATATCACGAAAGTATATTTAAAAGTCTTTAAAAGTCCTGTATTACCGGACTGAGACAGCCATCTGCAGCACAGGCAACCCCCCCGCCCCCCCTCCCATTGCAGCACCCCCAGACTACTTTCTGCAGCTATGAGCACAACATTTCATCCGTTATAAAGCACATGCTTATATCATAATCGACATAGTGGCTTATGTCACATTTGACATTGGTGATTATGTCACACAGTTAGGCTGCAATTATGAACACTTTTTTAAGCATGACACGGTTATAAATGCTTTGTAAAACATGTATGTGGTGCTTATGAAGGCATTATGAAGTCTTTATGAAGCGTTTATAAGCTAAACGTAATTAAAAGCAGGACCCACCTGGTCTGTCATGGAAAGAGCAGATGTTCTTAATGTTTTGTACACTCGATTTTTCTATATACAGTATATTGTTTAATTGGATATTTTTTACAACATGTACTGTAATATGGTGGTGAATAATTCTGTGCCTACACCAAGCTCATAAGCTGCTGTTATGTAGAATTGTTGTAACATATTTTTTTTATCAAAGTTTATTTTAGTTCTGCAAAACTTGAAAACAATGAGGAATACACTAGTTTCAAGTTTTATTATTTGTATGTACAGGATACACATGGTATACACCGTCCAATGAAATGCTTACTTGAAATATACTCCATAAAGTATTGTAATGGAAAGGAGGGAGATTGATCTGTCAGAAGGTGGAATCGAACCCCCAATGTCTCGGTCCGGAGACCTGCATGCTATCAATGCTCTAAGAAAACGTGCTCCCTTTGGGGAGTTGGTAAACTATATAGGTGATTATCATTGTCCGAGTTGCTTAACTCTTATATATAATTTTATTTTCTTTAAACTATAGCCTGGATCCAAATTGAACTGCTGTTTTGCTTTTTCCATTTTAATGACAGTGAAATGGAGCAATTCAAACCATGCCTTATTCAATAAAGCATTCCAATGTTTTGTTCTCCTAATATTACCTAGGCCTTATCTATTTTATACATATAAATAGATTCCGTAAATTAGTAGTTTTGTCAGATTTTTCTATTGGGCCACATTCCTTTTGAATGACAAATATGAACTGTTCTCCTACTTGCATTCTTTAGTTGAATCAGATGTGTCAGCCCTGGACAAGAATAAACATTTGCATCCTGAGGGCCTGTCATGTAAAACAACAACTGTTCTTTTTTGAAATGACATTATGTTAATTATTGGAGGTGGCTAGCTAGCCAATGTCTGCTTCATAGCTGCTGTGAAAACACGTATTCAGCCCTTTCAAGTATACAGTCGTGGCCAAAAGTTTTGAAAATGACACAAATATTAATTTCCACAAAGTTTGCTGCTTCAGTGTCTTTAGATATTTTTGTCAGATCTTACTATGGAATACTGAAGTATAATTACAAGCATTTCATACAGTAAGTGTCAAAGGCTTTTATTGACAATTACATGAAGTTGATGCAAAGACTCAATATTTGCAGTGTTGACCCTTCTTTTTCAAGACCTCTGCAATCCGCCCTGGCATGCTGTCAATTAACTTCTGGGCCACATCCTGACTGATGGCAGCCCATTCTTGCTTAATCAATGCTTGGAGTTTGTCAGAATTTGTGGGTTTTTGTTTGTCCACCCGCCTCTTGAGGATTGACCAAAGTTCTCAACGGGATTAAGGTCTGGGGAGTTTCCTCGCCATGGACCCAAAATATCAATGTTTTGTTCCCCGAGACACTTAGTTATCACTTTTGCCTTATGGCAAGGTGCTCCATCATGCTGGAATAGGCATTGATCGTCACCAAACTGTTCCTGGATGGTTGGGAGAAGTTGCTCTCGGAGGATGTGTTGGTACCATTCTTTATTCATGGCTGTGTTCTTAGGCAAAACTGTGAGTGTGCCCACTCACTTGGCTGAGAAGCAACCCCACACATGAATGGTCTCAGGATGCTTTACTGTTGGCATGACACAGGACTGATGGTAGCGCTCACCTTGTCTTCTCCGGGCAAGCTTTTTTCCGGATGCCCCAAACAATCAGAAAGGGGATTCATCAGAGAAAATTACTTTACCCCAGTCCTCAGCAGTCCAATCCCTGTACTTTTTGTAGAATATCAGTCTGTCCCTGATGCTTTTCCTGGAGAGAAGTGGCTTCTTTGCTGCCCTTCTTCACACCAGGCCATCCTCCAAAAGTCTTTGCCTCACTGTGCGTGCAGATGCACTCACACCTGCCTGCTGCCATTCCTGAGCCAGCTCTGTACTGGTGGTGCCCCGACCCCGCAGCTGAATCAACTTTAGGAGATGGTCCTGGCGCTTGCTGGACTTTCTTGATCGCCCTGAAGCCGCCTTCACAACAATTGAACCACTCTCCTTGAAGTTCTACTGACAGCCATATCCTTGCCTGTGAAGCCCTTTTTGTGCAAAGCAATGATGACGGCACGTATTTCCTTGCAGTTAACCATGGTTGACCGAGGAAGAACAGTGATTCCAAGCACCACCCTCCTTTTGAAGCTTCCCGTCTGTTATTCAAACTCAATCAGCATGACAGAGTGATCTCCAGCCTTGTCCTCATCAACACTCACACCTGTGTTAACGAGAAAAGCACTGACATGATGTCAGCTGGTCCTTTTGTGGCAGGGCTGAAATGCAGTGGAAATGTTTTTGGGGGATTCAGTTCATTTGCATGACAAACAGGGACTTTGCAATTAATTGCAATTCATCTGATCACTCTTCATAACATTCTGGAGTATATGCAAATTGACAACATACAAACTGAGGCAGCAGACTTTGAAAATTAATATTATTTTTTTTGCCACGACTGCAGGCCTAGTTTCACTTTGTTTGTGAGGAGGATGCAGAACTGCACGCAATGTTGTGTTTCAGGTGACAAAGAGCCAGTAGTCAATCAATCAGGGTTGGAACATTTGTGTCGGTGTTTTAAGAATGCTTATTAACAATGCTGTTAGGGTGTAGCCTAATAAAGTGCCTAACAAGTTCTTATACAACTATTGAGATTCTGTAACGGCTGTCTTCTTCGTCAGACGAAACAGAGAAGTCATCGTCTGAGAACGTGGACCAATACGCAGCGGGGGATGTGTTCATCTTTGAATTTAATTAAGCAAGAACACTATACAAAAACAAAACAAGGAAACCGACAGCCAAACAGTCCTGTCAGGTGCAAAACACTAAACAGAAACAATCCCCCACAAAACCCAAAGGAAACACATGCTCCTTATGTGTGACTCCCAATCAACAACAATGAACTTCAGCTGTGCCTGATTGGGAGCCACACATGGCCCAAAACAAAGAAATACAAAAACATAGAAAAAGAACATAGAATGCCCACCCAATGTAACACCCTGGCCTAACCAAAATAAGGAAACAAAAAACCCCTCTCTATGGCCAGGGCGTTACAGTACCCCCCCCCCCCCCAAAGGTGCGGACTCCGGCCGCAAAACCTGACACTGAAGGGGAAGGTCCGGATGGGCCTTCTTACGGCGGCGGCTCAGGTGCGGGACGTGGCCTCTGTTCCACCCTTGGCGTCGCCCTCTTAGGTGGTGCACCTGGCCGCGCCGAAGGTCTGGTGGGCGACCCTGACTTCGCCCGGCTAGCGGGCGACCCTTGTTGCGCCCGGCTGGCGGACGACCCTGGCTGCGCCCGGCTGGCGGGCGGCGATGGCTGCGCCCGGCTGGCGGGTGTCCCTTGCTGCGCCCGGCTGGCGGGTGGCGATGGCTGCGCCCGACTGGCGGATGACCCTGGCTGCGCCCGGCTGGCGGGCGGCGATGGCTACGCCCGGCTGGCGGACGACCCTGGCTGCGCCCGGCTGGTGGGCCATTCTGGCAGATCCGGACAGGCGGGACACTCTGGCAGATCCGGACAGGCGGGCCACTCTGGCAGATCCGGACAGGCGGGCCACTCTGGCAGATCCGGACAGGCGGGCCACTCTGGCGGCTCCGGACAGGCGGGCCACTCTGGCGGCTCCGGACTGGCGGGCGGCTCTGGCGGCTCCGGACTGGCGGGCGGCTCTGGCGGCTCCGGACTGGCGGGCGGCTCTGGCGGCTCCGGACTGGCGGGCGGCTCTGGCGGCTCCGGACTGGCGGGCGGCTCTGGCGGCTCCGGACTGGCGGGCGGCTCTGGCGGCTCCGGACTGGCGGGTGGCTCTGGCGGCTCCGGACTGGCGGGCGGCTCTGGCGGCTCCGGACTGGCGAGACCCACTGGAGGCCTAGTCCTGGGAGGTGGCACAGGACGGACCAGGATGGGGAGACCCACTGGAGGCCTGGTCCAAGAAGGAGGCACAGGATAAACCAGGCTGGGGAGACCCACTGGAGGTCTGGTCCGAGGAGGAGGCACAGGACTCACCAGGCTGGGGAGACATGCAGGAGGCCTGGCTTTGGGCGCAGGCACAGGACTCACCAGGCTGGGAAGACATGCAGGAGGCCTGGTTCTGGGCGCAGGCACAGGACGTGCAGGGCTGGAGAGGTGCACAGGAGGCCTGGTGCTGGCACAGTCTTCACCAGACGGCTAGCACGCACCTCAGGACGAGTATGGAGAGCTGACTCAGGTGACATCAACTCGAGGACACGCTCCGTAGGGCGAATGTCGTGCCTCATGCACCAACACAGCAGCTCTCTCATATCTCTCTCCTCCAATCTCCCCATCAACTCCTTCACTGTCTCTGCTTCACTCCCTTCGCTCACCTCCAACTTCACCCCGACTGGCTCTGGTTCCATCCTCGCATGGCACTTGCGGGGGGCTGGGATGTAGCGCACCGGGCTATGAGCGCGCATTGGAGACACCATGTGCTCCACCGCATAACACGGCGCCTGACCAGTACCACGCCGCTTCCGGTAAGCACGGGGAGTTGGCTCAGGTCTAACGCCTGACTCCGCCAATCTCCCCGTGTGCCCCCCCCCAAAAAATAATTTTTGGGGCTGCCTCTTCACCTCCACCTGCTTCCCCGGCAGGTTGCTGCAATGGTCAAATAGCTGTTCCCAAGTCCAGTCTATTCTTGCCTCCAATACTTCCAGCGACCAGGATGCCATCTCCTCCCAAGCGCGCTGCTTCCTATAGTCCTCCTGGACTTCCATCTGCCCTCTTCTCCGCTGCTTGGTCTTCTTGTGGTGGGTAATTCTGTAAGGGCTGTCGTGAGAGAGAGTAGACCAAGGTGCAGCGGAGTTAGTCTTCATCATTATTTTAATTACAGAAAGAACACTATACAAAACAAAACAAGAAAACCGACAGCCAAACAGTCCTGTCAGGTGCAAAACACTAACAGAAACAATTACCCACAAAACCCAAAGGAAAAACATGCTCCTTATGTGTGACTCCCAATCAGCAACAACGAGCTTCAGCTGTGCCTGATTGGGAGCCACACACGGCCCAAAACAAAGAAATACAAAAACATAGAATAAGGAACATAGAACGCCCACCCAATGTAACACCCTGGCCTAACCAAAATAAAGAACAAAAACCCCTCTCTATGGCCAGGGCGTTACAGTACCCCCCCCCCCCCAAGGTGCGGACTCCGGCCGCAAAACCTGACACTGACACTCTAAAATGAAAAATGACAACTACAGTAGGTATTGTATATTAAAAAAAATAGAATATATCTGGATATAGCTGTGAAATTTGAATGAACATGAAAAAATAGATACATCTGGACAGTATACAAAGTATGATGTTATTTTACAATTTGCCTAGAATCAACTGCACCCATCACCTAAAATGTTTTATCTTCAAAAACTTAAGCCTATGTAAATGTATCCCGTTATGCAAAATAAGTGTGTTTCTGTATAATTTGTGCTTGTTTCAGCAAACACTAAGTCAGGCAAAACTGTTGTCTGTCATTGTACATTGCAGGTTCCTTTCGTGAGGGCTCCAAAAGTCACTCCAACAAGAGTGAAGCCAGCTGCTTTCAAATATGCAATTTTTTTTCTCAGCTATCTCTCTTGCAGCTCTCTCCTTTTTTTGCGTCAGCTCCTTGATTGCTCGATCCAGGGCAATTCCTCCATATTTACCTTTCAGTGCTTCAGTTTCTATCCATGTCTTATTTCCATTCTCTTTCAGAATCCTATCTTTCTCCTCCTCAATCGCTCTCTCAGCCTCTTGGAACATTTTGTTGGTGTAGTAGTGCTGTCTTCCATCCATTATGGTCATGTTGTTGATCTTCTCAAGCAGCTCAGAGACCTGAGAGCGATTATTAGGGTCTCTGTTGTTGAAGGCATGATATCTCCCATGGCATGCTTCAAAGACCAAGGTTTTTAAATCTGCACTAACTTCACTTCCCATAATGAATGATTCAATACTTTCTCCCTGTAGATCATCTTCACGAGTGAAAAGCACTATGGTGTACTTTTCTGCCTCTTTGCCAAAGATCTGCTGGAGGATGTTCACCGCCTCTTTCTCCTCGTCTGTGAATCTACCCAGCTGGATCACAATCAGGAACGCATGGGGACCAGGAGCAGAGAAAGTGATGCACTTTTTGATCTCGTTCAGTATCTCCTCTTGGGTAGATTTGGTGTCGAACAAGCCTGGAGTGTCGATGACAGCAATTTTTTGCCCATCCATGTCCTTTTTGTTTTTGTCACACGCCAATGTCACAGAGGAGGAAGATAACTTAGACATGAATGCACTTTCTCCCAGGATGGTGTTTCCTACTGCACTCTTCCCAACTCCAGTCTTCCCAACCAAAACAATCCTCAGCTCATCTTTTTGGTTTGGCTGCTCTGTTGGGTGACAAAGGCAAGTTCTTCACTATTGGCACAGATTTGCATGTTTGCAATGTTTACACCTTTTCAAGATTTCGATCAATTTGCATTGTCCTTTTGGCTACAGTATATTTTATTGACCATAGATTCATGTGATGTTACTTTGAGTCATATTATTCTTCTGATATTCCAGGTAGAGCCCGCTCAATCACATGACATGTCCAATCAAATAATTGTGAGCCTCACAATATCAAACTCAATACATATGCAGAAAAACAAATGTGCAGGAAACTAAGAGACCTGTGCTAATTAAACATGCAGCTGATGGTGTCCTTTTTAACCCGACACATTTACTTAGAAAAAAGAGAAAAACAATGAAAAGCTGGCAACTGGGTACTGGCTTGTGTTTCAGTTCAGTTCGTTATTTATTAATAAACAAAATAATCAACTTGAATGTTTCACTTAAGAGGGTAATCATTTCCTGTTTGTGGACAGCACCCTCATAAGAAAACAAGCTCATGTATTAATAGATATCGCACAGAGACCCCATTATGAACGGATGTACTTGTTGATGAACAGTGAGTGTCTCTGTATTTATTATTGATTGTGTCAACCACAAAAGAAGATCTGACATTTCACAATAAAGTAATTTGAATTTAGCTATATTGGATATACTTAATATACTGTATGTTTGACAGCAGTATTTCTACATGTTTACTGTTAGTTGAATGAAAAGTTAGTATAAAGGAGCATACTTTGTGTACATTGACCCGTTTAACGATAACTGAACAAAATATATAAAGTATTATTGCATTGACCTGATGGGTTTGCACTACAGTAGTCTACTGATATAAATACCAATTCTAGTTGATGATATTATTACATTTAACTTCCTTTCATACAAGTATCATATATACAACAAGAACGTTAATATACTATTAACTGAGTGTACTTACCCATCTGATTATCCAGGGAACTCATGTTTGAGCTGTGCCGTCTGTCATGTGCTGTGTTTGTTTGATTTTAGAGTGATCTAACGAATCATTACTGTCTCTATAGCCTTGTGTGCAGGGCGGGCTCTAGCCATGAGGGCCCTAAACACATTTTGGTTGGATGATTGCATGTTGCAACTCAGCGTAAAACACCTCCCCTCAGAGGGGTTGGGTTAAATGGGGATGACTCATTTCAGTTGAATGCATTCAGTTGTGTAACTGACTAGGTATCCCCTCCCTCCTCCCTCCTTTCTAACAGCCTACAGAATTTCAATAGGCCTAATCAATAATCAGTTTCAATAGGCTTATCAATTTAATCTTGCCAAAACAATTTAATCCAATGGTTCATTTCAAGAGTCTTAAACATGTCTGTGTTTCTATAACTGTTATTTGTTTAATACTAAACTATGATTACATTATTTGAGTTATGATTCTGATAGGGAACTACACATATGGAGTTGTGAAAACAGTAAGTTTGATACTCTACATACAATCAATCCTTTGGGCCTTTTCCAAATGAGACGTTTGAAGTAAATCATGTTAGTTGACTTTCTCTTATGTTCGTAACCTCCTTTCCCTCTTTTTGGGGGGTTTATTTATTTGCCATTATTAAACCTTTATTTTATCAAGTAGATTATCGTGAGCACATTTATTTTTTGTTTGTTGCACATTAAATTCAAACCTATTGTATGTTTTGTAAAGTATATAAAGTATGATATTATTTTACAATTAGCCTAGAATCAACTGCACCCAGCACCTAAAATGTTTTATCTTCAAAAACTTCAGCTTATGTAAATGTTACCGTTATGCAAAATAAGTGTGTTTCTGTATAATGTGTGCTCGTTTCAGGCAAAACACCATCCTGGGAGAAAACGTTTTTACGTCTAAGTTATCTTCCTCTGTGACATCGGTGTGTGACTAAAACAAAAGGGACCTGGATGGTGAAAATATTCAGATGGACTCTGACAAGGTGACAGTGGTGGTGGATTGGCCTCAACCCACATCCAGAGTGCAACATTTCCTGGGGTTTCTACCGCCGCTTCAGCCAGGGTTACAGCACCCTGGTTTACAGCACCCTGGCTTCCCCTCTCTCAGCACTCACCTCTCCCAAGGTTCCGTTCACATGGTCTCCAGCAGCTGACCGGGCATTCTCAAACCTCAAGCTTCGGTACACTACAGCTCACATCTTAATCCATCCGGACCCGTCCCGTCAGTTCGTGGTGGAGGTCGATGCCTCGGACGTCGGGTCCGTCCTGTCCCAGCGTTCTGCTCAGGACCAAAAGCAGGATCCCTGCCATTTCCTTTCCGTTGTCTTAATCCCGCTGAGAGGAACTATGACGTGGGAAATTGAGAACTACTCTCGGTGAAGTGTAACGCCCTGGCCATAGAGAGGGGTTTTTTGTTCTTTATTTTGGTTAGGCCAGGGTGTTACATTGGGTGGGCGTTCTATGTTCTTTTTCTAGGATTTTTGTATTTCTTTGTTTTGGGCCGTGTGTGGCTCCCAATCAGGCACAGCTGAAGTTCGTTGTTGTTGATTGGGAGTCACACATAAGGAGCATGTTTTTCCTTTGGGTTTTGTGGGGGATTGTTTTCTGTGGTGTTCATTTTGGGACCAGACAGGACTGTTTGCTGTCGTTTCTTTTCGTGTTTTGTATAGAGTGTTTATGTTCATTAAAATCGTTAATAATGAATACACATCCTCCGCTGCACCTTGGTCTAACAGGCGTTACAGAAACCCCCACCAAAAAACGGACCAAGCAGCGGAGGAAGGAGAAGAACCAGGAGAAGATCTATCGGGACTCATGGACGTTGGAAAAAATGGAGAGGAACGTTCAAGATTCCTGGAGATGGGAGGAATTACTGGATGAAGGTGGAATATGGGCTCAAGCTGGGGAGTATCGCCGCCCGCAGTGGGAGATCGAGGCGGCGATAGCTGAGAGGCGCTGGTACGAGGCAAGGGAGCGTGACGGACACGAGAGGCAGCCCCCAAAAATTTTTTTGGGGGGGCACACGGCGAGTGTGGCAGAGCCAGGATTTAATTCTGGGCCAACTCCCCGTGCTTACAGGAGGCAACGCAGTACTGGTCAGGCACCGTGTTATGCGGTAAAGCGCACGGTGTCCCCAGTACGCGTTGATAGCCCGGAGCGCTACATGCCAGCCCCCCCAGTTGCCATGCGAGAGCAGGCATCGAGCCAGGACGGGTTGTGCCAGCTCAGCGCGTCTGGTCTCCAGTGCGCCTCCTCGGTCCAGGTTATCCTGCGCCGGCGTTGCGCACTGTGTCTCCAGAGCGCTGGGAGGGTCCAGTTCGCCCAATGCCTGCTCTCCGCCCGTGCCGGGCCAAAGTGGGCATTCAGCCTGGAGTAAGCATGTCGAGCGTACATACCAGAACTCCAGTGCTCCCCCACAGCCCGGTTTATCCTGTGCCTCCTCCTCGGTCCAGGCCTCCAGTGGGTCTCCCCATCCTGGTCCGTCCTGTGCCTCCTCCTAGGACCAAGCCACCAGTGGGTCTCCCCATCCTGGTCCGTCCTGTGCCACCTCCCAGGACTAGGCCTCCAGTGGGCCTCCCCATCCTGGTCCGTCCTGTGCCACCTCCCAGGACTAGGCCTCCAGTGGGTCTCCCTAGTCCGGAGCCGCCAGAGCTGCCCGCCAGTCCGGAGCCGCCAGAGCTGCCCGCCAGTCCGGAGCCGCCAGAGCCGCCCGCCTATCCGGAGCCGCCAGAGCCGCCCGCCTGTCCGGAGCCGCCAGAGCCGCCCGCCTGTCCTGGAGCCGCCAGAGCCGCCCGCCTGTCCGGAGCCGCCAGAGCCGCCCGCCTGTCCGAAGCAGTCAGAGCCGCCCGCCAGCCCAGTGAGTCCTGTGCCAACGCCTAGGGCCAGGCCTCTAACATGTCTCCTCAGCCTGGTGAATCCTGGGTCAGTGCCGCTGGAGCCGCCAGGGACGCCCGCCAGCCGGACGCAGCCAGGGACGCCCGCCAGCCGGGCACAGTCATCGCCACCCATCAGCCGGGCGCAGCCATCGCCGCCCGCCAGCCGGGCGCAACCATCGCCGCCCGCCAGCCGGGTGCAACCAGGGTCGCCCACCAGCCGGGCGCAGCCATTGCCACCCGCCAGCCGGGCGCAGCCATCACCGCCCGCCAGTTGGGCGCTTCAAGGGTCGGCCGTCAGCCGGGCGCAGCCATCACCGCCCGCCAGCCGGGCGTAGCCATCGCCTCCCGCCAGCCGGGCGCAGCCATTGCCGCCCTCCAGCCGGGCGCAGTCAGGGTTGCCCACCAGCCGGGTGCAAACAGTGTCGCCCACCAGCCGGGCACAGTCATCGCCACCCGCCAGCCGGGCGCAGCCATCGCCGCCCGCCAGCCGGGCGCAGCCATTGCCGCCCTCCAGCCGGGCGCAGTCAGGGTTGCCCACCAGACCTTCGGCGCGGCCAGGTGCGCCACCTAAGAGGGCGACGCCGAGGGTGGAGCCACGTCCCGCACCTGAGCCGCCGCCGTAAGAAGGCCCATCCGGACCCTCCCCTTCCGTGTCAGGTTTTGCGGCCGGAGTCCGCACCTTGGGGGGGGGGGGGGGGGGGGGGGGGGGTACTGTAACGCCCTGGCCATAGAGAGGGGTTTTTTGTTCTTTATTTTGTTTAGGCCAGGGTGTTACATTGGGTGGGCGTTCTATGTTATTTTTCTAGTTTTTTTGTATTTCTTTGTTTTGGGCCGTGTGTGGCTCCCAATCAGGCACAGCTGAAGTTCGTTGTTGTTGATTGGGAGTCACACATAAGGAGCATGTGTTTCCTTTGGGTTTTGTGGGGGATTGTTTTCTGTGGTGTTCATTTTGGGACCAGACAGGACTGTTTGCTGTCGTTTCTTTTCGTGTTTTGTATAGAGTGTTTATGTTCATTAAAATCGTTAATAATGAATACACATCCTCCGCTGCACCTTGGTCTAATTCTAACGACAGGCGTTACATGAAGATGGAGTTGGAGGTGTGAAGGCACTGGTTAGAGGTGGCAGAACGTCCCTTCCTAGTGTGGACTGATCACAAGGACCTGGAATATCTCCGCACTGCCAAGCGCCTCAACTCTAGGCAAGCTCGATGGGCCCTGGACATCCCTGGTCATCCCTACTGCCTCTGATCTGGTGAACTCACTAAACACAAATGTAAATTATGTCTGAGTGTTGGTGTGTGCCCCTGGCTAAATCAAAAAAAGAAAATGATGCCGTCTGGTTTGCTTAATATAAGGAATATGAAAGGATTTTTACTTTTGATTCTTAAGTACATTTTACCAATTATATTTACTTTTGAAACTTGAGAATATTTAAAACCAAATACTTTAAGAATTTTACTCAAGTAGTATTTTACTGGGTGACTTTCACTTTTACTTGAGTCATTTTCTATTAACATATCCTTACTTTTAGTCAAGTGTGACAATTGAGTACTTTTTCCACCACTGTGCACCGTTTGTCACCGTTGTAGTGCAATTGATGTATTGCTAAGTGTTGTGTTGTGTAGTGTCTTTGCTGGCCAGGATTTACATGCTAAAATCGCCGCTGATCCTGAGGGCCTGTCATGCAAAACAGCAACTGTCATTATTTGGCATGACATTATGTTAATTATTGGAGGTGGCTAGCTAGCCAATGTCTGCTTCATAGCTGCTGTGAAAACACGTATTCAGCCCTTTCAAGCATAGGCCTAGTTTCACTCTGTTTGTGAGGAGGCCTAGTTTCACTCTGTTTGTGAGGAGGCCTCGTTTCACTCTGTTTGTGAGGAGGCCTTGTTTCACTCTGTTTGTGAGGAGGCCTCGTTTCACTCTGTTTGTGAGGAGGCCTCGTTTCACTCTGTTTGTGAGGAGGCCTCGTTTCACTCTGTTTGTGAGGAGGCCTCGTTTCAATCTGTTTGTGAGGAGGCCTCGTTTCACTCTGTTTGTGAGGAGGCCTCGTTTCAATCTGTTTGTGAGGAGGCCTCGTTTCACTCTGTTTGTGAGGAGGCCTCGTTTCACTCTGTTTGTGAGGAGGCCTAGTTTCACTCTGTTTGTGAGGAGGCCTAGTTTCACTCTGTTTGTGAGGAGGATGCAGGTGGTTTCAGGTGGCAAAGAGCCAGTAGTCAATCATTCAGGGTTGGAACATTTGTGTCGGTGTTTTAAGAATGCTTATTAACAATGCTGTTAGGGTGTAGCCTAATAAAGTGCCTAACAAGTTCTTATACAACTATTGAGATTCATCCAAGGATATCGGCCACACCCTAACAGAAGAAACATTTTCTCATGAAATCATTTGACACATAGTTAGAGAATAGGACTCTTGTAAACACGTTTTACTATGATATGTTTTACTACTATATACAATATTGATCTTTATACTTTAACCTACCTCTCAGACAAGTGCTATATATGCCCACATGGCATGACTTTCAACAGTCGCAGATAAAGTAGCTGGAGCATATGAAGGCACATTTTCAGCAATACTATTATAACAGGGCCAAGATTTCCTTCGCTGTGTTTACACAGGCAGCCCAATTCTGATCTTGAAATTAATTAATTGGTCTTTTAACCATTTAGATCAACTCTGAAAAATATCAGATGTAAAAAAAAAAAAAAAAAATCTAAAAAGAAATTAGTGGAAAAAATATCAGAATTGCCTGTGTAAACGGTTACATGTATTCATTTGGAATGTTGGTATTATGGAAAATGTGTTTTGTTATATTGGCCGTCACTAGTTATTACAACCACAAAATCTTAAACCTGCCTATTTCTACAAATGATCTTCTTTAAATGTGATTATAACCCTAACCTTAACCACACTGCTAACCTTAACCGCAATGCTATCCTTTTGCCTAAACTTAAATTAAGACCAAAAGGCTATTTTTAGTTTTGGTGAACTTTTTACGATTATAGCCAATATGGACTTTGTGGCTGTGGTAACTAGTGGAAACCCGGTTCTTGACTATGTCTACTTTCTTCCCGGGCTAAAGAGGTGATTGCGCACACCTGCGCCCCTTCCCTTTAAATGGGGAGCAAGGTGCATTCTGGGCGCGAGCCCTATCAGGGAGAGGTAACTGCTGGACTCCAAGCTGCGGTGCTAGTGCACGGGGGATTTTACAGTATTGATGTTGAGTGTATTGTTACATTTATTAAAGTAAGAGCAAAAATGGTTTGTGTTTAGATGTGGCATCTTGGACCAATGCCAGGTAGTGCACAACGTTTCATTGTTCGTATGTGTTATTTTGAAAGGGGGAAACTTGATATTCTATAATGTAATCAGGACTCCCTTATGACTAGTTGTACTTGTTGTAGTTAACTTGGTAGCTTGGTGTGGCCCATTACTGTTTGCTGTGCTGCTCTTTAGTTACCTTTGTGATGTTATCATATTGTGCCTTTCGCTACAGTATCTCTTAAACAGAGTGCTGTGTCCTACAACTTAAGTGCAATAATTGTCTACTGTAATCTAGAATACATTATGAACAATGGAATGTCTCATGCTTACCCCTGCTTGAACTATTGACATTGTAATGACACTGTAGTAAACAATATATTTTTGTAATTCATTGTTGCGTGATCTGTTTACTTACCATGATACCATGATATTCAACCTAGTTGAAGTCTGGCCTATCTGAAAACAATCTGTTTGTTACACTATCAATTAGAAGTTTTCTTCTATATTCTACTTTGACGTGAAGGATTTTAATCTTGCATCAAATTTGGGCATATAACTTTATTGTTTGTTAGCCTAGCAACCGATCAAAAAATCCAGTCAATTTGCATTTCACCTTTTAACAAATGCATTTGTCCAATTACAGTATGCTTAAACTCTGCCCAAAACTCCCAACAGCAAACCACTGGTCATAGTGGCAATGTAAATGTTTTGCATCATAACTACTGTGTAAAGACAGACCAAGGACAGGCCAGCAACCTGAGGCCAGCAACCTGAGGCCAGCAACCTGAGGCCAGCAACCTGAGGGCAGCAACCTGAGGGCAGCAACCTGAGGCCAGCAACCTGAGGCCAGCAACCTGAGGCCAGCAACCTGAGGCCAGCAACCTGAGGCCAGCAACCTGAGGCCAGCAACCTGAGGCCAGCAACCTGAGGCCAGCAACCTGAGGCCAGCAACCTGAGGCCAGCAACCTGAGGGCAGCAACCTGAGGCCAGCAACCTGAGGCCAGCAACCTGAGGCCAGCAACCTGAGGCCAGCAACCTGAGGCCAGCAACCTGAGGCCAGCAACCTGAGGCCAGCAACCTGAGGCCAGCAACCTGAGGCCAGCAACCTGAGGCCAGCAACCTGAGGCCAGCAACCTGAGGCCAGCAACCTGAGGCCAGCAACCTGAGGGCAGCAACCTGAGGGCAGCAACCTGAGGGCAGCAACCTGAGGGCAGCAACCTGAGGGCAGCAACCTGAGGGCAGCAACCTGAGGGCAGCAACCTGAGGGCAGCAACCTGAGGCCAGCAACCTGAGGCCAGCAACCTGAGGGCAGCAACCTGAGGCCAGCAACCTGAGGCCAGCAACCTGAGGGCAGCAACCTGAGGCCAGCAACCTGAGGGCAGCAACCTGAGGGCAGCAACCTGAGGGCAGCAACCTGAGGGCAGCAACCTGAGGGCAGTTATGCACATAATACCTCCTAATGAACTACTTGAACATTGTTTTCTTTTAGGGCATGGACTGGTATGTTCAGATTAAATTACAGCATAGTTTCACTCTGGTTATGAGGAGGATGTGGAGCTGAACCCAATGCAGGGTTTCAGATGGCAAAGAGCGAATAGTTACAGTCACTGGTGGTTTAGACATGCCATCACTCTCAACACCCATGTCTCTCAATGCCCCAAGACACTTCAACTAGTTTGAACTTGTGTGTAGGTCTTTTAACAATGCCTGTTATGCATCTTGGCTGCAGGTATTTTATTAGGCTACTCACCCTAACCTATCCACATTGGAACGTTCTTATCTTTAAAGCTAGAATCATATTCACAATAGAAGCCCAGATTATGTTTGCAAAGTAGCAATACATGCACATCGGTATGACCTCACTTGTTTTTCTTGTGACAACAGACCTTATGAAAACCATACAATAGCTTATATGCATAATATCCAGCAATAATAACCCAGACTTTCTAAATCAGTTTTTGCATGTTTATATTGTTTTATTAATATTCTTCAAACACAACCTGTCACCCATTCTCTTAACATTCAATAAGAAATGTTCTAAAAATTCAAAAAGAGTAAACCTAGGTGTATAATTGTAGTATTCATTTCATTTGGCACTCACAGATGTGGGAAATTCTGTCCCATCCAACCAACCTCTCATTATTTCCTAATTATTTTTCTTATGAAGACCAATAGAGTCAGTCCTACTGCCGCTGTGAAAATAATGTTGTTTGGTGTCACCATTTCCCAAAATGACTCATGAACAGGAGGGACAGTGGCAGGGACAGGAGGGTCCATGTCAGGGACATGAGGGTCCATGTCAGGGACATGAGGGATCATGTCAGGGACAGAAGAGACTATGTCAGGGACAGGAGGGATCATGTCAGGGACAGAAGAGACCATGTCAGGGACAGGAGGGATCATGTCAGGGACAGGAGGGATCATGTCAGGGACAGAGGAGACTATGTCAGGGACAGGAGGGATCATGTCAGGGACAGAAGAGACCATGTCAGGGACAGGAGGGATCATGTCAGAGACAGAAGAGACCATGTCAGGGACAGGAGGGATCATGTCAGGGACAGAAGAGACCATGTCAGGGACAGGAGGGATCATGTCAGGGACAGAAGAGACCATGTCAGGGACAGGAGGGATCATGTCAGGGACAGAAGAGACCATGTCAGGGACAGGAGAGACCATGTCAGGAACAGGACAGGAATCTGGGACAGGAGGGATGTGTGGGGGACGTGTTTGTAACCTTTTTAACAACAGTTTTACTATCATCACTGCTGCAATGACGATAAAGCAACCAACTGCCCCTTTCCAGCACCATGACCAGCTATTCTGCTTTTTCTGTAGTCTGGTTTCTATTTTTTCTAAAAGCTCTCTAACCTGATTGTTGTTGTTGGTGTCATTGTTTTTAAACACATGGTATCCACCCCTGCATTTCTTAACCAGCTTCTCCAGATTGCTATCCTCGCGGATGAACTGATCTATAGTTGTGTCTTCCAGTCTCTCCCCATAAGTGAAGAGCACCATTGTGTCTCCATCTATGTTGGCAGGTAAAAGCTCCTTGAGTGTCTCCACTATGCTCTTCTCTTGTTCTGTGAAGCGACCCAGCTGAATGACCAGGAGGAAGGCATGGGGACCTGGTTCACACAGAGTCATGGCCCTGTTCATCTCCCCTCTCACTTCCTCCTCAGAGAGGTCACTGTTGGACAGACCTGGAGTGTCCACTACTATCACTCTCCTCCCACACACCTCTCCTTCTTGTCTCTCACTCTTCAGTGTTACTGGTTTGAAGCTGATTCTGGAATCAAACACCTTTTGGCCCAGAATGGTGTTCCCAGCTGCACTCTTCCCCACTCCACTCAGGCCGACCAACACCAGTCTCAGGTCATTGCTGTTAGCACCTGAAGCAAGAGTTCAGTCATGAAATACTGAAATGTGAATTATAGCTTTAGACAGACTGAACAGCTGTGTTTAGACCAAACGTTCATGCTACTGATCAGTGCCATATTTTTGTAACACCGGTATTCACTGCCATTACTGATATCCTCTCAGTCTCCTTTCACTCTTATTTTTGTGATTTATTTATTCATTTATTAAGTAAATTATTGACAACACAGCACATTTTTTGTATGTTGCATATTAAATTCAACAACATTTCCATTTCAAAATGATTTCTAAACCATAAACAAACTCAATTCAAGAATGTTTTTGTCTTAGCTTTTTTATTACAGTTCCATTTCACTGAAACTTTTATTTTAAAAACATATTTCTGCATGCAATAGGCTTCACTGAAGTTTTTCCAACCATTTAAAAAAAATGTATTTAATGATAGTTTATCGAGGAAAACATTCAGATTTAAACTGTAAAGTGAAAAATGACAATACAATAAGTATTGAAGTATATTGGGAAATATGGATATTGAATATATGGATATACAGTACCTGTGAAACTTATAAAGTATGATATTATGCTACAATTACATAGCCTAGGATCAACTGTACCTCAGACCAAACGCCTCAAATGTTTTTATCTTTAAACACATCCGTTTATTTAAATGTACACGTTATGCCAAATAAGTGTGTTTCTGTATAATATGTGCTCCCCCTAATCATTATGGTTTGAACATTTCAGCAAACACTAAAAGTCTGGCAAAACTGTTGTCTGTCATTGTATTCCACAGGTCCCTTTCCTGAGGGCAACCACAGCTGCTCCAACAGACAGAAGCTGCTCCAACAGAAGCTGCTCCAACAGAAGCTGCTCCAACAGAAGCTGCTCCAACAGAGCTGCTCCAACAGAAGCTGCTCCAGCAAGAGTGAAGCCTGCTATTTTCAAAACTCGATTTCTTCTTTCAGCTATATCTCTTGCAGCTCTCTCCTTTTCTCTCATCAGCTTCTTCTTCGCTTCCTCAAGAGCGGTTCCTTCATATTTCATTTCCTGTGCTTCCATTTCACTCCTTGTCTGGTCTGCTTTCTCTTTCAGAATCCTATCTTTCTCCTCCTCAATCGCTCTCTCAGCCTCTTGGAACATTTTGTTGGTCTAGTAGTGCTGTCTTCCATCCATTATGGTCATGTTGTTGATCTTCTCAAGCAGCTCAGAGACCTGAGAGCGATTATTGAGGTCTCTGTTGTTGAAGGCATGATATCTCCCGTGGCATGCTTCAAAGACCAAGGTTTTTAAATCTGCACTAACTTCACTTCCCATAATGAATGATTCAATACTTTCTCCCTGTAGATCATCTTCACGAGTGAAAAGCACTATGGTGTACTTTTCTGCCTCTTTGCCAAAGATCTGCTGGAGGATGTTCACCGCCTCTTTCTCCTCGTTTGTATATCTACCCAGCTGGATCACAATCAGGAACGCATGGGGACCAGGAGCAGCAAAAGTGATGCACATTTTGATCTCGTTCAGTATCTCCTCTTGGGTAGATTTGGTGTCGAACAAGCCTGGAGTGTCTATGACAGCAACCATTTGCCCATCCACATTCCTTTTGTTTTTGTCACACACCAATGTCACAGAGGAGGAAGATAACTTGGATGTAAAAGTGGTTTCTCCCAGGATGGTGTTTCCTACTGCACTCTTCCCAACTCCAGTCTTCCCAACCAAAACAATCCTCAGCTCATCATTTTGCTTTGCCTGCTCTGTTGGTTGACAAAGACAAGGTCTTCACTATTGGCACAGAATTGCATGTTTGCAATGTTTGCCCCTTTTCAAGATTTCGATTCATTTACATTGTCCTTTTGGCTACAGTATATTTTATTGACCATAGATTCATGTGATGTTACTTTGAGTCATATTATTCTTCTGATATTCCATGGAGATCCCACTCAATCACATGACATGTCCAATAAAATCATTTTGCACTATCAAAAATGCTCTTTATTGTATGTTTTAAAAAGTGTCTCAACATCTTCTTAAAAATCATAGAATAGTTTTTAAGAGACATTTTTTTTTAAATTCTCCAACCATCAACATGAAATTACAAGCAGGGCAGGTACTGCCATAATTCAATACATATGCAGAAAAACAAATGTGCAGGAAACTAAGAAACCTGTGCTAATTAAACATGCAGCTGATGGTGTCCTTTTTAACCCGACACATTTAACATAAAAAAAAGAGAAAAACAATGAAAACCTGGCAACTGGGTACTGGCTCTGTATTTATCTCTGTATTTATTATTGATTGTGTCAACCACAAAAGAAGATCTGACATTTTACAATAAAGTAATTTGAATTTAGCTATATTGGATATACTTAATATACTGTATGTTTGACAGCAGTATTTCTACATGTTTACTGTTAGTTGAATGAAAAGTTAGTATAAAGGAGCATACTTTGTGTACATTGACCCGTTTAATGATAACTGAACAAAATATATAAAGTATTATTGCATTGACCTGATGGGTTTGCACTACAGTAGTCTACTGATATAAATACCAATTCTAGTTGACGATATTATTACATTTAACTTCCTTTCATACAAGTATCATATATACAACAAGAACGTTAATATACTATTAACTGAGTGTACTTACCCATCTGATTATCCAGGGAACTCATGTTTGAGCTGTGCCGTCTGTCATGTGCTGTGTTTGTTTGATTTTAGAGTGATCTAACGAATCATTACTGTCTCTATAGCCTTGTGTGCAGGGCGGGCTCTAGCCATGAGGGCCCTAAACACATTTCGGTTGGATGATTGCATGTTGCAACTCAGCGTAAAACACCTCCCCTCAGAGGGGTTGGGTTAAATGGGGATGACTCATTTCAGTTGAATGCATTCAGTTGTGTAACTGACTAGGTATCCCCTCCCTCCTCCCTCCTTTCTAACAGCCTACAGAATTTCAATAGGCCTAATCAATAATCAGTTTCAATAGGCTTATCAATTTCATCTTGCCAAAACAATTTAATCCAATGGTTCATTTCAAGAGTCTTAAACATGTCTGTGTTTCTATGACTGTTATTTGTTTAATACTAAACTATGATTACATTATTTGAGTTATGATTCTGATAGGGAACTACACATATGGAGTTGTGAAAACAGTGAGTTTTGATACTCTACATACAATCAATCCTGTGGGCCTTTTCCAAATGAGACGTTTG
Organism: Salmo trutta; assembly: GCF_901001165.1. Taxonomy (NCBI): domain Eukaryota; kingdom Metazoa; phylum Chordata; class Actinopteri; order Salmoniformes; family Salmonidae; genus Salmo; species Salmo trutta. The sequence goes on from NC_042979.1 coordinate 39,772,886, forward strand.
AAAGCGAACTAAGTTAGTAGGCTTTCTTATATGTATGTAAGCTACAATATGTTATGTTAAAAGTTGAGAACAAGTCTTGTCATGTTACAGTAATACAGGTCAGGGTGCAAATATATAACATACAAGATCACCACCTGCTGGACTATTGATAAACTGTCTCAGATGGATGAAGAAAACAGATCATTCTAAGTATGAACTTCTTTGGGTTTGATGTATAAAGTTAGTCCTCCCTGCGACTTCAGCGTCAGTGTCAACCTTGTGCCAAGAGGGAATTGGTTTCTCCCATGGGAGACCAGAGTTCAGATCCAGCCCATGACATACAGGCCTACAATAACCTTTTTGCGTGATCACAAAAAAATCGTATTCTGCAAAATATTTTACTTAAATTAACTTCCTTCTTAGTATTTTTGGCTCACAACTTTTGCCAGGATGGTTCGCAAAGCACCCTGGGTAACCCTTTGCTTTAGTTAGTAATTTGCTTGTTATTTAAAATGTCAAATGATACAGCCCGGTAGTGTCCTCCAATCTTGTTTGACATTTTTGGAAGATAATTGATCATATTTTGTATTCCCTTTCTCCATGAGAAGAAGGTAGATGCAATTTTTGGGGTTCTAATTGGTGTTCAATTCACTTAATTGTGCTCTCGAAAGTCTAATTAACAAAATATGTGGGAATGTGTTGCACACTGTCTGCCTTTTTGATGCAGCACCACATACTGTACATGACAGTAATGTTTCCACATTAAAAAACTGTTTGTTCAGCATGGCTTGTAATTTATGCTGTCTAAATTATTGGAAGTTCGAGGTTCTGACCGTTAAGTTTACATTTTGCGCAGCACATCAATGCTAGAACCTACTCCATTCTGGTTAAAAGCAGACAGTGACTCTTTAATTGCACTGGAAAGTGCCTCATTGTAATATTTAAAAGCTTTTATGTTTTTCATCTTTTCAGCTACCACCTTTCGCTCAGGTCCCTTAAAGGGCCTACTCACTAGGCAAAAACTGGTTGAATCAGTGTTGTTTCCACATAATTTCAACCAATGAAATCAATGTGATGAAGTTGAATCAACGTGGAAAACTGATTGGACTTGCAAAAGGTAATCAACGTAAGGGCATTTTGTATTTTTTTCACCAAACTTTTAACCTAAATCCAATGACATGGTGACATTCGTTGTTGATTTCACGTTGAATTCACGGTTAGTTGACAACTCAACCAAATGTAAGTCAAAACTAGACATTGATCTGACATCTGTGCTCAGTGGGTAGCCTTTAATCTGTCCCCTTGGTGTACTATTTTTCCTTTGTAAGAGACTTCTGAATGATGTCTATACATTTTTTGGATTCAGTCCTTCCATTTCAAATGATTTCTGGGAGCAATAACCTTTTATCTTAAGGAAGGGTGCATTGGATCTCCTGTGATTTGCAACACTGCATTGATGTTTTAGTGTTCTAGTGCATTCACTTTTTTTTAATGTTCGTCATTTAGCAGACACTCTTATCCAGAGCAATTAGGGTTAAGTGCCTTGCTCAAGGGCACAGACAGATTTTTCACATAGTCGGCTCAGGGATTGGAAACAGCAACCTTTCACTTACAGGCCCAACACTCTTAACCGCTAGGCTACCTGCCGCCCTGGTGTCTTCCTTTTTTATGATGGTATAATTTAGACCATCATGTCCTCAGTTCTTGTAACATTTGAATTATCTGGGACTGATTCTGAAAATTGTTGCTTTACCTGAGAAAATATATTTTATTCAATTGCCCTGAAGCAATATATCCTCTATTGATTCAATTTCGATAGACATCATGGTTTCAAAGTTAATTGATTTAGAATGTTGCATTTGTTTCATTTCAACATTTACTGATGACTTGACACTCCCATCCTCTATATCTGAGCTACACTATACATATCAAAGTATGTGGACAACACTTAAAATTAGTGGATTCGTCTATTTCAGCTTCACCCGTTGCTGACCGGTGTATAAAACAGAGCACACATCCATGGAGTCTCCATGCCTCACCCAATATGGTACGTTTGTTATTGACAGAATGTTCTACATCATATTTTTGTAGGTTTTTTATTTTAATTGATTCCACTTTGATGGGCTGAAAATCAATTTCCTCCATTGTCATGGTTTCCAAGACCATTGATTCAGAATCATTTGTTTTAGCTTGATCATCATCCTGCATTCCCCTAGATTCAGGTAACAGGTGACAGTGTCTGTACCCCATAAAAACGTCCCAATGACGCAAACTTTCATGGTATGACACTGGATCCTATTAGTAGACGGTGTGATGATTCTGAAACACTTCCCTTTCACTTTAAAAACGTTTATATTTTAAAACGGTGCCAAAGCTAACATGTGGAAAGAAACATTTTCTCTTCAAAACATGTTAAAATCCTGTTTTGTTAAATCAACCAATCAATCAAATGTATTCATAAAGCCCTTTTTACACCAGTAGATGTCACAAAGGGCTATTCAGAAACACAAACACTGGATAAGACAGGAGAATTATACTAGATATAACAGACTGATCCTAGCCCTCTGACACGTAAACTATTGCAGCATAGATACTGGAGGCTGAGACAGGAGGGGTCGGGAGACACTGTGGCCCCATCCGACGATACCCCCGGACAGGGCCAACCAGGCAGGATATAATCCCCACCCACATTGCCAAAGCACAGCCCCTACACCACTAGAGGGATATCCGCAGACCACCAACTTACTACCCTGAGACAAGGCTGAGTATAGCCCACAAAGATCTCCTTCACCGCACGAGCCCGAGGGGGCACCAACCTGGACAAGAAGATCATGTCTGTGACTCAAACCACTCAAGTGACGCACCCCTCGTAGGGACGGCATGGAAGAACTCTAGTAAGCCAGTGACTCAGCCCCCGTAATACGGTCAGAGGCAGAGAATCCCAGCGGAGAGAGGGAAGCCTGTCAGGCAGACACAGCAAGGGCGGTTCGTCGCTCCAGTGCATTTCAACTCACCTTCGCACCCCTGGGCCAGACTACACTCAATCATAGGACCTACTGAAGAGATGAGTCTTCGATAAAGACAAAGTTTGAGACTGAGTCTGAGTCTCTCACACGGATAATCATTTCTGGACAACAAGTTTCGGATTTTTGCAATGTTACGAAGATTGAAGAAAGCTGTCCTTGAAATATTCTTAATATGTTTGTCAAAAGAGAGATCAGGGTCCAGAGTTATCGCCAAGGTCCTTCACAGTTTAATTTGAGACGACTGTAAGATCAAGATTAATTGTCAGATCCAACAGGAGATCACTTTGTTTCTTGGGACCTAGAACGAGAATCTCTGTTTTGTCTGAGTTGAAACACAGGCTTCCAGGGTGGGCAACAACTGCTAACCATGTGTATGTGACCAATCAAATTTGATTTGATTTGATTTAGCAATGAAAGTCAACGTTATGGTTCCGAATGACATCACCAAGAGGTAGAATATATAGTAAAAACAATAGTGGTTCTAAAAAGGAACCTTAAGGAACACCGAAACTTACAATTGATTTGTCAGAGGAAAAACCATCTGCAGAAACGAACTGATATCTTTCCGACAGATAAGATCTAAACCAGGCAAGAACTTGTCCATTTAGACCAATTAGGGTTTCCAATCTCTCCAAAAGAATGTGGTGTTCGATACCGAGGTATAGTTGGTTTTATATTCACACATTCGGACATTCAACAGACATTCGCCAAAAGTGGAAATTGTATTCAAAACAAAGGTTGTAAGAATATAGAATAAATCATATCTAGTTTGATGATTCTGTGACAAACTATGAATTAGTTATTGATTTATACAGCTTTAAATTGCATTTGAAAGAGTTTATGTATTTCCATCAAATCAAAACTGGACTTTTTATTCAAAACAAAGGTTGTTAAAGCATGCTAGACATTTATAGAATAAATCACATCTAGTTTAATGTTTCTGTGACAAACGGTGAATTAGTTATCGATTTATATCAGCTTTAAATTGCATTTGAGAGATTTTATGTATTTCTATCAAATCAAAATTGGAATCTGTATTCAAAACAAAGGTTTTAAAAGTATGCTAGACAGTTATAGAATAAACCATATCTATTTTTATGTTTCTGTGACAATCAATGAATTAGTTATTGGTTTTTACATTTGTAAATGGATTTTGGCGAATGTCTGTTGAATGTCTGTTGAATGTCTGTTGAATGTCTGTTGAATGTTTGTTAAATGTTTGTTAAATGTCTGTTGAATGTCTGTTGAATGGCCGAATGTGTGAATATAAAACCAACTTCACCTTGGTGTAATACATGGTGTCAAAAGCAGCACTAAGGTCTAGGAGCACGAGAAAAAATGCAGAGCCTTGGTCTGACGCTATTAAAAGGTCATTTAACACCTTCACGAGTGTTTAAAACCAGACTGAAGCGTTTCGTATATATTATTTGTCTTCAGGAAGGTAGTGAGTTGCTGCGCAACAGCTTTTTTTTTTGAGGAATGGGTGATTTGATATAGGCCAATAGTTTTTGACATTTTCAGGGTCAAGGTTTAGGTTTTTCAATTGAGGTTTTATTACTGCCACTAGTGAGTTTGGTACACATCTGGTGGATAGCGAGCCGTTCATTATGTTCAATATAGGAGGGCCAAACACTGGAAGCAGCTCTTTCAGTAGTGTAGTTGGAACAAGGTCCAGTATGCAAATTGAAGGTTTAGAGTTGACATCAGTTAAAAACCATTAAAACTTCCAGCAACAGTGTTGCTATTGTGTTATTATTGTTGTTTTTCATAGGGGATTATAATGAAAAGCATCACCAATATAGTTTTTAAAATGTAATAGTACAGTTCTATCGTTCTATCTTTGCTAATTGAATTCTATAATGAATTGTTTGCATTTTCAATAAATGTATGTTTAAGTAAGTTCAAAGTATAATTTTATGATAATTTTTTTTATCCAGAAAACAATGTCAAGTAAAAGTCAGGAGTACTTTTATTTTGAAAATGCGGCGTACAGGAAGGAACTGCCGATGCTAAGTGACAGATGGCTAGCTGTTATGTGAGTGAGTGTGAGGGCAAAATGGCTACAGCTTACAAAATGTTTCAGTTAGAAACAACATCTATTATGGCCGTTGTCGTCGAGACGGCAATGACAGAAATTGGCAAATTTTTGACCGCCGTGCCAAACTCTTACGTTTGCAATCCGGAGAGCGAGGTGAGAACAGAGTTGAGCTAACTGCGTCAAATATGTTTTTAAAGTAACCCAATTAGTTATACATCCGGAAAAATATCTGCCTCATTGTTCTATCTGTGGCAACGTATGGTACTGTTAACGCGTAACGTTATCTAACTAGCTTGTCTAGTAGTTTATCCAACGTTGTGTAACAACTATAGGAATATTTGGTGTAACTATGGCTAAATTAGCCAGCTTCCTGCAATTTCCTTATCTACGGTAGTTGCTAGCTAGTTAGCTAACTGCTAGCCGTTAGCTAATTGTGGGATTTTTTTTTTTGTAAAAATGTTTTACCTTTTATTTAACTAGGCAGGTCACCTAAGAAGAAATAATTATTTACAATGACGGCTTGAAGACTGCCTTGTTCAGGGGCAGAACGCCAGATTTTCAGCTTGGGGATTCGATCTCGCAACCTTTCGGTTACTGGACCAACGCTCTAACCACTAGGCTACCTGCCGCGTTAACTTAGTGTTTTCACATAATTTTCTTTGGAGCGTAGCTGACTGCACAGCTAAGTTAACTAACTATTTAGGTAACATTTTTTTTTTTCAATTTCTCTTCACAGCTTTGCACAATTATGAATCTGGTGACAGAGGAGGCTATTCGTAAAATTTGCCAACTATTCCTAGTGGTCTCCTCAAGTTTACATAATGAGAACGATAAACTGAAGACCAAGGTGGAGCAGATGGATGAAGTTCTGAAAACCAAGGTGGAGCAGATGAATGAAGATATGAAGGCATTGACTGAGAAGGCTGAAAATTATAGAGCATCACTGGCTAAAATGCAGGCACAAGCAGAACCGAAAGGACCCACACATATTCTGCTCAATGGAATGATTTTTGCAATTCCACCAGTTGGTGAGTGTTATAGACCTAGCTAGCTAGCCAATAGTCATTATTTTTTTATTTAACTAGGCAAGTCAGTTAAGAACTAATTCTTATTTACAATGACGGCCTAGGAACAGTGGGTTAACTGCCTTGCTCAGGGGCAGAACAACAGATTTTTACTTTGGCAGCTCGGGGATTCGATCTGGCAACCTTTCTGTTATTGGCCCAATGCTCTAACCACTAGGCTACCTGCCTAGGCTTTAGCTAAAGCTAGTTATTGGTGTTCTTAGCCTACTGATCATTTATTTTCAAATACATTTAGGCCTAAATCACACAATTTTGTGGGAAGAAAGGGAAAGGTGAATGTGTGTTAAAGGTAATTATGCTTGTTATGTTTTAGGTCTCTCAATGTTCTCTGGAATGACAGCGGCTTCAACATTGCCAGGGAATGTCAGTCAAGCAAACACTGTCACTAACGCGATGTCAGTCTGTGCAGGTAATCCTTCAAATTGTGTTATTTTGAATAATGGTTAGCAAACCAAAGTCTTAATCACTAGGAACCAAACAGAAGCAAATGGGCCAAAACGGGAAGGCCATGGGCAGCCAGTGAGTGGTGTACAGAATGGTGTCGTCTGCGTAGAGGTGGATCAGAGAATCACCATCAGCAAGAGCGACATCATTGATGTATACAGAGAAAAGAGTCGGCTTGAGAATCGAACCCTGTGGCACCCCCATAGAGACGGCCAGAGGTCCGGACAGCAGGCCCTCAGTTCAGTGTGTCAAATCAATCAGAGAAGTAGTTGGTAAACCAGGCGAGGCAGTCATTTGAGAAACCAAGGCTGTTGAGTCTGCCGATAAGAATGCGGTGATTGACAGAGTCGAAAGCCTTGGCCAGATTGATGAATACGGCTGCACAGTATTGTCTTTTATCAATGGCAGTTATGATATCGTTTAGGGCCTTGAGCGTGAGGTGCACCCATGACCAGCTCGGAAAGCATAGCGGCGAAGGTATTCAGGATTCAAGGATTCAAAATGGTCGGTGATCTGTTTAACTTAGCTTTCGTAGGCAGGGCAGGATAGATATAGGTCTGTAACAGTTTGGGTCTAGAGGGGGTATGACCGCGGCAGCTTTCCAATCTTTGCGGATCTCAGACGATACGAAAGAGGTTGAACAGGCTAGTAATAGGGGTTGCAACAATTGCGGCAGATAATTTTAGAAAGAGAGGGTCCAGATTGTCTAGCCCAGCTGATTTTTTTGGGGGGCTTCACATTTTGCAGCTCTTTCAAAACATCAGCTATCTGGATTTGGGTGAAGGAGAAATGGGGAGGCTTGGGCAAGTTGCTGTGGGGGGGGCAGAGCTGTTGACCGGGGTAGGGTAGCCAGGTGAAAGCATGGCCAGCTGTAGAGAAATGCTTATTGAAATTCTCAATTATCGTGGATTTATCGGTGGTGATAGTGTTTCCTAGCCTCAGTGCAGTGGGCAGCTGGGAGGAGGTGCTCTTATTCTCCATGGACTTTAGTGTCCCAGAACTTTTTGGAGTTTGTGCTACAGGATGCAAATGTCTGTTTAAAAAAGCTAGCCTTTGCTTTCCTAACTGCCTGTGGATATTGGTTCCTAACTTCCCTGAAAAGTTGCATATTGCGGGGGTTATTCGATGCTAATGCAGTAGGCCACAGGATGTTTTTGTGCTGGTCAAGGGCAATCAGGTCTGGAGTGAACCAAGGGCTATATCTGTTCCTGGTTCTAAATTTTTTGAATGGGGCATGCTTATTTAAGATGGTGAGGAAAGCACTTGTAAAGAATAACCAGGCATCCTCTACTGACGGAATGAGGTCAATATCCTTCCAGGATACCCGGGCCAGGTCGATTAGAAATGCCTGCTCGCTGAAGTGTTTTAGGGAGTGTTTGATGAGGGGTGGTTGTTTGACCGCGGACCTGTTACGGACGCAGGCAGTGATCGCTGAGATCCTGGTTGAAGACAGCTGAGGTGCAGTTAGAGGGCAGGTTGGTCAGGATGATATCTATGAGGGTGCCTGTGTTTACGGATTTGGGGTTGTACCTGGTAGGTTCCATGATTATTTGTGTGAGATTGAGGGTATCTAGCTTAGATTGTAGGACGGCCGGGGTGTTAAGCATATCCCAGTTTAGGTCACCTAACAGTACAAACTCTGAAGATAAATGGGGGGCAATTAATTCACATATGGTGTCCAGGGCACAGCTGGGGGCTGAGGGGGGTCTGTAACAAGCGGCAACAGTGAGAGACTTATTTCTGTGAAGGTGGATTTTTAAAAGTATAAGGTCAAATTGTTTGGGCACAGACCTGGAAAGCGTGACAACTCTGCAGGCTGTCTCTGCAGTAGTTTGCAACTCCACCCCCTTTGGCAGTTCTATCTTGGTGGAAAATGTTGTAGTTGGGAATGGAAATTTCAGAATTTTTGGTGGCCATCCTAAGCCAGGATCCAGACACGGCTAGGACATCAGGGTTGGTGGAGTGTGCTAAAGCAGTGAAAAAAACTAACTTAGGGAGGAGGCTTCTAATGTTAACATGCATGAAACCAAGGCTTTTACGGTTACAGAAGTCAACAAATGATAGCGCCTGGGGAATAGGAGTGGAACTGGGGGCTACAGGTCCTGGGTTAACCTCTACATCACCAGAGGAGGAGTAGGATGAGGGTATGGCTAAAGACTATAAGAACTGGTAGTCTAGTGCGTTGGGGACAGAGAATAAAAGGAGCAGATTTCTGGGCGTAGTAGAATAGATTCAAGGCATGATGTACAGACAAGGGTATGGTATGATGTGAGTACAGTGGAGGTAAACCTATGCGTTGCCTCTAGAGATGAAACCTCTCTCATCGTCACGCATCAATTAACGTAGGTGAGGTCTCCGCATATGTGTGGGGTGGGCCGAAAGAACTAAGACATTTTGAGCGGGACTGAGGGCTCTACAGTGAAATAAAACAATAAAAACTAGCCAAGGCAGCAGTAAACAAGGCATATTGACATTAGAGAGTCATAAAGCAATCACAGGTGTTGATCAGGACAGCTAAGACAACAACGGGTAAATGGCGATGAATGAGCAGAGCGGGTCAGTTAGGTACATACAGGACCTGAGTTCGAGGCTGGGGCCGACAGGTAAACATAATGATGTACCGTGTTATTGAAACAGTCCAGGGTGCATCAGCTGTGTAGCCGAGTGATCATAGGGTCAAACGAGTAGCAATAGGTGAGTCAGGGTGCTGTTCGATAGTCACAACTATGCTGGGCAAGCAGGGGACACAGCGTTCAGAAAAAGCTAGCAGCCCGGGGCTAGTAGATGGTTCTGCTGCGATATCGTAACAGAATAGCCTGTTGAGACATCGGGAAATCACGTCGGCAGTCCAGTCGTGATGGGTTGGCGGGGCTCCATGTTGATAATAAAGGGTCCAGGCCAACTGGCAAAGGAGGTATTGTAGCCCTAGAATTAGCTGGTATATGGGCCTAGCTCAAGGCTAGCTGGTGCTTGCTTCGGGACAGAGGCGTTAGCTAACAGTAGCCACTCGTTTGCAGCTAGCTAGCTGCGATGATCCGGTGTAATGATCCAGAGTGGCAGGAATCCGGTGATATGGTGGAGAGAGGCAGTCCAATATGCTCTGGGTTGATATCGCGCTGTGCAGACTGGCAGGTGATTGTCCGAGCTAAGGCTGGCTGATTCCGGGGGGAAAAAGGCGAGGACCGCTAGCCGTGGCTAACAAAGACTAGCAGCTAGTTAGCTGGCTAGCTCCTGATGGAAGTTCCAGCTATAAGGAATTTAAAAAAAGAACAGATCCGTACCACATTGGGTGAGGCATGGAGACTGCATGGATGTGTGCTCTGTTTTTTACACCGGTCAGCAACGGGTGAAGCTGAAATAGCCGAATCCACTAATTTTAAGTGTTGTCCACATACTTTGATATGTATAGTGTAGCTCAGATATAGATGATGGGAGTGTCAAGTTATCAGTAAATGATTGTATATTATACCATCATAAAAAAGGAAGACACTAGGGCAGGCCTAGCGGTTAAGTGTTGGGCCTGTAAGTGAAAGGTTGCTGTTTCCAATCCCCAAGCCTACTGAAAGATCTGTTGGTGTCATTGAGTAATTTTGCTGGAAGTTATGGTTTTTAACTACTATCAACTCTTAACAAAACAGGATTTAAACATGTTTTGAAGATAATGTTCATATCCACACGTTTGCTTCTGTACCGTTTTTAAACTATAGAAGTTGTCGAAGTCAAAGGGGGGTGTTACAGCAACCTGTTACCTGAATCTAGATGAATGCAAGATAATGGTCAAGCTAAAACAAAAGATTCTGAATCAGTGGTCTTGGAAACCATGTCGATGGATGAAATAGATTTGTCTATCAAAGTGGACTCAATTGATGAAATCAAGATCATTATGGAACTTCAAACTAGTCACTTAGATACAGATCATGATGTTGACAATCATGAAAACTGAAACGAGTCACGATTCCCCACAATGGCAGTTTCTTGTCATTGTTGGTAGCTATCTGGCCATCCAGAATACACAACTCAGACTTCTGCCCTATTGAACCATGTGCATAGTTTTTTGTGACGTTGACAGCTAACCCATCTATAGCACGAGTCAGCTTGGTTGGTTGCTGTCTCTCGCTCCCTGCATCACTTGGTCACAGTAATGCCCCTCCCCTGCTTGCTAGAGAGGCACCTCTCTCCCTACTGTGGCGCAGCCCTGGTTAATAAAGTAGCTTAAAAAAAAAATCTTCTGCTACCTTCATTCAAATTGGACTGGGTTTGGATCCTACCTGTCTATATGGAACAGGTCTCTCTATATTAAAATGTTTTATGTACACTACCGTTCAAAAGTTTGGGGTCACTTAGAAATTTTGTTTTTTTAAAGAAAAGCAAACAAAAATTTGTATATCCCTTCTTACGGATAGCCCCCTTTTTTTAAATTTTCACCTAAACATACCAAAATCGAACTGCCTGTAGCTCAGGCCCAGAAGCAAGGATATGCATATTCTTGGTACCATTTGAAAGGAAACACTTTGAAGTTTGTGGAAATGTGAATTGAATGTAGGAGAATATAACACGATACTTCTGGTAGAAGAAAATACAAAGAAAAAACCAACTGGTCTTTTTCTACCACCATCTTTGAAATGCAAGAGAAAGGTCATAGTTATAGTCATCACTCTGGTTGTAATGATGATAGTGTCCACAAGATGGCAGCAGTGTATGTGCAAAGATTCAGACGGATAACTGAACAACAGGACTTTTAGTGTGAAGTCCCCAGTTACATTTGGGCAAATCGTGAAAGAGACATTCTCATTCATATTCCATTTTTCTGCAAGAATATCGTCAAATCTGTATACTTGGACTTTGACTTAGCTTTCCAAGTATTAGTAGCCATATAAGTTCAACATTTGCAAAACAACCAGTTTTCATAACTCTGAATATCCTTATAATTTTTATCCAAAATTTAAAGGCATGCTGTCGTACAAGGTTAGTAGCTACATTTTGCGACCGAGACATGGTTTCCGGATACTCCCGTAAAGCCCAGCTCATTGGTTAGTTCATTAAATAGTACTCGCAAAACACCAGTCTCAACGTCAACAGTGAAGAGGTGACTTCTCGATGCTGGCCTTCTAGGCAGAGCCATATCTCAGACTGGCCAATAAGCCATATCTCAGACTGGCCAATAAAAATAGAAGATTAAGATGGGCAAAAGAACAGACACTGGATAGAGGAACTCTGCCTAGAAGACCAGCATCCCGGAGTCACCTCTTCACTGTGAACGTTGAGATTGGTGTTTTGCAGGTACTATTTAATGAAGCTGCCAGTTGAGGACTTGTGAGGTGTCTGTTTCTCAAACTAGACACTCTAATGTACTTGTCCTCCTGCTCAGTTGTGCACCGGGGCCTCCCACTCCTCTTTCTATTCTGGTTAGAGCCAGTTTGTGCTGTTCTGTGAAGGGATGTTACGTACGCCTCTAGGAAGAGGGAACGGAACACCCTGCTTCAACTCAACTCCCCGTGCAGTGAAAGAGGTATGGGACTGTAGGTGCGAGTAAGGATGACAAAGGCAGAGAATTTACCGTTTACTGGGAATTTATTCCTTCACACTGTAAATTTGGGGGAAAGGGGCTGAACGGAACCAAAGCAAAGAAAGTAAATGTCAAAGCCCCCTCTCCTACCTTACCTGCCTACCCACTACTTACCTATACTTAGCACCACCTGGTGCGCTGACCAAAATACAGGGGGTGGTCCGCCCAGGTCTTACCTAGTGTGCATAAACAGTGAATACTACGGGTTAGCTATGCCCGCGGGCCTCTTGTCCGTGAACATAACAATCAGCTCTCTCAGCAACAACTAACATAGTACACACCAAATCGCTTTCTGGGAAACAACCAACATATGATATAACCCTCAGCTCTCTTCTCTTACAAAGGAACACTGGTTTTTAAAGCTGGAGAAGGAGTCTGTAATTGGATACAGCTGTATCCTGACGAGGGGGCGGGGTCAGCTCTCCAATCATCGATGTGGCCGACCAATCAGCTGCTTAAAGGAATTTCAGGAAGCCATCCTGAAACACACACATACAAACAAAACCACAACACAGAAACTGGGGAACGTAACACGCCCACCACAAAACATGCAAACATAAGAGTTTGCAGTAACAAAACCTAACGCTTCCCTAGTTACTAAACCCGTGATGGGGCTCGGCGAATGTGGTTGCCGACGCTCTTCACATAGGCCATCTGTACATTGTATCCTTGTACAACCAGAGCCCACCTCATAAGGTGGCGGTTCTGATTTGTACATTTGCTTCAAAAACTCCAAAGGATTATGGTCCGTGAAGACTAGTAGTGGCAAGGCACTAGAGCCCACATATACTTCAAAGAACTGTAAGGCTAGCAATAAAGCCAGTGTCTCTTGTTCAATGGTGGAGTACCTTGACTGACACGAGTTGAACTTACGGGAGAAGAAACTGACGGGTCGATCCACTCCCTCATCTTCCTGCAAGAGAACCGCACCCACCCCCACTATACTAGCGTCTACCTCCAACTTAAAAGGTTTGTCAAAGTTGGGGGCGGCAAGCACGGTGGCACTGCAAAGTAGCGCTTTGGCAGACTCAAAAGCATAGTTACAGTCCTTGGACCACTTAAATGGTTCTTTAGGACTAAGCAGAGATGTAAGGGGAGCTACTACTGTCGAGAAATTCTTACAGAATGTATGATAGTACCCTACCATCCCCAGGAATCTGCTCAACTGGCGGCCAGTCGTGGGAGCAGGAAAAGCAACAATTGCTTCCACTTTGCCAGTTACTGGGCGCACTTGACCTTGTCCCACTTGCTTCCCTAAGTAAGTCGCAGTAGCCTTCCCAAACTCACACTTGTCCAAATTGAGGGTTAAAGAAGCATTCTCCAACCGCTGAAACACACTTTAAGGTGGAGAGATGATCAGACCAAGTAGACGAATTAATCACCACATCAAGGTAAGCCGTACAATTTGGCACATCTGCAAACACAATATTAACTAGGCGCTGAAAAGTAGCAGGTGCATTACACATTCCAAAGGGCATCACAGTGTATTGTACGAAGTTATCAGGTGTAACGAAAGCCAAGATGTCAGACGCTTGAGAGGTCAGCGGCACCTGCCAATAACCTTTTAGCAAATTTAACTTACTAACGTAAGCAGCAGAGCCAATTCTATCAATGCAGTCATCTAAGCGAGGTAGAGGAAAAGAATCAGACTTTGTAACGGCATTTACTCGACGATAGTCCGTACATGAGCGAGACGTACCGTCAGGCTTAGGAACAAGAATACACGGGGGAACCCCAGGAGCTGTTACTGGGTTTTGCCATGTCATTCTGTAATAAATAAGACCTTTTTTTAGCATTAACCCGGTACGGATGCTGACGTATAGGAGCAGCGTTCCCCACATCCACGTAATGTTCCAAGATGGACGTGCGTCTTGGAACGTCCTGAAACACATTGAGGAAACTATTTATCAATAGGATAAGATCATTAGTTTGATCGTTATCCAAATGTTCCATTTGAGAGGATAACTTTTCCAGCATTTCCGAATTACATAAGCGTTCACACTGCTGTAACGTATGGCGTAACTCCAACCCGTCCTCCTTATCCTCCTCTAGGTCCCAGCCAGGCTTCAGCACCACCGCAGCCACACTGGAGACGGCGGGCTGGACCGTCTTACTTGAGGAGCTGTCTGGAGAGTCACGTGTATATAATATGCTTTCAGCATATTAACATGACTCGCACGGGAAGAACGCCTTCGGTCTGGGGTCTTTATCACATAATTGGTGTCTCCTTTTTGACATTCAATCACCTTCTCGGGGGTGACAGACACAAGAATGTCTTGTAATTGGGGCGCAATTTCGCTTTCCCCTGCCTTAGTTTTTATGGGGGTAAAAACCGTCGGCTTTACAGAAGGAATACCCGGTGCTTTGTCTTCTACTTCAACATTCTCAAAAATGGAACTAGCCAAATCCACCACATCTCCTAGCTTTCGAGATTGTGCCTTCGTTAACACACAAGCAGGAAAAACATGGGGAAATGCTTGAACCAATTTATCATTTGCTGTTTTGATTTCTGGGTTGTCTACTACCACTGAAACACAGGAGTGACGTTACCACCAGCGATATCATTCCCTAGTAGCAATGTGACTCCTTTTACTGGCAGTGTAGACACTACACCGTGACGGAAACGTCCTGATACCAAGTCTGACACTAAGTGGACCCAGTGTAATGGTACAGGTACTGTTTTTGTGTCTATACCCTGTAATATGACACACGAGCAACAATACGTTTCAGGAGACCAGGGTAAAGCATCAGTAACGATTACTGACTGCGCTGCACCGGTGTCTCGTAAGATTTGTATGGGCTTTTGATCCGCTTGTTCTCCAGTTAAGGAAAAACAACCGGCAGAGATAAACGGAGCATAGATAGGATCCAGTTTCCCAAATGCTGAATCAATAACTCGGTCCCACGGACGAGCCAAAGACTTGACTAAACCCACACTTTTCATTTTTGGGGACGGTGACAGGGACTGTTTCGGTTTATTTTTCAAAACCGGGCAGTCCGCAATCACGTGACCCTTTTGGTGACATTAAAAACATTCACGGGTTTCATGAAAAGGCTTAGGGTTGTCAGAGGAAAAGCGACCTGAACAAGGCACTGATGACGTAATTGTTCAGCCTTCAAAACGAGGTGCACCAAAGACAGTCTTGTGTGTCAACGTACTCATCTGCCAACACTGCTGCCTGGGCCAATGTCACCACTTTCTGTTCACTTAAATGAACTACAATTCTATCAGGAAGGTTGCTTTAAAAATCCAACAGCATCAACTCCCGAATATCAGCAAAGGTGTTAGCTTTGCTGGCTGAACACCAGCGATTAAACAGAGACTCTTTGTCCCTTGCAAACTCAACAAACGTACGGTGAGAGGGTTTCTTGTGGTTCCTGAAGCGCTGCCTATAAGCTTCAGGCACCGCAACACAGTAGTTTTAACTGTATCATAGTGTGAACTGTCTTCCAGGGAGAGAGCAGCTACTACTTCCTGGGCTTTCCCAGACAATTTACATTGTAACAGGAGCGGCCAAACCTTGAGTGGCCAATGCAGCGCAGCGGCCACATGCTCAAAAGCAGAGAAATAGGAATCAACTTCCAACTCCCGGAATGGAGGGACTAAAGCTATATTTTTACTCATGTCAAAGTGGGCTTCATGATGAGCAGGGTGTGGAGTCACACTGGAGCCAGCATCTTTGCTCCAGTTGTCAGATCCTCACCTTGTCGATTTCCGTTTTCCTCATTTCTAGATCAAATTACATTTGTCTCTATCTTTTTGCTCCATTTCTAAACGGGCCAGCCTCACCTTCAGCCTAGCGGTCCCGTCTGAATGACCCGAAGCAGCAGATAAAGAGTCAAATCGGGGCAATGTAAAGGGGGTACGAGCAACCCCTTCCTCCGCACCGTCCTCCGACTTGGCATCGGAAGGTCTACACTTCTCCTCTCCTGAAGCCTCCCCCTCATCCTCTTTCAACGAGAGAATTCGTTCTCTCACTAAATTCTCCCTGACTAGCACCAAAAGCTCAGCCTTTAGGGCTTTCTCAGGGACGAAGAGTCCATAATGGTCAGCTATAGCGAAAAGGTCTACTTTCCGCAACCCCACCAAACGATCAATAGAGGGCGCTTCAAAGAACTTGGAAATGGCTGAGGCAGCCATTTTGTACATTGCAGCTTTCCGAATACACGCTAACTAAACAAGTCATCCAAACTCACAACCTACCATCACACCTCAATTACCTACCACAGAGAGCTCAGTGTTGCAGGGTCCGGTGGGTTTAATGGATTATCCCGGATGAGCCCCCATTATGTTACGTACGTAACATAGTACACAGCGTTGTACGAGATCTTCAGTTTCTTGCATGGAATAGCCTTCATTTCTCAGAACAAGAATAGACTGATGCGTTTCAGAAGAAAGGAATTTGTTTCTGGCCATTTTGAGCCTGTAATCGAACCCACAAATGCTGACGCTCCAGATACTCAACTAGTCTGAAGAAGGCCAGTTTTATTGCTTCTTTAATCAGAATAACAGTTTTCAGCTGTGCTAACATAATTGGAAAAGGGTTTTCTAATGATCAATTAGCCTTTTTAAAATGATAAACTTGGTTTACCTAACACAGTGTCATTGGAACACAGGAGTGATGGTTGCTGATAATGGGCCTCTGTACGCCTATGTAGATATCCCATTAAAAATCAGCTGTTTCCAGCTACAATAGTCATTTACAACATTAACAATGTCTACACTGTATTTCTGATCAATTTGATGTTATTTTAATTGACAAAAAGTGCTTTTCTTTCAAAAACGAGGACATTTTTAAGTGACCCCAAACTTTTGAATGATAGTGTATATCGGGTCCGGGTGGGAAAGCCCCAGGTCCATTTCGGAAGGGGTCCAACTTTTTGTACCCATGAAGACCTAATTGGGTAGTCATAAATTTAAGATTATAATAACTCTATTTGCAAAAAATAACATTCTGAACAATGCTTTTCTTTTTCTTTGCATACATTCGGAGCATTTGCCAAGCTGCTGAAATTGCGCGCTTTCCAACTTTAGGCTATGCGTTTGTGATTTTAAAACCATCCACAATTATTTTTTGGGAGACACTAATGATCCTCTGTGGCTATATCATGCTCTCTGGTTTAGTATTTTGAATCATTTGATTTCTATAAAGACAGGAGTAATTTACATAATATGGGCAAATGTAATTAAATTGACTTGGGGGGAAGCTTAGCTAACCTATTGGATGCGCTGTCTATGGGGAAGGGACTACCTGAATGTTTGTTTTCACTTTCATTTGCAAAACGTTTTGCTACAGTGTGCACTAATGAATATGGCCCAGTTGTTTGAAAACAATTCACAGGCTGGTAAACGTATGTTTATTTTAATGCTAATGTAAAAAAAAGATTCAGACTAGCATCCTGTCCAGCTGCTTTATTTGTACATCATCAAGATGCCTCATGCTACATAAACAGAAGATCTATAGGCTCCGGTTATATGGGCCGTTCTAGCTCGGACAAGGCTACTTATTTTGAATTAAATTAGTTTTGTATAATCCTCATTTGTAAAACCTGCTTAATTTATAGTTTTTTATGTGTTTGTGTATATATGTATACTCATAATCCTTTTTGTCTTTAGGTCCAGCAAATTTTTGCAGTAAACCCACAGAGACATCTTCATTGGAGAATGACTCCTCTCTGGGAGACACAGATGGACTGAATACAGACCCCTCCCCGAGAGACACTGAATCCAACGTTGAGCATATGAGAGCTGCTCTGCCAGGGGACAATGGGAGAGACAGCCATGAAAGACAGAAAAACAGCAATACTACTAAAAGGACACGATCCAAAGAAACCAAATGCTTCAAGTGTGATGTTTGTGAGAAGACCTTCAGCCGGAACAACCTACTGGTACAACACAAGCTAACTCACACAAGACCCTTCAAGTGTGATGTTTGTGAAAAGACCTTCAGCAGGAAGGGGTCACTGGAAGCTCACAAGCTAATTCACACACTGGTACATCAGATGCTAATTCACACAGAAGAAAGGCCATTCACTTGTGGTCAATGTGGCAAAACATTCCAAATGTCCAAGCAGCTCGAACATCACATGTTGCGCCACAGAGAAAAAACATTCAGTTGCAAAATTTGTGGAAATGTTTTGTCTACCAAGAAAGATCTCAAACGACATCAGCTTGTTCATGCAGTGGAGAGACCGTTCAAGTGCCTGACTTGTGACAAGGGTTTCACATCAAGGAAACTGCTTATCGAGCACGAGAGAATCCACACCGGTGAAAAACCGTACAGCTGTTCTGTATGTGGAAAGAGTTACAGACAGCATGGTGGCCTAAATATTCATATGCGAACACATACAGGTGTACGTCCGCACCCATGTTCTGAGTGTGGTAAGGGTTTTATGACAAGCAGCAGCCTCAAAAATCACATGGTTGTTCATACAGGGGAGAAGGCATTTAAATGTGAGACATGTGGAGCTGCTTTCGGCCATAAAGCCAACCTTCAGAGACACCAAGTTCTTCACACAGGGGAGAGACCGTACAAATGTGAAGTGTGTGGGAAAAGCTACCTTCAGTCCACCGACCTAAAAGCTCACATGCACCGTCATGGGGCAACCAAACCATTTATGTGTGACCTATGTGGAAAGACTTTTATGTACAATTTTCAAATGAGACGACACAATCTAAAATGGCACACAGCTGAAGGAGAGAAGCAGAGGGAACGACAGAGAAGAGAGAGAACGAGAGAGCGAACCGCCAGGAGAGTGGGAACCTCAACAAAGCCATTCAGTTGTGATGTGTGTTTGAACGGCTTTAGCTCCATGCTAACTCTGAAAAACCACCAACGAAGTCACACGGGACAAAAGCAATACTCTTGTTCCATTTGTGGAAAGAACTTTGCCTATAAAAATACTTTGGACTATCACATGAGACTTCACAGTGGAGTAAAGCCCTACGCTTGTAAATACTGTGAAAAGAAATTTGTTCTTAAGCAAGCTCTAGAAGGACATGAGCGAACCCATACAGGTGAAAAGCCCTTCAAATGCAGTTATTGTGACAAGACTTTCTCAGTCAACACCAATCTCAAAAGGCATGAGCGAGTCCACACGGGAGAGAAGCCATTCAAATGTGACGTCTGCGGTAGAGGTTTCAGCCAAGCTAACAATGTCAAAGCCCACATGCAGGTCCACACTGGAGTTAGGCCTTATTATTGCAAGAGATGTGGAAAGGGCTTTTCTGACATAAGACACTACAAAAACCATAGCTGTAATGGTGTGGCAGCGACACGGGATCGGTCTCGTAAATCTTCAGACCGCTCTTTCAGAAATAAGAAAGGAGGTGAAGACAGCAGTGCTTGCCATAATGCTGCTGTGATATAGACTCAGTGATATAGTCTCTGTCATTCACAGTGGGGCAACTTCCTGCTTTCAGACATCAGGAACAACGGGGATGTATCTGTAGGGTTAAAAGTTCTGGGATGGGTTTCTGGAAAGCCTCATAGGAAATGAATGTGTGCTTTAGGATATTAGATGAGTGCCTGCTGTCATGCTTGGAGATATTGCTGTAAGTCTAAGGGTCGATGTTCATGAGGCCAAATTCCTCATGAAGACATGACTGTTTATTTCTGACAGTGTACTGAATTGTTTAAGATTTTTTTTTTATTATTATTATTTTGTGTAAATCATTAAACACCTAATTCATGTGAAAATATCAGAACGAGTCATTCACATTTTCTGTCATTTTGTCTCCTTTGCCAAGATAATCCATAGGACTTCTGTTTGAGCTATACATACTTATATATATATATATATATATACTGCTCAAAAAAATAAAGGGAACACTTAAACAACACAATGTAACTCCAAGTCAATCACACTTCTGTGAAATCAAACTGTCCACTTAGGAAGCAACATTGATTGACAATACATTTCACATGCTGTTGTGCAAATGGAATAGACAACAGGTAGAAATTATAGGCAATTAGCAAGACACCCCCAATAAAGGAGTGGTAACCACAGACCACTTCTCAGTTCCTATGCTTCCTGGCTGATGTTTTGGTCACTTTTGAATGCTGGCGGTGCTTTCACTCTAGTGGTAGCATGAGACGGAGTCTACAACCCACACAAGTGGCTCAGGTAGTGCAGCTCATCCAGGATGGCACATCAATGCGAGCTGTGGCAAGAAGGTTTGCTGTGTCTGTCAGCGTAGTGTCCAGAGCATGGAGGCGCTACCAGGAGACAGGCCAGTACATCAGGAGATGTACTGGCCGTAGGAGGCCGTAGGAGGGTAACAACCCAGCAGCAGGACCGCTACCTCCGCCTTTGTGCAAGGAGGAGCAGGAGGAGCACTGCCAGAGCCCTGCAAAATGACCTCCAGCAGGCCACAAATGTGCATGTGTCTGCTCAAACGGCCAGAAACAGACTCCATGAGGGTGGTATGAGGGCCCGACGTCCACAGGTGGGGGTTGTGCTTACAGCCCAACACCGTGCAGGACGTTTGGCATTTGCCAGAGAACACCAAGATTGGCAAATTCGCCACTGGCGCCCTGTGCTCTTCACAGATGAAAGCAGGTTCACACTGAGCACATGTTACAGACGTGACAGTCTGGAGACGCCGTGGAGAACGTTCTGCTGCCTGCAACATCCTCCAGCATAACCGGTTTGGCGGTGGGTCAGTCATGGTGTGGGGTGGCATTTCTTTGGGGGGCCGCACAGCCCTCCATGTGCTCGCCAGAGGTAGCCTGACTGCCATTAGGTACCGAGATGAGATCCTCAGACCCCTTGTGAGACCATATGCTGGTGCGGTTGGCCCTGGGTTCCTCCTAATGCAAGACAATGCTAGACCTCATGTGGCTGGAGTGTGTCAGCAGTTCCTGCAATAGGAAGGCATTGATGCTATGGACTGGCCCGCCCGTTCTCCAGACCTGTATCCAATTGAGCACATCTGGGACATCATGTCTCGCTCCATCTACCAACGCTACGTTGCACCACAGACTGTCCAGGAGTTGGCGGATGCTTTAGTCCAGGTCTGGGAGGAGATCCCTCAGGAGACCATCCGCCACCTCATCAGGAGCATGCCCAGGCGTTGTAAGGTCATACAGGCACGAGGAGGCCACACACTACTGAGCCTCATTTTGACTATTTAATAAGATTATTTAATTCATTCAGATCTAGGATGTGTTATTTTAGTGTTCCCTTTATTTTTTTGAGCAGTGTATATATACTGAACAAAAATAAATGCAACATGTAAAGTGTACTTATTTCTCTGAAATTTTGGCCAGATTTTTTTTTTACATCCCTTTTTAGTGAACATTTCTCCTTTGCCAAGATAATCCATCCACCTGACAGCTGAGGCATGTCAAGAAACTGATTAACTTTTTAGTACTCGGAAATTCAGATGAATGACGTGCCCAAATTAAACTATCTGCTACTCGGGCCCAGAAGGTAGGATATGCATATTATTAGTAGATTTGGATAGAAAACATTCTGAAGTTTCTAAAACTGTTTCAATGATGTCTGTGAGTATAACAGAACTCATATGGCAGGCAAGAACCTGAGAAAAAAATCCAACCAGGAAGTGGTTTGTAGTTTTTCCAACTGATTGCCTTTCCAAACTACAGTGTCTGTGGGGTCATTTTTGCACTTCCTAAGGCTTCCACTAGATGTCAGCAGTCTTTAGAACCTTGTTTCTTGCTTCTACTGTTACTGGGGAGAGAATAAGAGCTGTCTCAAGCCTGGGACCAGTGAGTTGTTTACTGCGTGGGCACGCAAGTGCGCAGTTCCTTCTTTTTCCTCTGTAATGAATACACTATTGTCCGGTTGGAATATTATCAAAGATTTATGTTAAAAAGACCCTAAGGATTGATTGTAAACATCGTTTGACATGTTTCTACGAACAGTAATGGAACTATTTGACTTTTCGTCTCGGGTTTTGCACTCACGCATTATGCCTTTGGATTAGTGATCTGAACGCGCGAACAAAACGGAGGTATTTGGACATAAATATGGAGTTTATCGAACAAAACAAACATTTCTTGTGGGAGTCCTGGGAGTGCATTCCGACAAAAATCAGCAAAGGTAAGTGAAGATTTATAATACTATTTCTGAGTTTAGTTGACTCCAGAACTTGGCGGGTAACTGTATAGCTTGCTTTGATGGCTGAGCTCTGTACTCAGAATATTGAACAATGTGCTTTCGCCGTAAAGCTATTTTGAAATATGACACAGCGGTTGCATTAAGGAGAAGTGTATCTATAACTCTTTCAATAACTGTTGTGAATTTTATCAACGTTTATGATGAGTATTTTTGTAAATTGATGTGCTCATTCACCGGAAGTTTTGGGAGGCAAAACATTTCTGAACATCACGCGCCAATGTAAAATGGGGTTTATGGATATAAATATGAACTTTATCGAACAAAACATACATGTATTGTGTAACATTGAGACCTGGGAGTGTCATCTGATGAAGATCATCAAAGGTTAGTGATTAATTTTAGCTGTATTTCTGTTTTTTGTGACGCCTCTCCTTGCTTGGAAAATGGCTATGGTTTTTCTTGTTTAGGCGCTGTCCTAACGTAATCTGTTATGCTTTCGCCGTAAAGCCTTTTTGAAATCGGACAATGTGGTTGGATTAACGAGAAGATTCTTTAAAATGGGATATAATAGTTGTATGTTTGAGAAATTTGAATTATGAGATTTTTGTTGTTTTGAATTTGCCGCCCTGCTATTTCACTGGCTGTTGGCAGTGTGTCCCGCGGGTGGGATGCTAGCGTCCCACATGTCCCAGAGAGGTTAAACCGCATGCTCATTACATAGTGCTTGTGCTGGAGATAACAAAAGGCTACTCTAAAATGTGCAGTTTTGTCACACAACACAATGCTACAGTTTTCACAAGTTTTGAGGGAGCGTGCTATTGGCATGCTGACTGCAGGAATATCCACCAAAGCTGTTGCCAGAGAATTGAATGTTAATTTCTCTACCATAAGCTGCCTCCAACTTTGTTTTGGAGAATTTGGCAGTACGTCCAACCGGCCTCACAACCACAGACCATGTGTAACCACGCCAGCCCAGGACCTCCACATCCGGCTTCTTCACCTGCGGGATCGTCTGATACCAGCCACCTGGACAGCTGATGAAACTGAGTGTTTCAGGCTGTAATAAAGCCCTTTTGTGGGGAAAAACTTATTCTGATTGGCTGGGCCTGGCTCCCCAGTGCCCACCCCTGGCTGCACCCCTGCCCAGTCATGTGAAAGCCATAGATTAGGGGCTAATGAATTCATCTCAATTGACTGATTTCCTTATGAACTGTAACACAGTAAAATGTGATATTGTTGCATGTTGTGTTTATTTTTGTTCACTATATAGATATATCTCTTGGCATTAATGCACCTGACTCCCTTTATTTTTTTTACACACTGATGTTCAGTGGCATCACTCACTGTCTTTTGGTGCTTGTGTAACCGATGTGAAATGGCTAGTTAGTTAGCGGTGGTGCGCGCTAATAGCGTTTCAATCAGTGACGTCACTCGCTCTGAGACTTGAAGTAGGGTTTCCCCTTGCTTGTTTAATTTAAATTGGGAATTTGGAATCAACTTGGGAATCCAGGATAATTTTTAAATTCTGACCTCAACAACAACCTTGCATCAGTTCTACTTTTATAATTATTACATTTACAATTAATGCATTTATAATTATTTACAGTACTTGTCAAGTTTGGACACCTACTCATTCCAGGGTTTTTCTTTTATGACTATTTTCTACATTGTAGAATAAAGGTGAAGACATCAAATCTATGAAATAACACATGGAATCATGTAGTAACCAAAAAAATTGTTAAACAAAGAAATATATTTTATATGGCTGCATAAGGATGACGCTAGCTGAAGTGTCTGTTTATTAAAAGTAATTAAACCTACGCTCCGGTTTGCCATTATACAAGGAACAAACAACATGGTGTCAGATTGGTAGTCGCTATGACGAGACAGAAAAGAAAGGAGTCACTGACGTGAGTAGTCGATGCTAGCTAGCAAGAGCGATGCCAAAAGCCACAGCAGAGAGAGCGAGGCTGCATTGGAATTTGTTGACGAGCAAGTTATTGAGCAAACTACTGAAGTAAGAAATCGAAACTACCTGTTCCCCACGTATCCATGACTGGAAACAGGCTTAGTTCTCCTACTCCTGTGCAGTTAATAGGCAATCTAGCCGACAATTGGAAACGTTTCAAGCAGAGATTCAATATCTACCTCGCAGCCAGTGGAGCAGGGGGAGATTTGAAAGCTTCCATTTTTCTGCGTGCTATTGGAGAGGATGCATTGGACATTTTACAGTAGCTTTCAGCTAGACGAGGCAAACTTGACATTGACTGAGCTCATGGCTACATTTGAAAATCTGAAAGACGAACTAATGAAAAAAAGGACAGTGTGGCATGCTTTATAATGGACTCATGTAGCAATTGCTGCGTGAGCAAAATGTAACTTTGGATAAAGCAGTTAATGTGTTGAGCAGCTGAAACCATCAGAGCACAAGCTAAAGAGCTGCGCATGGATGAGACATCAGCGAATGCAATAAAAAGAGAGGTGCACCACACACAACGCCTTACAAAACAAAAACAAGCAAAAGAGAAATCAAAAAACTAACGTGGAAAATGTGGAGTTATCCACAAGCCAAAAAATTGCTCTGCATATGGAAAATCATGTAACAACTGGGGAAAAAATATACTGCTCTAAACAATAAAGGGAACACTTAAACAACACATCCTAGATCTGAATGAAAGAAATAATCTTATTAAATACTTTTTTCTTTACATAGTTGAATGTGCTGACAACAAAATCACACAAAAATAATCAATGGAAATCCAATTTATCAACCCATGGAGGTCTGGATTTGGAGTCACACTCAAAATTAAAGTGGAAAACCACACTACAGGCTGATCCAACTTTGATGTAATGTCCTTAAAACAAGTCAAAATGAGGCTCAGTAGTGTGTGTGGCCTCCACGTGCCTGTATGACCTCCCTACAACGCCTGGGCATGCTCCTGATGAGGTGGCGGATGGTCTCCTGAGGGATCTCCTCCCAGACCTGGACTAAAGCATCCGCCAACTCCTGGACAGTCTGTGGTGCAACGTGGCGTTGGTGGATGGAGCGAGACATGATGTCCCAGATGTGCTCAATTGGATTCAGGTCTGGGGAACGGGCGGGCCAGTCCATAGCATCAATGCCTTCCTCTTGCAGGAACTGCTGACACACTCCAGCCACATGAGGTCTAGCATTGTCTTGCATTAGTAGGAACCCAGGGCCAACCGCACCAGCATATGGTCTCACAAGGGGTCTGAGGATCTCATCTCGGTACCTAATGGCAGTCAGGCTACCTCTGGCGAGCACATGGAGGGCTGTGCGGCCCCCAAAAAATGCCACACCATGACTGACCCACCGCCAAACCGGTTATGCTGGAGGATATTGCAGGCAGCAGAACGTTCTCCACGGCGTCTCCAGAGTCTGTCACGTCTGTCACATGTGCTCAGTGTGAACCTGCTTTCATCTGTGAAGAGCACAGGGCGCCAGTGGCAAATTTGCCAATCTTGGTGTTCTCTGGCAAATGCCAAACGTCCTGCACGGTGTTGGGCTGTAAGCACAAACCCCACCTGTGGACGTCGGGCCCTCATACCACCCTCATGGAGTCTGTTTCTGACCGTTTGAGCAGACACATGCACATTTGTGGCCTGCTGGAGGTCATTTTGCAGGGCTCTGGCAGTGCTTCTCCTGCTCCTCCTTGCACAAAGGTGGAGGTAGCGGTCCTGCTGCTGGGTTGTTGCCCTCCTACGGCCTCCTCCACGTCTCCTGATGTACTGGCCTGTCTCCTGGTAGCGTCTTCATGCTCTGGACACTACGCTGACAGACACAGCAAACCTTCTTGCCACAGCTCGCATTGATGTGCCATCCTGGATGAGCTGCACTACCTGAGCCACTTGTGTGGGTTGTAAACTCCGTCTCATGCTACCACTAGAGTGAAAGCACCGCCAGCATTCAAAAGTGACCAAAACATCAGCCAGGAAGCATAGGAACTGAGAAGTGGTCTGTGGTCCCCACCTGCAGAACCACTCCTTTATTGGGGGTGTCTTGCTAATTGCCTATAATTTCCACCTGTTGTCTATTCCATTTGCAAAACAGCATGTGAAATTTATTGTCAATCAGTGTTGCTTCCTAAGTGGACAGTTTGATTTCACAGAAGTGTGATTGACTTGGAGTTACATTGTGTTGTTTAAGTGTTCCCTTTATTTTTTTGAGCAGTGTATATAATTTCTCAAAATGCTGCAAAGCTGAGGCTACAAAGGAATAGGTTCTGAATAATTATTTGTTGATTCTGTGGAAATATGGAATGCGGTAAAAGGTGAATGGGATTGTGCCATTGACTGTGAATGAAACTATAATACCATTGACTGTGAATTAAACTATAATACTGTCATAACTCTCCTGTGAAGATCTGAAGGATCAGGTTACAGTGGGTCCGTTCTACAGCGCCCTCTCTCCCGCATAGGTGGAGGGCGCCGCTTTATGGCGGTCATAAAATACTCTGCTTCTTGGCTCTGTAGTATTTGAGATTGGAATGTGACTGTGGAACACAGTGAGACACTTGGACATCAAAAGGTTGAATAATTGAACAGTATTTCTGTATTCCAAGCAGTTGGGATGGTCCGTGGACACTTAAGGAACAGTCATGTCAAGTTTGTTTCATTTGATGACCTCACGAAGGACAGGAGACACACTGTTTCTTTGTTTATATACACTTCTCAATTATGGAGTTTGAATGTTGTATAAAATAAATGATTAAGCATAAGAATACTTTTGGAGAGAGAACAATGTGATCTTAGTCTTCTAAATGAGAATGTTTTTTCATAGTAACTTATGATCACTCAGTGGCCACGCCCCTGTGAGCACAGACATTACACGGCATCATGGAACGCCCCCTTTTCTACTCCTGTATAAAACCACCCGTGACAAAATTTAGATTAGACCAGAAAACATGGCAGCTGTCGCTACATGTTGAAATGGTTGGCAACTCTACCAAAAATACAAGACCAGAGAACACAGAGGTCATCCCCACGCTGAAATGGTTAAGAAATCTACAAACTAAAGACCAATTATTCAGGCTGCAGCTGTTTAAGTACTTTAGTCTGGTAAACGCAACCGGTCGAATGACCGAATAGTACGTCTGACATTCATTACAACAGACACTATCCAGAGCCCGCTGAGAGAACTACAACCACAAAAGACTTTGGGACTTCTGGGGAATGCAACCAGAGATTCTATCCAGCAGATGGACCGGTGACTACAGAGAGAGACAACAAAGGCATACACTCATAAATATGTCAATTGTAATTTATTTTCGAATGTTCAAAGTATTAACATTTCCATTAGTAGTCAACTGTATGTATCTGAGTTTCCCGCCCTTGAACTGTCCCCACCCCTTTCCTTTGTCTACCAAGCCGTCATATCGGTTTCGTCCACTAGGGACTTTTCATTTGTATCATGTTAGTAACCAATGTATGACCTATTGTGTGTGTTTATTTTATTTATTTATTTATTTTATTTAACCTTTTTTTTTTAACCAGGTAGGCAAGTTGAGAACAAGTTCTCATTTACAATTGCGATCTGGCCAAGATAAAGCAAAGCAGTTCGACAACATACAAAAACACAGAGTTACACATGGAGTAAAACAACATACAATCAATGATACAGTAGACAAAAATAAGACTATATACAATGTGAGCAAATGATGTGAGATAAGGGAGGTAAAGGCAAAAAAGGCCATGGTGGCAAAGTAAATAAAGTATAGCAAGTAAAACACTGGAATGGTAGAATTATAATTTGAAGAAAGTTCAAAGTTCAAATATAAATAATATGGTGCAAAGGAGCAAAATAATAAATTAAATAAATAAATACAGTAGGGGAAGAGGTAGTAGTTTGGGCTAAATTATAGATGGGCTATGTACAGGTGCAGTGATCTGGGAGCTGCTCTGATAGCTGGTGCTTAAAGCTAGTGAGGGAGATATGTGTTTCCAGTTTCAGAGATTTTTGTAGTTCGTTCCAGTCATTGGCAGCAGAGAACTGGAAGGAGAGACGACCAAAGGAGGAGTTGGCTTTAGGGGTGACCAGAGAGATATATCTGCTGGAGCGCGTGCTACAGGTGGGTGCTGCTATGGTGACCAGTGAGCAGAGATAAGGGGGGACTTTACCTAGCAGGGTCTTGTAGATGACCTGGAGCCAATGTGTTTGGCGACGATTATGAAGCGAAGGCCAGCCAACGAGAGCGTACAGGTCGCAGTGGTGGGTAGTATATGGGGCTTTGGTGACAAAACGGATGGCACTGTGATAGACTGCATCCAGCTTGTTGAGTAGGGTATTGGAGGCTATTTTGTAAATGACATCGCCGAAGTCGAGGATTGGTAGGATGGTCAGTTTTACGAGGGTATGTTTGGCAGCATGAGTGAAGGATGCTTTGTTGTGAAATAGGAAGCCAATTCTAGATTTAACTTTGGATTGGAGATGATTGATGTGAGTCTGGAAGGAGAGTTAACAGTCTAACCAGACACCTAGGTATTTGTAGTTGTCCACAAATTCTAAGTCAGAACCGTCCAGAGAAGTGATGCTGGGCAGGCAGGCAGGTGCAGGCAGCGATCGGTTGAAGAGCATGCATTTAGTTTTACTTGTATTTAGGAGCAGTTGGAGACCACGGAAGGAGAGTTGTATGGCATTGAAGCTCGTCTGGAGGGTTGTTAACACAGTGTCCAAAGAAGGGCCAGAAGTATACAGAATGTATATTTGTAATATATAATATATGTATATATGTAATATATATTTATGTAATTCTGTGATTGATTAGTTGGTTAGTAAATAAATAAGACAATTTTTATATCGCTGGTTCATGATTTATGATGCTCGGGTTTGTGCAGCTATCCAAGGGTTTGCGACATTCAGGAATGAGACTGATGAGGTAATAATACATTAATAGAAGACGTAATCGATAAGATAATAAAATATCTGAAGAGTTATATTCGGGAAATTGCAACTCTATAAACAGCATTTTCCCGTGGTGCCCCGACTTCCTAGTTGATTACTATTCCGTGATTCGTTTAATCACAGAGTAATTACACATAGTGAATTGATTTGATAATATTACAGTCTTCACATTTAATGACAGCAAATGCTATGACAATACCATTGACTGTGAATGAAACTATAATACCATTCAAGCACGATACTGGAGCTCAGGTAAACCTGTTGTCGCTGGATGACTACAAAACACTGAAAGTGAAGAGCAAAACACACCCTGTGCAAATCAAGGTTACTGGTTATACTGGGGAGAATGTCCCAGTCAAAGGAAGCAGCATAGTAACTTTACAGCACAAAGGAAAACAGTTCAAAGCACAGCTGCTGATCGTGCAAAAGAGGGTGCAGCCTATCCTTGGAATCAGTGCATATGAAAAGCTCAATATGGTGAAATGAGTTTATGTAGTTCCATCACAGACTGAAAATGACCAAGAATCACTACTGACTGGGTACGAGGATGTGTTTGAGTGTCTCCGATGTTTACCTGGAGAAGACAAAATATGTACAGATGACAAAATTACTCCAGTTGTGCATGCGTGCAGAAAAGTTCCATTTATACTGAGGAAAAAGCTCAAGCAGGTTTCAGATTTCTTCGTCTACCATATGGGATTCTCTCAGGGCTAGAGGTCTAAAACAAGACAATCCTCATGATCTTTGAGCATATTTCAGGAGTAGAGACCACGATGGACAACATCATTGTCTGGGGGTTCACAAAAGAACACGATGCAAGAGTGAGAGAAGTGCTGGACCTGACACGGAAAGTCAACCTGAAACTAAACAAAGAAAAATGCAAGTTTGGTGTTAAAACACTGACCTTCGTGGGAGACGTATTTTCAGAGGATGGAGTCAAACCAGACCCGAGGAAAACATCAGCCATCAACAACACAGAGCACCCGAAGAACAAGGAAGACGTGAGACGCTTCATGGGCATGATCACGTACCTTGCAAAGCACAGTCCACTCCACTCAGATGTCTTCTGGAACAGAAGACATCTGAGTGGTTCCATGAGCAGGAAAACTGCTCCAAAAATCTGAAGACAATCACAGAAGAGCCTGCGCTCAGGTTCTATGATCCAGAGAAAAGAACAAGGATTTCTGCAGATGCGTCACAGTTTGGCCTGGGAGCAGTTCTTCTGCAACAGCATGACGACACATGGCAACCTGTCGCTTATGTGTCCAGAGCCTTGACAGGCGCAGAAACAAGGTATGCACAAATAGAGAAAGAACTACTGGCGAGCACATACGCGTGTGAAAGGTTACACTCAATACGTCTATGGACAAGCCTTCGAAGTAGAAACTGACCACAAACCATTGGTGTCTATCATGTCTAAGCCACTGCATGATTGTCCAATGAGAATCCAGAAAATGTTGATCAGACTGCAAAATTATGATGTGAAGATGATCTACACCCTGGGAAAGTTCATGTTCACCACTGACACTCTTTCTCGAGCAGTCGACAAAAAAGAGAGCGCCGACACACAGAAACACTGAGATTCAGGCCTACGTCAACATGATCGTAGCATCACTTCCCGTGTCTTCTGAGAGAATGGAGCAGATCAAAAGAGAGACCTCAGCTGACCAAACAATGACAGAGTTGAAAGAAACAATACTGATAGGATGGCCTGCACAGATATCAAATTTGGAGGGGACAATTACATTACATTTTCTCAAGAGCAATTCCTGAGGGGGACACCAAAAGTAGTGCTGTAACACATAGCCTACGTTGTAATATGGTAAATGTATATTGAGGAACCAACGAAATAAGGTGTTTGCCATACTCCTAACTACCGCTACCCAAAACTACACAACTAATCACAACAGCAATACCATTGCCTTTAACAAATCTTAGTTCAGTCACCAGTTTAAGTTGAGAGTGGGGGTATCCATGGCATTTTCCAATTATGTTCCTATTTTACAAGTACAAAAAATTGAGAACCTTTCATAATGTTGCCAAACAAAGACTCAACAAACTTACCTGAGACTCCCTGTCTCTGCCAGTCTGTCCCTGCATATCTGTCCCCAACTCTGCTGTCTGTGTGCCATCTGTTGCCTGCTCTGCCTAATGACATCATTGTGAAACATTCCATTAGCATTTCACTTCTTTCTTATGAACATTTTATCAACTAGTCTGAGATATTAGGCTACTAGGGTTCTTACTTTGCGTTTTGGTGTACTGAAAAATACTCTGATGTCCGTCTTTTTTCTGCCATTTTTCTACCTGGCTGGCTGGCTGGCTACACACACACACAGTATGTAGGTTGTTTACAGTAGGAGATGGGCTTCTATCATCTTATCTTCTATCATTCTATATGGTCTTCGATCTAAAAGGTAGCTAGCAAATGTGAAACGGATTGCAGTGACAAGAGTTGACAGCTGTATGAGTTCACCATTTACACAACATATGCTGCAACCTTTTGTAATTTTAATCGTTTGTTTCATATTGGCTGGCTTCTAACAATAGCTGAATTTGCAAAGCTAGCGAGCACCAATTCAGTGGTGTTTGCTATAATCTTTGCTACCCGGGTTAAATAAAGGTGAAATAAAATATATAAATAAACGTTCCCTTGCGACAATTTAGCTTTTGCAACGAGACCATTTGTCACGTCCTGGCCAGTATAGGGTTAATTAGTATTGTAGTTTGGTCAGGACGTGACAGAGGGTATTTGTTTTATGTGGTTCGGGGTGGTGTGTTTTTTTTAAAGGCATTTGGTTGAAGTATTCCGGGGTTTTTGGGTACTGTTTGGTGTTCTGGTATTCTATGTCTAGTCTAGTATGTCTGTTTCTATGTCTGGTTAATTGGGGTTGGGACTCTCAGTTGAAGGCAGGTGTTGTCTATCTGCCTTTGATTGAGAGTCCCATATATGAGGGTGTGTTTGTGTTTGATGTTGTGGGTGATTGTTCTGTGTTCAGCCCTAGGCTTTGCCAGACTGTTTGTTGGTTGTTCGTGCATTCTCGTGGTTTGTTATTTTGTATTCATTTTGGAAAGTTAATAAATCTCAAAATGAGCATACACGTACCTGCTGCATTTTGGTCCTCATTCACCGACGACAACCGTGACACCATTAAATATATTTAAAACAATGGTAGAAGAGAGTGTAGTTCTGTTCAGTTTATCGCTAACCTTATCACAGGGACTTTGAAGCACTAACTTACATGCATGCTGATCTTGGAATAAATTGACGATAGCAAAGATTCCATCTTTGACGACGCCACATAAATGGAATAGGTACTAGCTAGCATAATAGTTAATATTTGCGCGCTAGCTCTGCATATTCAGCTAGTGTGTGTGCGCAATTGACTGGATTAACCTCACGTCAGTTACGTGCATTGAGTGCCTTTCAGACAGTAGATACGACCTCTACGTTACCTAGCAAGCTAAGGAACTGGCAGTGGATCAAACCATTGTGAGGCAAAGGGTGGGGGGGTTGCAATCTTTTGAAACTTAAAAACGCGCTATTAAGTGTCTATAATCAGCACAATTGCTTTCATTGCGTATTATTAATATTATTTAAATTACATAGTTATGTTTTAGTGATATATTGGGGGGGACAAATCATATTTTTCCCAGGATGGGGGGGTCGTGTCCCCCCCGGGATTTCCGCCCCTGAGCTAGCTAAAGCATTTACTGAAATTGCATACAATTTTGTAAGCTTGCTTTGCTGATACTTGCCATGCAATGCAGCTGAAGGGATATCGGAGAGAGATGTTGGCTAGGCTTATCCTGCAGCTCAGGCGTTTTGAGGAGCGTGTCATCAGTCCAGTGCAACCTGTGCCGGCTCCACGCACCAGGCCTCCAGAGCGCCTCCCCAGCCCGGTACATCCTGTGCCGGCTCCCCGCACTCATCCACCAGTGTGTGTGTACAGTCCGGAGTCTCCAGCGACGGTCTACAGCCCAGAACCTCCAGCAACGGTTCACAATCCAGAGCTTCCAGCGACGGTTCACAGTCCAGAGCTTCCAGCGACAGTTCACAGTCCAGAGCCTCCAGTGACGGTCCACGGCCCAGAGCTTCCAGTGACGGTCCACGACCCGGAGCTTCCAGTGATGGTCCACGGCCCGGAGCTTCCTGCGCCGGTGCCATGGCCGGAGCCTTCCTCTGCGCCGGTGCCCAGTCCAGGCACGGCGTCCAGTCCCGCTCCATGGCCGGAGCCTTCCTCTGAGCCGGTGCTCAGTCCGGGCACGGCGTCCAGTCCCGCTCCATGGCCGGAGCCTTCCTCTGCGCCGGTGCTCAGTCCGGGCACGGCGTCCAGTCCCGCTCCATGGCCGGAGCCTTCCTCTGCGCCGGTGCTCAGTCCGGGCACGGCGTCCAGTCCCGCTCCATGGCCGGAACCTTCCTCTGCGCCGGTGCTCAGTCCGGGGACGGCGTCCAGTCCCGCTCCATGGCCGGAGCCTTCCTCTGCGCCGGTGCTCAGTCCGGGCACGGCGTCCAGTCCCGCTCCATGGCCGGAGCCTTCCTCTGCGCCGGTGCTCAGTCCGGGCACTGCGTCCAGTCCCGCTCCATGGCCGGAGCCTTCCTCTGCGCCGGTGCTCAGTCCGGGCACGGCGTCATACTTAGTGTCCTTTTCCCCACCTGCTATGTGGGATATTGTTTTGGTATGAGTGCCTATGTGTGCTACGTATTTCACGATCGTTATATCTTTGTTGTTTTGGAAGTTTTACTATCAATAAAATGTGGAACTCTACTC
The DNA here is from genome assembly GCF_901001165.1 of Salmo trutta. Taxonomy (NCBI): domain Eukaryota; kingdom Metazoa; phylum Chordata; class Actinopteri; order Salmoniformes; family Salmonidae; genus Salmo; species Salmo trutta. The sequence continues at coordinate 39,806,804 of NC_042979.1, forward strand.
ACACTGTGCCTTGGTCCAATTATTTATACGACGGTCGTGGCTAGTTGGTACTGGATTAACCTTTTTAAAGACGATGGTTCATGGCAAAGGATGGAAGCGGAATGTCAGAGGTCAGTGCAAAAGAGGTGGTGGATTTATTACCCAAAAAGTTTTTTTTTTCATAATTACGATTAAATGTAACATGAAGAATCCTGGCAGTGGTGGAAACAGTACTCAATTGTCATACTTGAGTAAAAGTAAAGATACTTTAATAGAAAATTACTCAAGTAAAAGTGAAAGTCCAGTAAAATATTACTTGAATAAAAGTCAAAGTATTTTGTTTTGTGTATCAACAGTAAATGTAATTGCTTAAATATACTTAAGTATTTGTGTTGATTTGGCACTCGAGCATCAATACATTACCCATCCCCCAACACTGTCAACCAAGAGTCAAGACTAAACCAATTCACCTTGGTGGTGTGCAGGCTGGTTTTATATTATTCTTAACGATTTCACACAAACCAGAAAAAAAGGCAACATGTCTGTGAAATGGCAGGTAGCCTAGTGGTTAGAGTGTTGGACTAGTAACTGAAAGGTCATGAGATCAAATCCCCAAGCTAACAAGATAAAAATCTGTTGTTCTGCCGCTGAACAAGGCACTGTTCCTAGGCTGTCATTGAAAATAAAAATGTGTTCTTAACTGACTTGCCTAGTTAAAAAAATAACTATATATTCACAGTATTATGAATTGTGGTAGCATTTAGTAGTGTGACTGATTTGACTAATTGCATTAGAACTGTACAAAGTTAGGTGTGCAATTTGATAGATTCCCCTGCTCCCCCTACCTCGGGCTTCCAGTGGGGAGACCCGAGGTCAACCCGCCCCCTCTCCATCTCGTACTTCTGAGTGGGAGACCTTCCCAGGCAGTAGCCTGCCTAGCTCACAAACTAGAGTCAGGGCGCCCACTCCGACAAGGTTAATTTACCCACAGTCCCACACAGTGACATGATATCATTGAGGTGACGTGCAAATGTCACCAATTCCAAATTTTTTGGTGCGGGCACCCGTTCAGGCCCCGGCAAGATGCCGCCCATAGCAGCTGCCCATGTCGTCCATACCTAAATCCGCTACTGAGATGGGGCGAAGGTAGTGGAATAGTGTTGAAGTTTTAATAGTGTAGGGCAATTTAAGGGTGGCAGGTAACCTTGAGGTTAGAGCATTAGGCCAGTGACTGAAAGGTTGTGGTTTGAATTCCAGGGACGGACAAGTTGAGAGAAAAAAAAAATCTGTCTCTGTGCCCTTGAGCAATCCACAACCACAATTGCTCCAGGGGCGATGGGCAATGATGACCCTGGTCGTGATCCCACTCCCTGCAGGTGTCTCATTGGGATTTGGGATATGCAAGGAACACATTTTCATTACACACTTGTGTGTTGTTAGGATAATGGGCATAATGCCAACCCAGAGATGGTGCTAGTGGGGCACCTATCTAGGATATATAAACAGGTGCATTATGAGTGTCTGATTGAAAGGAGATGATCGTGGACTTCAGGAAACAGCAGAGGGAGCAGCCCCCTATCCACATCGACGGGACAGTAGTGGAGAAGGTGGAAAGTTTTAGTTCCTCGGCGTACACATCACGGACAAACTGAAATGATCCACCCACACAGACAGCGTGGTGAAGAAGACACAGCAGCGCCTCTTCAACCTCAGGAGGCTGAAGAAATTCGGCTTGTCACCAAAAACACTCACAAACTTTTACAGATGCACAATCGAGAGCATCCTGTCGGGCTGTATCACCGCCTGGTACGGCAACTGCTCCGCCCACAACCGTAAGGCTCTCCAGAGGGTAGTGAGGTCTGCACAACGCATCACCGGGGGCAAACTACCTGCCCTCCAGGACACCTACAGCACCCAATGTCACAGGAAGGCCAAAAAGATCATCAAGGACAACAACCACCCGAGCCACTGCCTGTTCAGCCCGCTATCATCCAGAAGGCGAGGTCAGTACAGGTGCATCAAAGCGGGGACCGAGAGACTGAAAAACAGCTTCTATCTCAAGGCCATCAGACTGTTAAACAGCCATCACTAACATTGAGTGGCTGCTGCCAACATACGGACTCATCTCTAGACACTTTAATAAGGAAAAATTGATGTAATAAATGTATCACTAGCCACTTTAAACAATGCCACTTTATATAATATTTACATACCCTACATTACTCATCTCATATGTATATACTGTACTCTATACCATCTACTGCATCTTGCTTATGCCGTTCGGCCATCGCTCATTCATATATATTTATGTACATATTCTTATTCATTCCTTTACACTTGTGTGTATAAGGTAGTTGTTGTGAAATTGTTAGGTGAGATTACTTGTTAGATATTACTGCATGGTCGGAACTAGAAGCACAAGCATTTCCCTACACTCTGATTAACATCTGCTAACCATGTGTATGTGACAAATAAAATTTTATTTGATTGGGACGTCATGACCTGTAACATGTTATACCTGAGTAAAGGATTATATTTGAACTTTACCAAACTCTCCGACCTGAGTTATTCACATACACATAAAAACAGGACAAATACAAAGCACCCTCCAAATTATTATAATTTTTGTATTCCCTTTTCCCTATCCCTTTTCTGTCACAAAGTGAAATGAATTCACACTCCAGGACAGTAGGCGGACACAGCCCACACAGTTGGTGGCGGCATGCAGCTCTAACATACTATATGTTTAGAGAACGCCAAAATACCGAAGAAGAAGAACGCATGTTTTCCGGTCTTGTCTAGAATGGAAACAGTTTGTTAATTTAACGTCACATTTTTATGTGCATTTTAGCTAATCCTAACCTAATTCTCCTTATCTGCTGTGTACGTTCTAACATGCTACGTAAAGTCAATTTGGACAAAAGCTGTATCCTTCTAGACAAAACCCTTCCTTCCTGCCTTTGGGACAACAACTCTGTTAGGGCGGAGACATGACCATATCTGACTAGCTTCACATTGCTGGCAGAATGCTAGGTAGCTACAGTATATAGTTAGCTTGGTTATTATTCTATGTGAATGAGTCTGAGGGCAAAATGGCTACATCTTACAATATGTTTCAGTCAGAAACAACATCGATTATGGCCGTTGTCGTCGAGACGGCAATTACAGAAATTTGTCAATTTTTGCGCGTCGTGCCAAACTCGTACAATCCGGAAAGAGAGGTGAGTACGGAGTTGCACAGGCTAACGTTAGTTACCAGTAAATGTTGGTGCAACTTTAGCTAACGTTAGCTGCGATACGTTGTCTAGTAGGTAGATATCCCTTACATCTCTAATGCAATTGGCAAAGTAAGCTAGCCACGTTAGCTTCATGCAATTTGCTTATCAAGCTAGCTAACGTAGCAAGTTAACTACTTACTGCTAGTCCTCAGCTAAGCTTGTTGGCGAACGTTAGCTAGCTTGCTTACTTATTGGTTTCACATCTTTGCTGTAGCACGTATGGCAAACTGGCTACTTAGGTAACGTGTTTTCCCCCCTATTCTTTACACAGCTTTGCACAATTATGCATCTGGTGACGGGAGAGGCTATTCGTAAAATCTACCAACTATTCCTAGTGGCTTCCTCGAGTTTACAAAATGAGAACGTGAAACTGAAGACCAAGGTCGCGCAGATGACCCAGTTGTTTGAAAACAATACACAGCCTGGTAAAAATATGCTTATTTTAACGCTCATGTAAAAATGTATATTGCATTAGGGTTGGGCGATGTCAACCTTTGTCTTATCGTGATGAAGTACCCATAAAACATGAATCACGACAAAATATATTTTGTAGACAACCTATTCCTCTGTTGGAACTGTGGCACGTAAAACGTGTGTGCGCGCGATAATGCAAGTGACAGCCGAGGAGGAGCCTCGCTGGTTGTGCATATTGTCAAGTGTTGTAAAATGCAATTTATGCTTGATCCGAAATGTGGTCGGAGGCGCCCTGGATGGTGGGACGTAATTTCGCAACCCCCGGGGGCACGCAGCGGCCAAATTGAGCTCTGTACCGCATCGCTGGGCGCCTGTAATGTTTTGTAAATTCGGAGGGCTCTATATAGCTCCGGTTGACAGTAGGTGAGGGCGGGAGGTCCTGTATAAACACACTCACTTCCTTGACAACTTCCTTCACAACAGCTCTGCGCTGGGGAAGAGCAAGAAGTATGAATGCCCTGGCTTCTGCAGAGGCCATATCACTGTAAATGCTGCACATCAATACAGATAACGGATTGACCATATAGCGCCTTTTAAATCACCAAGGGGGAAAGGTGGATACCTAGTCAATTGAACAACTGAAATGTCTTCCACATTTAACACAACCCCTCTGAATCAGAGCCCTGCTGCAACTCTGCTGTCCCCAGAACTGGATAATCATTCAATGATTCACATGATTCACATTTTTGCACAATCTTCCTCTTATTAGGCCTAGGCTTCTATACTCCTGTTATCATTGAAAAGGGCCTACACAATTTATTTCAGAAGCTTTGCTCAGCTGTAAGTTCTCATTCAATTTTTCCATTTTGATATTGTTTGCTCAATTTCACTTGTTGCCTCTAATATTTGTCATTCAAAATAAAGCTGTGATAAAGAGTCGCATATAGACAGACTTTCAGTTCTCGTTTGAAAACGGATACTTTAGGACATAACATAATTGTTTATTTGGAAAATACTCTGCATAGCTTTTGATAGGTTATTTTAATTAGTAGGATTTGGCATTTGGTTCCCAAAGGCAAGGAGGGGGATGCATGTGCTTCTTTTAAAGTAGACTAAGCTTTGGTCAACTGTAAGGTTTGTTCAAACTATTGTAAGATGTATCTATTTTCCTATTGTTTGTTCTACCGCTCTCATTATTACCTTAGGCCTATCATGTTTTTGGGTTATTCAAAAACAGAGCCTAGAAGACCGTCAGATAAATTCATGGTTTGATCATGAAGTAGTGTAGTGAGAGAAACTGAAGTCGTATTCATATCATATGGACAGAAAATATACAATTTGGCTTTAAAAACAATTAGACACGAGTGTCCGCTATAAAATAGATAAAAATGTAATCGGATTGGGCTACATGGCCCAGATCATCGAGATAGAAAAAAATATTTTTTGCTGCACCGTTAGCTCTGCTTTGATTAAATCTTAGCTATGTCTACATTCTGTAAATTGTTTATAACATAGTTATTGAAATATGTTATGCAGTCTATAGCAAAATAATAGGCTACTTGGCATGGTCCTGCTGTGGGCAACCCGGTCAGCTCATTACTGCGTGGTGCCAGTCAAGTTGAAATAGGCTATACATCATCTGTCATATCACAATGTCGTCGCCATCGACGATGGCTGTCAATCATCTTCGATATCTGATACGATTTTAATATCGCCCAACCCTAATTGCCATATATTGGTAGACTTATTTGACTAACTAAATTAGACAAGTGTCCTATTCAGCTGGTTTATTTGTACATCAAGATGCCTCATGCTACACAAACAGGAGATCTATAGGCTAATATGTATGTTACTCATATTCCTTTCATCTTTAGGTCCAGCAAATTTTTGCAGTAAACTCACAGAGACATCTTCATTGGAGAATGACTCCTCTCTGGGAGACACAGATGGACTGAATACAGACCCCTCCCCAAGAGACACTGAATCCAACGTTGAGCATATGAGAGCTGCTCTGCCAGGGGACAATGGGAGAGACAGCCATGAAAGACAGAAAAACATCAATACTACTAAAAGGACACGATCCAAAGAAACCAAACGCTTCAAGTGTGATATTTGTGAGAAGACCTTCAGCCAGAACAAACGGCTAATACAACACAAGCTAACTCACACAAGACCCTTCAAGTGTGATGTTTGTGAAAAGACCTTCAGCAGGGAAGGGTCACTGGAATCTCACACGCTAACTCACACAAAACCCTTCAAGTGTGATGATTGTGACAAGACCTTCAGCCGGAATCGCTTGCTGGTACGTCACAAGCTAATTCACACAGGAGAGAGGCCATTCGCTTGTGGTCAATGTGGCAAAACATTCACAATGTCTAAGCAGCTCGAACATCACATGTTGCATCACAGAGAAAAAACGTTCAGTTGCAAAATCTGTGGAAATACATTCTTTACCAAAAAAGATCTGAAACGACATCAGCTTGTTCATGCAGTGGAGAGACCGTTCAAGTGCCTGACTTGTGGAAAGGGTTTTACAAAAAGGAAACTGCTTATCGAGCACGAGAGAATCCACACCGGTGAAAAACCATACAGCTGTTCTGTATGTGGAAAGAGTTACACACAGAGTGGTGGCCTGAGTTATCATATGCGAACACATACAGGTGAACGTCCGCATTCATGCTCAGAGTGTGGTAAGCGCTTTATAACTAAATCCAGCCTTGAAAAGCACAAGGTAATCCATACAGGGCAGAAGCCATTTACATGCGAGACATGTGGAGCTGCTTTCGGCCATAAAGGAAACCTTGTGAGACACCAAGTGCTTCACACAGGGGAGAGACCATACAAATGTAAAGTGTGTGGGAAAAGCTACCTTCAGTCCACCCTCTTAAAAGCTCACATGCATCGTCATGGGGCAACCAAACCATTTATGTGTGACCTATGTGGAAAGACTTTTACGTACAATTTTCTAATGAGACGACACCATCTAAAATGGCACACAGCTGAAGGAGAGAAGCAGAAAGAACGAGAGATAAAAGAGAGAACGAGAGAGCGAACCACCAAGAGACCGGGAACCTCAACAAAGCCATTCAGTTGCGACGTGTGTTTGAATGGCTTCAGCTCCATGCTAACTCTGAAAAACCACCAACGAATTCACACGGGACAAAAGCAATACTCTTGTTCCATTTGTGGAAAGACCTTTGCCTATAAACATACTTTTGACTATCACATGAGACTTCACAGTGGAGTGAAGCCCTACGCTTGTAAATACTGTGAAAAGAAATTTGTTCTTAGGCAAGCTCTAGAAGGACATGAGCGAATCCATACAGGTGAAAAGCCCTTCAAATGCAGTTATTGTGACAAGACATTTGCAGTCAACACCAATCTCAAAAGGCATGAGCGAGTCCACACGGGAGAGAAGCCATTCAAATGTGACGTCTGCGGGAGAGGTTTCGGCCAAGCCAACAACGTCAAAGCCCACATGCAGGTCCACACCGGAGTTAGGCCTTATTATTGCAAGAGATGTGGAAAGGGCTTTTCTGACATAAGACACTACAAAAACCATAGCTGTAATGGTGTGGCAGTGCCACACGATCAGTCGAACAAATCTTCTGACCGCACTTTCAGAAGTAGAAAAGGAGAAATGCGGTAGAGACAGGAGTGCTTGCCTTAATGCTGCTGTGATGTAGACTCAGTGATATAATCTCTATCATTCACAGTGGGGCAACTTCCTGCTTTCAGACATCAGGAACAACAGGGGATGTATTCAGCAGGGTGAAAAGTTCTGGGGTGAGTTTCTGGATTGCCTCAGCTGTCATATTACATTTCACAACCCAGGCACAAGTAAATTTGCTCCTCACAACCCAGAGCCCTTATTTTCTCATCCTAGTTTGCTCTTACTTTGAGGCCTGCTCACATTGGGGAGAGCCTATTTGACTTGTGTTTCATTTCTGTTCAGCTAAACTACAAAGCTTATCTTTTATTTTTGGGGTTTACAGAATCTTTAGGAATTAAGGTTAGCTGTTTAGGAATTGAGGTGTGTGCCTGCGGTAATGCTTGGAGATCCAGGGTTTATGTTAATGAGCCCATTATTTCTGACAGTTTGCTGAATTGTCTGTTTAATATAATTTTTTCCTATTGTGTAAAGATCATTAAAACACATACAAATATCATAACTTTGCAGTTTGTCTATCAGACAGGACAGCTTGGTGACACCTATTCAGGTGATGGTGCAGTAGAGGCGGATGGAAGGAGCTTTAGGAGAACGGGCTCATTGCAATGGCTGGAATGAAATAAATTGAACAGAGTCAAGAGGTTTCCATATGTTTGTTTGACAGCTGTCCATTTATTCCATTCCAGCCAGGTTTGTACTTTCTTCACTGTCAGTGGCACCACCAGTCTTGTAATAAGTAGTATTTTGTGTTTAGTGAAGTTAAATTGGTCAGCCAGACACGACATTGCCAAAAGTTTATGTGGACACCTGCTTGTCAAACATCTCATTCCAGAATCATGGCCATTAATATGGAGTTGATGTTGGGCAATTAGGCCTGGCTTGCAGTCGGCGTTCCAATTCATCCAAAAGGTGTTCGATGGGGTTGAGGTCAAGGCTCTGTGCAGGTCAGTCAAGTTCTTCCACACCAATCTTGACAAACCATTTCTGTATGGACCTCACTTTGTACACAGGGGCATTGTCTTGCTGAAACAGGAAGGTGCCTTCCCTGAATTGTTGTCAAAGTTGGAAGCACAGAATCATCTGGAATGTCATTGTATGCTGTAGCGTTAAGAATTCCCTTCACTGGAACGAAGAGGCCTAGCCCGAACCATGAAAAACAGCCCCAGACCATTATTCCTCCTCCACCGAACTTTACAGTTGGCACTATTGCATTCTGGCAGGTAGCGTTCTCCTGGCATCCGCCAAAGCCAAATTCGTCTGTCGGACTGCCAGATGGTGAAGCGTGATTCATCACTCCAGAGAACGCGTTTCCACTGCTCCAGAGTCCAATGGCGGTGAGCTTTACACCAACTCCAGCTCACACTTGGCTTTGCGCATGGTGATCTTTGGCTTGTGTCCGACTGCTCGGCCATGGAAACCCATTTCATGAAGCTCCCAACCAAACAGTTATTTTGTTGACGTTGCTTCCAGAGGCAGTTTGGAACTCTGTATTGAGTGTTGCAATCGAGGACACGATTTTTATGCTCTTAAGCACTCAGCGGTTCCATTCTGTGAGTTTGTGTGCCTACCACTTCACGGCTGAGCTGTTGTTGCTCCGTTATTGAGCCGTTGTCTCCACCTCACAATAACAGCACTTACAGTTGACCCTTGTTGGAACAGTGGCTTCCTATGACGGGGGCACATTGAGTCACTGAGCTCTTTCGTAAGGACAATGTTTGTTTATGGAGATTGCATGGCTGTGTGCTCTTTTTAATTTGATTTGTATACACCTGTCAGTAACAGCTGTGGCTGAAATAGTCGACTCCACTAATTTGAAGGGTTGTCCACATACTTTAGGCAATGTAGTGTTCTTACCAACTTGGGAATCCAGGGGAAATTGTAAAAAAATTAAAATTGTCAGGTGCCACATGATAGAATTGTCAGGACAAACCAGTTAACATTGGATTTATCATGTGTTAATAGATATTTGGCTGAAGTGTAAAAATATATAGTGAGCAGAACTAAGCCTTCCAATGATCAGCTGTTGATCCTATCATAGCGGGTGGAAAGCACACTTTTTTTCTCTTCATAATTAGACTTGCTGCTTTTCCGTCCTTCTAGTTAAGGTGGCAGTATTGTATCCTGTGAATCCACAATCATAAGGGTAAATTAGAGACGGAAGCGATTCATTTCCCCCCGGTTCAATTAGGTTGTTTTCACTTATTAGCAGCACAGTGGATAATTCTGAATTCAAGTTAAGCAACTTTATAAATAAAACAATACTTTTCGGTTTAGTTGAACATCTTGTTCATGTCAGTATGCGATCACTTTATTGAAATCCTCCATTAATCTTCTTTGTGGGTTGATGCCTTACAGGTGGGTGCCTTCTCCCTTGTTGGTTCAAATGTTTTCAATGAAATTCAATTAACTAAGACCATACCCAGCTGTATTGGTGTCTATGGGAGACCCACCCATTGTGACCTCTTTCCAGTACAAGACGTCCTTAAATCATGCACAGATGCGTGCGACTCTTGGCTGCAGTAAGACATCTGTAACCTAGATTTACGTTAATACTTCTAAACATAATGTTTTGGGTTCTCATACTTAGTGATGTTTTTGTTGCTTGACCAGTCTAAGATTATATTTGGTTGTGATCTTTGCTAAATAACTACTTTGGATGCAGCAGTTCATTACACTCGTTGACAGTCTGTTGCAAAAGCTAACCAAATAACCATTTTACTGGTTGAAGTTCTTATAATACAGTTGCTTTGCCATAGTGACAAACATTATATTAAGCTTTCATACGAGCCTTAAAATTAGAATCCAAAAGTAGTGTGAAATGCACTCATAAGCAACATGTAAATAGAGGCTTTTTTTGCTTGCGTTCTGTAAGAACTTCTTCGTGTTCTGCCACCAACTTGCGGGAAAGCGCGTCCTTAATAGCACCCGGTTAAGGCCTGTGTTGAACTGTGGTCAGTTTTCAAACTGAGGCGCAACATCCCGGGAACGCTTGCGAAAAGACCAGGCCGGGGTTTGAGTAGTCAATGACATAAGTGAAACGTTCTTAATTAGAAGTTCATTTTCTCAATCTAAAGATCCAGCCTAAATTCAAGCAAATGTCATAAGTAGTTGAACATGTTTTTTTTTTAAATCCAATCTCCTGAAAGTGACAAACTGACACGTTTTTGTCGAAAACAACTTTATATCAAAGGAGTGCATTTGATTTGAGAGCTTGCATATGCGCAGTTCAGCACGAGACGACGGATAATATTAAGTGTTTCTGAGCATGAGTTTTAGCTAGCCATGACATCGCCTACAGGTGTGATCGGGGATTTCTGTTGGAGACAAATTGCTTCAATCGTCATACTGTTCTTTCTTTGATATTGTCATTTATCCACGGTCCTTGCCATACGTCCCAAGGATTCCGAATAGCACTAGCCATTTATTCACCATCTGAGTGAAGTTTAATATTTTGACAAAGGTGAAAGAGATTGACCCGGAACAACATAGCTAAGTAGCCGGAAAGAGGTTTACAGAAATAGTAGTTTGCAAAAAGAGGGATGTATCCAGCTAGATTGGACCTGACTAGCTAACGTTGTAAAAGTATTAATCTACGTTTAGGTAAGAAGTATCTCTATGCAAGGTCTTTGGTGCGTGTACTGCTTAGCATTACCTAACCTTTAATTTACAATCTTCGGAAATAAGCAGGTTCCCTCATTCCAGCTAGCTAACGTAATGCAGCTAGCCAGTAAAGCTAACTAACGTTTTTGTTTTCTTCAACTGATAAACGAGTTTTTGACATTTGCTAAGTTGACTTTTCTGACTACGTGTTCTATTGTAAGAGTTTTTGTTTTGTAGAATGACAGTCCAAGAATAAGTTTTTCGTGTCCGCATTGGCTAGCTAGCTTGTGAGCTAGCTAGCATAATACCTCCCACCGATACGGGTTCTACGGGAAATGGTACGTTTTGCTAGCTTTTGTATTGTACTATTTACCAACTAGCAAGGTATATATCACTTAAGTTAGTTTCAGTGGTAAGGTACTTAGCCAAGTTGCTAGCTTTGTACACTAACGTTACTAGCTAGCTTTGCAGATACCTAGTTTACATTCCTTGAATTCTTACCGTTGCCCGTTTAAAGTAATAGCTAACTGGCTAGATAACTTTACTTAGAACATTAGCTTTTCTACTCAATACAACAACAACAAGCAGTCTTGTATCTAACGTTAGCTGAGAACTCATTTCGCCGTAAACATTAATCAAACTAGGCTTAAGTAAATGATTTGGAAGTAGACGTTTACTGGTAGTGTTTTCCAAACTGGCAAAGGTAATTTTAAGTAGATAATGTTATGTAGTTAATTAGCATTACTCCACCCTGAAACCGCAGGTCGACGTTCTCATGTGCCCATGGAGAAGGCGGTCTTTGAGGGGTGGCTGGAGTCAGTCTCCGCCTCTTTCCTCTCGCTTAGTGACCAGCAGCGCAACCAGTCCCTGGACCAGCTCATCTCGCTGAGTAATGCTGTCCAGCTCCGGCACCTGTCCAATGGGCTGGAGGCGCTCCTTAAGAGGGACTTCCTGCGCCTGTTGCCCCTGGAGCTCACTTTCTACCTGTTGCGGTGGCTGGACCCGCAGACCCTGCTTACCTGCTGCCTGGTGTGCAAGCAGTGGAACAAGGTCAGGCTCTGTCATGATGGTTGGCTCTCTGGTGTGTAAGCAGTAGATAGAACCAAGTTCGGAATTCATGTTATATTCTTTTCACACCATCGTGCTGTCTAGCCCAATATTGGACTAAAGGAGCCTAACGTTACTCCTTAGTCCAAGGACTTTACATGTTCAGTTTAATGAATGAATTGGCTCTTGAAGCTAGAACAGCCAAATACTTAATCAAATGTGAATCTGTTCTCAATTGCGGTATGGTTCTAGATATATAAATCCCTCTACATTCATTCATATCATTAAATAATTTCACAAATGCAAAATACACACTTACTCTAAACTGTTTTCATGCAGTTGCATCCAACAGTATTTTTAATTGAAAACACGTTTGTGGCATCTTTCTTCCATTTACTCTCCTGTGTTCGGAGACGCAGATAGCTAATTAGCACAGGTAGTCCATTGTCTTCAGTCTGTTTTCTGTAAACAAGCGCAGTAACATGGAAATATTAGTCTGTGTGGGAACCCTAACCCTACAAAGGTGTTTCAATTGAACCTTTTGGTTCTTTGAAAATGTTTTCTCAATGATATTAAAGATAAGGTCTTTATTTTTCCAAAACCGTACTACAAGCAAAAATATGTTCATGTTCAGACCAAGTGCCACGCTCTTCACAAAACTTCCCCCTACAGAAGACTCCTTCGTCCGTTGACTTTTATGTGTAATGGAACAGAGTGATCAAGGGCTGTGTGCTGAACCGTACTGTGCTGGCTTGGTTGTTTTCTGTTCACTTTCACCTTTCCAGCATGGTTCTAGCAGCTCTTGGTGGGTGTATAATAGAAGCAGGACCAGTGGTTAATTTGTAAATCGGGAGATGCTGGAACAAAAAGTGAACACGAGCGGTGGGTGACCTGGGGAGTTCTGAGGTGCCGGAACACAATTTTATTGTAAATATCATGATGGCATTTGCGTAGTGACAGAGCAGTACAGTGGAGGCACTTAAATAAGTTGAACACATGCGGAACATTTTTAGTAGCCTAGGGTCCTTGAAAAATGTGGCCTTTCATAAATGCAAAAAAACAACATTGTACAAGTATTTTCAGCCCGGGCCTAAGATTCTAAGAGTTGATCCGGATTGGGCCGGCATGAGTTTATGGTTTGGGCAACATGGTAACCAGTTTGAGACCAACGCGTGGCTGTGTGAGAATTGCACCAGTATCTCTCACATAACTAGAATTAGCTAAACGTTCTATGATCTCTCCACCTCTGTTGATAGTTGAGCCTGCAACTCATCTCTCCAACGTTGCACCTCATTTATTTCCTTATAGAAGCGCGAAGGGTTCTGAAGGAAGTGCAGCACCCCTGATAAATTGAAATACATTTGCTAAAATTGTAGAATTACTGCTGTCTGTTAATGAAATAATTCCGAATAGCCTACTACACCATTGGAAAGCCATTAGCTTTCCAACCGGTGTTTTCCCTACATTTTATTTGAAATATTGCGAAAGGCCTGTTTTGTCTGCATGATGTTTTTTCACCGACAGATTTGCCACGCGTTCCCGACTCAAGGCTATTCCTTGTTATTGGGCTACACCAAGGTTTTAAAAAATAAATAAGCTATTGATCCTCTGTGGCTAAATTATAGGCATTCTAATGGTGTAATAGGCTATTCTGAGGGAATTCATTAACAGACAGCAGTAATTCTATAATTTTGGCAAATGTATTTAAATTTATCAGCAGTGCTGCACTTCCTTCAGAACCCTTCGCACAGCTATGCTTCTATGAGGAAATAAAGGATAAAGTGCAACGCTGGAGAGATGAGTTGCAGGCTCATCTCTATCAGAGCAGAGAGAGCGATCATAGAAAGTTAATCTAATTCTAGTTACGTGAGATACTGGTGCGCTTCTCACACAGCCACGGCCTAGTGTTGGTCTCAAACAGGTTACAATGTCGCGCAAACCATAAACCCGGTACGGCCCAACCTGAACTCGTAGAATATTAGGCCCGGGCTGAAAATCTACTTTACTTTTTTTGTGGGGGCAGGAGAATTAACAAAGAGGCAACTCGAATGAACTTTGGTTGCTTTTATTATGATTTTTACATTGAAAAAGTGAATAATTTTTTTCATGCAGAGGTACAGGATCTGGCCAAATAGGTTCCGGAACAAAACAGTCCAACACGGAGAGGTGCCTGATTCTGTTCCGACAGGATCCGTCTCAAATTAAGCACTGAACGGGACCATACCAGTATCGCCCTTCTCATTAGTATCGTGGCAAGGAAACAAGACATGAAGCAGATATAACTTCTTTAGGAAAACTGCCCTAAGGTTGGATGCACATCATGTTGTCATCCAGATTCACATTTATTTTACAAGCTATAGCACACACTATTTGTCATACAGCAGGTTTTTAAACAACAGTTTGGTCTGCTTCGTGTGAACATTTTTCCCATTGAAAAAGTATTGTGATACTGGTTTCGTCACAGCCCTAATGCCTAACCAGACCAGTGGTTTCATTACCACACCATTGTTTATGAAAGGGGTATTTTGTTGCAAGCAATTGAGTAAGGCCAGGGTCTCCCACACGTGACACTGATATTTTTACCCCGTTACTGAGGTTCACTTTGATATTGGCTCTTCACATTTTGTACCTTTTCCCCCTAAGATTTGCCTCTGTTATATTTGGCTTTCTTTGTCCTCTGTGGTTTCGGTTGAACTGTGACATCCTTTCAGGTGATCAGCGCGTGCACAGAGGTGTGGCAGGGCGTGTGTCGGGACCTGGGCTGGCGCATCGACGACTCCATCCAGGATGCGTCCCACTGGAAGGGTGTCTACCTCAAAGCCAAGCTGCGCATGATGCAGCTGAAGAACCAGGAGGCGTTTGAGACGTCGTCGCTCATCGGGCACAGTGCGCGCGTCTACGCCCTCTACTACAAGGATGGCCTTCTCTGCACAGGTAGGTTATAGGCTTATGGTCATTTTGGGGTGTAGTTTTCTTCTGCCATAATGTTGATGAGACAGGCCTCTTAATTTTGTCCTCTTTGGCTTCTTGGGTTGAATTGAAGGTTTTGGTGTAAGCAGCTGAGTGCTAAGTGTTGTTTTTTTTGTGCAAAATGGAATATAACAATCGCTAGTTTGCTAGTGATCTTTTGTAGTCTGATAAAATTATGTTGCTGTTACACTCTGTGTGTAATTCCTTATTGTAAAATTCACCAATTATTTTGAAGGCTCTGATGACCTTTCTGCCAAACTGTGGGACGTACGCACCGGGCAGTGCATCTACGGCATTCAGACGCACACCTGTGCCACGGTGAAGTTTGATGAGCAGAAGCTGGTGACTGGTTCCTTTGACAACACCATCGCCTGTTGGGAGTGGAGCACGGGGGCCAAGATCCAGCAGTTCCGTGGGCACACGGGTGCAGGTCAGGGGACCCCTGGGTCGTCTCGAACCTTCCCATTTGCTGACTTGAGGTGTTTTGCAGATCATGCGTACTGTGTCCAATTCCTGACATGAAGGGATATTCCATAATAGTGGCGTAATGAACAAGCTTTGGGTTTTTACAAAATGTGTCCATATGAACCAACTTGTGAAGAAATATTTAATTCTGAAGTTTTCTGATAAAAGTTATGTTTTGTGGGTGTTGTAGTATTGCAGTCTTTCTCCCATACTCTTATATTGTGCCTGGTGGTTCCTAGAGACAGCTGACGTCTGCTGATCTGTGGGGTTTTGATTGACAGGCAAATATAAACAGATTTTATGCATGAGCTGCCACTCCAAGTAGCCTCTGTTGCAGAGAAATTGTCAGTCTATTTTCAGTATTCTAGCATCAAATGTCTCTTCACCTATCAATCCTTATATTTCTTATGTTACATGGAGAAAATAACTTCTAAGTGTACGAATTATGTGTTGCATAGCCCTTTGGATTGGTGTAGTAACGCCAGGTCTCTCCTTGGCTCGTTCAGTGTTTAGTGTGGACTACAATGATGATCTGGACACACTGGTGAGCGGCTCGGCCGACTTCTCTGTGAAGGTGTGGGCGCTGTCGGCAGGCGCTTGCCTCAACACCCTGACGGGACACACCGAGTGGGTCACCAAGGTAAACCCTACCAATATGTCCCGAATTACATTCAGGATCGCTACTTGGCTGCAGATGGTTTTGAATCAGAAAATTATATCTGCATGTTTGTGGGGGATCCGTTGAGGTCCTGGGGCAGAATAGTGCAGAATTGCAAATCTTGATCACATAATAAGTAGCAATTTTTGGATGCAAGGTGATTTGTTGATCACTGATTGGGAACGTTGTGCGTAATCCTGATTGCAATCTCAAACATGCACATTGTCTTGTGCAAATATCCGCAAAATGGATGAAAGGAGAAGTTTGCACAGTGTTGCATTCCTGAGCAAAGCCCTGTCTAGCACACACTGCTTTTTCTGCTGGTAAATTGTCTAAAAACGGCAAGCTGCCCAGTGTTCAATAGGAATACTAGATGAAGGATCCATACTAAGCTGCCCAGTGTTCAATAGGAATACTAGATGAAGGATCCATACTAAGCTGCCCAGTGTTCAATAGGAATACTAGATGAAGGATCCATACTAAGCTGCCCAGTGTTCAATAGGAATACTAGATGAAGGCTCCATACTAAGCTGCCCAGTGTTCAATAGGAAAACTAAACACAGCAACAACAACAAACTTCCTCTCACTGTCAACTGTTTATTTTCAGCAAACTTGTGTAAATATTTCTATGAACATAAGATTCAACAACTGATTAAGTACTGCAGTGCATTTCCTCCTCATGGACTGCACCAGATTTGCCAGTTCTTGCTGTGAGATGTTACCCCACTCTTCCACCAAGGCACCTGCAAGTTCCCTGACATTTCTGGGGGGAATATCCCTCACCCTCCGATCCAACAGGTCCCAGACGTGCTCAATGGGATTGAGATCTGGGCTCTCGCTGGCCATGGCAGAACACTAACATTCCTGTCTTGCAGGAAATCACGCACAGAACGAGTAGTATGGCATGGCTGGTGGCATTGTCATGCTGGAGGGTCATGTCAGGATGAGCATCACATGAGGGAGGAGGATGTCTTCCCTGTAAAGCACAACGTTGAGATTGTCTGCAATGACAACAAGCTCAGTACGATGATGCTGTGACACACCGCCCCAGACCATGACTGACCCTCCACCTCCAAATCGATCCCCCTCCAGAGTACAGGGCTTGGTGTAACGCTCATACCTTCTACGATCACCGCGAAACCGACTATCACCCCATGTGAGACAAAACCGCGACTCGTCAGTGAAGATCACTTTGACAGTCCTGTCTGGTCCAGCGACGATGGGTTTGTGCCCATCGGCGACGTTGTTGCCGGTGATGTCTGGTGAGGACCTGTCTTACAACAGACCTACAAGCCGTCAGTCCAGCCTCTCTCAGCCTATTGTGGACAGTCTGAGCACTGATGGAGGGATTGTGCGTTCCTGGTGTAACTCTGGCAGTTGTTGTTGCTATCCTGTACCTGTCCCGCAGGTGTGATGTTCGGATGAACCGATCCTGTGCGAGTGTTATTACACGTGGTCTGCTACTGTGAGGACGATCAGCTGTCCATCCTGTCTCCCTGTAGAGCTGTCTTAGGCGTCTCACAGTACGGACATTGCGATGTATTGCCATGGCCACATCTGCAGTCCCCATGCCTCCTTGCAGCATGCCTGAGGCACGTTCACGCAGATGAGCAGGGACCCTGGGCATCTTTCTTTTGGTGTTTTTCAAAGTCAGTAGAAAGCAGGGGACTTTTTTTTTTTGCTGAGTTTAGATGGAGCCAAACTTGAGTCTTAAGACTCAAACCTTTTCCCCTGTGTAGGTGATTCTCCAGAAGAGTGAAGTAGAGTCCATGGTCCACTGTCCTGGCGACTACATCCTGTTGAGTGCTGATAAATTTGAAATAAAGGTAATGTGGTTCATTAATTTCTGCTTCTTTGTATCCAACGCCTCGTCAACTTTCACGCAACGATTGACGCTGTGCTCTGTCTTGTCACTGTAATACTTAAGATGCCCACACAGTGTCCCCCCTCAGCTCCATTTGACCACAGCACTGCGTTATGTCTGCAGACTTGTGTGTGTATATATTTATTCATTTCTATGTATTTCACAGGTTTGGCCTATAGGCAGGGAAATCAACTGCAAGTGCTTGAAGACCCTGTCCGTGTCAGAGGACCGCGGTGTGTGTCTGCAGCCTCGCCTGCAGTTTGATGGCCGCTACATTGTCTGTAGCTCGGATCTGGGGGTCTATCAGTGGGACTTTGCCAGCTTCGATATCCTCAGGTAAAAACTGTCCAGGCCTTGTTTCCTGATTAAACAGAACTTAGCGCTTCATCTTCTATGCTCAGACAGGCCAGGTATGATCGGAAACGCTTACGTGGTCGGCTATTTTTACTGTCTCAAATAGCCAACCAATCAGCCTGTTACCAACCCTTAGTAAACTTATGGAAAAAATGGTGTTTGACCAGATACAAGGCTATTTTACAGTAAATAAATTGATGACAGACTATGAGCACGATTATAGGCAAGGACATTAAACAAGCACAGCACTTAAACAAATGATTGGCTGAAAGAAATTGATGATAAAAAGATTGCGGGGGGGGCTGTTTTGTTAGACTTCAGTGTGGCTTTTGACATTGTTGTTCATAGTCTGCTGCTGGCTTTACACCCCCTGCTATATTGTGGATAAAGAGTTACCTGTCTAACAGAACACAGAGGGTGTTCTTTAATGGAAGCCTCTCCAACATAATCCAGATAGAATCAGGAATTCCCCAGGGCAGCAGTCTAGGCCCCTTACTTTTTTCAATCTACTAACGACATGCCGCTGGCTCTGAGTAAAGCCTGTGTCTATGTATGCAGATGACTCAACACTATGTAAGCTACTACAGCGACTGAAATGACCAACACTTAAAGAGATTCAGTTTCAGAAGGGGTGGCAAGGAATACATTGGTCCTAAATATTTCCAAAACTTAAGGTTTAGTGTATGATTTGTTCCAAATACAATGCTTTAAGTAAATCTTTTAATAAATAATGTGGAAATTGTGCAAGTTGATGTTGCTAAAACTGCTTGGAGTAACCCTGGATTGTAAACTGTCATGGTCAAAACAACATATTGATACAACAGTAGCTAAGATGGGGAGAAGTCTGTCCATAATAAAGCGCTGCTCTACCTTAACTATCAACAAAGCAGGTCCTACAGGCCCTAGTTTGTCACACCTGGACTACTGTTTTCGTACTGTGGTCAGGTGTCACAAAGAGGGACTTAAGAAAATTACAATTGGCTCAGAACCGGGCAGCATGGCTGGCCCTGAAATGTACATGGAGGGCTAACATTAATGACATGCATGTCAATCCCTCATGGCTCAAAGTGGAAGAGATTAACGTCATCACTACTTGTTTTTGTCAGTGTTAACAAGCGGAATGCACCGAGCTCTGTTTTAAACTATTTACACACAGCTCAAACACCCATACCTACCCCACAAGACATTCACAATCCCCAAGTCCAGAACAGATCATGGGAGGTGCAAAGTACCACATTGAGCCATGACTAAATGGAACTCTATTCCACATCAAGCAACTGATGCAAGTAGTAAAATTATATATATATATATATATATATTTTTTTTTTAAGAGGTAAAAATACACCTTATGGAACAGCGGGGACTGTAAAGACACACAAAGGTACATGTGCACACAAGCGCTAGCACATGCACTCTACACACACACACACGCACGTATGGTGGTATTATACATTTTGTAGTGTGTGTAGTTATTCAAATGTAGCAATTATTCTGGTGGTAAAAAAGGCCTCTAAGGGTTTGACATAATGATTTTGATTCCCTCTTGTTTAAATGCCATTCATGGAGCAGTAGATACATTTTACCCTTTAAATATGACCAATAGATGTCAATCTTTACATGATGAGAAGCTGACGGCCTCAGCAGGTCTGTGCAAGTCGCCACTAACCAGGAACAAGTTTTATTAAGACAAAGAACTAGAGACCGCTGCAATCAGAATAAGTATATCAATGACAATATCCGTGGTTGCAAACAAAATGACTTATGTGGGCGTTCATACATAGAATGTAACGGAACTTTACCTGCCAACAATAGAATGTAACCGAACTTTACCTGCCAACAATCAGTTACTCCTTGTGTTTCTTTCCAGGGTCATCAAAACGCAGGAACCTACCAACCTCTCCCTGCTCAGCTTTGGTGAGGTGTTCTCGCTCCTCTTTGACACCGACTTCCTGTATGTCATGGATCTGAGGACAGAAAAAATAACTGGCCGCTGGCCCCTGCCCGCCTACAGGAAGTCCAAACGAGGCTCCAGCTTCCTGCCGGGAGTCACCTCCTGGCTCAATGGGCTGGATGGGAGAAATGACTCTGGCCTCGTGTTCGCCACCAGCATGCCCGACCATAGCATTCACTTGGTTCTGTGGAAGGAAAACACCACTAGAGGTGAAACCTACGATGGCTAGGTGTTCAACTGCCATGTAAACGGGGTGCTCCGACTTGAAACCCATAGCCAAGTTAGATAATGCATGGACCGAAGTCTTAATGTTTTTCTACCTTTTCTTTCTCGACACATGCTCTCATAATCAAACATCATGCCACGTGCTTTCAGAAAGACTATTGGAGATGGTTTCACCAACTGAAACGCTGCTATGAATACAAGGGTATGAAAGGCCCAGTTCAGAGGGCAAAGGCAGCGGTTGGTGTTAGTTCCAACCCTGCCATGGGTTCTCTCTTGAAGGAAATACGACGACGGGGAGGGTGGCTGAATGAAGACAGAACTCTCGAAAAACTGCGTGGTCATGTCCGGCTCTACAGCTGTAGATATTTCCCCTGTATTACTATGTATTGGGACCTTTACACTTTGGACAGGGTTCTTCAAGCAGCTCAGAGACGGGGAGTTGCCTTAACACAGTACTACTTTACAATGAAATGCATTATGACTGTGTCCTAGGTTTTTCATAGACTGTGACCAACTATCCCCATGAGAGTTCCATGTTGACATTTTCAAAGTGGTTTAGTGCATTTTGTACAATGTGAAGCGTTTGTTGGATATTCAGTGTAACTCCATTGTTTGATAATGCTTTTCTTAGTGGTGCTTGTTTTAAAAGTCAACTTGAGAAATTTAGTCGTGCCTTTTTCGTTTGATTTAAATATCCATCTGTGTGATAAGAATTCCATTACCCAGGCACACTGCAATAACATGACTGCGTTGTACATTTTATCTTTCATACTATAACAAACTGTATACAATGTATTTCTAATACCACTATTTACCCTACATGATTCACTTGAATATATTTTGTGAATTACAGTATTGAAGTATAGACCAAGTTCAGTTCCAGGTTATTTTTCTAAAAGGCTTTGAGGTTGGAAGTTTTCACAATGTAGTGATTTCAAAGTGGACAATTCCACTTTGTTACAGCCTGAATTTTAAATGGATTCAATTGATATTTTGTCACCGGCCTACATAATTTCACTTTTACATTATGGGGTATTTTATGTTTACACCACGAAGACCAGGGACCTAGTGGTAGACGTGTTATAAAAAAAAAAATTGACATTGAATTTCTCTAAGAGCATGGTGTAGTTATTAATGACACTTTAGATGGTGTCTCAATACACCCAGTTACTACAAAGATACAGGCGTCCTTCCTGACTCAGTTGCTGGAGAGGAAGGAAACCGCTCAGTGATTTCACCATGAGGCCAATGGTGACTTTTAAAATAGTTACACAGTTGATTGGCTGTGATAGAACACTGAGGATGGATCACCAACATTGTAGTTACTACACCATACTAACCTAATTAACAGAAGGGAAAATAAGGAAGCCTGTACAGAATAAAAATACTCTAAAAACATGCAACATGTTTGCAACAAGGCATTAAATGAATACTGCAAAAAGAATTGGTAAGCAATTCACTTTTTCTCCCAAATATGAAGTTATGTTTGGGACAAATCCAATATCATACATTACTGAGAAGCACCATCCATATTTTCAAGCATAATGATGGCCGCATCATATTATGGGTATGGTTGAAATTGTTAAGGACTGGGGAGTTTCTCAGGATAAAAAATTAACTGAATAGAGCTAAGCACAGGCAAAATCCTAAGGGAAAACTTATTCAGTCTGCTTTCCATCAGATACTGGGAGATTAATTCACCTTTCAGCAACACAATAACCTAAGGCCAAATAGACACTTGAGTTGCTTACCGAGAAGACGCTGAATGTTCCTGAGTGGCCGAGATACAGTTTTGACAAATCTACTTGGAATTCTATGGGAAGACAAGAAAATATTTGTTTAGCAATGATCAACAACCAATTTGACAGAGCTTGAATAATTTTGAATAGAATAATGGGTAAATGTTGCATATTCCAGGTGTGGAAAGCTCTTAGAGACTTACCCAGAAAGACTTACAGCTGTATTCACTGCCAAAGGTGCTTCTACAAAGTATTGACTCAGGGGTGTGAATACTTATTTAAATGAGATTTCAGGATATCATTTTCATTAAATTTGCAAACAATTCAAAAAACATGTTCATGTTTTCACATTATAGGGTACTGTGTGTAGATATATATTTAATCAATTTTGAATTCTGGCTGTAACAGGAAAATATGGAATAAGTCAAGGGGTATGAATACTTTCTGAAAGCACTGCATGTCTTATTGTGACATTAGGTTCAGCAGTGTACTTGGAACTGAGTCACTCATTTCAGAGTTAATCCCAATCCATGCAGTTTTTAAATGCAAAAAAAGAAACGTCCTCTCACTGTGAACTGCATTTATTTTAGCAAAGTTAACGTGTAAATATTTGTATGAACATAACATTCAAAAACGGAGACACAAAATGAACAAGTTCCACAGAAATGTGACTAACAGAAATGGAATAATGTGTCTCTGAACAAAGGGGGGTCAAAATCAAAAGTAACAGTCAGTATCTGGTGTGGCCACCAGCTGCATTAAGTACTGCAGTGCATCTCCTCCTCATGGACTGCACCAGATTTGCCAGTTCTTGCTGTGAGATGTTACCCCACTCTTCCACCAAGGCCCCTGCAAGTTCCCGGACATTTCTGGGGGGGAATGGCCCTAGCCCTCACCCTCCGATCCAACAGGTCCCAGATGTGCTCAATGGGACTGAGATCCGGGCTCTTCGCTTGCCATGGCAGAACACTAACATTCCTGTCTTGCAGGAAATCACGCACAGAACGAGCAGTATGGCTGGTGGCATTGTCATGCTGGAGGGTCATGTCAGGATGAGCCTGCAGGAAGGGTACTACATGAGGGAGGAGAATGTCTTCCCTGTAACGCACAGCGTTGAGATTGCCTGCAATGACAAGCTCAGTCTGATGATGCTGTGACACACCGCCCCAGACCATGACGGACCCTCTGCCTCCAAATCGATCCCGCTCCAGAGTACAGGCCTCGGTGTAACGCTCATTCCTTTGACGATAAACGTGATTCCGACCATCACCCCTGGTGAGACAAAACCGCGACTCGTCAGGGAAGAGCACTTTTTGCCAGTCCTGTGGTCCAGCGACGGTGGGTTTGTGCCCATCGGCAACAGTCTGAGCACTGATGGAGGGATTGTGCGTTCTTGGTATAACTCGGGCAGTTTGTTGCCATCCTGTACCTGTCCCACAGGTGGGATGTGGGATGTTCGGATGTACCGTCTGTAAGCTGTTAGTGTCTTAATGAACATGCACCTGTGGAACGGTCGTTAATTGTTTATGTATCATTGAACAAGCACGGGAAACAGCGTTTCAACCCTTTACAATGAAGATCTGTGAAGTTATTTGGATTTTTACGAATCATCTTTGAAAGACAGGGTCCTGAAAAAGGGACGTTTCTTTTTTTGCTGAGTTTATTTACATATGTGATTTTCTCTAAAGATCACATTTGTTGCTCTGAGTTGAATTTTGCCCAAAGATTGTGTTTCCATACTCTGAAAGAGACTTCAAAGTATCAGGACAGTCTTCCCAGTTTCCATGACGTGACAGGACAGCAGCTCATGAGAGGAAAGATGGCATAGATTTTTCACCATGGCTGTTTCTGCCATTTCATGCTTTGTCTGACCTTGTTTTTTCATTTTCTTGCCCTCCCTCAAATCTCAGGGAGGGACCTAGGATCTTCTCCTCCAATACACTTTGAGAGGTAGGGCAAAGAGTGGAGGAAACAAGGACAGAGGGAGCAAGTATTGAAAGCTAGTAACATTTTCAGACATGGCTAATCCTTCCCTTCTCCCAAGGATTCCCACACTGAAGTTCTGTACCAACGGGTAGCTCTCCTGCCATTCTGTTGATGCCTTACTAAGGAGATGGTAAATTGTCTTGTAAACCTAGACATTTTTTGTGGATAAATCTGTTTCTGAAATAATATATTTCATTGAGTTTGGTTCAAACTATCGTAAGCACTGTACATGCATCGCCTCACTAAACTGTAGTCACACATCCATCCACAATCATGTTCCTTCACAAGCATACATCAATCAGCTTAATTCAGGTCTGTTGGTTGTATAACACTATTGCAGTCTTTAAAACAAATGAAAGTAGCTAACCTTAATGATAGTTACTTTTTTCTTCCCTAAGTGTTTAATGGATAGTTCAGCAAAGTTATATATTTGTTTCCTTACCTTGAAAGTTGTCTATGGACAAGGAGAGACTGCAATCCACAGTTCTTAAATTCCCAAATGGATTGTGTTGCATCTATCCCCAAATATTGGTTAGCTGTCAGCTTGGCTAATCGTACACTGTTGTCTGATTGGTTAAACGGACTAAGATTTGACATGTTGAATATTGGAAACTGAATAAGCCAACATGAGACGTTCTAAAACGAGACCGTTCAGACTGCGTTCATGGTAAACGCTGCATACTGCATGTCGGCTCAATCTGAAATTACCTTTAGATTTTAAACACGGAAGATCTGAGATACGGATTGAATCCAGCCCTTAGTTCTAAAACTCGATAAAACTGTCTCGTCTTTTCTCAGCTGTTAGATCTGCTTATAAAAGTTTACATCTTAGATATTTTTGAAAAACTGAAAGTGCAGATTCTGTCATATGTAAAGCACGCTAAAGCCTCATTTATACCTGGGGCTAACATGCATCCTTTGTCCTGATCTTATCCACATTCTGATTGTAGCCGTTGCATTTACACATGGTAGTAAAATGTCTCTATCCCTCCACTGTGTCCGCATTATGACAAGATATCCTGGTCCCTCCCTGTATGTACATTTTTTATTTAACTAGGCAAGTCAGTTAAGAAACAAATTCTTATTTACAATGACGGCCTACCCCCTAAATTATTTGACATATTTTTTTTAAGACACATATTGATGCCGTAAGTCAATGGTGTCACCGGTCAACGATTTTAGAGGGCAGGATAATGACGGTTTAAATGGTTTCACTGTCCAGATCTGTCACTTGTAACATATCCAGCCACAATGAGGTAGTCAGGAAGATTTGATCATGATCAGATCATGTGTCTTTTAATCATCTACAGCTGTCTAGAAATGTGGCACAATCAGAATGTGGACAAGATCAGGACAAAGACACATGTTAGTATAAACAGGGCTTAATAAGAGAAGATTCCATAGAACTTCATAAGTTCTTTCTGACATGAGGGTAAGGCGCTAGGAAATGGGGGTAGGTTTAAACAATTACTGCAGCGTTTCCAGTGTAGTCAACGTGATTTGTTTCTTGTACTTAAAAACAACTGCATTGGATCTTTATCTCAATATCAAATAATTTCTGGCTAACAATTAAGTACTTTAATGTGATTGTTTTAAATTAAAATGGTAAAAAATGATCAAATAGCTTCTTAGCAAAGATGCATTTTACTTGGACTGTTTGAGGGGAAAACTGAAAACTTGCTGTTATTGGCAGAGGTTTGGAACTCTTTCTTATTTGTCTAACTAATTTACCGGTGATATCACCAGGCAGGCCAAAACTCCATCCAACCAAAACAGGCTGAAATTTGGGGAAAATGCAGTGTACAAAACATTAGGAATACTACCTCTTTCAATGACAGACTGACCAGGTGAAAGCTATGATCCCTTGATGTCAGTTGGCCGCCTGGCCAAACTGAGCAATCAGGGGATAAGGGCCTTTGTTAGGATGGTGACCAAGAACCGGATGATCACTTTGACAGAGCTCCAGAGTTCCTCTGTGGAGATGGGAGAACCTTCCAGAAGGACAACCATCTCTGCAGCACTCCACCTGTTAAATCCACTTCAATCGGTGTAGATGAAGGGGAGGAGACAGGTTAAAGGATGAGTTTTAAGCCTTGAGACAATTGAGACATGGATTGTATACAGTGCATTCAGTATTCATACCACTTCCCTTTTTCCACATTAAGTTACAGCCTTATTCTAAAATTGATAAAATTATTTTTTCCGCCTCATCATTCTACACACAATACCCCATAATGACAAAGCGGAAAACAAGTTAATTTTTTTGTGTGCAAATTTATTAAAAATAAAAACAAATACATTATTTACTTAAGTATTCAGACCCTTTGATATGAGATTCGAAATTGAGCTCAGGTGCATCCTGTTTCCATTGATCATCCTTAAGATGTTTCTACAACTTGATTGCTTTGCTTTGCTTTATATTGGACAGGTCGCAGTTGTATATGAGAACTTGTTCTCAACTAGCCTACCTGATTAAATAAAGTTGAAATTGAAGTTCACCTGTGGTAAATTCAATTGATTGGACATGATTTGGAAAGGCAGACACCTGTCTATATAAGGTCCCACAGTTGACAGTGCATGTCAGAGCAAAAACCAAGCCATGAGGTCGAAGAAATTGTCCGTAGAGCACAGAGACAGGATTGGGTCGAGGCACAGATCTGGGGAAGGGTACCAAAAAATGTATGCAGCATTGAAGGTCCCCAAGAACACAGAGGCCTCCATCATTCTTAAAATGGAACAAGGTTGGAACCACCAAGCCTCTTCCTAGAGCTGTCCGCCTGGCCAAACTGAGCAATCAGGGGATAAGGGCCTTTGTTAGGATGGTGACCAAGAACCGGATGATCACTTTGACAGAGCTCCAGAGTTCCTCTGTGGAGATGGGAGAACCTTCCAGAAGGACAACCATCTCTGCAGCACTCCACCAGCTCTGCAGCACTCCACCAATCAGTGGTAGTGATCAGACAGAAGCCAAAACCCACCTAAAGGACTCTCAGAACATCAAACCCGATTCTCAGTTTGGATGAAACCAAGATTGAACTCTTTGGCTTGAATGCTAAGTGTCACGTCTGGAGGAAACCTGGCACCATCCCTAAGTCGAAGCATGGTGGTGGCAGCATCATGCTGTGTGGATGTTTTTCAGCAGCAGGGACTGGGAGACTAGTCAGGATTGAGGGAAAGATGAATGGAGCAAAGTACAGAGATCCTTGATGAAAACCTGCTCCAGATTGCTCTGAACCTCAGACTGGGGCGAAGGTTCACCTTCCAAAAGCACAACAACCTTAAGCATGTCTCTGAATGTCCTTGAGTGTCCCAGCCAGAGCCCGAAGTTGAACCCAATCAAACATCTCTGGAGAAACCTGAAAATAGCTGTGCAGCAATGCTCCCCAGCCAACCTGACAGAGCTTGAGGATCTGCAGAGCAGAATGGGTGCGAAGCTTGTAGCGTCATACCCAAGAAGACTCAAGGGTGTAATTGCTGCCAAAGGTTCTTCAACAAAGTACTGAGTAAAGGGTCTGAATACTTACGTAAATGTAATCCGTTTTTTTTCTAAAATACATTTACAAAAATGTGTTTTTGCATTATCATTATGGGGTATTGTGCGTAGATTGAGGAGGGGAAAAAAACTTGAATCAATTTTAGAATAAGGCTGTAACGTAACAAAATGTGGAAAAAGTTAAGGGGTCTGAATACTTTCCGAATGCACTGTATGTGCCATTTAGAGGCTGAATGGGCAAGACAAACGATTTAAGTGCCTT
This sequence comes from Salmo trutta, assembly GCF_901001165.1. Classification (NCBI taxonomy): domain Eukaryota; kingdom Metazoa; phylum Chordata; class Actinopteri; order Salmoniformes; family Salmonidae; genus Salmo; species Salmo trutta. The sequence continues at coordinate 39,834,759 of NC_042979.1, forward strand.
TGAACAGGGTATGGTAGTAGGTGCCAGGCGCACACCGGGTTTGAGTGTTTCAAGAACTGCAACGCTACTAGGTATTTCACGCTCATATGTTGTACACTCAATATAAGGCACTGGTCCTTTGTCACCTAGAAATATTAGATAAAAACAGCTGCATTGGACCTTTAATCAAATTTCTAATCAATGAACATTCTAAATGACAAACTTACTGAAAGCTTTTAATAGGTGAAAAAACATGAATGGTGCCCTACCACTTGCTGACATAGTGGAGTAGGCACTGGATTAGGGACCAGGTCACAGGTTAAAATCTTGATGATGCCGTTTCTCAATAAGAAGTATAGCCCTGGTTACACCTTGCATTAACCTGTGGTTTTGTTTTCTAATTCTTAAATCATTAGCCTACTACACAATCACTCAGGGTGGTTTAAAGGTATCGCCAGTTATAGGCTGTCAACTTGGTCTTGAGATCTGCCAGGGGAACTGTTAGTTAGCTGTTGCGTGCTAATCGCTGTGGTCAGAGAAACAATAGCCATTTAATGAGAGGGATAACGCACACAGGCAGCTCGTGACAGAGAGAGGCTTACCAAGGGACAGGGAGCTCAATGGCCAGCTTATACACCATCTTGACAGGCTAGCAAAAGCTACCAGTAATTATCTGTATTAAAGAGTAGGACAAAGCAATTTTTTGACTAAGTGTGGGGAGGGTTACAACTGTTGTCAGACTGTTTGGCAATGTGTTTACACCACAGCACAGTTCAGGCAGGCTGCACAAGTGGAGCCATCGTGCTTGATAAGCTGGTAAATATTCCCATTTTCCTAGAGAAATTGGCAAATTTTATTGCCTGTAAATGGTTGTTCACAAGTAGCCTATATGAAAGCAAATAAGATTAAGAATGTGTGTGTAATTGATTGCTTGAATGGTGGGTGTATTGTACCTAGTAATAGTTTGGAATGTGCTGCTGGTATGTCTTCAAAGTACATTTATCTATTAAGCAATTAAGTATATATTAAGTATCCATTTAGCATAAACTGGGTGGTTCGAGCCCCGAATGCTGATTGGCTGATACCTGTGGTATATGGTTTGATATACCGCGGCTATGACAAAACATTTTCTACTGCACTAATCACATTGGTAACCAGTTTATAATAGTAATAAGGCACCTCTGGGGTTTGTGGTATATGGCCAATATACCACGGCTATAGGCTGTTGCAGCCGTGGTATATTGGCCATATACCACACCCCCTCGTGCCTTATTGCTTAAATAATCCACAAATGTTTTGGGATTGTAAATGTACAGTATTCAACAAGATGGCTTCAATGCATGTCTTGATAACTGACCACTAGATGGTGGTAGAGAGGTGGATTTTCATCAGCTGTACTTCTGCTGTTCAATGACAAATGAACTGAGGACGGCATTCAATCAGTTCTAGATAGTGGATTTCCAAATAGTGATTGCATTTGACTTGCACAGCAGCATCTCCTGAAAGGAGGGAGTTAGACACTTGGTACAGAAATGTTCAGTCTGGCTGCATGCACTGGATTATTTATCAGACAGGTTTTCAAACTGAACAGGTCTCACCCTGGGACTTCTAGTTTCTAACTCCCTCTATTCCAGGAGATATGCCTTTCTGCAAGTGCTACCTTGTTTAAAAACAAACTATAACGGATGAATCCCAGTCAGACCAACTAGCAAATCAATTTCATGCTAGTTATAGGTGGAGAAAGAACCAGAACAAACCTCATTCCAAGAGACATGAAAAAAAAACACCCAGCTACTCTAATAATGATTGATTCATTTCGTTTATTTATTGCAATAGATGTACAAAGTATTGGTAACCTTAAATGTTAAAATGTTAGAAAAAAACCCACGTCTGTGACAGTTAACAGTACAGTATATCAAACATTACTGTTTCAACCAGCTAGGTAGATCACATCTACCCAGATGGAAGAGCAGGAGAAAACATCTTTAAACTGCTTTGTCAACACAACTTTTCATTAAAAGGCATATAAAAGATAGAAATGTCCAGACTGAAAAAGAGAAACTGATTTTTTGTTGTTGTTGATCAAAAACGCAAAAATTAACATGCAAATTAATTTAAAACAAGAAGAAAAGAAAAAAAATTGGAGAATTCTAAACTAAAATAAATATATATCTTTCTCCATATTAACTTGCCATTAATATTCTACTCCCTTAATTTACCTAGTTAATTTACCTAGTTAGACTACGTTATTTACATGTTAGTTTTTCTTTCGAGTTACAGTGTGAACTAATGGTTCTGAGTCATGAGAATTTTTGACCAATGCTTTTCTTCATCCATTGTCATGGCTCACAACAACTCAAGACAGATGGGAGGGGGTGAGGAAGAAGAGGGAGGGGGGGGGGGGGGGGGCTTTGGCTACAAATACAAAGAGGATGAAGACGTCTCAACATGGTGTGGATACCAGTTGCAGGCGACATGTTTTGGTCTCTTGGATAGAGCACAGTAGTGTCAAGTTTCTGCTAAATAATGACATTGAGAGGATGTTACAGTATTACACTCCTCACACATTCTACATCTAAGTATACATCAATAAAAAGAAAAGAACGCACCTTATTTGGTTGTGACATATCAATAGCAAGTTTTTTTGTATTTTTACGTGACATCAACGACAAAGAGCCCCGCCTGGTTGGATTGATACATCTTTTCTTATTCATATATTTAAATATAAAATGTAGAGTAACCCGTGTTTTTGTTTGTAACATTGTCACTTTGTAACAGTAACTGAGGGTTGAGTGCTTTACACACCAGTACACAGAACAGATCTTGGTTAGTAAGATTGTTTCATCTGGTTTCTAAAAAGATTTTACAATCCCCCACCCATTTAAAAAAAAAAGAATGACATGCTTTGCACATTTGAGAGATAATTTATACAGTTGTGTGTGATTTTGTGTATATATATATATCGATAGATATATATATATATATATATATATATATACACACACACACACATACACAGACACACGAGAGAGATTATATATATATATATATATATTCATTCATAATCACATGGCGTAGTCATGGTCTAGATAAAGAACACAGAATGGGGAGATGCAGTCGTGTGGGTGGTAATAGTACAATGAACCTGAAATGCAAAGCACACTGCATGTGGATTTCCATGTGGGACTGAAATCTAAAAAACCTGTAGCTGGTAGCAAAAACTCAACATGGCAGTAGTTGAAAATAAAAGCAACAGCAAGAGACCATCCCTTCAACTCCCACTTTAGTGTTAATCAGATTTACATTCAACTGACCCAAGCCTCCTGCTAAAAAAAAACATGTTTTAATTGCATAAAAGGATGAGAACTAGGTAAGAGCGGGGCATATGACCACAATTTGTACTCTCCCGGAACAACGGCAAAGTGGGCTGACAATAGGTTTGAGGACCAGCCTTAATGGTCCAAAAATGAACTGAGGGACAGTGGAACCTTTCAAATAAACCACATATGGGCTTTAAAACAAGTAATGATTACAGCTCACCTGCATAGAGGCATGTATCAGTTCCCTCTTGAAACATGCTAATCCATAGCTTCTACCTACAATTTCCCCCTCTTTTGAACATGGAACTAACTCAAACTCTGAACAAAGACACTCAGCAAAGTTAAGGCAAAGTCTTAATTCGGTTGTAAGGGCTAGACTGGTTCCTTTGTAGTCACTCCAATGTGGGGGACCTGAGGGGCAGTGTCCTAACTTGAGATATGAATGACCAACTCAGACTTTCAAGACTCCTTTAGACAGCAATACATAAATTCCGCAAAAAGTTTGAGTAAAATTGGAGCGTCTCAAATTAGGATTCAGCCCATAGATTCCACTATGAGGGGAACCTACTCAAATCCAACGGGGACGTGGACTAAGAACTCAGCCGAGGGTTTTGCTGCTTTTGGTTGAAACACTTGTTCGCGTTAGCAGCTTTTGAGAGACAACTGGCATGACGAGGCTAATCCGAAGCTAAACCCACTTCTAGTAATTTCTGACAGAGTGGTAGTAAGACCCCTGGACCTTCCAAGTGTAGACCTGCAGATATCTTCCTGGTAAGAGACCATTCTTAGGCACCAACCAAATCAATTTTCAGAGTTGAAGTTGATTGCATCTACTATAAAGTAAGTAGAGGGTACTGCACTAAGAACAGTGTTTAATTTCCACAGCTTAAAGGAAGACAAATACAAATGTGGAGCAAAATGATATCAGAGGTCAGAAAACAATAGGAAACCGTTTAGGGAGGAGAAATAAACACCAGAAAGCTTTTTGTTCCATCAAGTGGAGACTCTGCTAACCTCCTACAATCCACTCGCATAAAAACATTCCTCAAAAAAACATTTAAAACCCAATAACAAAATAACTTATCCATCCATATTCTTCATACCATTCAATCTGGGTAGAGCAATTCATAATTTAATTCCTTTGATTTCAACCAGAAGGCACATCCGTAAGGCTGTAAAAGGAGTAGCAAAGCATTCGGTATGGTTCTCTCCCAACACAAGAAAAGGAAAAATTAGAGGGTGATTATTGCTGCTTTGAGAAAAGCAAAAATGATCCAACTTAAAAACGTGACATCAAGAAGAATCTGAATAATAACAATAATGATAATAATGTTGTGTGAATCGCATGAACAGATGCTTTCAAGCCAGAGAGGAAATCAACTTTGAGTAAATTAAAATTGTTCACTTCTTTCATGTGCTGTGTACAATTTGAAAAGAGTAGTGTGGACTTCCCCCCCTTTCACATAAGAGGCTGGACCTCCGGAGCAACACCATATCCTTTATTATCATCATCATTATCATCATCATCAATGGCTACGGTTTCTACCTTCATTGGAGTGTGTATGTCTCTCTTAGGGCTGGCACTGGGATAGGAGGTGTGGGCGGTCCCAGAGGCAGTGTGTGTGTGTGTGTGTGATTTTAAGAGTAGAAGGTGAGGACGCTCTGGTGGTTGCCTCGTACCAGGAGGAGGGGAGGCAGGTCCTTGGACAGAGTCTCCAGCCAGGACATGTAGAGAGCACTGGATACTGCTCCCTTTCTGGCCAGGGGCATGCTCCTGGAAGAGAGATATTAAGAAGTCATACAGTGTCCTTGGCAAAAGGCACAAGAGAAAGTATAACCTATTGAGAAAAATACCCGGGGGGGGATTCGGGATTGGGTGCATGTCCACGAAAGCGTAGTTGAAATTCACCCTAGGTGTGATGGACCATCACACTACTGTTACCTCACCGATACAGTCCCACTCCCTGGGTAGTTACATAGAGACATCTTCACATAGGCTGACTGTCAATCATGTGACCAGCCGCACCATCCAGTCCCACTTGGATTTTATTGCATTAGTCTGGGTTTCCCTTCAGATCGCACTATCCATTTCAGACCCTTTCAAAATCTCAACCTCGTGCCCCATCCGTGTATCAGCACAAACTCAATCCCACACGCCTACTTCAATAAAGTGCATTATGACTAACAGACAGCATTGACACATCCTATTCCAAACATCCATTAATGAGACACAAAATGGAGGTTCAGTGACACTGAGGACAATGGGCTCCTTCATTATAGTGGTATCAGTACAGTATCAGTGGTGGAGGGGAGCAGTGGTGCTGTGAATAGAATAGCAGGGACTAAAGCAAAACCTAGACAGTTGTGGAGAGAGAATGCAAAGGCAATTAACCCACAGCCCTACTGAAAGAATGCGCGGACTATCGTCTGTGCGTGCGCGGACTATCGTCTGTGCGTGCGCGGACTATCGTCTGTGCGTGCGCGGACTATCGTCTGTGTGTGCACGTGTGTACTATTGTCTGTGTGTCCATAGGAGAGGGAAGGATTAGTGAGGAAGCAGTGGGAGAATGAAATGAGAGGAAAATGGAGAGGGTAAATATAGCAGAGAAAGAAGAGGATGACGAGTGGATTGAGAAAGAGAGGAGCAACAGGTGGACGTTAAGTGGCAGAGAAGTGGGAAAAATGGAGGTAAGGAGAGAAGGTAAGACCTGGGGGTGGATGACAGAGGAGAATGTTTATGGGAGGGCTGCTGGCGTCTCAGTTTACAGGACAGCCAGCTGATTCACTTAGCGCCCATTATTGACAGACACAAGGCCTCCTCCACATCTTCACACTGCCGGTGGTTGCCAGAGGTCAAAGCCATAATGCCCGCACACAGGCAAGTTGCAACACACATTAATAAATGCGCTTACATGACAATGAGGTTGGCTGTGCTCGAATGCTCCTTCAGCAGTTCATTCAGTCTGATCTGACGATTAGTCTGAGAAGAATCAAAACAAAAATACAAGTTAAGTTGCATACACAGGCATTGGGTTACGAGATTACCATCTAAGACTGCAGCCACACTTGGCTGTAAGATAGGCAGATACAGGAGCCCATTCCTCCCCATATAGCTCGTAAAATACATTGGGCACAATACAAAACTCATCGGCTTAGTTCCATTTCATCTCCTAGCATCCTACAGTTAGCCCCTACCACTCCATGTTCACAGATCTGAAAGGACTTGATAGGAATAAGTGATATGGTGATGGCTAGTGGTTAGACTCACCTTGGCCCTGTAGAGCTCCAGCTCATTGTCTGTGATCCTCCAGGGCTCGCTGGCCTTCAGTGCCTCTGCTGTATCCTGCTCCATGTCGTCCTCCTTCAGCCGGTACGGCTCGATCATCTCCTCAAAGGCAGTCACACTTCAACACCACAGGGGATCAAAGGTTGTTAAACCATTGCACAACACACACAGTCAAAAGTTTAGACACCTACTCCTTCAAGGATTTTTCTTTATTTTGACTATTTTCTCCATTGCAGAGTAATATTAAAGACATCAAAACTATGAAATAACACATGGAATTAAAAAAGTGTTAAATCAAAATATATTTTATATTTGAGATTCTTCAAAGTAGCCGCCCCTTGCCTTGATGAAAGCTTTGCGCACACTTGTCATTCTCTCAACCAGCTTCACCTGGAATGCTTTTCCAACAGTCTTGGAGGAGTTCCCACATATGCTGAGCACTTGTTGGCTGCTTTTCCTTCATTCTGCGGTCCAAATCATCCCAAACTATCTCAAATTGGGTTGAGGTCATCTGATGCAGCTCCATCACTTTCCTTCTTGGTCAAATAGCCCATACACAGCCTGAAGGTGTGTTGGGTCATTGTCCTGTTGAAAAATACATGATAGTCCCACTAAGAGCAAACCAGATGGGATGGCGTATCGCTGCAGAATGCTGTGGTAGCCATGCTGGTTAAGTGTGCTTTGAATTCTGAATAAATCACAGACAGTGTCACCAGCAAAGCACCCCCACACCATCAGACCTCCTTCTCCATGCTTCATATTTGGAACTACACATATTTGGAACTACACAACTACACAATATCATACGTTCACCTACTCTGAGTCTCAAAGACACAGCGGTTGGAACCCAAAATCATAAATTTGGACCAAAAGGGCAGATTTCCACCGGTCTAATGTCCATTGCTCGTGTTTCTTGGTCCAAGCAAGCCTCTCCTCCTTATTGGTGTCCTCTAGTAGTGGTTTCTTTGCAGCAATTCGACCATGAAGGCCTGATTCACGCAGTCTCCTCTGAACAGTTGATGTTGAGATGCGTCTGTTACTTGAACTCTGTGAAGCATTTATTTGGGCTGACATTTCTGAGGCTGGTAACTCTAATGAACTTATCCTCTGTAGCAGAGGTAACTCTGGGTCTTCTCTTGTGGTGGTCCTCATGAGAGCCAGTTTTATCATAGCTCTTGATGGTTTTGGGACTGCACATTTTCTGGATTGACTGACCTTTATATCTTAAAGTAATAATGGACTGTCATTTCTCTTTGTTTATTTGAGCTGTTCCTGCCATAATATGGACTTGGTCTTTTACCAAATAGGGCTTTCTTCTGTATACCACCCTTACCTTTGGCTCAAACGCATTAAGATGGAAAGAAATTCCACAAATGAACTTTTAACAAGGCACACCTGTTAATTGAAATGCATTCCAAAGTTGTCATCAAGGCAAAGGCAGGCTACTTTGAAGAATATAAAATATATTTTGATATGTTTAACACTTTTTTGGTCACTACATGATTACATGTGTTATTTCATAGTTTTGAGGTCTTCACTATTATTCTACAATGTAGAAAATAGTAAAAATAAAGAAAAACCCTTGAATGAGTAGTTGTCAACTTTTGACTGGTACTGTACACACACCACAGTAATAAGTTTCATTCAAAATATGTTTCAATTCAAATTACCGCTACTGTATGTTACTATGCACAATAATCTGTTTTCAACTCGTGGAAAACATTGCGGCTTGCAGTTTACATTTGCAATACGCCACTTGAGTGTCCAAAAGGGAATTATCCTATTATCCATATTTGTGAATGTCAATAAAAGGTTTCCTGTAAGTATTTAAGTGCTTGTAGACTTGTTGACTCCCAGCTCAAAGAACACAGTCTGCTTAGTTACTTCACTTTCTTTTTACATACATTTTACAATGACATTTCAATTGAGAACAAATTTGTCAAATGAAAAACGGTTGCCAACCCCCACCCACCTGACAATCTGAGATCTGTCAAAAGGGAGAGTCAATCATGAGAGAAAAACAACATACTTCTCTTTTTTGGGCTTGGTGTTGATGTCTCCCAGTACATTAATGTCGGAGAAGTCTATCCTGAACTTGCTGAGCAGTGTGGCCATCCTGAGGAGGAACAACAACTGTCTGATCAAACACTGAAAAGCCCCTTACATCCACAAGCTTTAGAGAGACTGCAAACACAAGCCACTGAGGGCACGAAGAAGCCATTTTGAAGTATCACAGCAAACAGGTGCAAGCTGTAGTTTATATTTTGTAGGGGGAAAAGCCGTTGTGGCTGTTGAAAGGCTCTCTTTATGACAGTCATTTCCCTAGGCTTTTTTCTTCAAAGACTGGGATAACGTCTCCTCAAAACATCTTCAGCGTCGGCACACGGCTACTACAAACATGGAATGTCTGCGTGAGAACTGCAACTTTTCTTTTTTTTCTTTGTCAAAGGACTTTCATATCAAAGGATACCGGAATCCTCAATGACATGCGGAGAGTTTGGATGGGATATTATTGCAATAAAGAGGTCCAAGTATTGAACAAATGAAGTTCAAGAAAGATTGCTAGCCAGTAGTGAAACTCTGTTCAAATCAGCAAGGAAATGTCCGGTCCTGGTTTTATCAAATGTCTCGTCCTGGTTTTCAAGTAATAAACACACAAAATAAATGAGTTGTGGCACACGCACACTCTCACACGCTAAGATAAAAGGCTTGGGTTGCCAGGAAGGTGGTAATTTTTGCCAACAAAAGGGAGGCAGCTGTGGGGAGACAATAACAGTGAGGGACAGGACATTTTGGACAATAATACTACTGCCATGTGGATTTGTAATATGCAGAACACAGACAGAGAGACAAGAAGAAAAAGAGACAGAGACCCTAACCTGCTTATGTGAAGCGAATGCCACAGACGACGATAAAGCGTTTATATAAAAAGACATGCAGATTTAATGTGGTGATGCAACAACGTGGGTTTAATCCCATAGGGCTGTGCCCATGCCAGTCAGTGTTTTTGGAAGGCACCATTAACACACTGATATTATTCAGCAGTTTTAGAGTGAGTTTGACAGACAGACTTAAATCTAGGCCATTAAGAGAATAGAAAAATGAATAACAAAACTTCTCCCATTATGCATGTAGCATTAGGTGTGTTTTTAATTATAATTTTTAAAAACTTTTATTTAACTAGTTTTCCTCAGAATTTAAGGTTCTTTGTGTGTTTTGTTGTCATTGCATTTCCGCATTAGCCCATGTCAGCAATCTAGCCATGAAGTTAAATGCGGCATTCAGTTATTTCAAGTACTTTCAACTTTCAACACATTGGCATAGGTAGAATAGATCTACAGCAACTGGGACTATCCACTCACGCTCTGCGGTCGTGGTCGATCCTGTTGATCTTGCCTCCGATGAAGACGCGGATCTTGCAGTCATTCCACTTCTTCTTGTTGGTGAGCAGATAGGGGATGAGCAGGGTGAGGCCTGGAAGAGTCACGAGAAAGACAGTCACTCACCATCTGTTTGTGGGACCATGCTGTGGTTTGTTGTTGCTGATGTGCAGAGTTGGGATATCTCTAGAGTCTAAGGCCTAGGTTTCTAGTGTCCTCAAAGCTGCAATGCCCATTTCTGTCCCCATTTCTCAGCCACAGATTGTTGACAACATGTAAACTATATTTAGTCTCCAATTTTTATTGAAAACATATACATTTGTACAGAGAGCATTTGTTGTCTCTAAAATAGATTGTTACAGTTGTTGGTTAGCTAGCACATTTTTGCCATAATAGCATTGACATGAAATCAGTCAAAACACCACAAAACAAGACATGATTTAAAGAACATGATGAAACGAGCCACCTACGTTTCCCCACATGGCAGTTTCTTGTCATTGTTGCTAGCTATCTGGCCATCCAGAATCATAACACACGGGCTTTTGCCCCATTTAAGCGTGGACATTGTTTTCGTGACGTTGTCAGCTAACCCATCTATAGCCTTAAGTGTCTCCCTGCATCCCAGTTATCTACTCTTTCTCCTGAAGTGTGCCTTTGTAACAGTGTAGGTTCCATCCCTCTCTTCGCCCCAACCTGGGCTTGAACCAGGGACCCTTGCACACATCAACAACTGACACCCACCGAAGCATCGTTACCCATCGCGCCACAAAAGCCGCAGCCCTTGCAACACAAGGGGAAACCCTACTTCAAGTCTCAGAGCGAGTGACGTCACTGATTAAAACGCTATTAGCGCGCACCACCGCTAACTAACTAGCCATTTCATATCGGTTACACGGATGAAACAACACATTCAAAAGCATTGGGTTAGTGTGAGCATGGGCTAGACCAGTGTTTCTCAATCCGGGTCCTGGGGACCCAAAGGGGTGCACATTTAAATTCTTGCCATAGCATTACACACCTAATTGAAATCATCAAAAATGATGAGTTGATCATTTGAATCAGCTGTGTAGTGCTAGGGCAAAATTAAAAATGTGGACCAGGATTGAGAAACACTTGGTTAGACGGTTTCCACCATACTTCTATACAAATCATTATCTTTTAAAGGAGAGGGCAGGGAGTGTTTGTCAACTTAAAACTAGGGTATCGAAGCTGCTCTGTAACAGAAACACTAGGCAGTAAGTAATCATATAGCACCCCCTGGTGTTCTGGAGGACCAGACTGAACTCACCACCGTCGTCAAAGAGCCACCACACGTCCACGGTGCCTTTGCCTTGTTTCCTCTTGAACAGCTGACTGGCGTCCAGTAGCCTCTGGTCGGCCACGTTCAACATCTGGGGGCTTTTCTCTGTGGGGCCCAAAAACTGCTTTGTCAGACACTTAGATCAAGACAGGACAGGAAGCTGTATGCTCACTTAGGGAGATGACTTAGGTAGGAATTCCTCTCTGTGTGTGTGACTCAGACTGGGCCCACAATCATAAAGTCTCTAGGATCAGTTTTGTCTTTCAGATCATAATGAACCAGAATATACAGACAAAAGGGGCCTGATCCTAGATCAGCATTGTCTCCTAGTTCATACTTTTTTTTGCCCTGGTCCCAAATATGTTGTTTGTGTGATCTTGCCAACATCTAAAGGTCATTAGCAAGACCTGGGATCAGGCTGTGTGTGATAGAAATCAAAGGAAGTGGGATTTTATGTGTATTTTATCTAACAGTCACAGTACAATGGAAATCTTCTCTGAAGTGGGCTTAGTGGAATGTAAACGGTGTGCAGTCAGTGAGTGTCTATTGTAACATTCCTTTCTCTGCTCTCTGTCTGTGTCTGTCTGTCTGTCTGGGACTTGAATAAGTAGACAGTGATAAAACATCTGTACCTGAAAGCACATGACAAATACACACAGAGAATAGAGAATAGAGAGGGGTAGAACAGAGAGAGGGGTAGAACAGAGAGAGGGGTAGAACAGAGAGAGGGGTAGAACAGAGAGAGGGGTAGAACAGAGAGAGGGGTAGAACAGAGAGAGGGGTAGAACAGAGAGAGGGGTAGAACAGAGAGAGGGGTAGAACAGAGAGAGGGGTAGAACAGAGAGAGGGGTAGAACAGAGAGAGGGGTAGAACAGAGAGAGGGGTAGAACAGAGAGAGGGGTAGAACAGAGAGAGGGGTAGAACAGAGAGAGGGGTAGAACAGAGAGAGGGGTAGAACAGAGAGAGGGGTAGAACAGAGAGAGGGGTAGAACAGAGAGAGGGGTAGAACAGAGAGAGGGGTAGAACAGAGAGAGGGGTAGAACAGAGAGAGGGGTAGAACAGAGAGAGGGGTAGAACAGAGAGAGGGGTAGAACAGAGAGAATAGAGGGATGAGGTAGAAAAAGGGGGAGAGAAAAGCAGACAAACCCCAACAGCAACAGACATGCCTGCCAGAAAGGAAGGGAGAGAGACAGTGACAAAGTACTGAAGACAGTGTCATCTCCGCAGAAAGAGAAGAAACAGGCACTAAAGACCGACAGGAAGTCCAGCAAAGAAAGGATTTAGAGAAAATACAACGTCAGAGCAGACACACACAACGGCGCTTCAGGGACTGCGCTAGAGCTACAGGAAGCCGGAGTGAGTTAGGAGCGGAAAGACAGGAGAAAATAAACATACAGGTTATTCCTAGAGCAGCTACCCGTAACCCAGAGCCAGGCCGCTAGCCCTAACCCAGAGCCAGGCCGCTAGCCCTAACCCAGAGCCAGGCCGCTAGCCCTAACCCAGAGCCAGGCCGCTAGCCCTAACCCAGAGCCAGGCCGCTAGCCCTAACCCAGAGCCAGGCCGCTAGCCCTAACCCAGAGCCAGGCCGCTAGCCCTAACCCAGAGCCAGGCCGCTAGCCCTAACCCAGAGCCAGGCCGCTAGCCCTAACCCAGAGCCAGGCCGCTAGCCCTAACCCAGAGCCAGGCCGCTAGCCCTAACCCAGAGCCAGGCCGCTAGCCCTAACCCAGAGCCAGGCTGCTAGCCCTAACCCAGACAGCTAGCCAGGCAGGAAAGACTTACTCTAAATGACAGAGGAAGACGGTAACAAAGGGTGACAGAGTTTGCGCATGAGTGTGAGAGCAATAGAAACAGAAAGGAAAACCAAACTCAACCAGGTTCCACGGTTCGAAAGCACATGACTGAGAGTGAGAGTAAGAAAAAGATCATTACAATAAGGCAACATGACAGAAAGACAATGTGTGAGGGAAGGGAAAGGGGGATACAGTCAGTTGTACAACTAAATGCATTCAACTGAAATGTGTCTTCCACATTTAACACAACCCCTCTGAATCAGAGAGTGGGTACGTGTGCTGAGCGCGCGAGTGGGTGCGTGAGTGAGTGGGTGAGTGAGTGGGTGAGTGTGCTGAGCGTGCGAGTGAGTGAGTGAGTGGGTGAGTGAGTGGGTACGTGTGCTGAGCGTGCGAGTGGGTGAGTGAGTGAGTGGGTACGTGTGCTGAGCGTGCGAGTGAGTGAGTGGGTGGGTGAGTGAGTGAGTGGGTGAGTGCCGAGCGCGCGTGAGTGAGTGAGTGGGTGGGTGAGTGAGTGGGTACGTGTGCTGAGCGTGCGAGTGGGTGAGTGAGTGAGTGGGTACGTGTGCTGAGCGTGCGAGTGGGTGAGTGAGTGAGTGGGTACGTGTGCTGAGCGCGCAAGTGAGTGAGTGGGTGAGTGAGTGGGTACGTGTGCTGAGCGTGCGAGTGAGTGAGTGGGTGAGTGAGTGGGTGAGTGAGTGGGTGCGTGTGAGTGAGTGAGTGGGTGAGTGAGTGGGTGCGTGTGAGTGAGTGAGTGCGTGCCGAGCGCGTGAGTGAGTAGGTGCGTGCCGAGCGCGTGAGTGTAGTGAGTAGGTGTGAGAGTACATGTGAAAGCAACAGAAAGAGAGAAAAGGAAAGGTAAAGAAACTCAGTAAGGTGGACTGCCTGCCTTTTCTCAACAGCGGCTTCGTTGCGGCTTTGCGTTCATCATCGTCACCTGGATCATGTAAAAACAAAAAAAGATGGAGGGAGAGAGAAAATGAACAAAAATAAAATACAGAGAGAGAAATATGGAAGGGTTAATGTTTTTGTTGCTGTCGCCATGATGGGAAACCCATGGGTCAACAGCCCCACTACAATGAGGGGATTTTTCTGTGGGGGGGGGGGGGGGGGGGGGGGGGGTGTTGGGTGGGGCGCTAAGTCAGTTAATCCCTGCGGCAAACAAAATGGAATGGGCCCCAATGGAAAAGGCATCAGTGGTAACAAACTGTTGGGGTCTCTCAGGGAAGGAACTTCCAACCACAGCAATGGTTAGAAATCCTGGAGTCAGAAAACTCCACTACTGGCTTAGCACTTTTCAGAGTTTTAAGACATTGGTTTAGATGTTTGACTCCTTTAACAGCTACTGGAATAGTCTAAAGACAGATTTGTGTAATCAGTGTTTCTATCCAGGACCCACTCTTTAGTCTAAATCATTAGGTCTAAATCATTTCATTCTGAAGAATTTTGGAGAGGTTCTCTGGTTGTGTCAAAAGTGTAAACGTAATGTACGCAAGTAATCTGAGAAAAATAATGAAGGTTCCGGCATTAGAATTGCTTACTGCTAAGCCGATTATAGATGTCAGATTAATCTTCAACTAGCTGTTTTCGTCACTTGGCACTAAAAGTTCACCATGTAGTACAAACATGTACCTTAGTTGAAGTAGTCAACCGGCATGCACACTAACACCCTCTCTCTCCATCAAACAAGTGCACACTGAAGTATTCACACACACACACACACACACACACACCAGGGTAACATTATAAAACACACACACGCCAGGGTAACATTATAAAACACACACACACACACACACACACACACACACCAGGGTAACATTATAAAGCACACACACACACACACACACCAGGGTAACATTATAAAACACACACACACACACACACACACACACACACCAGGGTAACATTATAAAGCACACACACACACACACACACACACACACACCAGGGTAACATTATAAAACACACACACACACACACACACACACACACACACACACATCAGGGTAACATTATAAAACACACACACACACACACACACACACACGTCAGGGTAACATTATAAAACACACACACACACACACACACACACACACACACACACACACGCCAGGGTAACATTATAAAACACACACACACAACACACAGCTTCAGATGCTCTTCATTATTGACTGTGGGGGGGAATTGAGTGAATCGTGAGAAATGTCACTTCCTCTGTCACTGCACAGGACCAGGGACATGATATTCCCTATGGGAGAAAATAGAATTAAAGTGAAGTTCCCAGCCTGTCCATGCTGCACTGTGGGAACAGTTTCCCTGTTTGTTTGGGGGAAAACACACACATTTTAGTGAAGCAATGTGTGTGTGTGTATTTGGGTTTGTGTGTGTGCATATGCGTCTAAATGCATGAGACGTGTGTGTGCGTACGCGTGTGTAAACAAACAAGGACAGACACACACACACACACACACACACACACACACTGTAGTGAAGCCATCTGTGGGCTGTGGACTAACAAACTGGGCCCAGTGGGAAGGCTGGGGGTCACGGGGTCAGAGGCCACTTCCTCTCTGAGTAGGGCGACTTACAGGGCCGCCCACTCAGTGTATCCTAGTGACTGGCTGGTGAGATATAAGGGAGGCCTTTGAGAGATCTAGAGGGGATAGGGAGTGTGGCGATAAGAATTCTGAAAGCAGTTTACATCCTGACCTCTTTCTCAAGCACGTTCACATTGTGATTTCACAAGAAACCTAGTTCACTTTGGCACAGTATCAGACCATCGAATGTCATCACAAACGCCAGAGTTTCCATACACGCTGACGTGAAGATATGGACAATTAGGTTGAGTAAGAGGGGTGAACCAACCTTACTGCTCCTGAAGAGCTAGTGTTTTCTTCCTGTCCAGCTCTCAGGACCTCCATTAGCTGAAGCAGGTATGTGCGCAAAACCACTGGTGTAGAATCTAAGTAAAAAGGCACTTGACATGTGTTCCTGTTTATGTGGGATACTTTAGAATGATGCCTGTAATGGGAAATATGATGAATTACTTTCCTGTATTTGAGCCTATAATTATCTGCTGAGACTAACTACCTTTGACCTGCTTAACTGCCAGTATCAAATGTCTGCCAGTGTTGAGCCAAGGACACAGTGACAATGTATCTGTGACACTGATTCTGTAGCAGCTGATGTTGTGACTTCTGTCGGTGCTGTGTGATTAATATCAGAGAAGACTCGTTAGACATTCTCTCTGCTTCTGATCTGGAGGCATCTCCATGTTGCAACTTGTAATAAACCGGATCGATTTTTGATTGACATTATCAACGACTGCGCTCCTTTTGGTTCACCTGGAAATTCCCATTACAACTCCTGACCTTTCTGGATGGCTGGGCTGTTCTGGACGCTGGTGGCTTTGGACGAGGGCTTGGATGAGTCTCCGTCAGAGTCCTTCATGTCGATGGACACCACCACATCCTTCATCCCCGACGTCTTCTCCTGCGACGACAGCAGGTCATCTGCAAAACAACAAAGCTAAACTATTAGCCAACTAAAACTGACGTTACCAGATCATCCTGCAAACATGGTGAACAAATTACCTGCGATGCTAAACTATTAGCATAACGCGAACAGAACATCCTGTTAACATTAAAAATAAATGACCTGCAAAGTAGCACGGGCTGAGGGGAAAACAACTTGAGCAAGACTTCATTTTGTGTCCACTAAACACAGAAGTGGCCAGTAACTTAAAATGTAGGTAATTATCTTGATGATGGGGCTATTTGATGGGTGAAAGGCAAACAGTGTGTTTGAAAATGACCGGCGAGCCATTTGGGCCAATTAAGGTGAATTTGGGTGGACTTTTGGCTGCGTAACAAGCCAAGTCAAGTGACTGGACTGAGGAAGATTAATTCAACTGAAAAGTACACAGTTAGGAACTGCTTGGTAATATGATACAGCCACTTCCCACAAACAAGCAAGAACTTGGGCTTAACTTTTTCCTTTAATGCAATTATCCACATGTACTAAGGTTTATTGGTGAAGGAATGGTGCGCGAGTAACACGCCTACTCTTCAACCAAGACGTCATAGAAAAAAAATGGGTTTCAAATACAGGGGAAAGAAAAAGGTCAACCTTCAGGTGAAGATGAATAAGAAGGTTAACAGGGAGTGATCGCGTGGGCCCCAGATGATGAATAAGAAGGTTAACAGGGAGTGATCGCGTGGGCCCCAGATGATGAATAAGAAGGTTAACAGGGAGTGATCGCGTGGGCCCCAGATGATGAATAAGAAGGTTAACAGGGAGTGATCGCGTGGGCCCCAGATGATGAATAAGAAGGTTAACAGGGAGTGATCGCGTGGGCCCCAGATGATGAATAAGAAGGTTAACAGGGAGTGATCGCGTGGGCCCCAGATGATGAATAAGAAGGTTAACAGGGAGTGATCGCGTGGGCCCCAGATGATGAATAAGAAGGTTAACAGGGAGTGATCGCGTGGGCCCCAGATGATGAATAAGAAGGTTAACAGGGAGTGATCGCGTGGGCCCCAGATGATGAATAAGAAGGTTAACAGGGAGTGATCGCGTGGGCCCCAGATGATGAATAAGAAGGTTAACAGGGAGTGATCGCGTGGGCCCCAGATGATGAATAAGAAGGTTAACAGGGAGTGATCGCGTGGGCCCCAGATGATGAATAAGAAGGTTAACAGGGAGTGATCGCGTGGGCCCCAGATGATGAATAAGAAGGTTAACAGGGAGTGATCGCGTGGGCCCCAGATGATGAATAAGAAGGTTAACAGGGAGTGATCGCGTGGGCCCCAGATGATGAATAAGAAGGTTAACAGGGAGTGATCGCGTGGGCCCCAGATGATGAATAAGAAGGTTAACAGGGAGTGATGCGTGGGCCCCAGATGATGAATAAGAAGGTTAACAGGGAGTGATCGCGTGGGCCCCAGATGATGAATAAGAAGGTTAACAGGGAGTGATCGCGTGGGCCCCAGATGATGAATAAGAAGGTTAACAGGGAGTGATCGCGTGGGCCCCAGATGATGAATAAGAAGGTTAACAGGGAGTGATCGCGTGGGCCCCAGATGATGAATAAGAAGGTTAACAGGGAGTGATCGCGTGGGCCCCAGATGATGAATAAGAAGGTTAACAGGGAGTGATCGCGTGGGCCCCAGATGATGAATAAGAAGGTTAACAGGGAGTGATCGCGTGGGCCCCAGATGATGAATAAGAAGGTTAACAGGGAGTGATCGCGTGGGCCCCAGATGATGAATAAGAAGGTTAACAGGGAGTGATCGCGTGGGCCCCAGATGATGAATAAGAAGGTTAACAGGGAGTGATCGCGTGGGCCCCAGATGATGAATAAGAAGGTTAACAGGGAGTGATCGCGTGGGCCCCAGATGATGAATAAGAAGGTTAACAGGGAGTGATCGCGTGGGCCCCAGATGATGAATAAGAAGGTTAACAGGGAGTGATCGCGTGGGCCCCAGATGATGAATAAGAAGGTTAACAGGGAGTGATCGCGTGGGCCCCAGATGATGAATAAGAAGGTTAACAGGGAGTGATCGCGTGGGCCCCAGATGATGAATAAGAAGGTTAACAGGGAGTGATCGCGTGGGCCCCAGATGATGAATAAGAAGGTTAACAGGGAGTGATCGCGTGGGCCCCAGATGATGAATAAGAAGGTTAACAGGGAGTGATCGCGTGGGCCCCAGATGATGAATAAGAAGGTTAACAGGGAGTGATCGCGTGGGCCCCAGATGATGAATAAGAAGGTTAACAGGGAGTGATCGCGTGGGCCCCAGATGATGAATAAGAAGGTTAACAGGGAGTGATCGCGTGGGCCCCAGATGATGAATAAGAAGGTTAACAGGGAGTGATCGCGTGGGCCCCAGATGATGAATAAGAAGGTTAACAGGGAGTGATCGCGTGGGCCCCAGATGATCTTCTAGAATCTGCAGTTGGACTGTGTTTGGAAAGCCAATGTAATAAAACATCCCTTTGAGTTACTTGTTTAATTAAATCTCTCTCTCCAACTGGCGAGAGCCACATTGAGTTAAAGAATCACACATCATTATTGGTTGCTCTCGATTCCCTGTGTAGTCGCAGAACATATTGACATGACGCAGCAAAGCACTGGTGCTAAATTCATATTCTCAATAATAAAATAACGTTTTATGAGGAAACCAATATGAGACAAGCTGATGAGATTATTCGTTTGGCAAGGGAGTGTTTTAGCATGTGTGTGTGTGTGGGTGGGTAAGAGTATCATGTCATTTGGTACAAAAGTGTTACTGTGTGTGTGTGTGTGTGTGTGTGTGTGTGTGTACACCTTGTTCTGAGATGTGGGACACGTCCAGACCCTCCTTCAGTCTGAGGACCACGGCACCATACTGATAGTCAAAAGCATCACTGAAAAACAAACAGAAAGAAACACGCGCTGTTGGCATTTCACAGGAAGCCGCTTGACACAGAACTGGGCCTGGCTCTGTGTTTACGTGTATAACACACTACATTAAAACCTGTACTTTTCCACTTGGACAAAACACACTAACCAGGCTAACGCAAACAAACAAGCTAAGGACTCAGGCCACAATGAATGGTTTCAAAGGACAAAGCGAAATGCCTTACTGGTAGAGGTGGGAACTCCATGATGATGTGAAAACTGGCAGCCAGACTTCACCCAATTAATAATACTTTGATGTCTATAGGTGAATCTAGCATAAATTGAAAACTAAAGAGCACATTCCTATAAGTATTAGCGTAGCTTTTAATATACTGTGGCTGAACCATCTCTAACTTTCCAATCTAATACAAAAATTCCTCCACTTTACACCAGGAACTAATTCAACCTAAATCCATTGGTTTTAATACCTACGTGACTCTGATTAAGTTGTTAAAGGTTTTCAGAAGTCCAAGCTGTGTGTGTGTGTGAGAGATAGAGAGATATATTATTCTACTCCATATAAGCTACTTTGGTTGCGTGTCAAAGCTTGTCATCTTCACAACCCATCACATGTTCATGTGCTTTAAAACAGCGAGGCCCCCGCTGACTCACTGGATCATCTGGATGTAGGTCTCAACGTTCATCATGTCTCCGTCCTTCCAGTCGTTCTTGAAGCCAATCACCAGAGTGTTGGGCCTCAGACGACCAAGCCCAGCCGCCTTGAGAAAACACAGGTCAGAACAAGCTAAAGAAACCACTAAATAAATCACGGTCAGGAGTTTAACCCTCCTCTTCCCCCCCAAGTGACACTACAGAGCCTGGTTCGTTCCCAGGCTGTGTCACAACCGGCTGTGATCGGGAGTACCATTGGGCGGCGCACAATTCACCCAGCGTCGTCCGGGTTGGGGGGGGGGGCATAGGCCGTCATTGTAACTAAGAATTTGTTCTTAACTGACTTGCCTAGTCAAATAAAATATACATTTCACACAGTGCTGCATCTACCAAAAACCAGGTCACGCAATCGCTTTCAAGCATAAAAAGTCTGGTTGGCAGGCAATCCTATCAAAGAGCACCATCGGCGTCAGGGTCAATTCGATCTCGATCCATGGCCATCATTAATTCTAGTTTTCAGTGTCAATTGACAATTCCATGGAGTTGAACTGGAGTTGACTCCAATGCTCACTACCGTGGGTTTCAATATATTTTCATGCACTTTGACTGAATGTAATTGAACTTTAGGATAAATAATGACAACTTTGTACAAGGTCAAAGGCTTGTGTTTCAAGGGCAACTAGAGTAGGGTGGCAGGTGGCCTAGAGGTTAGAGCGCTGGGCCAGTAACTGAAAGGTTGCCCGTTTGAATCCCCAAACCGACAAGGTGAATTATCTGTCATTCTGCCCTTGAGCAAGGCCGTTAACCACCCACACCTCTGTTTCGGTTGGATCTCGTGTCAAATTGATGATAAAAATACCTTTAATTCAAATAGAACTAAAATAACTTCACAATTTATGTACTTGAAATTACAGCCCACTTAACTTCTATGGCTTGGTCCACTACCAAGAACTAACGTTTGTCTGTTCTCACCTGTAGCAGATACTGGGTGCCCTCCCGAATGTCCTCAGCGAACACGGGTGTGTAGAATGCCTTGGTCTCGTTCTTCATCAGCCAGCGCTGGTAACGTGTCTGGTCATTGGACAGCTCTTTGAAGTTGGGCCTTCTGGAGCCCTGCGAACACAACACAAAGAAAATAGAGTCACGCTAAAGGCTAAGTGTAGTATTTAGTAACTCTAGAACCAGTTCCACCTTGCAGTCAAATCACAGGTGGATATATTTAGGCTACCAATTATCGTTAGAAAAGGTTCTCAAGTTGTCCTGAAAAAAGCACTAATTCAAATAATCACTCTTAAAAACGCCTATCCATGGAGTCTTGCTTATATCTAAAGAGGGGCATCAGCGTAAGAAGCAGCCCTAAGCCAGAAAAGGTACCGCCATTATGAGTGAATGTTTTCACTGTTGGCTGGTGTCGTTGTACTTGCACTTTTTTTGCAATAGAGAGAGTGAGTGTGTGTGTGTGAGAGAGTAAGCAAGCAAGACAAAGAGAGGGCACTATATTCCGCAGTGCGCCCAGTGGACTTGGAGGGATATCCTGCTTATGGAGTGGCACGCCACGTTATTTACAACCGCTAAGCTAAAAACCGCTCCTCGCTCAAAAAAATTTAATAAATGCCCCTCAAATTCACTCCATTCATTAAAATCACCATTTAATCAACACCCATCTATTTTTGTGACTACCTGGACCTACCATTTGGTTTCGAAGTATTGAAACCAAACCACATGATTTGAATGAAAAGTATTTTAATAAACATGAAAAGGTGAATGTCATATTAAACAGCATATAAACACTGTAAATAGGTCAGGAGCCAGACAGGGAGCATAAGGAATGAAAATGAATTATTTAGGCTATATTATTTCAAGGCTATAGCCTACAAAGAAATACATTGTGAAGCATTTTCAAGTGCGACACTAGGCTGGTAGGGAGGGACATAAAGCACTCAGCATTTAAACAACATTTCGTTGTATTAAATCATTAGTCTATAAATTGCACATATAGGCTGTGACTTACTTAGAATGAAATACAAATGAATCTAAAAATGCCTTATTAGGCTTGGTCTGAATATATTTTTAGAAACACCAGTTTGGCCAGAGTCTGTGGCTTCAGGCTCGTGCCTGGAGAGCAGGCCGGCAGCAGAGAATATCCTCTCCCTGCTTGCAGAGCTACTGGGAATGCTGAACAACCTTTAGGCCACTCTTGCCAGGCTGGGCAGAGATGCAGAGTTGTTTTACTTATTTTTTCTCTCTATAGGTAGGCCTAAAAAGTTCAAAACGTAAAGCTCCTTGAAACTGGGAATATGCCGGCCCTATTGAACCAACATCAATTATGGCCTACTGTATAACAAAAATGAACACAACTTAAGAGAGCAGATTTTTTGTTTATAAGTACTTTGCTACAATGACACATTTAGCTAGCTACCCACCTCGTTCCTCTCTGTTAGCATGTGCACCATCATGCTTTCAGGATACAGGTCTTTTCAGATTCTACAATGATTCTTTAGTTGTGGACACTACATCACCACACTCCCTCTCTTGCTCTTGGTCCTCCTCATCTTTGTAAGACACCTTGATTTTTGCACCTGTGTGTTTTATCAGTTTCTTTATGAAAGTATTTAGCAAACTCCATGACAGTAGCTAAAGTAGCTATAGCAGCACAAGTAAACTACAAATGCATGCTGGGCCAGGCATGCTCTGAGCTCGTGAAGTGGGCGCTACTGGAGAGAAGTTGGAGTGGCCAATAAGCCCGACGCTCCAGCCTCTGGGAATCTCGCTCCAGTCAAATTTGGCACGCTCCACTGACACTCTGGTGGAGGCAAATTGATTAAGGCCAGAGACTTTTCGCTGCTATTGACAGTAGAGCGTCAGTAAAGTGCCTTTTCACATTGTGGGCACAGCGCAGGGACGATTACATCAGCCCAGTCGTCACACCGTCTTACTGGACCGGTCATTTTATTGCCCCCAGGTGAGGGATTTAGATTTAAAAAGTAGCTAAAAGTCGTAAATACAAAAAAACTAAATGGGAGCAATGACTCACTCAACAGGAAATGTGGATTTTAAAAGTAAACAGGGGACAAATAAGAGCAACACAGGAGTCCAGAACAACACAGGAGCCACTGTGTTCGGTTTCCTGTAAATCGGTTCTAATGGTCTTCATGGGAGTTAATACAGCACTTAGTTACCTGCAGTCAACAAGAAGTAATTATGACATTGCATTGAGATTGTTCATCTATGGCTCAATGGACCCCATGAGACAAGTGAAAAACTATGAAATGGAGCCCACACTGTGCCATGGTACAGTTATGGGATGGAGCCAAAATGGCCTCCGGTTGGGCGACGTCTCTGGTTACTCACCGTGCGAACATGGCCGCAGATCATCAGGCCCACATTCTTGGTGAAAGCATGGACCAGGTGGAGCAGAGCCGGACGCGAGTTGGGGTAGCCCGTCATCACCAAGCACTGAGGTCTGTTATAAAACAAGATCAAAACGGAGTTAGCATGGATGTTAGCTAAATGCTAACAGTAAGTGGCGCACAAATTAACACAAAGACCTAAGAGTGGTCTTCCGGAGAGCAACTGGCTTTTGGTTCCAAGCCTTTGCTCCAACACTGATTCTACAAGTTCTGAGGAGCAGCGGATCAGGCGTGCTAGAGCAGCGCTGAGACAAAAGCGTGCTCCCAGTAGCTCTCTAGGTGGGTTGACCAACAGCCACCGCTGGCTTAACCCTTTTGACTTTTTTTTTTTGCTAGGTCACATGCACACAGTACTTAATGCTTCATCTCACACCGTGTCTTCTCATGACCTTGAGAGAAGACGTCGTCATATCCTCGATGAGGAATGAAAACAGACCGAGAGCTCCAGAGTAGCGCACATCAAAGCAAATATGTTAAGCACATGGGATTAGGGGAGCCAGGAAGGGGGGGAGAAAAGGCCAGGAGTAACATGTTTGAATTCTGACGACAATGTCAGACACTCCCCAATCCCTCGCCAGCCGGCTAATTGCCATTGGAACGCTTCCAGGGCAAACAGCGCAGTCCGAATAGCATCTGTAGCGCCTCGTACAGTCCACGTGAGAGCGATTGAACAATAAAGCGCAAGATTGTGTTGTGGCTCGGACAACGAACGATTCATCTGGTTTAGCTCTACTGAAGCACTTTTCCTATATCAGTTTCTGAACGAGATCCACTGGGTATGCTTGATTAAACTCCAGGTAAGTTTAATCAAGCATCACTAGAATGACAGTACTAAAGCATCACATATCTAGTTAGCTAGATAAAAAGGCTCAATAAACGTGGAATCATTCTAACAGAGGCCACTGCACAGTAGACCATAGTTGAGAAACGCAGTTCTATACCGATACCCTAATCCCCATGCTCTCTACCGTGGCTAGATAATGACCGATGCTAGGTTTCAGAGAATAGATGGTTTAGTCTAGCTCCTTTGTACTGAAAATAGATGGTTTAGTTTAGCTCCTTTGTCCTGAGGCGAGGGAGTGTGAAGGATGCCAATCATATGCCATTGTTGTCCCAGGTGTGCAGTTACACAACCCTCTCCAGGGGGGTGTGTCGTGCCGAGACCAAGAGAGGGCTCTGGCTGCAGCCTGACTCGACAAACAGCAGTTTCCTCCCCTGCTACCCCGTCTGCAGCCTGAGCTGATCTATAAGTCACAGTGAGCATGCGTTAGGGACGACTCGCTAAGCAGCATCGAACGGTAATTAAGTGAAGGATTCGTCATTAATCAAATTTGCCAATCAGATACTTTTAGAACTAACAGGGCAACAGCCTTTATGACAATGTGAATGATAGAGATTTCCTGAATACGATACATTTTACCCAGTAAATATTTAACAAGTAACATAATGAAACTTAAACACCGGGACGGGCGCTGGTGGTGAAAATTAGGTGGTTTAGTGACTAAAGAATCTAGCCTTTCGGGCTCACGAGTGAAGCAGCGGTCTAAGGCACTGCATCTCAGTACAACAGGTGTCACTGCAGTCCCTGGTTCGAATCCAGGCTGTATCACATCAGGGCGTGATTGGGAGTCCCAAATGGCGGCGCACAATTGGCCCAGCGTTGTCCATGTTTGGCCGGGTTAGGCCATCATTGTAAATAAGAATTTGTTCTTAACTGACTTGCCTAGTTAAATAAAGGTTAAATAAATACGGCGAGCGCATTTTGAAGACGAGACATACCTTTCCTTTGGTCTAAGAAGTGAAAGCGTGTGTATATGGGTTCTGTACAGTACCGGAAGTTCTTGATGTGGTCCTCAACACTGCTGAGATGCAGACTGTGGGTCAGGGCCTGGTGGTATGTCAGAGCCTGAGTGGAAGAGCCCCAGTTCACATCTGGAAGACAGGACAAACAGTCACATTCTGGAGTCAGGACCCTGTATGGGTGGCCATTAAGACGGTCAGGCCACTGGGGCAACTTCCATGCAGTGTGGGACTCAGTAGGGATGCTGTGTACGTGTGTGTGTGTGTGTATAGAGCTGTGTGAAGCTGTGACTCACAGTGTGTAAATCTGTGATGGAGAGCATTTGTGTATTAGAGATGCGTGTCAAACAGTGTGTGAAGCCATGTGTGTATTTGTGGGTTCATACAAAGCCTCTCTGTAGATGTCTATATTGGTGTCTGGTGCTCTGCTGGGGTTTCTAGCGCAGGTCAGGTGTGTTTACCCAGAGGTCCCATATGGGGCCTTCCTATCATCTGGGGACCCAGATAGCCATCTGAGCCCTGTGGGGACCTCCACAGCCAGACCAGAGAGGCTGAGCACCAACACAGGCGAGGGCATGTAACAGCATGTAGCTGGTCCCCCACCTGCTGCACCCTCCCAGCTCTAGACATTTCAAAAAGGCCCCCATTTAATGTCACAGTGCCTTGCGTGGGCGGTAAGCTTAACAGAACGAGCCAGCCCTCTGGCAAATCACCATAGAAACACCGGAGGGAAAGTCTCTTCATGTACTAGATAATGTCATAGAAGGAACAAAAAGTTGTTCCGAAATCCATATGCTAATTAACAGAAAATCTAAGTTTCCCACAAAAACATTTTCTAACCTGCAAATATAGCCACAAGCCACTCTCATATTGTGAATAGCCAGCTCATTTCGGTTGGATTCAGCCAGTTTCCACAACCCTGCGTTTTGCTATAAATACATTTAAACCGTGTTGGCCTGGGCTGCACTGCAGCAGAGGGTGCATAACAAACACCTCATTGTGATGCAAATACTTACCACGTCACCAAAATACATATGTGCATCAGCAATAAAATAACTTGAAATAGCAATATTGGGACCTGATTCACATTGTGTTCAAAGCATCTTTGGGCATCAAGGGACTGACTTCCAGTGCACTGTGCTAATGTGGCTTCATCATAGAGGTTGACATTTCAGCGGAATCAAAAGAACTAGGCAATTATTTACGTTAAGTGGTAAAAGCGTAATTTACATCGATTGACCTTCAATAGGACCCCTTTCGGGAAATATTTTTTGTAGGCTAATTCATAAAGTAAAATAACCGATAATCCACATCAACGATAATCCACATCAAGTTTCACAATGAGCACCTATCTTGGCAAAATAACACTAGTCGCCGTTGAGGCAATCCAAGATGGCCGACTTGGCCTGTTGACAAGTCACTCACCAGGCTTCTTGTAGCTCACGTAGATGTAGAGGCCCATGACAATGACGTTGGTCATCAAGGCTGCCCACCAGTTGATGACGAACATGACCACGCAGCACAGCACGGCTCCGGCCAGGGACACCCACATGTTGTAGTACTTGAAGCTGGGGCGCCATCCTAGGGTTCAGCGAAACGTTAGGTGGACTCCCTTAGAAGGACCCTCATAAAATGCACTTGGGGGGGGGGGGGGTCAGCCATACCAAGGGGTGACAGCATATGACATTTGTCCTTCTTGTAAAAGACAGAGGGGCTGGAATGGGTTATATAACCAAATTTAAGGAAGAAAATGTGAACTTGAACAGAGGTAGAATCCAAAAGGTTAGATCAAATCTGCCCCTCATGTCTATGAAGAGCCAGTGACTATGGCGAGCCGCTTACCATAGCTGAAAGCTCTTGTTCATTTACGACTTGCATTACGTCTTCACATACATGGTTTTAGTGAAATTACTGAATCATTAAAAAAAACAAATGGGAGGCGGCTTAATATGGCAATGTCACTGAATGAATAAAAGCATGGATATGCACTTGGATTAAAAATGGAGTTAAAAATCAGAGTTAGCAACCAGTTAGAATATTGTAAGAGAATGTTACATCCACGGCTACTGGATACCCGTTTATTGGGTACTAAAGACACTAGACCAGTGGGAGTTTAGTAAACTGGAACAATGGGGCACAGTTTGACTGTGTGCACGGTTACACAATGACAAAAACTACAACAAAAACACAGGACCTAAAGGGTACATTGTTTGTGACGTCATTCTTTGCCACATTACTGTTTTTACATGCAGTCATGGGAGAGCGACAACGGGCTAGAGCCAGAAAAGAAGGCATTAGACATTGCCAGTTTGAGAGTTTCCAGAGGTGAGAAGCCAAGTGTCTATTACCTTGCCTTTGGTGAGTCATGTACCCTTTAAGTCTGTGTAATTGAATGGTCTGTGCGGACAATGTCAGAATTAGATATCAACTCTACCTTCTGTTCTCCTAGGGTTTTTTGGTATTAAGGGAAAAACAAACGACACTTTATACAACGACTGCTGAACGATACAACAGGTTAAAAATATCACATTGAAAATGGTTAATCTGTTTCTTCCATCATGACTAAAGCATAAGTGATTTCGACTAGGCATTTCTTGACACCGTTAGACTGACAGTTGAAACTGAGTGGACAGCGTCCATCTTTGACCAAGCGAGTGATAATTAATGACACTGTCCCATTATGCCCAAGCTAGCTTCAGTACTAAACGCCATCCTCTGGAGGTTTGACCTCCACACAAATCAGCTAGCTTCAGTACTAAACCCCATCCTCTGGAGGTTTGACCTCCACACAAATCAATCAGACAAGGGTGAAATCCAAAATACAGAATGTGTTACATTGAATAATAAAGAGCAGCACGTTGCTTTTCAACAGTATTGTTTTTAGCCAAGTACAGTATCAATTGCATAATATTGCGTGTGTATTATGAGTCATTGAGACATTCCCATTTATTCCAAACTACTTTCCTAAGATAAAGATCGCAGTAGCCATTATTTAATAAAACAAGTCGCCGGATATGAAAATGTTCAGATAGCTTAAGTAATGACATGCCTGAGTTATTTGGGAATGGCAAAGATAGATAAGACTCTATGCAACACATACCACTGGTGCCATGCATATTAAACAAGTCCTATTCACTGAGAATCAGAGTTAGGACTACCCCACCTCCCTCCACAATGTCAAAAGAGTCTGCCTTCAAGATGATTTGTCAGTTCCTATACAGGCCGTCATAGAATGGCTGTGCCTAGCTTCTAGGAAGACCGGCCATGGAGTGCTGTGTAAGTGTAAACAAATGTTATTTGTAATTATATAGTTGACATCAGTTTAAAAGGTATTCCTGGATGAGCCATTAAATGTGAACCTAAAAAAAATAAAAAAAACACTCCACTGGGTATGATGTCTTCTCCATGTGGCTAGCCTCTATAGTAAATGGAACGACAACTTGTGAGCCACCATTGCATAACTGCATTGAAGTGGTTTAAAGGGATGACTATTGTATGCCTTGTACTGGAAGTAATTAGTGTGGAAGTCCTATCATTTCCTATTAAATCAAGTATTTAAGCCAAAAGGACTTGTGACCAATGACTTAAGTTAAGACTCATGACTTTACTCTTAAAGAGGAAATCAGCAGTTGAAACATTTAAAGCGTTCTTCCCACCCGTTTCGGTAAAAAGCTGCCCCCCCCAAAAAAAGGATTTAACAACTGCAGATTGCCCCTTTAACTAGCAAATCTAGGAGGTTTCTTCAGCAAAGTACAATATTTGTATTTGTGGCTATAGTCAGGACCTTTGTGGCAGTTTTTTGTCGTATTAAACTTCCGGTCTTCCTGCATATATATAACTTCTCCACAGGAAATGAGGCCTTACCTGGCGAGTTGGCCAGAGAGGCCTTACCTGGCGAGTTGGCCAGAGAGGCCTTACCTGGCGAGTTGGCCAGAGAGGCCTTACCTGGCGAGTTGGCCAGAGAGGCCTTACCTGGCGAGTTGGCCAGAGAGGCCTTACCTGGCGAGTTGGCCAGAGAGGCGTGGAACACAGAGAAGTTGATGAGAGCATAGGAGGCCAGGAAGAAGTTGGAGATGATGGGAGCGATAACGTTCAACTGGGCTAAAATGAAACAAAAACATGGCTGTTTAGATTAGCATTTTATATATGTTCATTGGCAACTGTCCATAGACATTCAATAGTGCTCTTTAGGTAATTGGCAGTCCCAAACAGGACAGAACTATACTACTGAATGTCACACTACAGACACATTCCTGACACACTACAGAATTTTGTATTGTGAATAACAGTGTTGTCATTCGATGCAGAAACCTGGATAGCGTACTACGTACCAATAAGGATGAAGGCTAGAGCGATGCAAAACGTGAGGATGTAGCCGCGGAGGGGCTCGTTGTTCTTGCCGTAGCCCTTGGCAAACATCTCCAGGCCAGGGTAGATGTTGTCTTTGCATAAAGCCTGGAGAAGGAACAAAATCATTGGAATTGGACACTGCTATACTAATCAGCGGATAGGACACTAGATGACGAAGGAACATTGGGATACGAGATCACAATCTTGCCTTTTATCTGCGTCTATGGGACAGTAACTAACATAACAATGTTAGTATTTCATACAGTATGGATAGTATAAGCATAAACTGACTAGCAGGGATAGAGGAGAGAAGTGGTATCTGGGGAGGGTAGTCTAAGGACTTACCTGGAATACTTTGGGGGCGCTGACCAGAGAGGCCAGGGCAGAGGACAGAGTGGCGGAGAAGATCCCGGCGGTGATGATGGGTCCGAAACCAGACACGATGCTCATGACCTGAGGAAAAAGCATGTGAAAGGTTAAATGGCAGAGTTCATACGTTTCTTCAACAGCTTATGTCCCACCCGGGATGAAGAGGACCAAGTACGTTTTTTCAAGTTCCCCTCACTACTGTTGGATTCTGGGATAAACTTGGAAAATTGCTATCCTAGAGACATGATACATCAGAAGTAAAGCTATAGTATCTGAGGGGTGATAGAGACTGGTTTTTACATCAGAAGTTAATGGTTATCTGTAAGAGCCAGATGGCTTTGGAATGTGCTGAGTAGACGGGAGGAAGTCACAAGATTGCTATAGGGGATACGGGTGGAGGTCTTTGGATTAGGCATCAAGGGGGTTGAGGTCAGGTCAGATCCCCTTAAGGGAGAAGGAATGGTTTATTACCCTATCACTTCGTCTTCCTGTCGAACCATGAAAGATGTAAGGATTGGAGAGAAGGAGGAGTGCCTAAATTGGAGTATATATATACACTTGTTGTGGTGGAAACATGTTTTGTCTGAATGCAGCTGTATTGACCCTTTGGGAATAATTAAACTTGGTTAAGCTTCCATAGTGTCCTTAGAGTTTTTTTTACTCTGAGAATGAGAACCTAACACTACTCAACTGTTGATATTGCTACAAAATGGCTGCCGTTCTAGGTGGGACACGGCATACAATCAGACATACCTGGAAGTCGTTCTGGAGTCCATATCTGCAGTTATACAGGCCTTTGTCACTCTTGCAGGAGGAGAAGTCGTAGCCGAACTTGCAGGCGGCGTCGGTGCAGTTGGCCATGATCTGGGCGCTGTGAGTGTCATTGTCGTTTCCTGTTGCGTCTCTCACGATGCATGAGCCTTTAATGAAAAATACAAAATGTCAAACTTTGTCTCTGTAATATTTATTTGGTCTTGTTAGGGGCGAATACCACATACCAGTAGAAATTGCAACACCCAGGTAGACAATACCAGTGATAAGAATGGCCAAGAGTGTTCCTCTTGGGATGGCCAGTTGTGGGTCCTGTGAATATAAATAAATACTTAGTCTCCAACATTGATTTCATATCAAGTCCCACCACACACACACACACACACACACACACACACACACACACGGCTTTTAAATCAAGACAATATAGGAGTTCCATTGATTGTATATGAATTGAGGTTAGTCTTTTGCTTGTTTGTGATTTTGTTTAAACAATGACCTGGGGTTCTTACAGAAAGGTCTCCTGAGATGTTGGCACCGGCCAGAATGCCAGTGGCTGCAGGGAAGAATATGGCAAAGACTGAGAAAAACGATTCTGTGCCCCGGAAGTCCGGACCCATGTTCTCCATCATAATCCCACCTTAGAGCAAGAGGGGGGGGGGGGGGGTTAAGCAAAACTGAGAGAATGCTGACAAAGCAAGCAGTGCGTATGTTAGGACAGTCAGACTCGATCTCAGAGCTGGGAATCAGGCCGCAAAGTCAATTTCAAATAATCCAATTGGTTTGGTTTTGTGATTTCAGAAAAAACATCTCTGGCACAATTTTAGCCAGTGCTCATACAGAGCTCATGACTTCAGAGAAAAATACATTCATTCAGAATTATTATAGGTCCACAATCCAACCGCCGCTAATGTGTCAATCTAATTGTCTTTGACAGTCTTCAATTTTGTTTGACAGTCATGTCAGTTTGTGTTATGTAAAGGGAGAACCAAAGGCGTCGTACTGTCGTAGCCGAAGAAGCCCTGCGACTCCTTGGACTGGAGGGGGATGAAGGAGCCAATGAAGTAGTTAAAGATGGCTGTGATCAGAACGACCAGCAGGAAAATCTGAGCCTGTGGACAGAATGAACATATGGACAGGTTAGCTCGACTTTCACCACACCTCCCAACTACAACTAGCACTAGTCACATGCATTAAATCTAGCCAACTGCACATCAGTCTGCATTCACTCAGTCTGGAAGGAATTCTGCCTACTTGAGGCTCGACATCAGAGACAAGTTGCAGTTCAATATCACCTTATCCTGTTTGGGATAGGGGCAGTATTTTCACGGCCGGATAAAAAACGTACCCGATTTAATCTGGTTACTACTCCTGCCCAGAAACTAGAATATGCATATAATTAGTAGATTTGGAAAAAAAAAACTCTAAAGTTTCTAAAATTGTTTGAATGGTGTCTGAGTATAACAGAACTCATATGGCAGGCCAAAACCTGAGAAGATTCCATACAGGAAGTGCCCTGTCTGACAATTTGTTGTCCTTCTGTAGCATCTCTATCGAAAATACAGCATCTGTGCTGTAACGTGACATTTTCTAAGGCTTCCATTGGCTCTCAGAAGGCGCCAGAAAGTGTAATGGGGTGTCTGCTGTCTCTGGGCGAAGAACAGCAGGATAATTTGTTAGTGGTCAGCCTGGGAACAGTGACACTGGAGATGCGCGTCCATGAGACTACTCCATTTTTTTCTTTCAGCCTTTGAATGAATACATCGCCTGGTTGGAATATTATGGCTATTTTACGAGAAAAATAGCATAAAAATTGATTTTAAACAGCGTTTGACATGCTTCGAAGTACGGTAATGGAATATTTAGAATTTTTTTGTCACGAAATGCGCTCGCGCATCACCCTTCGGATAGTGACTTGAACGCACGAACAGAACGGAGATATTTGAATATAACTATGGATTATTTGGAACCAAAACAACCTTTATGGTTGAAGTAGAAGTCCTGGGAGTGCATTCTGACGAAGAACAGCAAAGGTAATCCAATTTTTGTAATAGTAATTCTGAGTTTAGTGAGCACCAAACTTGGTGGGTGTCAAATTAGCTAGCCTGTGATGGCCGAGCTATCTTCTCAAAATATTGCAAAATGCGCTTTCGCCGAAAAGCTATTTTAAAATCTGACACCGCGATTGCATAAAGGAGTTGTGTTTTTTGTGAACGTCTATCATGAGTAATTTAGTAAATTCACCGGACGTTTGCGGTGGGTATGCTAGTTCTGAACATCACATGCTAATGTAAAAAGCTGGTTTTTGATATAAATGTGAACTTGAACAAAATATGCATGTATTGTATAACAATGTCCTAGGAGAGTCATCTGATGAAGATCATCAAAAGGTTTGTGCTGCATTTAGCTGTGGTTTTGGTTTTTGTGACATATATGCTTGCTTTGAAAATGGCTGTGTGATTATTTTTGGCAGGGTACTCTCCTGACATAATCTAATGTTTTGCTTTCGCTGTAAAGCCTTTTTGAAATCGGACAATGTGGTTAGATTAACGAGAGTCTTGTCTTTAAAATGGTGTAAAATAGTCATATGTTTGAGAAATTGAAGTTATAGCATTTTTGAGGTATTTGTATTTTGCGCCACGCTCTACCATTGGATATTTTTGAGGCATTCCGCTAGCGGAACGTCTGTCCCTAAAAGATTAAGTTCTAGATAGTCGTAGTTTGAGAGCTCTATTCAATCAAACATAGTATGTTATCTTACCTTGGCCTCCCATTCCATTCCTGCCACGGAGATACCCAGGAGAAGGATGACTGTGATGGTTCCGACGATTCGGATGTCATTGATTTCATCAGTCATGATGCAATCCACGCTCTGTGAGAAATTACAGGAGAATATGAACTTCACTGTCAGGCCAAGAGGTAGGAGAAATCCTCAAATTCATCCCTGGCTTTCCGCTGCTCAGATACTTTGCGATAATGGCCATTTGAAAAAGCATTGCAAATATTTTGCTAAAGTTATTTTCAACAGGTTTACAATTTAATACTTAACTCACAAAATAGAATGTACAATGCAACATACAGTAATGCCAAGAGTGTGCAAAGCTGTCATCAAGGCAAAGGGTGGCTACTTTGAAGAATCTCAAATATATTTTGATTTATTTTACACTTTTTTGGTTACTACATGATTCCATGTGTGTTACTTCATAGTTTTGATGTCTTCACTATTATTCCACAATGTAGAAAATAGTAAAAATAAAGAAAAACTCTTGAATAAGTAGGTGTGTCCAAAATGACTGGCACTGTACATTAAGCAACCACTTTTAGAAAGGCCCAAAACATCGGACCTCATTTTATTACAGAGCACCACTAAAACAAATTTAATTCTGATGAACAGAGAACATTAACCTCGAATACATTTCATGCTGCTTAGAACTGACGCCAATGGCATGCTTCAATCAGCAAAGCGCAAAACAACTACCCTTGTCTGTGACTAAGGACTGACCAAATAGGCCATGATTGTACCGCACCAATCCTTGGTTAAACTACTTGAAAGACCTCGGAAGGAGACGAGTCATTATTATGAATTTTGCATGAGCCAAATCTTAAAAATAGCGTGGGTTTTCAGTCGTCCTTGCAAACAACATTGAACAACATCATGAGAACCAAAGCCCAATTAGATTAGGCTTATTGCAGATGTTGAAACACTGTTTCAAATGGTAGACTCGGTCAACATGGACTAAATTAATCAGCAAAACCTTCTGAACCAAAGATGTCCCCAGAAAAAGCAATTAAAAAATGC
Organism: Salmo trutta; assembly: GCF_901001165.1. Taxonomy (NCBI): domain Eukaryota; kingdom Metazoa; phylum Chordata; class Actinopteri; order Salmoniformes; family Salmonidae; genus Salmo; species Salmo trutta. Next base: position 39,869,368 of record NC_042979.1, read on the forward strand.
CTAAAAGAAAGTATTGAAAGAGGGAAAGAAACGTAACCGTCGATGACGACATGGGGAAATATTCAGTGACTTACCACAAGGAGCTCCACGACGGTTTCGGCAAAGCCCACCACGTACATGGCGACGGCCACAGCGTTGGCAAAGGCGAAGATCAAACCGATGGAGCCGCCAAACTCTGGGCCCAAACTTCTTGAGATCAAATAGTACGCCCCTCCTGACAGACAGACAGATGGACATAGCATTTAAAACTGGGTTTCATTTAATGTCTCTCATAAAAAAGGTTAAACACAAATCGTTTAATCAAATAACTGTCATATGTAGGCTAGCCTATTGCATTTTCCTACATTAGTTAAACCTTCGCTGCAGTGCAGCACACTCCTCTCAATGACACGCTTAAACCCACATATCAGCTGAAATGAGAGTGGAGATGGTAGAGTAGCTCCAAGATAGGAGACAAAATTAATTGACACATTTAGCTGCCCGATGAGTTCGTAGTGCGACAGGCTGAGCAGTGTCCCTCGTTGAGCTCTCTTTATGCCACGTCTCTGCTGACAGCTTTGGAGAGCACTTCAGGTGCTCCTACATACACGAGTGAGGGACAAGACAAAGGCAGGAACCAAAACGACTCATCTCTGAGGGCATGAGTAGGTAGAGAAATTCTTGTGGGATCATGCTTGATTTTTTTGCTGGTTCTTTTCGTTCCACTTAAATCAAGTACACTCAAGCATCAAAGTCAAACTACAAAACCATTTTCCAGAGAGCACATTTTGAAAGGGGCATTTTGATATTGAGAGACCATTTGGAGGGAGATGTGGGAATAACTGGAATACTTGGAAAGATTAGTTTGGATGGGATTAGAAACCTACACAGTGCTGTGATTAGGAGTATTACAGTAAACCCTACGAAAGGCATGTGATTTCAATCTACTCTTGACACTCAGTTCACTGCATCATAGTGCACCAACTTCACCCTGCTAAAGCAGGTGCAGTAGCAGCAGGGGGGACGTTCATGTTTGAACACGTTACAGATATTACCAAGGGGAAAAAAAGGTTTTAGCATTCCACCCAAGGGTAATGGATTAGCCTACTTTGAAAGAAATCAATTCAGAGGAGGAGCTGATGGTTACTGTGCTGTTCTAAACAAAAACAGCCACTATGTGGAGCCTCCCTTGCTGCCTGACGCCAAAGACAATCGGGCAGTGGTAGACGTGAAACCTTATGAGAATAAATTGAATACGCAGTCTCCAGGAGGAATACCCCGCTGAAAACACCAATATCCTTTACTACGATATAGTTTCATCTTTTCCTCACTAGGATATTTTAAACAAAATGGAATCCTTGGTTTTGCCTTGCCCTCACAGAGACAGCATCCTAATATCCATTTCAGACCTCCCTGCCAGCTCTCAGTGACTTGAGGGAGAACCACTGATTTAGAAACACACGATTGAATTTCCCCTCATGCTGCGAAAACTGGGAGCAATGTGTGGCCAGTGTTCCCCCCCCCCCATCCTTTCATTCCACTCCAAATGAACCAGGGCACATCTCGTTGAGGTCCTCAGAGAATACAACTTTAGTTCCGTGGATGAGGGAAGTAAACGATAGCCAGGTCCAGCTGGTAAAAATCACACCTGTAGAGGACACCTAATTCCATATCCAAACACAGGAGACTAAGCAAATGTCATGTGAGCCGGCCACTGCTCTGCAGGTTGCATATTTCAATTGATTCCAGAGAGAAGTTCAATGTTAAGTAAGTTTATGGGTAGCGTGGGAAACCTCAGCCCAATTAATCCAAACATGCCAAGAAAAGGGAACAAAACAGCACTGTAAATCAGCATAACGCCACCTTAAGCAACTCTCATCAGTCAATTATTATGAGAGACGAGGGTAGAATTAGGATTGCAAACCTGAGCACTGAGCAGATTGTTGGCGAGCCCTCTCTTGAATGAATATAAATTGAGCTGCAGTATTAATCTGTTGGCGAGAGTCATTTCTATGCACCGGTGGCTAGTGTAGTGTTCAAAAGAGCAGAGGTCAGACGGAGCTGGTAAAAACGGTAAACAAACTGGCTGGACTGTAATAGCAACAATGACAGTCTTGTAGTCTTGGTTTCTAACAACATGCCCTTGAGCTTTTTGATTAAGAGTTTCTGTTTTTTGTTATGGGTTCATAACATTATTATGTCTAAGGGCTCTCTGTTCAAGACAGAACCAACAACAGCTATCAAATGTTTGCTTTGAAGATTAAAGGCAACAACACACCTGCAGCCATCGACACCTGAAGAGCTACTGCGTCACCGGAGATGATCAAAGAAAGACTTGTGACCATTACCACCAGACATTAATTAGGTCTACGCTGATGAACATTGGCCAGGTGGGGTGCCCTTCCCATGACCTCCCAATCAACCCACTGATGAATGTTTGGTGATCTGACCTGATGCCATCTCCGATTACACTAGGCAACACCGGGGCAGAACGTTCCATACTCCCAATTAAAGCCACTCCACCTTTTCTTAATCCTCTATTAATGGTTTCTCAAAGTGAGGAGGAATTCACATGGAGTGGGCTTGGAAAAGAAAAACAACTGTTTCTGTATTTATTTACATTTGACGCATGCTCTGAAACACTCCGGTAGATTTGCATAACTTGACTGAAGGACTATGATATGATTGGACGAGAGAAGTGATTTGCATCAGAATTCTAGCGAAAGAGAAATCAGCAAGTGATCAGGCAAGTCATTATTAAATCTGGCAAAGGCACTCTCAGTCAGGCTCCTGTTGTTTGCAATATCCTGACCTTCCTCAAGGTAAAGAGATTAGAGAGTGGAGGCGATGGCATATCTAGGGCCCGGGGAAGGAGGGAGTTAATTAAAACCCAATGGTTTTGGATGTTAAGAAAAATGTACAGTGAAATTGTCCTTGACTTCCGAGGGGGAGAAATTTGAGCTGATAATTAAAGAGAAAATCAGCTTCCTCACAGAAGGAAAAAAAATTACTGAGATAAGGGATGTAACAAATTGAAGGAAAACAACAACTAACTTCTGGACTTCCATTCACAACTATTACCAGCTATGAAAATTGACCAATACTAACCCAATCACCTATCTGTTGTCTTGACTAAAGCATGTGCTAATGGTGCAGTGGCACACTCGCACGCCACTACTCGTAGTTGTTCGGCTCTTTATTTATTTTACCAGGTAAGTTGACTGAGAACACATTCTCATTTACAGCAACAACCTGGAGAATAGTTACAGGGGAGAGGGGAGATGATTGAGCCAATTGTAAGCTGGGGATGATTAGGTGACCGTGATGGTATGAGGGACAGATTGGGAATTTTGCCAGGACACCAAGGTTAATACCCCTACTCTTACGATAAGCACCATGGGATCTTTAGTGACCACAGAGAGTCAGGACACATGTTTAACGTCCCATCCGAAAGACTGCACCCTACACAGGGCAATGTCCCAATCCCTGCCCTGGGGCATTGGGATATTTTTTTAGACCAGAGGAAAGAGTGCCTCCTACACCACTTCCAGCAGCATCTGGTCTCCCATCTAGGGAGCAACCAGGACCAACCCTGCCTAGCTTCAGAAGCAAGCCAGTAGTGGGATGCAGGGTGGTATGCTGCTGGCTAAACCTCACAGCTGTTTCAGGTGGATATTTAGCTGAGGTAAGATGAATAGCCCAGCTCAACTCACCCCAGGGCACCCCGGACTATACCTGGATGAAAACCTGACTGACTGCATCCTGAAGCCAGATTGAGTTATACTTGCCTGCACTGCAATGACTATACCTGGAGTGTCAGATTTATTACACCATCAGAGAATGAGTCTTCCGTTACACAGGTGCTATAGACAACACTACTTTTCATGATACATTAGCGATCCATGTTAATTTACTCATGCGTTTTATGGTTTCATAGAGGGATGAACATGGCAACTAACTAGTCTTATAGTAGAGACTAGGCTTGGAAGAATTGGGAGTCCTTGGGGGTTCTTTGGTGTTCATACCTCCTCGTACAAAGCCGTTGGTCGCAATCGCTGAGGTCGAAAGGCCGGTGATGGTGGTCACAACTGTTGCCATGAGAACGATCACACAGGAGAGAACTGTGAAAGAAAATGGAGGTCATGATTGATTCAAAAAAATAAAAATATTTGTTAAAAATCAGCATTAACATTTCTAGAAACTTCTAACAGGCAAATAACTGCAATAATGAGCAGCCAATTATCTGCTTGTTGAGGCTCTCCCCTCTCTCGCTCACTCTGCCTCTCCTGGCATTCACACATTCTGAGAAGGCCTGTGAATAGTAGCGGCGTCGCTAGAAAAACAAGCTAGTGCGTGACAGTTGACTGCATATGTCGCCGTGTGGCAACATTTCGCATCTGGACAGTGAATGGTCGAGAGGTGAGGGGAGGGAGGGATGGTCGGGAAGGTGGGGGTGAGGTCGTGTGCTCAACTCCAGGGTGTCGTCTTACCAATTCCCGCCTGGCCCACGATCCATGACATGCGGATGAAGAGCATCACGCCCCAAATGTTCAACATGCAGCGCACCTGCACAGAGGAAGGGGTGGCAGTTAGGACGCATGTCAGGTAACGTGAACACTTCACTCAGCAGAGAGCTTTCCAATAACCTGGTCTTGGAACATTGGCAGTGGGAATCCACTGATTACATGTCCAAGACCTGGGCCCTGCTTTTCAAAAGTTAGAGAATTAAATGCATAGAAATACAATGAAAAGAACGGGAGTACCATTGAAGTCAATGATTTCTATTCATTTAATCCTATCCGAAAGGCAAAATCCAGATAGATAGGCGTAACTTTTGAAAAACTGGGCCCTGATGAGGATTCAATCAAAATTTGAACCGAATGTTAAAGGGCAAAATTCCAAACCTAGTGAAAGTAGCAGTTTCGCCTTGGCATCGACTTGTCTATTCAAAATTGCTACAAGCACCAAGATTGCAACTTAAGGTCAGAAGAACGGTTCAAACAGGGATTAAAGTCCTGATATAAATTGGAAAACTTTGGACAACAATGAAATACATGATATTAAAATGTTGATATCCGTGTATGACATGCTAAAATAAATGTTGGCTGCCCGACTAAGCCTGGCCAAGGCTGATGTAAGTAAAAAATAAAATAATAATAACTAGCCTATTCAAATCACTGTCAACCTCTAAGAACATTCATTAATATCTACCAAAGTTTTATCCATTTCAAGTGCATAAAAATCATTGACCACGTTTCCATCCACAGTAAAGACCCAATAAAAAAAAATGATGACAGCAGTGATGGAAACAGGAAGTTTTGTGTACTTTTATAAATGTCGAACAATTTGTTTGTTCGACATTGTGGGATCTTTTTGTGTCTGTAAAATTAATTATGCGGGAAATGGCAGTGGAAAAGTCATTTATGTGTAAATATTGATATAACTGTTATTTCGGAGTACACTTGGAGTCATGCAGTGACATGGTGTGTGGTCCTCCCACTACTACCCGGGAAAGCATGCAGTTCATTAGCCTACAGATTAAATATATTATGACGAATGTCACAGGGTGGTGAAAGTGCATGGTGATGAGCTTGATGCTGCTTTCCAATAAATAATCGAGGGTCTAACATGATGATCGATGCTTGAGGGTCTAACTCCGGCGACATGATGATCGATGCTTGACAAATAAAAATATCATATCCATAACAAACTCATCATGTAGACTAGCCACCCCAACAGCCTAGCCGCACTGTCTGCAAGCTGTTGGCTAGAGCGCAGGTGCCAAGACCAGAGTAGGCACATTTGCTATTTAACTCAACAGTCTGTGACAAAACTATCAGTAGAGTTGAAAATTGAGGATGCAGTTAAAAGTACTGTACATTTTGAGAACTATGCACTGTGTGACAAGTAGCTAAAACAATCTTTCCCCAAACTCGGTCCTGGGGACCCCAGAAGTGCACGTTTAGTTTTTTCCCCCTAACACTACAAAGCTAATTCAAATAATGAACTAATCATCAAGGTTTAATTCTTTGAATCAGCTGAGCAAGGGCAAAACAAACAAAAAAACAAAATGTCCACCCTTGGGGTTCCGAGGACCAAGTTTGGGAAACACTGTGCTACAACCATGGCAGATGCTCACACAAGAGCAGGGCTGTCAAACTAATTCCATGGAGGGCCTAGTGTTTGCTGGGTTTTCTTTTTTCCATTTCAATTAAACGCTAGACAACCATGGTGAGGAGAGTTCCTTACTAATTAGTGACTTTAATTCATCAAATCAAGTACAAGGGAGGAGCGAAAAACTGCAAACACTCGACCCTCTTTGGAATGGGTTTGACACATGTGCACTAGAGTCTCAGAAACATGCTATGGCCTGGACAGACCTGGAAGGATTAAATCAGCAAAAGCAATTCTTGCTAGAATCCTGTAGAGTGTGATCGACACACACCTCAATTTGTTTGGTGACATGCTGATGTAATCTACCACTTGAGGTTCCTCTTTAACTGGAACTAATAAAAATATGCAAAAAAAAAGGGGAAAAAAAGAGAAGAAAAAAAAGGGCAGCCACGGGACTCTTAGTCCAATGATAATACGTGCATATTGATATTTGAATTCCAAATCAAGTTTAAGTAACCACCTGGGAACTTTATACTACAGAGCCTAATTGTGGGAGTCTGAAGGAATTTTCTGTACTTTGAATGAGGGGGGCTTCTTGCGGTCAATTTGCAGTCTAGAAATGATTAGCATTTATGTTCCGCCCCCACCCCCCGCAACCATTCGCTCAACAAAAACATTGTCCCGCGGCTGAATCTAGATGATCCCTGGTCTATGCCATTGAACACTGTGTTCAAGAATAACTTGAGGACACTGCATTCCCTACAATGTCAGGACTAAAAAAAAAAGTGCTTATGCAGTACCAATTGTAGAGGCAGAAATTTCACATTGGTCCTCTGTAGCTCAATTGCTATAGCATGGCTCTTGCAACACCAGGATAGTGGGTACAATTCCAGGGACCACCCAGGCGTAAAACATTTATGCAAGCATTACTGTAAGTCACTTTGAATGAAAATGTCTGCTAAATGAGAGACACACACAGATAGTGTCACATAACAATAAGGTAACCAGGAGGCCAACGCTCTCAAGATGTCAAAAATGTCCGACCAGAGTGTCGGTTGACTACTCACCAGCACCCCTTTGATCCATCCGAACTTGACTGCTCCCTTGGGCTCGGACGCCTCCTTGGCTGCGGCCTCCTCAGCCGGGGTGAGCTCATCCCCGTTGGCGAAGCCATCCTCAAACGGCTCCTGCAAACAGAACAAGACAGACAGGCTATGGTCAGCACACAATAGAAAAAGACCCTTATTAAAGGAATGTGCAGTTCACACATCTGAATACTATCATCTCTGAATTAAACTGTTGTTCACCCATGTTCATTCATTTCTATGAACAATCTACAAGATCTTAATTTGATCTTTATCCGACAGAGAAAACTCCCTAGCTTCCACACAGACACCTATTCATCTGTGGTTGTATTGGCTGGAGAAGGTCAAACACAGGAAGCATCCCTGCTGTGCAGAGAATGCCGTGAAGTGGGTGGCTACCCCACTGGGTTGGTCTCTGTGCCCACCGCCCCATGCTGTTCCATCTATGTGGCGCAGGACGCCCCCAGTCTGCAGTCCCACCCAGCCCACCCTCACCAGGGACAGCACAGGAGAGGAAGCCACGCATTCCTGTACGCTCCTCGTTGGTTGGCCCTCGCTTCATACTCGTTGCCAAACCCACTGGCTACAGCTTATCTACAAGTCTCTGCTAGGTAAAGCCCCGCCTTATCTCAGCTCACTGGTCACCATAGCAGCACCCACTCGTAGCATGCGTTCCAGCAGGTATATCTCACTGGTCACCCCCAAAGCCAATTCCTCCTTTGGTCACCTTTCCTTCATGTTCTCTGCTGCCAATGACTGGAACGAACTGCAAAAATCACTGAAGCTTGAGACTCATATCTCCCTCACTAGCTTTAAGCCCCAGCTGTCAGAGCAGCTCACAGAACACTGCACATAGCCCATCTGTAAACAGCCCATCTACCTCATTCCCATACTGTATTTATTTATCTTGCTCCTTTGCACCCCAGTATCTATACTTGCACATTCATCTTCTGCACATCCACTATTCCAGTGCTTAATTGCTATATTGTAATTACTTCACCACCATGGCCTATTTATTGCCTTAACTCCCTTATCTTACCTCATTTGCACTAACTGTATATAGACTTTTCCCCCCTACTGTATTATTGACTGCATGTTTTGTTTATTCCATGTGTAACTCTGTTGTATGTGTCAAATTGCTTTGCTTTATCTTGGCCAGGTCGCAGTTGCAAATGAGAACTTGTTCTCAACTAGCCTACTTGGTTAAATAAAGGTGAAAAAAATATTACAAAATATTTAAATTCAAAGGCCTTCACAACATACCGTTCCTGGTACTCCCCACCTATTAAGGCAGAAATAAGGCCCAGAAAAAGAGGAAGCTTGAAGACAGGATCTTAAAATTAGCCTAGACTTCCTGCTTTACAGGCACTGAACCAAAGGCTGACCCCAAACGACATTTACACATGTATAGTGATTAACCCAATCGCCACTGGCAGTGTGGAAAAATAAGTAACCATCGACTGCATGCAAACATCCACCCAGCTGCGCGCTCGAAAGGGTATTGATGTTCTGCCAGCGTTCGATACACCACTCAGGCCCAGAGAGGGCCAGATACGGGTCCGCAGTCTTCATTTCAGGAAGATTGACACAGGAATAGGAGATAAGGTCTGGCCAACGTGACAATACAGGGCTTGTTCTCGTCCACGATCCTTCATTTACCTAGGATTGGCATTCCAAGGCCCACGACGCCACAAAGTCAGTTGACGTACTGTGCCCTCAGGCACATTAGAGGGTGATGAGAGACGACGTGGAGAGTGTTCATTGAATGTATGGATGACCTTGGGTTTATTGATAGCCCCAGTCCATAGGGTGACCGTGTTACATTACAAAACAGATACAGGCTGGCTGATACAGCAGGGGCATTGCCCTCAGTGTTCAGTGATAAGGACAGTCATGTTCACCCCGCTCCAGGCACTAGGAGACGGACTCATCATGCTAGCTATCGGATGGGCAAATTTATTGGCCAGCGTTATCGAGTTGCCGAATAAAGCGCCACCATTCCACGATCATTTATTTAATTTGTTTCAACTTTCATTCTGCCCATCATGTACATAGTGACTCACTTAACTGTACGCTACTGTAGCTACTGATCGACCAATGCAGAATGACTTTGCACTATTTTCTACCTGTAAAGATCAATAGATCATGAGAGAGTCATAAAAATGAGTTGATGCTAGATGGTCTCTACATGAGTCACTCTCAGCTCTCAGGACAAGTGTCTCTAGAGAGAAAATGTGAAGAGTGGAGTTTCTCCTCCTCCTCACACCCTTCCTCTTCCTCAGCATTATGCGCTCCTCCTTCAAGGACGACCCCCCCCATCCCCTTTCACTCATCTTAGCAACCACCGGCTGATGCCTGAAGTAACGCAGTGCTACACTCAGCCACTTAACAGAATAGCCTACCAAGTGTTTGTGTATTATCTGATGGTAAAGAGGATTCTGTTGGGAAGCTCTGACACCATCAAACAAAACGTAATCCTCGCTTTGGGTTTTATGTATACAGGAGATTAAACGGGTTCATGGAAGGATGAAACCTATGGGGGGAAACGTCACCATCTACTCTAGCATGTCGGGTAGGTAAATTGATCGGAGGTGTGGTTCCATTACAATAGATGTATAAATAGGTGTGTAAATTATAAAAGAGCACGGTGCCTCTGGCATGTACCCCAGCATGTGACGGGGATGGGCTGTGTAGAGGGAAGGGTGCTCAGCTTTGCCTCGCCAAGGCCATCTGTCAACAAGAGCTCCCTGCCTGCGTCCCCTAACAATGACTCAGCAGCTTTGCTGGGGTCTGGTAGTGGCAGGTACACTGGGCTATTGAGGGAGGTGATGGGAGATTCTAGGAAATTAAAAAAAGGGACGGTATTGTCGGTTAGGGTTGTCAACGCTCCTCAGTGGGGGACCTGTGAGTCACTGCCAGGGGCCAGGTGAGAGGGGGGGCATGTGGGGACAAGCATCGGGAGGGTGGGATGAACAGCAAACACATTGAGCTAGGAAATGGGTCTCTACTACTGCCTCAATAGGTCTGTCTAGTCAGACCACTAAGTAACCAACCTCTTCTCAAACAAACTAGCGCTTATCAGCTATGATAGCAGCGAGACTCAAATTTGACAGTCCCAATTCCCAGCTCACAAGGAAGAAATCTTCATGAAAAGCAGACAAACTAAAATTCTTGTCATTTGCTCTCAACACAGGAGGAAGGGAAGATCTGGAAAACAACCAATAGTATTAGGTCATGGATAGACCAACAATAGATTAGCTGCTAGTGAGGGGCCAGACCCAGAGCCTCAGGAAGTGAGTCATGCATCCCATCTAACTCTGTCTCTTTGTTAGTCAGCAGCCCTCAGGGCGTCTCGGAGAGTTGATTGGGACACAGGAATCCTCTGAAAGTCGTTGAGCAGGTAGGCATGACATCAGCCACTGTTGGAGAGGAGCCCTGAGCCCTGATGCTAGCTAGGTCGGTCTGGAATATCTTAAGCAGATCAGCAGTTTAAAAGAATACCCATGTTGAGACATGTCAGGCTCATGTCAGCAAACTACTTACTCTGCCTTCTAGTGAGTCTAAAAAAAATCTAAAATCACTACAATCTACAGGGGGTTTTAAAAGCAGGGGAAAAATTCACACATCTAGAACACGTCCTCTAATCACTTTTGGCATGCTCACGTCCTGAGCCCGAGAGATTACTAGCACAATGTTGACCAGGAGTACAGTCTTTAGAGCTAAAAATGACCTTGTCAGTCATAAGTATGTGTTGAATGTTAACAACTAGTCAATTACTCAGTGCTTTAAAATTAATAGCAAATGATGATATCTTGGTAGAGCAGGTGGTCAGTGTTAGTTACAAAGATGCTCGCTTTTTCCCTGAGCACATTATAGGCTATTTCTGTCCTAATTGAGCATTTCATGTGAACAGTCTTCCCATATGATTAGGGCTGACCCCATTTAGTCGACTGGTCGATAGGCTATTAGTCGACCGAGATTTCTTTAGTCGAGCAGTAGCAAATACATTTTTAAAATCCTGGTGTACAAGACACCTGTCTGATTCTCACCTGTCTGAGTGGACTGATCCATTGTGGAGGCGGTGGGGATGGCACAGGCCATCACTCTAAGACATGTGGTACTGAAAATGTATATGGTTATATTATGTAAGAACAATGGTGCAACACTAATACAAATATTATTTCATAAGAAACGCGCTTTGGATTGCGGTCGTTGTCCACTGTTCTGAAACACATCAGTACACTGTTGAATTGTCTCCTTTTCCTAGACCAGGTATTCCCAAACTGGATGCCGCCGGGGGTACGCCAAATAAAAAAGTAATTCACATTTCTTTCCCTTCACATTTTCAGACAGTCCATTTATATTTTCCAACTGGGCTATACATTTGGGTGAGTCCCCCCTCCCCTCACCTGAGTAGCCTTGTTTCACTGCCAAAAATAAAACCATCTAGTGTTCAGCAAAATAACAACCCAATGTCAAATACAGGTAGCCTAGTCAAATAATTAACATCCAATCACATTAACTGTTACTCTCTCGCGGGAAGACCACTAACGGTCCGTATGTAGCCAAACGTAGCTGCTGCTCATGTTGGTATCTGTACTGATGACGCAAAAGCCATGACAGGGAGTGGTGTGGTAACACGTGTGCAACAGTTGCTCCCGACGCCACTTGTGTACACTGCAGCATCAACCGAGAGGCTTTTTATGCCAAGAGAATGCCTGACGTTTTGGACACTACAGTGAAAATGGTTAACTTTGTTAAAGCAAGGCCCCTGAACTCTCGTGTAAAGTTGAATTCGGAAGTTTACATACACTTAGGTTGGAGTCAATAAAACTCGTTTTTCAACCACTCCACAAATTTCTTGTTAACTATAGTTTTGGCAAGTCGGTTAGGACATCTACTTTGTGCATGACACAAGTGATTTTTTTCTACAACTGTTTAGACAGATTATTTCACATCATTCACTGTATCACAATTCCAGTGGGTCAGAAGTTTACATACACTAAGTTGACTGTGCCTTTTAACAGCTTGGACAATTCACGAAAATGTCATGACTTTAGAAGCTTCTGATAGGCTAATTGACGTCATTTGAGTCAATTGGAGGTGTACCTGTAGATGTATTTCAAGGTCTACCTTCAAACTCAGTGCCTCTTTGCTTGACATCATGGGAAATTAAAAAGAAAAAAATCAGCCACCTCCACAAGTCTAGTTCATCCTTGTGAGCAATTTCCAAAACGCCTGAAGGTACCACGTTCATCTGTACAAACAATAGTACGCAAGTATAAACACCATGGGACCACTCAGCCATCACACCGCTCAGGAAGGAGACGCGTTCTGTCGCCTAGAGATTAAAGTACTTTGGTGCGAAAAGTGCAAATCAATCCCAGAATAACGGCAAAGGACCTTGTGAAGATGCTGGAAGAACCCGGTAAAAAAAAGTATCTATATCCACAGTAAAACGAGTCCTGTATCAACATAACCTGAAAGGCCGCTCAGCAAGGAAGAAGCCACTGCTCCAAAACCACCATAAAAAAGCCAGACTACGGTTTGCAACTGCACATGGGGACAAAGATCGTACCTTTTGGATAAACAAACTGTTTGGCCATAATGACCATTGTTATGTTTTCAGGAAAAGGGGGGATGCTCGCAAGCCAGAGAACACCATCCCAACCATGAAGCAGGGGGTGGCAGCATCATGTTGTGGGGTGCTTTGCTGCAGGAGGGTCTGGTGCACTTCACAAAATAGATGGCAGCATGAGGCAGGAAAATTATGTGGATATATTGAAGCAACATCTCAAGACATCAGTCAGGAAGTAAAAGCTTGGTCGCAAATGGGTCTTCCAAATGGACAATGACCCCAAGCGGACTTCCAAAGTTGCGGCAAAATGGCTTAAGGACAACAAAGTCAAGGTATTGGAGTGGCCATCATAAAGCCCTGACCTCAATCCTATAGAACATCTGTGGGCAGAACTGAAAAAGTATGAGAGCAAGGAGTCCTACAAACCTGACTCAGTTACACCAGCTCTGTCAGGAGGAATGGGCCAAAATTCACCCAACTTGTGGGAAGCTTGTGGAAGGCTACCCGAAATGTTTGACCCAAGTCAAACAATTTAACCTGTTGGGGCTAGGGGGCAGTATTTGCACAGCCGGATAAAAAAACGTACCCGATTTAATCTGGTTACTACTCCTGCCCAGTAACTAGAATATGCATATAATTAGTAGATTTGGATAGAAAACACTCTAAAGTTTCTAAAACTGTTTGAAATGGTGTCTGAGTATAACAGAACTCATATGGCAGGCCAAAATCTGAGAAGATTCCATGCAGGAAGTGGAAATCTGATTTGTGGAATCACCTTCAACACTTTGCCTATGAAACACACCGTGAGTTAGGATTAATTTAGCACTTCCTAAGGCTTCCACTAGATGTCAACAGTCTTTACAAAGTGGTTTGAGTCTTGTTCGGTCAGTTTTTACCGGAGGAGAGGCCTGGAAAGTTGGTCATAGGGGGAGAGCCATTACTACTATGACGCGGGCGCCCATGGGTACCCTTTCATTCCGAAAAGTTTAGTAAGACAATGCAATCGTCCGCTTTGAATATTATTGAAGCTCTGATTGAAAAAGGCCCTAAAGATTTATGTTATACACCGTTTGACATGATTGAACGAACGTAAATATATATTTTTTGCACATGCGCCTCGTACATTATGAGTAGCCTTCGGAACGCGCTAACAAGAAGGAGCTAATGGGACATAAATTATTAACTTTTTCGAACAAAACTACATTTGTTGTGGACCTGGGATTCCTGGAAGTGCCTTCTGATGAAGATAATCAAAGGGAATATTTACAATAGTATTTGATTTTAGATGGTTCCAAGATGGCGCTAACCTGTATCGCCTAGCCTATTTTTCTGAGCATAGCACCTCGTTTATTGCAAAGTGTGATTTCCCAGTAAAGTTATTTTTAAATCTGGCAATGCGGTTGCATTCACGAGATGTTCATCTATAATTCTTTGAATGACAATATTAAATTTTAACAATGTTTTCGAATAGTAATTTTGTAAATTGTAGCGCTGATTCACCGGAAGCATTTGAGGGAAAATAATTTCTGAACGTCACGCGCCGATGTAAAATGCTGTTTTTATATATAAATATGAACTTTATCGAACAACAAATGCATGTATTGTGTAACATGATGTCCTAGGAGTGTCATCTGATGAAGATTGTCAAAGGTTAGTGCTGCATTTAACTGTGTTTTGGGTATTTGTGATGCATGCTAGTTGCTTTGAAAATGGCAGTGTGATTATTTTGGGCTGGGTACTCTAACGTTTTGCTTTTGCTGTAAAGCCTTTTTGAAATCGGACAACATGGTTCGATTCAGGAGAGGTGTATCTATAAAATGGTGTAAAATAGTCATATGTTTGAGAAATTGAAGTTATAGCATTTATGAGGTATTTGTATTTCGCGCGACGCGATTCCACTGGCTGTTGACTAGGTGGGACGCAAGGTTCCCAGGTTCCCAGACAGGTTAAAGGCAATGCTACCAAATACTAGTTGAGCGTATGTAAACTTCTGACCCACTGGGAATGTGAAGAAATAAATCACTATTATTCTGACATTTCACATTCTTAAAATAAAGTGGTGATCCTAACTAACCTAAGACGGGGAATTTTTACTAGGATTAAATGTCAGGAATTGTGATGTTTTTTTCCTCGCATGAATGATCTGAATCTAGGATTACAGAGACTCTTCGCAACTACAGTAAGGGAAAAAAGTATTTGATCCCCTGCTGATTTTGTATGTTTGCCCACTGACAAAGAAATGATCAGTCTATAATTTTAATGGTAGGTTTATTTGAACAGTGAGAGACAGAATAACAACAAAAGAATCCAGAAAAACGCATGTAAAAAATGTGAAGAGGAATCTTAACACTACAGAATACAACGGCATTCTAGACGATTCTGTGCTTCCAACATTGTGGCAACAGTTAGTGGAAGGCCCTTTCCTGTTTCAGCATGGCAATGCCCCATGCACAAAGCGAGGTCCATATATAAATGGTCTGTCGAGATCAGTGTGGGAGAACTGACCTGCACAGAGCACTGACCTCAACCCCATCGAACACCTTTCGGATGAATTGGAACACAGACTGCGAGCCAGGCCTAATTGCCCAACATCAGTGCCCGACCTCACTAATGCTTGTGGCTGAATGGAAGCAAGTCCCAGCAGCAATGTTCCAACATCTAGTGGAAAGCCTTCCCAGAAGAGTGGAGGCTGTTATAGCAGCAAAGGGGGGACCAACACCATATTAAATGACCATGATTTTGGAATGAGAGGTTCGACGAGCAGGTGTCCCCATACTTTTGGTCATCAAATCAAATCCAATGTTTGTCACGTGCACTGAATACAACAGGTGTAGACCTTACAGTGAAATGCTTACGTACAGGCTCTAACCAATAGTGCAAAAAAGGTATTAGATGAACAATAGGTAAGTAAAGAAATAAAACAGTAAAAAGACAGTAGCGAGGCTACATGCAGACACCAGTTAGTCAGGCTGATTGAGGTAGTATGTACATGTAGATATGGTTAAAGTGATGATATACATATACATATGAACAGAGAGTAGCAGTAGTGTACAATTGGGGTTGGCGGGTGGTGGGGACACAACGCAGATAGCCCGGTTAGCCAATGTTCGGGAGCACTGGTTGGTCAGCCCAATTGAGGTAGTATGTACATGAATGTGTCGTTAAAGTGACTATGCATATATGATAAACAGAGAATAGCAGCAGCGTAAAAAGAGGAGTTGTGGGGGGGGGGGCACACAATGCAAATAGTCCGGGTAGCCATTTGATTACCTGTTCAGGAGTCTTATGGCATGGGGGTAAAAACTGTTGAGAAGCCTTTGTAGTGCCTTGCGGTCAGAGGCCGAGCAATTGCCGTACCAGGCAGTGATGCAACCAGTCAGGATGCTCTCGATGTTGCAGCAGTAGAACCTTTTTGAGGATCTCAGGACCCATGCCAAATCTTTTTCGTTTCCTGAGGGTGAATAGGCTTTGTCATGCCCTCTTCACGACTGTCTTGGTGTGTGTTTGGACCATTCTAGTTTGTTGTTGTGGACACCAAGGAACTTGAAGCTCTCAACCTGCTCCACTACAGCCCGTAGATGAGAATGGGGGCGTGCTCGGTCCTTTTCCTGTAGTCCACAATCATCTCCTTAGTCTTGGTTACGTTGAGGGATAGGTTGTTATTCTGGCACCACCCGGCCAGATCTCTGACCTCCCTATAGGCTGTCTCGCCGTTGATCAGGCCTACCACTGTTGTGTCGTCTGCAAACTTAATGATGGTGTTAGAGTCGTGCCTGGCCATGCAGTTGTGGGTGAACAGGGAGTACAGGAGGGGACTGAGCACGCACCCCTGGGGAGCTCCAGTGTTGAGGATCAGCGTGGCAGATGTGTTGCTACCTACCCTCACCACCTGGGGGCGGCCCGTCAGAAAGTCCAGGAGCCAGTTGCATAGGGAGGTGTTTAGTCCCAGGATCCTTAGCTTAGTGATGAACGCTGAGCTGAAGTCAATGACTAGCATTCTCACATAAGTGTTCCTTTTGTCCAGGTGGGAAAGGGCAGTGTGGAGTGCAATAGAGATGGCATCATCTGTGGATCTGTTTGGGTGGTATGCAAATTGGAGTGGGTCTAGGGTTTCTGGGATAATGGTGTTGATGTGAGCCATTACCAACCTTTCAAAGCACTTTATGGCTAAGGATGTGAGTGCTACGGGTCTGTAGTCATTTACGCAGGTTGCCTTTGTGTTCTTGGGCACAGGGACTATGGCGGTCTGCTTGAAACATGTTGGTATTACAGACTCAATCAGGGACATGCTGAAAATGTCAGTGAAGACACCTGCCAGTTGTTCAGCACATGCCTGGAGCACAAGTCCTGCTAATCCATCTGGCCCCGCAGCCTTGTGTATGTTGACCTGTTTAAAGGTCTTACTCATGTCAGCTACGGAGAGCGTGATCACACAGTCGTCCGGAACAGCTGATGCGCTCATGTATGCCTCAGTTTTGCTTGCCTCGAAGCGAGCATAGAAGTGATTTAGCTCGTCTGGTAGGCTTGTGTCACTGGGCAGCTCGCAGCTGTGCTTCCCTTTGTAGTCTGTCATAGTTTGCAAGCCCTGCCACATAAGACGAGCATTGGAGCCGGTGTAGTATGATTCAATCTTAACCCTGTATTGACGCTTTGCCTGTTTGATGGTTCGTTGCAGGGCATAGCAGGATTTCTTGTAAGCTTCCGGGTTAGAGTCCCGCACCTTGAAAGCAGCAGCCCTACCCTTTAGCTCAGTGCGAATGTTGCCTGTAATCCATGGCTTCTGGTTGGGGTATGTACGTACAGTCACTGTGGGGACGACATCCTCGATGCACTTATTGATAAAGCCAGTGACTGATGTGGTGTACTCCTCAATGCCATCGGAAGAATCCCGGAACAGTCCTTTAGTTTAGCATATGCTTCATCTGACCCCTTTTTTATAGACGGAGTCAGTGGTGCTTCCTGCTTTAATTTTTGCTTGTACGCAGGAATCAGCAGGATAGAGTTGTAGTCGGATTTACCAAATGGAGGGCAAGGGAGAGATTTGTACGCGTCTCTGTGTGTGGAGTACTGGTGATCTAGAATTGTTTTCCCTCTGGTTGCACATTTAACCTGTTAGGGCTAGGGGGCAGTATTTACACGGCCGGATAAAAAAACGTACCCGATTTAATCTGGTTACTACTCCTACCCAGTAACTAGAATATGCATTGGCTTTGGATAGAAAACACCCTAAAGTTTCTAAAACTGTTTGAATGGTGTCTGTGAGTATAACAGAACTCATATGGCAGGCAAAAACCTGAGAAGATTCCTTACAGGAAGTGCCCTCTCTGACAAGATCTTGTTCTTCTTGTCTCTGTTTATTGAAGATTGAGGATCTTTGCTGTAACGTGACACTTCCTACGGCTCCCATAGGCTCTCAGAGCCCGGGAAAAAGCTGAATGATATCGAGGCAGCCCCAGGCTGAAACACATTTGCGCTTTTGGCAAGTGGCCGATCAGAGGATAATGGGCTTAGGCGCGTGCACGAGTCGACCCCGTGCTTTATTTTCTTTCGTCTATTTACCTAAACGCAGATTCCCGGGCGGAATTTTATCGCTTTTTTACGAGAAAAATGGCATAAAAATTTATTTTAACATGTTGATAGAAATTTGGTAGAACTGATTTAAGTTTGCCTGCATTAAAGTCTCCGGCCACTAGGAGCGCCACCTCTGGGCGAGTGGTTTCCTGTTTGCTTATTTCCTTATACAGCTGACTGAGTGCGGTCTTAGTGCCAGCATCTGTCTGTGGTGGTAAATAAACAGCCACCAAAAGTATATCTAAAAACTCTAGGCAAGTAGTGTGGCCTGCAATTTATCAAAATATACTCTACTTCAGGCGAGCAAAATCTAGAGACTTCCTTAGATTTTGTGCACCAGATGTTTACAATATGTACAGACCGCCCCCCTTGTCTTACCGGAGTGTGATGTTTACAATATGTACAGACCGCCCCCCTTGTCTTACCGGAGTGTGCTGTTCTATCTTGCCGGTGCAGCGTATATCCCGCTAGCTGAATATCCATGTCGTCATTCAGCCACGATTCCGTGAAAAATAGGATATTACAGTTTTTGATGTCCCGTTGGCAGGATATTCGTGATCGTACCTCGTCTAATTTATTGTCCAATGATTGCACGTTGGTGAGTAATATTGACGGTAACGGCAGCTTTCCCACTCGCCTTTTCCGGGTCCTGACCAGGCATCCGGTTCTTTGTCCTCTGTACCTGCATCGCTTCCTCTTGCAAATAACAGGGATGTTGGCCCTATCGGGTGTTTGGAGAATGTCCTGTGTCTTGCGTGTTGTAGAAAAAAATCTTTGTCTAATCCGAGGTGAGTGATCGCTGTCCTGATATCCAGAAGCTCTTTTTTTTCATAATATACGATTGTAGAAACATTATGTACAAAATAAGTTACAAATAACGCCAAAAAAAACCCCCACATAATAGCACAATTGGTTGGGCACCCGTAAAACTGCTGCCATTTCTTCCGGCGCCATTCATGTAGTGTGTATATACAGGAATAAGAAAGATCCTGCTTCTGTTGCCTGTTTGAGTGTTTGTTTAATAACCTACGGATTCCGTGAGCACCAAGCTTCACATAACCATGTTAGATAAACAATAACAAATTTGGCAGTTTTTAAATATTTGCTATGCTGTAATAAAGGTTTGACAGAACACTGTTCCAAATTGTTTGAAAATAATTATAACCTTTTTTCTTTGATCATCATTACTTATTTATTATAATGTCATTATCATTAGTGAGCTTATATTACAGCCTTGTATAACCACCATCGAGCTGTAGGCCTAAGAGCACGTCCTGTTTAGTCTTCACACTAACTTACTGTACTTAGGCCTATATTATTTCAACATATAGGCTACTGTATCAATTATTCATGTCATCACACGAGTCATTCATGATTTGAAATGCAAATTAATTTTAACAAATAAAATAAAGCAACCCTTGAATAATTAGCATAAACAATAAATAAACCTTTCAATTTCGGGAATTGCATTCACAAATGAATGGGTCTGTTTTTAGTCTTTGCTGTAATAAAGGCTTTACGGGAAGAAAAAAAACATTACAGAATCTTATAATTTATTTAGTGTTGTTTACATTGTTCCAAACAGTCAGGAAAATATTGTAATCTAACAGCACCTGTTTGGCACACATAATATGCATGCAGCGCCTTAGCTTTTTCTTGAGCTCCAGTATTTTCCAAAACTAGTCAAATGTATTCCACAAATCTGACTTCCCCTTACCTCCTGAGCAACCGTTAAAACATTCCCACGTTTCTAGTTCAGTTTATTTTGCACGTCCTCTGCATCCATTTTGCTGTCACGTGTTACGGTGTTTGGAGTTTCTTATCAATAAATTGGTTATGCGATATAATGATATGCTATAGGTCAGGCTCTATTGGTCACATGCATGCGATGCATACATGTCACGTAAAGAGAGCAAGAGTTGAGGGAATGTTTTTCTTAAATTAGGGATTTCGGTAACAGAACTTTTCAGTCAGAAATGGCTGTAATTATGTTGCAGGTTTAGCAACACGGACAGCGCGATAAACACTGACGTTCTGTGGTGGTCGCTGCAGCAGGGAGAGCGAGCGAGACAACGGGTGGTAGTCATAGTCACTGGCTGTCTATTATTATTATTACATTTTTTAACACAGAGCAGCAAGTCTGAGCCCGGCCCTACACAATCAAATGAATTGCGGTCGTACTCCCTCTAGTCATGTGTGTGCAATGTTCCCTCTAAGCTGCACACTAGCATGCCAAGACTGCCGCGCAGCTCCCCCTGGGACACGCAGAAGAAATATCAGCGCACGAGATTGAACTTACCTCTAGAAAGTTGAGTGTTCACTGTTAGTTGACAATCAACGTTTCCATTTACAGTGGCAATTGTGATCGAATCAACGCAGTATTATCCTTTGCTAGTTAGTGAGTTATTAGCCCAGTTATAGATCATTTGTAGCCCAGTTATAGATCATTTGTAGCCCAGTTATAGATCATTTGTAGCCCAGTTATAGATCATTTGTAGCCCAGTTATAGATCATTTGTAGCCCAGTTATAGATCATTTGTAGCCCAGTTATAGATCATTTGTAGCCCAGTTATAGATCATTTGTAGCCCAGTTATAGATCATTTGTAGCCCAGTTATAGATCATTTGTAGTCAGTAATAGGGGAGTGATCGCATCTTAGAAGAGCACAAAGCGTGTACATTTCTAGACATCTTTGAAAAGCAAGTCAGGTAAAGAGCTTCTTTTTTTTCTTCTTAAAGGGGCAGTGTTGCATTTTGAGACATGTTTGAATAAGCTAAGTAGTCAGTAGGCAGAATGTAGCATAATTTGTCTGATTCTTTGTAATAATGGTATGGATATAATAAGGCATTTTATATAGCGGTTTCTTGCATCAAACAACATTTTCAGTCACCTCCTTGTCTGAAGGACAAGTGGATAAACAGGTTAATGTCAAGCCCTACATGTTTCCCCCCCCCCCCCAAAGGTCTCATGGAATGTAGGCCTACATTGAACACCACAAATTGACTGCTACTGTAGGCTGAATGATAGAACAGCTCTTTCATGTTAAAATGCTATGGGAGGCATTTTCTTCATTGTTTTTGATGGTAGGCCTACATTATGATCAAATGGCCACAGTAGCCTACTTGGCCACTTAAAACTAACTTAAAGCAGGTACAGCCTCAATGTTCACAGTAAACGTGTGCTGGAAGTTGCACAGAATTTTCACAACGTTCAAGTTTGCGCTCAGCAGACCTGAAATTTGCTCAGTGCCGAACAAAATGAGGGAACATTGACAAAATAATTAAGGCACACAAGCAAACAGTGCGCTTAAAGCATCCGACAAGCTCCGTGCATATAGTTGCTATGACTGAAAACATACAGGATGTCTATATATGGAAAAATACAAACATTTTTACAAATCGATTAGTCGAACCAATCATTTATTTTTTGGGGTCGGGGACAGCCCTACATATTTAATTTATTCCTCTTTACTGGTTTATCGCATAAAGCTGTTTAGGGTAAGGCTTCTTGTTTTACATTCCCCCAAGAGCGTGTCAAAAACCACTGGCAAAGTGATAGCCTGGTCCCAGATCTGTTGACAACAGAAACAGATCTGGAACCAGGCTAGCAAAGTAATACTGTATCACTGGAATCACCCAGGGGTTTTGACTCCCTTGTAGAAACAAAGCTGGGTCAAAAGGAAGTCATCAGATAGCCTAATAGCAACAGAATACAACAACAGAATACAACAGTGTATCAACACTAGAGTTGTACCGTGAAAGCAACAGATATATGGTGAACGGATTGTAGTCTAGACTAGAGACATTTATATTTGTATAGATTGGCGGGGTATGCCTATTTATAGAAACCAGATTGACGGTGAAAATGTACTGAATTAATCAGTGTTTGTGAATCTGAACTCTGACTCCTTAAACCTTCAATACATGTTTCATTCCCATGGCAGACTGGGTAAGCTTGTTCTGTGCTCTCATTCGCTTCCTCCCTCCCCATTTCCCCTTGAGTATTTATGGAGAAACAGAGGAAAATCTAATTCCTTCACACATGGCCGTTTTTTTTTTTTTTTTTTTTTAAATGGGCAAGCTCTCCCATGGGTGCTCTGATATAAACAGCATGTTTTTCCTGGTATTCTTACTACAGTGCGTGTTTGTGTATGCTGCGGACTTATTTTGGTAGCTAGCTAGTTACCAAGGGAAGAAAATATCAAGGGATTAAGGCACATGATCGCTGGGTCAAGGAGATTGAAGCTATAACAGCCTAAAAATCTAAAATAAAAGAGAGGACCGTCAGGTCAAAGCAACCATTTCCCCACAATCAAGTGCTGCTCGATGATAGAGGTGTGAAAAGGTTGTAAATAGCAACATTAAAACTGAATGTTCTCATCTAAGGAAAAGCAGCAAGCACATTTAAAAGGATAGCTTTCTGGCCAGGCCAAAGACCTAGCCAAGGAGTGATATTTAAACAAACGTATATGCCTAAAGGATGGTGCATTACCATGTTGCTTGGAAACCAGAGGTAGCAGCATCCATTTGCATGTCACAGTGATGCCCATGCCTGCCCAGTAATGAAAGATAAACAGTAATCTGTTTTTTGGCATCAGTGGCATGAACAGCTGGGTGACGGACAGTGTTCATTAAAAAAAGGGGTTGTGTTATTGGGGCCATTAGGCAACATAGTAATCAAGATCTGCTGCTCTTGCGTAACTCCAGGGAGTGGCTCAGCTAGGCTACTTTTTGAAGGGTGAATTTGACAGTAACTTCATCCTGCCGAGAGAACAGAAAATACTAACCCCTGTCCCACCACAAATGAGCTAGTTGACCTCTCAGGTCTGGGGCACCACAGGAGGCCCTTTCTCACGTGACCATAGGGCCACACATACCTCCCTATGCAGAGCTCAACGCTGAAATGTTTTACAACAAGCATATGTGCACCTAAATTGAAAAATGTAGGAGCAAAGTATTTTAGGAGCACAATGGAAAAAAAAAAAAGAATTGGCACGATTACAAAATACAGGGTAAAAGGTACACCAGAAAAAAATATTTTTAAGATGTAGCCTACATTGGGCCTATATGAATCCTAGCTACTTTTGAAGCGCATCTCCTGAAGAAGCTCTCCCTTTTCCTTTCCTTCTGTTCCACTAAATCTTATCATCTTGGTGATTATTTTTTCTAGGGAGCACTGGTGCTTCCAAATTAAAATTCCAGGTAGCACAGCAAAATATTTAGGAGCATATGCGACCAAAATGGTAGCACTGTAGAGCCCTGCCATGACTCAACCACTGATAACCAAGTATTCAAGAGTACACCTCAGATGGGATGCTCTTCCATGGGACTGAAGGGGATAAATTATATTCTCTCCGAAAGCAAACCAACAATAGTAATGCCATCGAGACCATGAATCTTAACTCTAGACAAGCGGATTGAGCGTCAAACAAATACAATCTTGGTAGTAGTATGTTCATGGCGTAAACCCTCTTGGTCTTGTCAAATTCCCTGCCCTGATCTATTTTTAAGCCCAGTGGCTTGAGATGTACGGGCACGCCTTACAAGCTGACCACACTGCCCATGTGTGCACGAGCGTTGCAAAATAAAATGTATTACAAACATGTTAATCATTTTATCCAAACTGCTCACGAGCGTCTGTATAGCCAGGTGCTAAAATTGAACTTGGTTCTATCTTGGACGCTTAACATGCTGCAAGTCCCGCCTCTCCCATCTCCTCATTGGTTGTTAGAAGCATATACCATCGTGGGTGATTGTGGACCTCAGTTCATCTTTCACTCCAGTCGGTGGCAGTAATGCACCTTAAAAGTTGGTTGCTAACCACCATAAAGTCCACAGAAGAAGAGTAGAGGAGGAGTGATTACTAGAAACTAACTAGGTTTCCCAATTCATCTGTGGATTAATTGTCAGAGTAGAGATCACACAATTGATCAAAATTCTACAAAGATCCAGAAAAAGGACCTTGTGCATTTCAGGTAAAATAACTCAGTGTTTATATCCCAGAACAAATTAGCTAACAATGGCAAGTTTTGACCTGTCCCCAAATTAATATAGTTGGTTCAGAGTTCATTTTGATATTTTAACCTGAGTGTCCTTAAATCACGTCTGGTGTGGAGAAATAAAAATCAAACATACGCGCGATGAGCGGATGCACTCGCGTGCCCGGTCTAGTCAGCATGTTAGGCCAATTTCCTCATTCCACAGTGCAACATGTACGGTGCCTTCAGAAAGTATTCATACCCCATGACTTAATCCACAATTTGTTGTGTTAGTTTAAATTCAAAATGGAATACAGAGTGACGTAGAGTATCTAGGTGACAACCACATATCACAGTTGTAGCAAGTATAATTTCCATCAAAGTAGTTACCAGAAAATTCAGTGGTAGTAAGAAAAGACAAGTGTATTTATAATTTACATTTGCTCTTTCTACTATTTTACGAGGTAATTAATTTCAGTCATCCATGTACAGTAGTATTCAATCACTATGATGAGCCAACTGCTTTGATGAATGTCAAGCACACGGCCTGTGGTGTGACACTATGGACACAGTGTTTTCGTGACTTGGAATTGTGACACGATAAAAGCTCAGAGTCCAAGCTTGGCCAAACCAGTTCCACTTCGACTGTTTTGGTAGGGAAGATTGAGGTCATCGGAGGCATAATGTTCCCCCCTCCAGTTGACAGATAAGGAGCTTGGATCTTGTAATAAGCCGCCCTTTGGTTTACTTCATTAGTTGTTTGTTTGATGTCCACTCAAAAAGGTTAATCTATACGGTCTGGAACAGTCACACCAATGGCGGATTAAAAGGATAGTCAGTCACCGGGCCTCCCGAGTGCCGCAGCGGTCTAAGGCATAGCAGTGTTGCGGCGTCACTACAGCCTAGGGTTTGATCCCATAGAGTGGCGCACAATTGGCCCAGCGTCATCCAGGTTAGGGGAGTTTGGCCGGGGGGAAATGTACTTGGCTCATCATGCTCTAGCGACTCGTGGCTGGCCGGGCGCCTACAGGCTGACTCCGGTCGTCAGTTAAACGTTGTTGCTTCCCCCGACACATTGGTGCGGGTGGCTTCCGGGTTAAGCGGGCGGGTGTTAAGAAGTGTGTTTTGGCGGGGCATGATTCAAAGGACGCATGACTTGACCTTTGCATCTCCCGAGCTGGTTGGGAAGTTGCAGCGATGAGACAAGATCGTAATCACGAAAAATTGGGGAGAAAAAGGGGGGTACATTTTTATTTTATAACAAATAAACAGAGTCACCCGCAGTCAGGTATCAAGGGAAGTATGAGGGTCCAAAAGGTAGGGCTGCACAATTAATGCAATTCACAATATTGACATGAGCAATATCCATATTGCAAGAGATCCATATTGCATGGAATATCTTGAAACACTCAGCCATGTGTAACAACCGTTATGGTTTGCTCCTTCTCCCCCCTCCCAAGCCCCACCCCCTGTCACTCAAGCAGTTCCTCCTCCTCTGTTAGATGTTGTTCTGTTAGGTCAAACGCTTTCCACTTTGCTTCTTAATATAAAATCCTTCTATGATTCCAACAGTTCATCTAGAAATCGTTTTTTTTGCCCATATCGTGTAGCCCTAACCAAAAGGCAATAAAAAGTGATCTAGGGACCCATGGCCCTAAAATTGTTTGTGGAAAACCATGCTTTCCATCTTTCATTTAGCATTGTCTAGTTATATGCTTACTTCCAAGTGAAACATTACCTACATAAAACATTAGGGATGAAGTTAACAATTGCATTTGACTACAAACGGTGTCTAGATATGTTTTTGTCTACCCATTTGTATTGCTCTGGCTTGAGAACAGAGATCTGATGTCAACAGTGAATTACACAAAGTAGAGGCAATTTGGACCAACTACAGAGACAAAACAAAAACGTGTGTGTAGATGGACTGAATAGGAATTTTTATTACACCACATTTTGCTCTCTGGCAGGGACACCAGACTCTGCTTCGATTTAAAGAGAGAGACCAGGGTAGCTCATATACTGCCTGAGGAGAGGCTGAGAACTGATATTGTACTGCCGACAATCTCCTCCAAAAACATACATCAAAAGCGCTTTACTTCTTCCCCGGGGCTATGACTATCACCTTGTTACCGGTGGCATCTTCAAGCCAGTAGCCCACTGGCAGCGTATGTGAGCGTCAGTCAGCTGACATGCTCGGACTTCTGTGTACCTGGTAGTACGACCTGATGGTGTACAGACGAGCTGTTCATGTCTATAGAGGAAATGCTGGGATGGAAGAGACCTGGGTACTAAGAGTTAAAACATGGACCAGCTTCTGTTCCCATGTCGCTTCTGTACCCCATCTGTTATTTATTCATTCAAAATCATATAAAGAGATTCAAATGTTCCCGTTAAACAAGCATTAAGTCTTGGCACATTTTGAGCGGTAATAAAATAAGTGGGCAAGGCAGTATTGAATTCTACAAAATCTGCTTGGTGTGCCAGCGAGAGCCAACGCTTCCGAAACTCACACCACTGGAGAGCAGACGGCACAGAACGAGTCAGAGAACATTATCTACATGGGTGAAGTAACACAAAGAGCAGAGATCCACAACAATGCCAAAGCATTAGCTAGGCAGAGGAAACTGTAGTTGGATCAGCCAAGGAGAAGATGGCCTCCAAAAAAATAAATTATGACGAGAGCGATCCGATTTCACACCAAGCAAAATTGACCTCAGGAAAAGGAAAGACTCGAATAACGATGAATGAAAATAAAATCAATAGAGAACAATTGTGTGTGCAAACAGCCAACACAATAGGATACAGGGCTAGGCCTTATAGACATATGAATCCACAAACGAATCTGGCAATAGAACATGTTTTATAATAAACGCTGTTCTCTCCTGTGGGTTAGCATGTTTCCAAGAATTGACGCAACACCTTTAATCAAAAAACAAATAACACTCCAATTAATATCAGTATTCTTGGAACAGCCCGTTCCCCCCGCTGCAATCCCAAATGGCATCACGGAACAAAATAGTGACTGCCTGCATCACAACCCAGGTTCCAATTTGGCTCTGCTAAAGAGGCAGCTTTGTTGGGTTGCGTTTTATAGGTGACCCTTATGCAAGGGTGAGCTCATTTCTAAACAGGAAATGAGCACCTTTCCTCTCATACCTGCCCAATAATGAAAATGAAACCTGTCCAAACCCCTGTAACTGGGCCACTCATAAGGTTTCACCTTGAGCTGGGGTTAAGATCACCCGCCATCTTTCCGCCCATTCATAATAAGACCTTTGTCTATAGAATGCAATTAGCAGTCGGCGTACCACAGGTACATACGGCTGTTGACAAGTGCACT
The DNA here is from genome assembly GCF_901001165.1 of Salmo trutta. Taxonomy (NCBI): domain Eukaryota; kingdom Metazoa; phylum Chordata; class Actinopteri; order Salmoniformes; family Salmonidae; genus Salmo; species Salmo trutta. The sequence continues at coordinate 39,897,015 of NC_042979.1, forward strand.
TTTTTTCAGAATTAAAAGATCTAGATAACTAGACGCTCAGAAGTCAGTGAATGTCGAGTTGTAACGGTGGCCGCTGCCTATATAGTCTCCCCACAGAGGGAGAAAGCCAGGATCATCAAAGCAGTATAATTGATGACCAGCAGGACACTGGAGCTCTTCAAGGGGCTCTGGGAGCATCCTGGATCCATTAGGATCGATGACGTCACCAAACTCAGGCCCCTCCATGTTGTGACCCAGTGACAGACAGCGTTGATTAAAATAGGCAGGCTTCCTGTTCATGTTTATTTGCACCCTTCCACGTGAGTGTACACACACACGGGATCTGGCTTATTTGTGCCCATGTACAGCATCAAATTGTACTAGACTACCCATATATGGTTGCACGGCCCAAATACATCCCAGCTGCATTGCCGAAAGAAACACTGATGAAATCAATGGAAACCATATGTAATATGTGCACCCACTTACAGCGACTGAATGACGCATGCAGACAAAAGTGTTGAGACAAACTGCAAGCAGCCAATGTAGACAATTCACACTAACACTCTTCTATACAAGCTTTTATCTGAAGTTCCACCATCTTCCCATATAGTCGCCATCATTTTAGAGGTCTGGGACCACTGATGGCTCCAGGGCAATTCCACCATCTTCCCATATAGTCACCATCATTTTAGAGGTCTGGGACCACTGATGGCTCCAGGGCAATTCCACCATCTTCCCATATAGTCGCCATCATTTTAGAGGTCTGGGACCACTGATGGCTCCAGGGCAATTCCACCATCTTCCCATATAGTCACCATCATTTTAGAGGTCTGGGACCACTGATGGCTCCAGGGCAATTCCACCATCTTCCCATATAGTCGCCATCATTTTAGAGGTCTGGGACCACTGATGGTTCCAGGGCAATTCCACCATCTTCCCATATAGTCGCCATCATTTTAGAGGTCTGGGACCACTGATGGTTCCAGGGCAATTCCACCATCTTCCCATATAGTCACCATCATTTTAGAGGTCTGGGACCACTGATGGCTCCAGGGTAATTCCACCATCTTCCCATATAGTCACCATCATTTTAGAGGTCTGGGACCACTGATGGTTCCAGGGCAATTCCACCATCTTCCCATATAGTCGCCATCATTTTAGAGGTCTGGGACCACTGATGGTTCCAGGGCAATTCCACCATCTTCCCATTTAGTCACCATCATTTTAGAGGTCTGGGACCACTGATGGTTCCAGGGCAATTCCACCATCTTCCCATATAGTCGCCATCATTTTAGAGGTCTGGGACCACTGATGGCTCCAGGGCAATTCCACCATCTTCCCATATAGTCGCCATCATTTTAGAGGTCTGGGACCACTGATGGCTCCAGGGTAATTCCACCATCTTCCCATATAGTCACCATCATTTTAGAGGTCTGGGACCACTGATGGTTCCAGGGCAATTCCACCATCTTCCCATATAGTCGCCATCATTTTAGAGGTCTGGGACCACTGATGGCTCCAGGGCAATTCCACCATCTTCCCATATAGTCACCATCATTTTAGAGGTCTGGGACCACTGATGGTTCCAGGGCAATTCCACCATCTTCCCATATAGTCGCCATCATTTTAGAGGTCTGGGACCACTGATGGTTCCAGGGCAATTCCACCATCTTCCCATTTAGTCACCATCATTTTAGAGGTCTGGGACCACTGATGGCTCCAGGGTAATTCCACCATCTTCCCATATAGTCACCATCATTTTAGAGGTCTGGGACCACTGATGGCTCCAGGGCAATTCCACCATCTTCCCATATAGTCGCCATCATTTTAGAGGTCTGGGACCACTGATGGCTCCAGGGCAATTCCACCATCTTCCCATATAGTCGCCATCATTTTAGAGGTCTGGGACCACTGATGGCTCCAGGGCAATTCCACCATCTTCCCATATAGTCGCCATCATTTTAGAGGTCTGGGACCACTGATGGCTCCAGGGCAATTCCACCATAACAGAATTACACTAAGATTCCGATTGATTTAAAAAAGTTTAACACACAAAATCTCCACACAATGACTACTTTATTTATTTACTGTGTAAATTATTCAAACATTTACTAGAAAAAATGCATATGCAAAGTTTGATAATGAATTTTATTCTGTTACAAAACTTTGTATCTGCAGTTCTTATGAAATTCTAAATTGTTAAGTAGTCCTTGTTCATAGAGTTCTATGGTTTGTTAAACTTAGAAATCAATGTTTTTTGTTTGCTATACATTTTAAAGTGAAAAATCTGAGTCGCAGTGTAATTCCGTTACAGTGGAATTGCCCTCCAATCAAACCACGATGGGAGGAGGGTACTCATGACTGGCCAGTGGTTAACCCAAGAGGCAAGGAGAAAGACCAGTTGACATGCAATGCAAAGGGGAGTGAAGGAGTGAAAGCCTGTAGCAGCACACAAACATATAGTTACTAAACTGGCCACAGTTGGTGAACCACACACTGAGGCAGCACTCCCACACACGGAGCTGCTAGTACAATCCAGCAGTGGTCTATGGGAGTGTGAATAAAAAAAAGGGACCAAACAGGGTTGGGATGGAAAGAAAGGAGACCATGTTTACTAGCAGTGGCAGGCTGCAGCTGATTGTCATGTGGACTCTGTCTGTCTATCAGCCAGCTGTGCATTTATGATAAGATCATTGTTGCTTTGCGGGGTCACATGCTGTTCATTTGAGCAGTGAGGGGAGGGGTGACATACAAATACACGTGGCAGGTACCATGGGCTTGGTTGAGGTTTGTAGCGTGTCGGAAAGTTAGTCTAAGAACAAACGGAGGTCAAAAGAAGATGTTCTTTCGTACCTGGCGAAAAGTTTGCTGGTTGTTTTGGAGGCTGTAACAGCCATAACAAAAATCAAGGTAAAAAAATAAAAATAAAAAACTGCAGGTTTAAGTTGTTTGCAATATCTGACCGATAGCTTTATTCTTCAAAACAATATACACATATTTCATGAGATTAGCTTGTTTTTTTTATTTAATCAAATCCGCCAAACGAGAACGCCTGAGCCAGTCTTTCATTTCTACTGATGGGACTACCTCGCTTAACAACAAAGCCCCTCATTGTTGTGGGGGACTCACTCGTCACCGGTTTCACTGTGGTGATCCAAGCGGTAATTCAACACAATTCAAAAGGCAACAGCAACACAAGGCAGGCCATTGCAGTTCCATTAGTACGACACACTAAGCGCCCTGGGTTCGACTCCCAGAGAGTTTGAACATGGGAGATGAATAATGAATGAAGTGGATGTGGGGGGGGGGGGGGGGGGGGGGTACTCCATGGCATCTAAAATGGTTCTCAGAAACCCAGAGAAAGCGAGACAAAGGGCAAAAAAAGATATCCTAAAAAGCCATTACTGTTAGCCTAATAGCTGAAGAAATGTTCCAACTTTAGAGTTCAACGTGCAAAAAAAATAAACCTGTTATGTTGGCCTAAGGACGGTCGGTCATGAGAGACGGACTTCTTGAAGATGCAGCATGAAGGGAAAAGGTTGTGTACCATTCAAAAGTCATCAATACTGGTGATGATAGCATGTGGCCACGACAAGCAGCGAATCAGTCAGTCATCGCTTCTGATGCTGTATGCAATAGCAGGCGACAGGAAATATGTTTACGTGAAAGTGTTTTGTCCCCAAGGAAATGTTCTGAGAAGCCATGTGATAAGAATGAATCAGTGGTCATGTCATGGGCTACTATTCAGCAAATAGGAACTAGCCACAAGTCTTCTATTAAAGATAGCGCAAATATTTTACACTCACCAACAAGGTTTCCATCCAAACTTTTTATGCAAGTAAAGTACATGTCGATAAAGGTCACGACAGGCCTGATAGAAACACCAAACTTGTCTGGAAATTTTCCAAATGTTAACAAAATACACTAGACGAGGTGGATCATTGTTGTGTCTGTCAAATGTATTATGAGAGAGTGGCAGCAGAAACACCTTTATGAGCAAATATTTCTATATTAAAATCATCATATGGAAGTAAACTTAGAGTAACGTGATGATATGTAGCGTGGTCCTTCCACTACGACTTGGGAAAGCATGCAGTCTATTAGGCTACAGAGGAAATCAAGTTATGAACTTTACAAGGTGGTGAAAGTGCAGTGATGAGCTTGATGCTCCTTTCCAATAAATACAGAGTCTTATTTTGGTGACATGAAGATCAATGCTTGGCTGCAGTTTGACAAATTAAAATGATCTTACTGATTTGTACATAATATCCTGTATTAGCAAGCTGTTGGACAGAGCGCATGTTCCAAGACCAGAGCGGGCACAATTGCTATATAAACACAAAATGTTTTGACAAAACCATCAGTAGAGTTGAAAATGCAATGGAAACCCACTTCACTTTTTTTTAAATGTTTTTTTATATAATTAAAAGTTATGTGCACTACGTCATCACCCACAGCCTTTTATCCGCAAGTCAGTTCGATGGAAATATTGTCTATGCAGATTTTAGAATACTCACATGAAAAGCTGTCGCCAATTGGATGGAAACCTAGCCATAGAAATACCAGTTGTCAGTATGGAAGTATTTAGTCCATAAAAGGAGTGAATACATTGCTCCATCTGTGACTGTAGCAGTGCCATCTTATGTCCTTCACAGAGAGTAGGCCTACTCCAAGAAGGGATAGTAAATAGTCATTTCTGACATTCACACTGACACTAATAGATATGACCGTGGGCAAGAGAGAAACCATACGCATACAAGAACATTCGCACAAGCACTTACAAGTGGCTGACAAATGGCGTGTATACATTACACAAGCTGCAGGCCCACAACACAGTCTAGAACTGAATAAAGGCCTCCATCTCCATTCACAGGCCAGACCAGAAGCCTGCTCCTTCTCCTGCTTCTGACACTGCATACAATCTTCAGCAGAGGCAGAGAGAGAGAGAGGCAGAGAGAGAGAGAGAGAGGCAGAGAGAGAGAGAGAGACGCAGAGAGAGAGAGACGCAGAGAGAGGCAGAGAGAGAGGCAGAGAGAGGGGCAGAGAGAATAAACAAGTCCACGTGGAGTGGTTCCTAGCCAGGCCACTGCACAGAGCCTCCCTTGTGCAAGCTAGTTAAAAGGGGACGCTGTCATGAGATTAACTGCGACAAACAATGCAACAAAGTCTTACCTCAGACCTTGTTTACTTGCAAAGAAACTAACTAGGCTACAGGTAGCCTGGCTACAAAACAACATTCAACTATTAATCCCGCTTGACACTCCTGTAAAGGAAGGGTTGATACAGTGGTTGGCGATACAAAGACTATCCATTTTGTTTTATCAACAAAAAAAATACATGCTTAGACTGGTGAGACCGGACTGTGTAATGAACTAATAACAATGGAATGTACCAGAACAAAAACGATGGGGGTTAATGGGGTGCAGTTTTAATATTTGGACAGGGACACGGGATCCAAATGTAACACAACATTGGACATGTTATGGTTACAGTAGAAGTCAGACATAACTCAGGCCTATTCAATTTGAAGGGTGCACCCCCCCCCCCCAATATTTGCAGTAAACCCGTGGTGACAGATGGACTTTTTACACAAGTCACCACAAGACAGACAGACAGTGACAGACAGACCTCTGCCATTGCAGGCGGAGGCTCCCAGCGTTGATGCTCAGTTGTGATAGAGCTCCAATCACATGGGACCAGAAGCTACAACTGATATCCGGTTATTAATAATGAAAAGACGTCAACAAAGAGGGCTTATCTGGATACATGTGATCTAGCCTAGATCTAAGAAAGAAGTGACATTGCACACAGGAAATGGCAACTGAGGTGAAATCTTCATCGGAACACAACTTCCGCTTTTGAACAACAGAATGGGCGTAAGTGTGAGAGATTGAAGGTGAATATCGAGGGCAAAGCCTAGCTGTGGATTGCATGCTGAGTACATTGTCACTTCCAGCTCAATCAGTTAATTAGACCTAGCCTGATCTCCAGGCCTCCTGCTCTGAAAAGGGCCACAAGAGACAACCTGTTGACAGCAAGCCCTGCCCACAGGACTGGCATCACCATGGAGACCAAGGGCATGAGTGCTAGGAGACGGGGGCTTTGTGATGCCTGACCTGGTGGGAAACATCTGCCATGCAAAGCCCTTTAATTCAGCCCCAAATGACCAGTTGTGTTTTCACTGCATCCAATAGAAAATGTCCCTAACAAGGAAGTAACGTTAGCTGGAGATCCTTCAAAGCAGTACAACAGAAGTGTAATAACAAGGGAACATGTTCCCCTTCTCAACATGAGTTCACTGGAGAAGCGCAACTAAACTAGTTTGTGCTATGGCGAGATACTGTAATTTCAGCAGACTGTTCATGTCAAAATGTAAGAGTATCCAATCATTCAGTATAGGATTCATGTTTAAAGGATACCTATCATACATTTAAATAAAAGAGTGGGGTGTCACATTTCCCCAGCACCAGGGCTTCCTATTTGAGTTGGTTGACTGGGCTAAGCCAGTGAAAAGCACAACAATGTCTATAGGGAGGAACACCGGTCTCTTAATAATTCTCTATTAATATGGCCTCTTGTTATTGAGAAGTCCTGCCTACCCAACACTCCACAGAGAAAGAGAGAGTGGGTCAAGACTTCACACTACGCTTGCTAGTCTGCCAGAGAGGAAGGGATTGGTCAGCGTGTAGCGACACGAGCCAATAGGAACACCGTAAAATAATGCCACTAGGCATCACCATCCAAAGAATGTAGGAGAACAAAAGCAACATGCGGACATATGTTTGTCATTGTCCTGTAACAGATAGCAATGGCATAGGCAGCAAAACACTTTGTAGTGAACCCAACTTGAACTCCTTGGTTTTTGGTAACACACAACAAGTAGCAATGGGAGCAATAAGGGCATTGCATCAAAAGGCATTACACTGACAAAAGGTTAGCTAATATAAAAGGCTTACTGTGAGCTGTGCTCACTTTTTTACTGGGTCTCATGTTCAAATTGCATTAAAAATATAATTAGGCTTTACAGGCAGACATGTCTGCTCCCCATCACTAAGGCCAAGAAGGCACACAGTACTACCGACTCATACTAGAGTTGGAAGTTAGCTGGCCTGTTCGTCGACTTTGTGCCCTCACTGTAGTGGCAGTGCGAAGACATCAATATTTCAGTACAATCTGCTTGGCTGCCCGGCGCAGAATAAATCTGTCCTGTCAGGGTTTCCCCTCTGGCTGGTCAATATAACGGGTCTCATGCGGCTTTTGCTGCTACTGCCGGGTAACGGGTTCAGGGCCCAATGAGAACACAGTAAAATGCTGCCCCTTTTTATTTTATTTGAATGGAATTCGCATCTGCCGTTGGTTTCGTAACAGAGTTTGTGTGTGGAACGGAGCCAGGGTGCCCAGCAATGGCCAGGTAACTTTAGCAGGCTATCACTCAAGTCCACTTTTATCAGCACTAACAATGGCTATTTGGTTGACTCATTGATTTAGGTGCAGGTCCACAGGCACAGGTCGATTAGCTACAATGGAATTTCCATTTGGCGTTTTCCATCGTTAGTTCGCTCTACTGATAAAAGGGGGGAAAAAACAAATATGTAAAAAACTATGCCATGTTAGTTGAGATCTTGAAGCAACTAGAATGAACAGACAGCATTTGAAAGCTTCCTCTGTGGCATAGAGCAAAAAAAAGTATCTAAAGTTGAGGATGAAGGTTTATTGATTTGATTATTCTCTTTTAGTCCTCATTTGGACTAATCTTCCAGGACTCCTTAAAACCCAATCAGATATAACACGCTGTTACAGACAGACATAATACACTGACATTGACTGACTAGAACATATAGCATATGTGGGCAACTACCAACTACAGCAAATGTCCTCATGTTTTGAACCATGTGTATCAGTTAACGCCACGAGCACAAGTCATTCTAAGGTGATGAAATAACGTTTAATAGTGCCTGACTTGTCCTAAAATGCATTCAATAGGGCTGCTCTGCCAACTACATGACCTTGGACCAATAGGACGCTACTTTTCATTAAAACCTTGGATGTCTGGACAACGTGTCACCCTCTTGATCGCCATCGATAGCTAAGAGCCTAGGGTTTTGGATTTACTTTATGCCATTTTTCTACATGACAGTGGATGCTATGCTTCAGCATTCTGTACATGCATGCATACAAAAAAAAAGTGACATCTATATTTATTGTCATAGCAAAACAAGATGCGTCACAGTATATTTTACCAGTGTCCAGTTACTGACAGCTGCCGGTGTACAGCTGCTCGTGTACAAAGGCAAGCATGTGGCCAAAAATGGCACATGTTCAACTGATGCATCCAGGACAAAAATGGTGACATCTAAAACAAAATGTGCTGACTAAGGACCTGTTTGGAACAGGGGAAAAAAAAACGCAGTCTTCCTTGCTTTCTTGAAGTAAACACAGATTAGGAAAGAGTTGGCTGGGCGAAAGCAGTACAGAGCAATCCTTAATCTACTTTAAGGAAGGAAAGAAGAATCATAAAAAATAAAATAAAAATCAGCATTTCACCAAATACATTTGCATGTACAGGAATTTGACTGAAACGTTGCTGCCATGATAAAACAGGACACAGAAAACCGGATAAGCGGACAAAATATACAGTGTATTTCGGGCCTCTTGACCTTTCCCACATTTTGTTACATTACAGCCTTATTCTAAAATGTATTACAATTCTTCCCCCCAATCTACACACAAACCCCCATAATGACAAAGCAAAAAAACTGGTTTAGAAATCTTTGCTAGTACTTTGCTGAAGCACCTTGGCAGCGATTACATCCTCGAGTCTTCTTGGGTATGACGCGACAAGCTTGGCACATGTGTATTTGGAGAATTTCTCCCATTCTTCTCTGCAGATCTTCTCAAGCGCTGTCATGTTGGATGGGGAGCGTCACTGCACAGCCATTTTCAGGTCTCTCCAGAGCTGTTTGAGTGGGTTCAAGTCCAGGTTCTGGTTGGGACACTCAAGGACATTGAGACTTGTCCCGAAGCCACTCCTGCATTGTCTTGGCTGTGTGCTTAGGGTTGTTGTCCTGTTGGAAGGTGAACCTTCACCCCAGTCTGGAGGTCCTGAGCGCTCTGGAGCAGGTTTTCATCAAGAATCTCTGTACTTTGCTCCTTTCATCTTACCCTCGATCCTGACTAGTCTCCCAGTCCCTGCCGCTGAAAAACATCCCCACAGCATGATGCTGCCACCACAATGCGTCACCGTAGGTATGGTGCCAGGTTTCCTCCAGGTGTGACACTTGGCATTCAGGCCAAAGAGTTCAATCTTGGTTTCATTAGACCAGAGAATCTCCAAGCAGGCTGTCAAGTGCCTTTTACGGAGGAGTGGCTTTCAGCTGGCCACTAGCATAAAAGGCCTGATTGGTGGAGTGCTGCAGAGATGGTTGTCCCATCTACACAGACGAACTCTGGAGCTCTGTCAGAGTGACCATTGGGGTCTTGGTCACCTCCCAGACCAAGGCCCTTCTCCCCCGATTGCTCAGTTTGGCCAGGTAGCCAGCACCCGGAAGAGTCTTGGTGGTTCCAAACTTCTATTTAAGAATGATTGAGGCCACTGTGTTCTTTGAGACCTTCAATGCTGTAGAAATGTGTTGGTACCCTTAACCAAAACTGTGCTTCGACACAATCCTGTCTCGGAATTCCACTGACAACTCCTTCAAGCTCATGGCTTGGTTTTTGCTCCGACATGCATTTTCAACTGTGGGATCTTACAGTTGAAGTCGGAAGTTTACATACACCTTAGCCAAATACATTTAAACTCAGTTTTCCACAATTCCTGACATTTTATCAGAGTAAAAATTCCCTGTCTTAGATCAGTTAAGATCACCACTTTATTTTAAGAATGTGAAATGTCAATAATAGTAGAGAGAATGATTTATTGCAGCTTTTATTTCTTTCATCACATTCCCAGTGGATCAGAAGTTTACATACACTCAATTAGTATTTGGTAGCATTGCCTTTAAAATTGTTGAACTTGGGTCAAACGTTTTGTGTAGCCTTCCACAAGCTTCCCACAATAAGTTGGGTGAATATTGGCCCATTCCTCCTGACAGAGCTGGTGAAACTGAGTCAGGGTTGTAGGCCTCCTTGCTCGCACATGGTTTTTCAGTTCTGCCCACACATTTTCTATAGGATTGAGGTCAGGGCTTTGTGACGGCCACTCCAATACCTTGCCTTTGTTGTCATTAAGCCATTTTGACAACTTTATGAAGTCCGCTTGGGGTCATTGTCCATTTGGAAGACCCAAGCTTTTACTTCCTGACTGATGTCTTGAGATGTTGCTTCAATATATCCACATCATTTTCCTGCCTCATGATGCCATCTATTTTGTGAAGAGCACCAGACCGTCCTACAGCAAAGTACCCCCACAACATGATGCTGCCACCCTCGTGCTTCACGGTTGGGATGGTGTTCTTCGGCTTGCAAGCCTCCCCCCTTTTCCTCAAACATAACAATGGTCATTATGGCCAAACCGCTCTGATTTTGTTTCATCAGACCAGAGGACATTTCACCAAAAAGTACGATCTTCGTCCCCATGTCCAGTTGCAAACTGTAGTCTGGCTTTTTTATGGCGGTTTTGGAGCAGCGGCTTCTTCCTTGCCGAGCGGCCTTTCAGGTTATGTCGAGATAGGACTCGTTTTATTGTGGATATAGATACTTCTGTACCCGTTTCCTCCAGCATCTTCACAAACGTCCTTTGCTGTTGTTCTGGGATTGATTTGCACTTTTCGCACCAAAGTACGTTAATCTAGAACGCGTCTCCTTCCTGAGCGGTATGACGGCTGCATGGTCCCATGGTGTTTATACTTGCGTACTATTGTTTTTACAGATGAACGTGATACCTTCAGGCATTTGGAAATTGCTCCCAAGGATGAACCAGACTTGTGGAGGTCTACAATTTGTTTTCTGAGGTCTTGGCTGATTTCTTTTGATTTTCCCATGATGTCAAGCAAAGAGGCACTAAATTTGAAGGTAGGCCTTGAAATACATCCACACCTCCAATTGACTCAAATGATGTCAATTTGCCTATCAGAGGCTTCTAAAGCCATGACATCATTTTATGGAATTTTCCAAGCTGTTTAAAGGCACAGTCAACTTAGTGTATGTAAACTTCTGACCCACTGGAATTGTGATACAGTGAATTTTAAGTGAAATAATCTGTCTGTAAACAATTGTTGGAAAAATTATTTGTGTCGTGCACAAAGTAGATGTCCTAACCGACTTGCCAAAACTATAGTTTGTTAACAAGACATTTGTGGAGTGGTTGAAAAACAAGTTAATGACTCCAACCTAAATGTATGTAAACTTCCGACTTCAACTGTATATAGACAAGTGTGTGCTTTTCCAAATCATGTCCAATCAATTGAATTTACCACAGCTGGACTCCAATCAAGTTGTAGAAACATCTCAAGGATGATCAATGGAAACAGGATGCACCTGACCTCCATTTTGTGTCTCATAGCAAAGGGTATGAACACTTATGTAAATTAGGTATCTGTTTTTAATTAATTTGCAAAAAAATCTAAACCCATTTTCACTTTGTCATTATGGGGTATTGTGTTTAGATTGATGAGGGGAAAACAATGTATTTAAATCAACTTTAGGATGAGGCTGTAACGTAACAAAATGTGGAAAAGGAGAAGAGGTCTGAATACTTTCCAAATGCATGTAGAATTTACACAATCCACATACAGTATGTACACAAGGCTAAAAACTAGACTACACTATAAAACATGAGCTACACTGGCCAAAAATATAAAATGCAACAATTAAAGATTTTACTGAGTTACAGTTCATATAAGGAAATCAGTCAATTGAAATAAATTAGGCCCTAATCTATGAATTTCAAGACTGGGAATACAGATATGCATATGTTGGTCAAAGATACTTCAGGAAAAAAAGTAGGGGCGTGGATCAGAAAACCAGTCAGTATCTGGTGTGACCACCATTTGCCCCATGCAATGCGACGTCTCATTCGCATAGAGTTGATCAGCCTGTTGATTGTGGCCTGTGGAATGTTGTCCCACTCCTCCTCAATGGCTGTGTGAAGTTGCTGGATATTGGCATAAACTGGAACACTGTCGTACACATCGATCCAGAGCATCCCACACATGCTCAATGGGTGAGACGTCTGGTCATGGAAGAACTGGAGCATTTTCAGCTTCCAGGAATTGTGTACAGATACATGCGACATGGGGTTGTGCATTATGTCGAAACATGAGGTGATGGCGGTGGATGAATGGCACAACAATGGGCCTCAGGATCTCGTCACGCATCTCTGTGCATTCAAATTGCCATCGATAAAAGGCAGTTGTGCTTGTTGGCCGTAGCTTATGCTTCCCCATATCATAACCCCACCACGGGGCGCTCTGTTCACAACAAATCGATTGCCTACACAACAGCATACACTGTCTGCCATCTGCCCGTTACAGTTGAAACCGGGATTAATCTGTGAAAAGCACAATTCTCCAGCGTGCCAGTGGCCATCAAAAGTGAGAATTTGCCCCCAGAAGTCAGTCACGATGCCAAACTGCAGTCAGGTCAAGACAATGAGCACGCAGATGAGCTTCCCTGAGACTGTTTCTGACAGTTTGTGCAGAAATTATTTGGTTGTGCAAACCCAGTTTCATCAGCTGTCCGGGTGGCTGGTCTCAGACGATCCCGCAAATGAAGAAGCCGGATGTGGAGGTCCTGGGCTGGCGTGGTTACACGTGGTCTGCGGTTGTGAGAACGGTTGGATGTACTGCCAAATTCTCTAAAATGATGTTGAGGCGGCTTATGGTAGAGAAATGAACATTACATTTTCTGGCAACAGCTCTGGTGGACATTCCTGCAGTCAGCATGCCAATTGCACACTCCCTCAACTCTGTGGCATTGTGTTGTGACAAAACTGCATACATGACACACCTGTCAAGGATGCATTATCTTTGCAAAGGAAAAATACTCACTAGCAGGGATGTAAAGAAATTAGTGCAAAGAAATTAAGAAATAAGCTTTTTATGCATATGGAAAATGTATTTCCGCTCATGAAACATGGGACATACACTTTACATGTTGTGTTATATTTTTGTTCAGTGTACATTATAACTAATGCATACCTTTAATATGTATTCAAACAGGGCCTGTCTGGATCTCAAAATGTCTCTGGCAATGTGTTGTGCTGCTGAGATAAATTCTGGGATAAGGAGACAACCGCAGATCTATAGTAGGAAACTGAAGCGGCGGTTGTAACAAGACTAGAAAATATTCTCAGTCTGAGTATGAATGAACCATTATTCATTGTGTAGCCTATATTAGGCCACAAGAGCATGGCACACAAATGCCCTCAAGGACATACAGTATGTCAAAGTTAACATGTAGAGCACGTGTCACTCATTCCACAGATGGTAGAGTGTCTGCAGGTTTTTCACACCTCTCTTGTACTTGATTGATGAATTAAGGTCACTAATTAGTAAGGAACTCCCCTCACCTGGTTGTCTAGGGCTTAATTGAAAATAGAAAATAAAAACCAGCAGACACTAGACCCTCCATGGAATTAGTTTGACAGCCCTGATGTAGAGGGTTGTCGCTTCATGAGTTCATCATGCCAAATATATTAGCCCACATGCCTTATCAATATCATAACCATGTTTTCTACATACAAGCTGTAAGGCGTGTGGTTATAAAAGCCATATGGGAACGGTCTCCATACTTACTGGCAGCTCGAATGACACCACATGAACACTACAAAAAAAAGACTCAAAATAAATGTAGGTATTGAGAAGACATGGGTGAAAAGTGGAAATTCATATCTGGAAATATGGAGCCTAGAAAAGGCTAATGGATAAAGGGAGGGGTCATGCTGCCAGTTAACCTTGAGCGTCCTCCATGTGTCAGTCAGGAACGCCCCCTCCTGCTTACCAGTCTCCAAGACATAATGGCCCATGGAATGTCAACATGGCACACGGCCTTCAGTTGTTTTTCTTTCATCCGCCAATAAGTTTTACAGAACGATATGAAGAGCACAGGACTGGCATGCCATCTCAATGCCAGGGACATGTGTCAATGCTTAGCAGTAATGCTCTGGGATTGAGAGCTACGTTTGGGTTATTAGTTTTAAATAAAGCAGGATTTACATAGATTTGCTGACCAAATATAAGGGCTGAGATTGTGGACAATGGCCAGTGTGCTTGGGATAGATTTGTCATGGTCAAGTGTAAAAGATTACATCAGTACTTAGATAAACCCATAAGCTACTAGACACTGAAATTGTATTACTTAGTTGTAACCAATATTATCAGGTAAGTTCATTTAAATTAGGACAGGATGAACTATTTGACTACTAGGTCAGAAAACTTCTCATATTACACAGCAGGAAGTCCGGGTGTCTACAGACCCCATCAAAAGCCAAGTAAAATGTATCCAAGCAAATATACATCAACAACCTATCGTGTGAATACAACTGCATAACAAACGCCAATAGAATACTTCAATAATAGCTCTACCAGAATGACTGATTATAAGTAGGCCTAGTTAGATACAGTGTAACCGATAACTGAGCTGCGAGATAAATGTTGTTTTCATCCTAGTGGGGGTCTCACGTGCGCACAATTGTTGGACATATTCGGGAAATACTAGCTACTCTAATATATTATTCCGTTGGGAACTATCAAAATCCACCTAAATATCGATGACTTGCCATAGCTTGGTAAACAAATGTGTTTTTTTGCTAAGTAAAACATTATTTTGGTCAATTCCTGATTCCAATTTCCTACTTTGTGACAATAGCTTTCATTCTTGTGAGCCGAAACCATGCATTCTATGCGCTACGTAAAACTGACAAATACTGTGTGACGACATGATTCAAGTACAACGACTACGTGGTGGAGCCTATCCACATGCGTTTCTATTGAAGAAAGCGCACAGTTCCTCCGTTCCACACCGACATCCCAACAACGTTGCTAATGACAGGCATGTAGCTAGCCATCCTTTTTTACCAAGTACAATAAACGAGCATGAGACTGTAAAATGAGCCACTGACCACAACGTGGTCTAAATACAGAAACTAAAGCTAACAAATGTACGCCCCACAAGCTTGGGACGTTGTTGCAGCAGTGTTGCCCCATGTGTGCTCTGTCCTAGCACGCGCTAGCATCCGCGTCAAAGCCATGAGTTTGCTTACTTTGTCTAGCTCGTCGTGCAGCTCCGAAAGGGTGGGTCTTATCAGCTTGTCCCCCAGAGGCGCAGCAGTTTGCCGGTAGAAATCGATGTTCGGCACGGCATCGATGGTGTTGTGACCAAAAGTCCTTAGGTAATAGGTGTTTGTATGGGTGTCGTAATGGTAGTGATGTTGGCCTCCTGTCGAAGAATGTAGGCTGCCCTCACTCATCACGGTGTCTCCATTCTGGAAACCTTCAGCGGGCACTGCTTCTGGTGGGCTTGCTCCACTCGGATCCACAAAGTTCACCACCCGGAACCGACCCTTTGCCTCCTCGCCACCCGCCGCTGGCTCCGAACCCTCCGGGGCGGGAGCGTCTTTATCGCCAGAGGCGAGCGTTTTATCAGCGGCACCGGCTGCTTCAGCCACCAGGTCAACCTGGAACCGACTCGAGCTGGGTGTCGGGCCGGCGGGCTTCAAACCTGTATCCACGGCCAGACCCTCATTTTCTGCCACGGGGTTCTCTCCCTGGGCGGGAGGCAAGGAGGATGGCGCCGACATTGCAAATATTACCGGTGAATGAAGGACCTTTAAGGGGGAAAAAACCCTAGCTAAATGTCCGGCACAACTCGTGTGCAATAGCAAAACTACACTGCTTCTAAACCCCGGTTCTTTCCGACATAAGCAGTCAGCTCACACTCCTGGTACCGCCCAAGTGGTGGAAGACCGTCTGGATAGTTGCTCCCAGAGAAACGCGGTGCTTTCGAATTCAGAAAGAGCCGAATGCCACTTCTGCCTCTCAAAAGGTAGCACAACCACAAAACATGCAGAGCTACAAATGGAGAAGGATGGCTTGCTAGCTGTCTCACTATACGCTCTCAGAGATGAAAAAAAAGGCATCAACTTTCAGCCCTAGCCAACGCTACTCATCAAGATATTAAATCTCCGAGTAGCCTCTCGGTCCTCTAGCTTTCCTCACACTTGTACGAAAGTGAATAAAATCCGCGGTGTGATGTTTTTTTAAGAGTAGGATGCTCTATCGACCTTGCCGCAACTCTTCCGAGATTCCCAAAACAACCCTCGCCTCGCTCATATATACACACTGCAGTAAGGCAACGCTTTAGGGTGGGTTCCAAACGGGAGGTAGAGCTCGCGAGATTTCAGCGCAGTGTGTTTTTTTGCACTGAGGTATGTTTTTTGTTTTTTTACGTAATACAAAGGATGTTCCAGAGTCTGTAGGTAGAGAAAAAAGTACAATCATTATAGTAACACCACTTATAGATATGCAAAAATGTGGGTAACTTTCGTGCAATTGCGTTTGCGTGTATGGTAAGTAGTGTATACATCATCCCAAACCACAGAGAAGGAATATGATAATGAAATTAAAGTTGCCTCACACACGTTCTAATCATAGAAAATATATTACACACACATTCAAATAATATAAAATATATTACACATTCTGATCATAAAAATTATATTACAATTTTGAAGTACTAAGTGTCAATTCATAGTGTCACTTGCAGGTCCAGACAAAACCAAGGATTCGGTTTGAGTTTATCGCAATTTAATTCAATCATTTTTGTAATTTCAAAGTTACAAGTGAGTTATGTGTCCAACATATAATGCTTTTTGGATTGGTCCACTAGCCCACACATTATGGTCATGTACGGTATGTTAAAACATTTTTTACGGTTTACACTATACCAAACAGTAATTGGTCTGTGTTTGGAGGTTGACCGGGTCAAATGCACCGGCTGTTGTAATTTTTGTTTATCACATGCTCAATTAGGGCCACCCTAAACTTGTTGTAAATGTTGGTATTCATTGTTACTTTTGTCCAGCAGAAAACGATCCATTAGGGAGGGCCGAGTGTCTGCAGGGTTTTTGGTCATTCCTTTTGATTAAGACCTAAACAACTAGGTGAGGGGAGTTCCTTACTAATTAGTTACCTTAACTTATCAATCAAGTACAAGGGTGGACTGAAAACTCGCAAACACTCGGCCCTCCGTGGAATGAGTTTGACACATACATTAAAGGCATATCTAATCTGTGTTGTCGTTTATAGTCTGGATTAAATACAGAAGAAACAAAGACATCGCATTGCATGGGTTTGTAGTATTTTTTTTGCAGGCTACCTTTCTGAGGCGTAATAAGGACCTTGGATGTCTGTCTGGAGAAGAGCTGTGTCCAGTGCACAATGCTGTGGGTTTGTTTACTGTTACATCCACATGCATACCGATAGATCATACTCATATCAATGGATCGTCAGCAATGTGACACCACACCCCTAATTCCTGACCCTTCCCACCCAACAACCCTATCTACCCTCTCCAAGTCAACCAATGTCCTTGTTATCAAAACAGTTGGGGCTTAAAGTTGGGAATATGGGATATTAATATTGGAAATGTGGAATATGGTCCCACTGGTTATTGGCAATAGAGGGGATTTTAATGGTAATGTATAATAGAACATTACATCCGCACCACATGAAGACATCATCATGATTGATTATGAAATTTTAATGAATGACAAGTGCATTTAGAACAATTCATTATTAATCAGAGCCCTATGATTGTCTGTTGAATTTTTTCCATTAATCCCATAGCTTTCTTTCCTCACTGCATAATACACTACTGTCCACTGTCCATCATTTGGTTGCAACTTATAAGATTTCCACTTCAATGGTCTGTAGGTCTGCCTGTAGTGTGGAAGTTGGAGATCTTGCTGCTTCAGTGTGCACTGCAGCTCTTTGCTCTTGGCACCGCAACATCTTTGCCCAGCAGTGTTCTAAGGCCAGAGGTCAGACCCATCAGAAAGTTTCTTCTCCTCATTACCTAGCTCCTCTCTAATCCTGTTAATACAATTCTCTACAGCCCAGGAGCTCATTACAGTGAGCCAGTCAGCCAGGCCAGGCAATGCCAGCCACCCACTCAGTCTGTCTGCTAGCTAGCTCACTAGCTCAGACACTCACAACACAGTCAAATAAGTGTGCTGGTCACATAATTGAATTATAAAAAAACGAGCTTTGGAAAGGTTGAGGGTAAGTAAATGTATAAGATCCTTGCCTGTCAAATGGTCCTTATGAAAAGCAGAGAGTTTAGGATGGGGCATAGTGGCCAGGGGATGAAATGTGGAAAGGCCAGACTTTTTCAGAAGAGGAGGAATGCTTCTTATGCATACGTACACTACCAGCATCAACACATGATTGCCCAGAGTGGCAAATGTGGAAGACTCCATTGCATGCACTGGTGGGCAATAGGCATCAGCCCATTGGTTGTTGTGAAATGATTTCATTATTTGTGCAGGTCTTTTCATTTGAAGGTCATCTGTTATTTGAAATGAAATGGTTGCAGTGTATTTGTGAAAGTAAAAGAGCAACATGGCGGAAATAATGGATAGATGATGGCCTTTAAAACAAAAGTATACAACTGTCCATGACCGTAATCAGCTGAATTAGTCTGGTTATGGCCAGGCAACTCCCCAGGACCTTGATCAGCTGAATTAGATGGCTCCCGAGTTGTGCAGTGGTCTAAGGCACTGCATCTTAGTGCTAGAGGTGTCACTACTAGAGGTATCACAACTGGCCGTGATTGGGAGTCCCATAGGGCGGCGCACAATTGGCCCAGCATCGTATGGGTTAGGGGAGGGTTTGGCCGGCCAGCTCTAGGAAGAGTCTTGGTGGTTACAAACTTCTTCCATTTAAGAATGATGGAGGCCACTGTGTTCTTGGGGACCTTCAATGCTGCAGACATTTTTTGGTACCCTTCCCCAGATCTGTGCCTCGACACAATCCTGTCTTGGAGCTCTACGGACAATTCCTTCGACCTCATGGCTTGGTTTTTGCTCTGACATGCACTGTCAACTGTGGGACCTTATACAGACTGGTGTGTGCCTTTTCAAATCAGTTTCAATCAATTGAATTTACCATAGGTGGACTCCAATCAAGTTGTAGAAACATCTCAAGGATGTTCAATGGAAACAGGATGAGCTGAGCTCAATTTCATGTCTCATAGCAAAGGGTGTGAACACTTATGTAAATAAGGTATTTCTGTTTTTTATTTTGAATACATTTGCAAAGATTTTTTTTAAAAAACTGTTTTCGCTTTGTCATTATGGGGTATTGTGTGTAGATTGCTGAGTTTCTTTTTTATTTAATACATTTTAGAATAAGCCTGTAACGTAACAAAATGTGGAAAAAGTCAAGGGGTCTGAATACTTTCCGAAGGCACTGTAAGTGAATGTAGGAATTTTGTGTGAATGAATGAAAGAAGTGCTTTTTTCATAAAAGTGAATAATTCAGGGCAATAATCTGATTGCTGGGAGGAGGAGTGGGAGGGTAGATGGAAAAGCATCCTTGATTGCCAAGCAACCTTGGATGTTTAAGTGGGTGGGGGGGGGGGGGGGGGACTTAGGGGTGGGGGTGAGAGAAATAACTACATTTATTATTACTTTTGAACTCTGTAATATGATAAAAAGGATCAATACTTTGTATTTATGTACCTTTTTTATGTTTATTTTTGATTGGCAGCCCACATATAAATGCGAAATCAACTGAATATGAAGTTATATGAATTTGTGTATTGTACCTGTAACCCCTGCAATGAAAGAAATTACAAAAAATGTAATAAAATTGGTCACACAAAAAAAAGTTCATTATTCATCAAATTTAAATGAGTCATTGAAGGAGAAAAATTCCACTCTGGCTTTTTGTCTCTCTGTCTCTCCCCTTTCTCCCAGTCTTCCCCTCTCTCCCCATCTCTCTCTTTTCTCTCTCTGTCTTCTGTTTTCCTTCCCTTTCTCTCTCTCTTCTGTTACGGTGACACCCCACACCTCCCTCTTTATCGTTCCTCTGTCACTTTCTCTGAAAATCATTTTCACCTCTTGGTCAGGAATCACAGCTTGTCTCTAAAACCACAGGAGACAAAGTTTCATCCCACTTGAATGTCTACACCTCTATCTAGTTTTGCAATCCATTTTGGAGTGTTCACACTTACCTTGGTGAAGACTGTTTGACTTTCCCTAGTAGGTGTAGCCACTTGCAATAACACTCCATTTTCCAACAATAACATGATATTAAATGTTGGAAATAGTGATTACTACCATACCCTTTAGGTTATAGCAGTATACTCTGTTATTCTCATTGAACATTGAATTCTGAATGTGTACCGGGCCTACTAGTTAAACTCTTGTGAATTGTACATTTTGCTGTATGATATTGTATTAAGGCATGTCAGAAGTGTGTAGCCTAGTAGTTACACTCCTTTTGAGTGAATTATAGTAAGGGTTCTCTCACAGACAGCCAGTTGTTCTGAGCCTCCACACTAACAGGAAGGCTCCTTTGACAGAGTCACTAAAGAGGAGCGCAGGGGTGTCGTAACCGGTCCCATTTGGAAGATGGATAAGGGGATTGTTCACAAAGCCTCGCCGTTGGGACTTCACAGGTCATCGCTTGTCTCTTCCAGTCTTTTCCCACAATTACCCCCTTTCTTTCTGGAGCCACAGAGAATCACAGAGATTATCTCTCTGTGTCCTCCTGGCTGAAAAAAAAATAAAAAATCCCACCTGGGCTGAGGGCTGAAGGCTTCTTGTAGCTGAAAGGGAGGGAATCCACCTGGCAACAAAGCAGGGGTGCCTGGGAGGTTTGGGGTTAGGTGAAACAGGTCTTGTGGAGATTCTAATGGTTTTATAAAGGGTCATTTACACTTTATCTTATGTTTTTAAAGTATAGTCCATACTAGTCCATTTGACGAAAAAATGTACCTACATGTTATCAGGGTGAACAACTAGTGGTATGCCACATTATTATTTATTTTTGTTCAAATCTGACCTAAAACTGTCAATGACTGAGATCTGTTTTACACCTCTGATTAGGTTGAAATAGACTTGCATTTTTGTCTTTTGCTGAACACAGTCTCCCACATGAGTTCTCACTGATACACTACTCAAATGTCAACCAATTCTGTTCATTATGTCATTCGATTATGAACAGAATTGGTATTATGTAAGATGTATCCTTTTTAACTAGGAAATGTATTCTAAATGTACACCAGTCCGATTTCAGACTAGGTACCACCATCTCTGCTGCTTCTTTGGATTTAAATGATGTTCTTAACTGGTTGGATAAGAAGAAACACAGCCCTTTTTATTGACCTGCCTAAAGCAATGGTTCCCAAACTTTTTATAGTCCTTCAAACATTCAGCCTCCAGCCTTTATTTAACTAGGCAAGTCAGTTAAGAACAGATTCTTATTTACAATGAGGGCCTACCCCGGCCAAACCCGGACAACGCTGGGCCAATTGTGCGCCGCCCTATGGGACTCCCAATCACGGCCGGTTGCGATACAGCCTGGATTCAGGCGGAAGTTAAAGGGCCTTTTTACTGAAGTGTTTTGCTTTCATTGTTTTCTGTTTTTATGTATTGTGTAATTGATGTGTATGTAGATATGTATAGTGTAGTTTTTGTGTTTAAGCACGGCTCATCTGCAAAAGAGATCGTGGTCTCAGCGTGACTCCCTGCTTAAATAAAGGTTCAATAATAGTATGGCATTTATGAACGGTCGGTCACAAACTCCTTACCCACAGACTTCCATGTTTTATTGATGGTTATTCCAATTTCAATTATTTTCTCATGAAAGTGTTTTTACAGAGCACTCAGTGATGTCACTGGTGTAAATAATCCTTACATTTGCATGTTTCTCGTTCTTCAGTCATCTCTCCAACAGCCTTTTTTTTCGAACAAGCCATACTATGTTGATTACATTGTTAAGCCTAAATACAGGAACCATTTGTTTCACATGAGCGCACTTAAGTGCTCTTTAAAGACCAGTGTGATTGGTGAGAAACTTGTGTCATATGAACCATGACAGTTAAACACCCAATTCATGACTCTTATATTCGTAGTAGTGATTTAAGGTTAGAGAATAACTTGACTCCACTAAGATCCAATAAACATCAATCAGTAATGATAATATGACACCTAATGATGCTTTTCTCAAAGGTCCTAATTGTATTTCATTCAAAACTACTGTATATAAGCTAAATAAACGTTTAGATAAATACTGGTAGCTACTTGTCACAGTTAATTAAGTGTTCTCAGAAGATTTTAAAAAATGCATATTTGTATTCCTTGTATTGTGTTCCATTCATAGTGAACCTCCCTGAAAAAATGTGTGGGAAATTAGAATTGTGGGAAAACGATATAGTTAAACCGAAAGTACATACTTTGATAGAAGCCTACTTCGATAGAAGGTAATAATGACATAAGTTATACATTGGTAGTTACCTTGGTTTAACGCCTAATAGAAAATGTGACCAATGCCGCCCCTACTTCCTGTAACTCACCAAAACCTCTACTATGACATCTATTAGGACACTCACTGCAAAGTCAAGGGAATGTGTCATATCTGCAGGTCAGCTTCAGTGATGGTTTGACGCCCTTGGAGCCAATTGAGCGACCAAGCGGGCTTGCATCTCGTACATGGAGGTGAATTTTGAGGAGAGCCGGGAGGACACAGGCAGTGTTGAATTTGTAAATGGAGGAGAGAGCCGAGAGGAGAGTTTTGGGTAGAGATCCTGGAGAACACAGGCAGTGTTGAATTTGTAAATGGAGGTGAGTTTTAGGGAGAGAGCCGAGAGGAGAGTTTTGGGTAGAGATCCTGGAGGACACAGGCAGTGTTGAATTTGTAAATGGAGGTGAGTTTTAGGGAGAGAGCCGAGAGGAGAGTTTTGGGTAGAGATCCTGGAGGACACAGGCAGTGTTGAATTTGTAAATGGAGGTGAGTTTTAGGGAGAGAGCCGAGAGGAGAGTTTTGGGTAGAGATCCGGGAGGACACGGGCAGTGTTGAATTTGTAAATTGAGGTGAGTTTTAGGGAGAGAGCCGAGAGGAGAGTTTTGGGTAGAGATCCGGGAGGACACGGGCAGTGTTGAATTTGTAAATTGAGGTGAGTTTTAGGGAGAGAGCCGAGAGGAGAGTTTTGGGTAGAGAGCCGAGAGGAGAGTTTTGGGTAGAGATCCGAGAGGAGAGTTTTGGGTAGAGATCCGAGAGTACACAGGCAGTGGTGGCATTCTAGGATGACAGAGGCCTCTGAGGTGTCAGGTGTCAGAACATGACACTAGATTGTTGTTAAAAAGTGTCAGCCAAAATGTTCGTGATCTAACTGTTGTATGCATGTCCATTTGGTAGTTCTCAGTACTGACTGAACAAATATTGTGTCCATTCCTTTTCAAAGGATATGATCCAGATTTCTAAATGTAGTCTACTGCTCACACTGAAACCGACAGACTCATTAATCTCAAGATTATCAGTACCCAAAAAATAAACCACACAACCCATTTTAATTGCTTTTTCAAGATAAGTGTCTATGTGCAGCCCCATTAGATGTAACATTTAGCCATGCAGGCTGCTGGTAGCCTAAACCTGCAGCCAGTGAGCAAGACGGAGCCACTGCACACAAACAAAGGCTGCATGACGCAGGTCCCCTGAGAGTCCCCCGAGAGGGTGACGCAATGAGAGACGAGCAGGCTCGATAACGAACAGCAGGCTCGATCGACTATGAACGTATGGCGTCATATGCTGCGTTCAAAACAACTGGGAACTGGGAATCTCCGACTTCCGACTTCAGTGCTTTCAAGACAACTGAGAACTGGAAAAATAGTTTTGAAAGGTTATCCAACTCGGAATTCCAAGTCGGAAACTCAAGTATCTTTCTAGAGCTCCGACTTTCCGACCTGAAGATCATTGAAGTCATGATTTGACCTTGTTTTTGTTGGAGTTCCCAGTCCTCTTGAAAGCACCAATAAGTGCACAACAGAGCCTGGAACCACCACAACACATCATTAACTTGATTGGGTCACAGAACCAGCAGGATGTGTAGTCAAATGCAACAACTCAAATGCGTAGGCATGGCTTAGGCTTTTTCAATGATCAAATCAAATCAAATCACATTTTATTAGTCACATGTGCCGAATACAACAGGTATTCCTTATAGTGAAATGCTTACTTACGAGCCTTTAACCGACAATACAGTTTAAAAAACATACGGATGAGAATAGAACTACCCACTGTAGTGCCTTGCGGTCAGAGGCCGAGCAGTTGCCATACCAGGCAGTGATGCAACCAGTCAGGATGCTCTCGATGGTGCAGCTGTAGAAACTTTTGAGGATCTGAGGACCCATGCCAAATCTTTTCAGTCTTCTGAGGGGGAATAGGCTTTGTTGTGCTCTCTTCACAACTGACTTGGTCTGCTTGGACCATGTTAGTTTGTTGGTGATGTGGACACCAAGGAACTTGAAGCTCTCAACCTGCTCCAATGAAGCCCCCTCAATGAGAATGGGGTGTGCTCGGTCCTCTTTTTCCTGTAGTCCACAATCATCTCCTTTGTCTTGATCACGTTGAGGGAGAGGTTGATGTCCTGGCACCACATGGCCAGGTCTCGTCGTTGTCGGTGATCAGGCCTACCACTGTTGTGTCATCGGCAATGATCTCATTAATTCAGTGCTAGGATCATTGACTTCCTTTATGTGTAGCCTATTATTAGAACTTCAATATTGCTTTAAAATTCTTTATAGCAGCTATATTACTCACATCCTGTTTCATAGCCAATAATATCAGGAGTTGAGATTTTTCCAGGAAAACTGGAAGCCAAATGGAGCCAGAAAAGTAATGTTTGTGGTCTGATATAATGATGTGAGAAGTGAGAAAGTTTTTCCATTCTCTCTTCCAAATTGAAACCAGTTCAGTCATTGATCCGATTCCCGACATGGAAAACCCAGTATAGGATGATTTTAGTTCCTCTCAGTAAAATAGAAATTGCTTACATAATTCTTCAATGGTACCGATTGGTGGCTCTGCACAATGTACACACGACTGGTTTACAGATTGATTAGTTTAGGACACATCTGTCCTAGAAGTAAAGGTCGTTGAAAGGTCAACGTTGTAATACAGGATTAGCTGTATCAAATGGATGCCATGACGACTAACAATGTCATTTGAAACATAGTTATGCCTTGACATTTCAACCTTATACTGGGCGATACACGAGGCGATTGATGTTCAGTTGTCAAATCGTTCCAAACCTAATTTTGGCCCATTAAGATATAACTATTGTCTCCAATTAACCATCTGGACTATATTATGACTCAGTAGGGGGATGATGAGCATATGTCCCATAAGTCAATCAAACTGATACTCCCTTAATGTACCAGTGCAATTGACACTTACAGTTGGCCACCTAACATTTCAATATAATATAACATAGCCACTTTGGAAGACATCCAATGTGCTGCTCCCAGCTCTTAGTTGCTAAACTTAATTTTTAAGCCCATGTTTTATCATAATTATTTATAAAAAGATCTGTATGCTCTATTTTGCAGATGGGGCTAGATGACTGAACCAGGCAAGGCATGTCAACACTTCTTACAAAAACAAGTAATGATGAAGTCAATCTCTCCTCCCCTTTGAGCCATGAGAGATTTACATGCCAGCAGCATACCACCAGCAGCATACCACCCTGCACCCCACTACCTGCTGGCTGCTTCTGAAGCTAAGCAAGGTTGGTCCTGGTCAGTCCCTGGACAGGAGACCAGATGCTGCTAGAAGTGGTGTTGGAGGGTGAATAGGAGGCACCCTTTCCTCTGGTCTAAAATAAAATATCCCAATTCCCCAGGGCATTGCCCTGTGTAGGGTGCTGTCTTTCGGATGGGACGTTAAACGGGTGTCCTGACTCTCTGTGGTCATTAAAAGATCCCATGGCACTTATCCTAAGAGTAGGGGTGTGCTAGGGTCCTGGTTAAATTCCCAATCAGGCCCTCATACCATCATGGTCACCTAATCATCTCAAGTTTACAAATGGCTCAATCATCTCCCATGTAACTATTCCCCAGATCAATGCTGTGAATGTGTTCTCAGTCAATTTACCTGGTAAAATAAGGGTTAAATTAATAAAATAAACATGTATATTATTAACGTTAGCTCTCCGTGTACATTTAAGGGCCAGCTGTGCTGCCCTGTTCTGAGCCAATTGTAATTTTCCGAGGTCCCTCTTTGTAGCACTTGACCACAAAACTAGGGCCTGTAGGACTTGCCTTGTTGATAGTGTTGTTAAGAAGGTAGAGCAACGCTTTATTATGAACAGACTTCTCCCCATCTTATCTACTGTTGTATCAACATGGTTTGACCATGACAGTTTACAATCCAGGGGTACTCCAAGCTGTTTAGTCACATCAACTTGCTCAATTCCCACATGATTTATTACAAGATCCAGTTGAGGTTTAGGGTTTAGTGAAGGATTTGTCCCAAATACAGTGCTCCAAGTTTTTTACATATTTAGGACACATGTATTCCTTGCTACCCATTCTGAAACTAACTGCATCTCTTTGTTAGGTGTGGCAGTGATTTCACTTGCTGTAGTAGCTGACGTCTATAGTGTTGCGTCATCCGCATACATAGCCACACTGACTTTACTTACTGAGGGCACACACTTTCTAGTAGGCTTTGATTGAAGATATGCCAAATAGGAGTGGCAATATCGTCCGCTATTATCCTCAGTAATTTTCCATCCAAGTCGTCAGACCCGGGTGGCTTGTCATTGTTGATGGACAACAATAATTTTTCACATCTTCCACACTCACTTTATGGAATTCTAAATTACAATGATTGTCTTTCATCATTTATTTATAAAAAGAGAAAAGATATGCTAGGCAGGAAGCTAGATACTCTAGTGCGTGTGTAGTACGTGGGGATGTGTGAAACTTCTACCTCCATGCGACGTGACTGATAAGACTTTTTGTGAGGGTGGTCACGTGTGCTAGCAAAGCAGAGGCCCTGGGTTCGAGCCTCAGTGTGAGCCGAACCAGGAGGAAGTGGTACTCGCTAAGCAAGCAGCGTGACGTCTACCACCAGGAGGAAGTGGTACCTAGTGGCTGGGATCTCAGCCAGGGCGGGCCTCAGCGGGCCAGGAGGTACGTTAGGGCGGGCCTAGACAATGTATCTGATGATGTTTGGACCAAAAGAGTATGGTATGACATTGTCTTTTTTGCCAGACCGCATCAGATACGATGGGCTATATATTGTAATCTCTGTTGTAATGGGGCTCCATCCGATCGCTATTCCAGTCAATCGGATGCTAACGTGCGAAGGTAACCTATGTTTGGAAGTGATTTGTTTTACAATCAGATGAAAACACCATGACTGGTTGTGTTCATGCCACATTATTTTTTTTATACATACAGTTGAAGTCAGAAGTTTACATACACTTAGGTTGGAGTGATTAAAACTCGTTTTTCAACCACTCCACAAATGTCTTGTTAACAAACTATAGTTTTGGCAAGTCGGTTGGGACATCTACTTTGTGCATGACACAAGTAATTTTTCCAACAACTGTGTACAGACAGATTATTTCACTTATAATTCACTGTATCACAATTCCAGTGGGTCAGAAGTTTACATACACTAAGTTGACTGTGCCTTTAAACAGCTCGGAAAAATCCAGAAAATTATTTCAGGACTTTAGAAGCTTCTGATAGGCTAATTGACATCCTTTGAGTCAATTGGAGGTGTACCTGTGGATGTATTTCAAGGCTTACCTTCAAACTAAGTCCCTCAGTGCTTGACATCATGGGAAAATCAAAAGAAATCAAAAAAGTCCTCAGAAAAAAAATTGTAGACCTCCACAAGTCTGGTTCATCCTTGGGAGCAATTTCCAAATGCCTGAAGGTACCACATTCATCTGCACAAGCAATAGTAGGCAAGTATAAACACCATGGGACCACGCAGCCGTCATACCGCTCAGGAAGGAGACGCATTCTGTCTCCTAGAGATGAACATACTTTGGTGCAAAAAAGTGCAAATCAATCCCAGAACAACAGCAAAGGACCTTGTGAAGATGCTGGAGGAAACAGGTACAAAAGTATCTATATCCACAGTAAAGTCCTATATCAACATAACCTGAAAGGCCCTCAGCAAGGAAGAAGCCACTGCTCCAAAAACCGCCATAAAAAAGCCAGACTACGGTTTGCAACTGGACATGGGGACAAAGATCGTACATTTTGGAGAAATGTCCCCTGGTCTGATGAAACAAAAATAGAACTGTTTGGCCATAATGACCATTGTTATGTTTGGAGGAAAAAGGGGGAGGCTTGCAAGCCGAACACCATCTCAACCGTGAAGCATGGGGTGGCAGCATCATGTTGTGGGGGTGCTTTGCTGCAGGAGGGACTGGTGCACTTCACAAAATAGATGGCATCATGAGGCAGAAAAATTCTGTGATATATTGAAGCAACATCTCAAGACATCAGTCAGGACGTTAAAGCTTGGTCGCAAATGGGTCTTCTAAATGGACAATGACCCCAAGCATACTTAGAAAGTTGTGGCAAAATGGCTTAAGGTCATCACAAAGCCCTGACCTCAATCCCATAGAAAATTTGTGCGCAGAACTGAAAAAGTGTGCGCGAGCAATGAGGCCTACAAACCTGACTCAGATACACCAGCTCTGTTAGGAGGAATGGGCCAAAATTCATCCAACTTATTGTGGGAAGCTTGTGGAAGGCTACCCGAACCGTTTGACCCATGTTCAACAATTTAAAGGCAATTCTCCCAAATACTAATTGAATGTATGTAAACTTCTGACCCATTGGTAATGTGATGAAAGAAATAAAAGCTGAAATAAATCATTCTCTCTATTATTCTATTACTCTATCATTCTATTACTCTATCATTCTCTCTATTTCACATTCTTAAAATAAAGTGGTGATCCTAACTGATCTAAGACAGGGAATTTTTACTCGGATTAAATATCAGGAATTGTGAAAAACTGAGTTTTTAAATGTATTTGGCTGAGGTGTATGCAAACTTCCAACTTCAACTGTACAATATATCCACATAGGAGGTCCCGTGAAAAAAATGTGCCCCCCTATGGAAATCAAATGCCTGTCCAAAGGATTAGTTCTGGCGACGGCCCTGCGCTCAGCTCAATGCTGGAGCACAAGCATTTCGTTTCACCCGCAATAACATCTGCTAATCACGTGTATGTGACCAATAAAATGTGATTTGATTTGATTTGGAGTCGAAGTAGAGTAAGTTTGAGGGGTGTATGTAGCACATGGGAATGTGTGAAACTTACTCCTCAGCCTGAAGTGTCCCCACTTGCGCCATCAAACAGCTAGCTTTTCAAGTGGCGCATACTGGTAAGACGTTTCAGTAGGACAGTCACATGTACCAGCAAGGCACAGGTCCTGACTTCGAGCCTGGGTATTAGTGGAATCAGGAGGAAGTGGTACTCGCTAAGCAAGAAGCGTGACATCCTTTACATGTGCATATAATATAGCCAGTGGAGGAGAGAGAGCGTAGTGTGACACACACAGCGTTTGATTTGATTGTAGCTGCTGATGATGGCCAGAATTTGCAGGAAGTATGTTTGTAAATATATTTCATCAAGCTATGTAGCATATTGATTCCTTCTTGATGAATAAATAAAACAAAAATATTTTGTTGTGTCTCTGTAACGCTAGCCACCTAGCAATTTTATTAATTTGGCTTTAGTTAGGCAGCTAAATAGGTTACCCATCTCCCAACCTCATAACTAGCTAGAGTAGCTTGTCTAAGTATTTTAGCTGGCATGCCTGCTGGCAAGGTTTCTAAACTAGAAAAGCAATCAATTACTAAATGTACTGAATAAGAATCAAATTATTTTCAATATTTTGAAAGGTGCAGAGAAGCTTAATTAGTTTCTTTAAAAAAAACACCAGTTAGGAGGATACAGATCAAGAGGTATGCTTAGACATGCAGAAAAAACTTGGTTAAAATGTAAATTGGCACCTTATGATAATATCATGATATTTATGTTTTAAATTATGATGCCATGATATGTGCCTGTATTGATGATCAAATCAAATCAAATCGAATCAAATTTATTTGTAAAGCCTTTCTTACATCAGCAGATGTCACATAGTGTTGTATAGAATCCCAGCCTAAAACCCCAAACAGCAAGCAATTCAGGTGTAGAAGCACGGTGGCTAGGAAAAACTCCCTAGAAAGGCCAGAACCTAGGAAGAAACCTAGAGAGGAACCAGGCTATGAGGGGTGGCCAGTCCTCTTTTGGCTGTGCCGGGTGGAGATTATAACAGAACATGGCCAAGATGTTCAAATGTTCATAGATGACCAGCAGGATCAAATAATAATAATCACAGTGATTGTAACAGGTCAGCACCTCAGGAGTAAATGTCAGTTGGCTTTTCAAAGCCGATCATTCAGAGTATCTCTACCGCTCCTGATGTCTCTAGAGAGTTGAAAACAGCAGGTCTGGGACAGGTAGCACGTCCGGTGAACAGGTCAGGGTTCCATAGCCGCAGGCAGAACAGTTGAAACTGGAGCAGCAGCACGGCCAGGTGGACTGGGGACAGCAAGGAGTCATCAGGCCAGGTAGTTCTGAAGCATGGTCCTAGGGCCCAGGTCCTCCGAGAGAGAGAGAGAAAGAAAGAAAGAAAGAAAGAAAGAAAGAAAGAAAGAGAGAGAGAGAGAAAGAGAGAAAAAGAGAAAAAGAGAAAGAGAGAGAGAATTAGAGAGAGCATACTTAAATTCACACAGGACACCGGATAAGACAGGAGAAATACTCCAGATATAACAGACTGACCCTAGCCCCCCGACACATAAACTGCTGCAGCATAAATACTGGAGGCTGAGACAGGAGGGGTCGGGAGACACTGTGGGCCCCACCCGACGATACACCCGGACAGGGCCAAACAGGCAGGATATAACCCCACCCACTTTGTCAAAGCACAGCCCCCACACCACTAGAGGGATATCTTCAACCACCAACTTACCATCCTGAGACAAGGCCAAGTATAGCTCCGCCAAGGCACAACCCAAGGGAGGGCGTCAACCTGGACAGGAAGACCACGTCAGTGACTCAACCCACTCAAACGACGCACCCCTCCTAGGGACGGCATGGAAGAGCACCAGTAAGCCAGTGACTCAGCCCCTGTAATAGGGTTAGAGGCAAAGAATCCCAGTGGAGAGAGGGGAACCGGCCAGGCAGAGACAGCAAGGGCGATTTGTTGCTCCAGTGCCTTTCCATTCACCTTCACACTCCTGGGCCAGACTACACTCAATCATAGGACCTACTGAAGAGATGAGTCTTCAATAAAGACTTAAAGGTTGAGACCGAGTCTGCGTCTCTCACATGGGTAGGCAGACCATTCCATAAAATGTAGCTTTATAGGTGAAAGCCCTGCCTCCAGCTGTTTGCTTTGAAATTCTAGGGACAGTAAGGAGGCCTGCGTCTTGTGACCGTAGTGTACGTGTAGGTATATACGGCAGGACCTAATCGGAAATAGGTAGGAGCAAGCCCATGTAATGCTTTGTAGGTTAGCAGTAAAACCTTGAAATCAGCCCTTGTCTTAACAGGAACCCAGTGTAGAGAGGCTAGCACTGGAGTAATATGATCAAATTTTTTGGTTCTAGTCAAGATTCTAGCAGCTGTGTTTAGCACTAACTGAAGTGTATTTAGTGCTTTATCCAGGTAGCTGGAAAGTAGAACACTGCAGTAGTCCAACTTAGAAGTGACAAAAGCATGGATACATTTTTTTGCATCATTTTTGGACAGAAAGTTTCTGATTTTTGCAATGTTATGTAGATGGAAAAAAGCTGTCCTTGAAACAGTCTTGATATGTTCGTCAAAAGAGAGATCAGGGTCCAGAGTAATGCCGAGGTCCTTCACAGTTTTATTTGAGACGACTGTACAGCCATCAAGATTAATTGTCAGATTCAACAGAAAATCTCTTTGTTTCTTGGGACCTAGAACAAGCATCTCTGTTTTGTCCGAGTTTAAAAGTAGAACATGTGCAGCCATCCACTTCCTTATGTCTGAAACACAGGCTTCCAGGGTGGGCAATTTTGGGGCTTCACCATGTTTCATCGAAATGTGCAGCTGTGTGTCATCCGCATAGCAGTGAAAGTTAACATTATGTTTCCGAATGACATCACCAAGAGGTAAAATATATGAAAACAATAGTAGTCCTAAAACGAAACCTTGAGGAACACTAAAATTTACAGTTGATTTGTCAGAGGAAAAACCATCCACAGAGACAAACTGATATGTTTCCGACAGATATGTTTCCCACGGGGGGCCAGCACAGAAAAAAATGTATGATATGTATGAAATTGTATGAAATGTATGCATTCACTACTGTAAGTCGCTCTGGATAAGAGCGTCTGCTAAATGACTAGAATGTAAATGAATGAATGTAAGATCTAAACCAGGCCAGAACTTGTCCGTGTACACCAATTTGGGTTTCCAATCTCTCCAAAAGAATGTGGTGATTGATGGTATCAAAAGCAGCACTAAGGTCATGGAGCACAAGGACAGATGCAGAGCCTCGGTCTGACGCCATTAAATGGTAATTTACTACCTTCACAAGTGCAGTCTCAGTGCTATGATGGGGTCTAAACCAGACTGAAGCATTTCGTATACATTGTTTGTCTTCAGGAAGGCAGTGAGTTGCTGCGCAACTGCTTTTTCAAACATTTTTGAGAGGAATGGGAGATTCGATATAGGCCGATAGTTTTTTATATTTTCTGGGTCAAGGTTGGCTTTTTCAAGAGAGGCTTTATTACTGCCACTTTTAGTGAGTTTGGTACACATCCGGTGGATAGAGAGCCGTTTATTATGTTCAACATAGGAGGGCCAAGCACAGGAAGCAGCTCTTTCAGTAGTTTAGTTGGAATAGGGTCCAGTATGCAGCTTGAAGGTTTAGAGGCCATGATTATTTTCATCAATGTGTCAAGAGATATAATACTAAAAAACTTGAGTGTCTCCCTTGATCCTAGGCCCTGGCAGAGTTGTGGAGACTCAGGACAACTGAGCTTTGGAGGAATACGCAGATTTAAAGAGGAGTCCGTAATTTGCTTTCTAATGATCATGATCTTTTCCTCAAAGAAGTTCATGAATTTATCACTGCTGAAATGAAAGCCATCCTCTCTTGGGGAATGCTGCTTTTTAGTTAGCTTTGCTACAGTATCAAACATACATTTAGGATTGTTCTTATTTTCCTCAATTAAGTTGGAAAAATAGGATGGTTGAGCAGCATTGAGGGCTCTTCAATACTGCACGGTACTGTCTTGATGTGTGTTATGATCCCATGTACTGTGTTGTAATATGTATGTAATATCCTAGTCATGTTAGTGCAGTATATTGAGATGTGTGATTTACAACAGTTAACCTCATTAAAATTACAATTGAGCAGGTAAAGAGGTATGCTTAGACAAAAATATACATATTTTTTACATAGAATTGGGCATAAATTATTATGGCTCTAGATTGCAGGAAAAAAGCTGTTCCAGGTGTTTGAAAAATGCACAATTATCCATAATAATGGGTGCATGACACCCCTGGGTACTATGAGCGCAAAACAACATTTTAAGGGAAATAGATAAAGAAATCTATATTGACACGAGGTGTCAGTATGAAGTACAACCATCCTCAATCAAAGATTTAGGCCAAAGCAAAAAGTGGTGCACCTGTATCTGTGTTTTGAAAAGTGACACTGCATTAGGATTGCATTAGGCCTCATCCAGCATGCAGTAATACAATCCAAGTTTGTGCGGACAGGGGTACGTGTCCAGTTGAGATTATTTGTCAACACAGCCTGGTTTGTCGGGGCATATTTCTGGCCTTTCAGTCAAAAGGGATCCAAGACTTTGACGAGAGAATTTCCTGCTAAACCACGCTAAGGTCTGTGTTAATAACTGTCACTGAGCATCATGGGAAGACTTTCAACAGTAGCAGGCAGAGATGTGGGATTGTAGAGTGTTAGGACAGCTAGTTTCCGACCTCCTCTAAGGTACACTGAACTTAGGAGGCTACTGATTCTCACCCCCTTCCATAGACAGTAATTATTATTATTATTTTGTACTTTTACCTCTTTTTCTCCCCAATTGGTAGTTACAGTCTTGTCCCATCGCTGCAACTCCCGTACGGACTCGGGTGAGGCAAAGGTCGAGAGCCATTCGTCCTCCAAAACATGACCCTGCTAAGCTGCACTGCTTGCTTAACCTGGAAGCCAGCTGCACTAATGTGTCAGAGGAAACACCACCAAGTCAGCTTGCAGGCACCTGGCTCGCCACAAGGAGTCGCTAGAGCGCGATGGTACAAGGAAATCCCGGCCGGCCAATTGCGCACCGCCTCGTGGGTCTCCCGGTCATGGCCAGCTGTTACACAGCCTGGGATCGAACTCGGGTCTGTAGTGACACCTCAAACACTGTGATGCAGTGCCTTAGACCACTGCGCCACTCGAGAGGCCCTTACACAGTAATTATGACAACTTCCTCCAACCTATCAGAGCTCTTGCAGTGTGAACTGACATGTTGTCCTTCCAGGATCAGAGAAGGAATCTAGTCTGAAAGCATAAGCTACAGCTAGCTAGCCCTGCAGTTCATAAAATGTAGTGAGTAGTTGACTCAGAGAGAGAAAGACAATAGTTAAAAGTTTTGAACACATTTAATCATTTAAAAAGGAAGGAGAAACAAGATAGATAGAGTGAAATAAAGAGAGTGAGAGACAGAGAGAGAGATATATTTAGTTGTATTTTTTTTCCCTTTCACTTAGCTAGTGAAACTATTTAGCTAGTTCAGCCTACTCAAATACCTGGCTCCAACAGAAAGGGATGCTAGGGTAGCTAGCTGGCTATGGCTATCCAACACTGGAACTCTTCTAAGTCAAGGCTTTTGGTTTTATTAATTTATTTCCACCGGGGCCCGCGGGTGTAACTGCTAAACTGCTTGCTGACTGTACGCTGCACTGCATGACTGTAGCAGGTTTACTAACATGTTAGTTGTAGTAGCTATGTTGACTATGACGTTAGCTAATATAGTTACAGCAATGTAGGCTGTGTGTAGAGGTTAGCAGTTATGATATGAAGGTTTGGCCTAGAAAGTTTTTTTTGCCTGGTCACAGACAGCTGATGTGTTGTGCACTGAAGTCCACAAGCAAAGGGAAAAGGTGAGAGGAGGAGAGCGTGTAGATGCGAGAAGGAACTATACAATGATCAAAATGTTCATGCTGTTTGTATGTGGCTGGTATAAAAGTTAACTGTGTTTTCGTGTGATCATGGGTATAATCATACCGCCGATTCTATAGACAAAACGCTTCTTAAATGGAAGCAAACGTAACGAAACGGGCATAAACATACCTGAATTTGTCCAATAAAAACTCTTGTTTGCATCTGTTGGACTAATGATTACACCCCAGATTAGCTAGATGCAGGGAAGGGTGTGCAAGGCGGTATTGAATGTGTCACTGTCTGTCACCTTGATTACTCACATTTTTCCCTCGACCTGTGCGCTGCAACCTTTCATTCCAAGGCTAGGTTGTAGCAACCTCATGA
Source organism: Salmo trutta (assembly GCF_901001165.1). NCBI lineage: Eukaryota > Metazoa > Chordata > Actinopteri > Salmoniformes > Salmonidae > Salmo > Salmo trutta. The sequence continues at coordinate 39,932,551 of NC_042979.1, forward strand.
TGGGTATAGGGAAATTAGAGTATCATGTATTAGCCTAAACCGATCGATGTTACATTGAGCTGAGGGAATGGAATATAAAATGGCAGTCATCCAATATGCTGTCATAGAAATAAGAATAGAAATGATCGTCCTCCCTCATCCTAAACGTCACCAACGGCCACTGGTACTGATGTTTCTACCTTTAACCAGTTTAACTGCCTGCATCAAATGTCTGCCAGTGTTGAATGGTTAAAGTTTGACGCCAGGCTGAACCGAAGACACACTGACAATGTAAAAATCAAATCAAATTTTATTGGTCACGTACACATGCTTAGCAGATGTTATTGCGGGTGTAGCAAAATGCTTGTGTTTCTGTGACACTGTGTGATTCTGTATCAGCTGATGTGACTTCCTACAAGCCTCTCGGGCTGGTGTTTACAGAACCGTCGGTGCTGTGTATTTACTTTATAAGGGCCTTCGCAGAGAAGGCCTGTTAGACATTTCCTCTGCTTTTTATCTGGATTTGTCTCCCTGTTGCAACTTGTAATAAACAGAATAGATTTTTGACTGACATTATCAACGACTGCTCTCCTTTCTGTTTACTTGGAAATTCCCTTTACAATAAGAGAGAAGTTAAAGGGCATTAGATTAGTATTAGCTCTCTTCCAATGAGGAGAAAATATACTGTATTGCCAAACACAACACCGCAAGAGGGTTTCCATTACAGATAGGATGCAGGTGAAAATATTTATACTCAAGGAAGAGGCTCTGTGGATTTGCCGGCTAAAGAAATTTAACTTTAGTGTATGGATAGAACTTCAAAATTGGATGAATCCTACAATGACTAGCGTAAGTTCAAACTGCAACTAACAGTAATGTGATTCAAATCCATTGGGCGACCGTTTGTGACCAACCCCAATACCAATGGGAAAAAATTGCTATTGTTCAACTGTTGTGCTTCAGTTCTGATTTCTGAATTACTGTATTATGTGTGTGCCCTTACTCTCACAAAGTGATGAGCAGTGTGCGAATTACGGAGAGTTCCTCTGTCCAGTGTCTGTGTTCTTTTGCCCATCTTAATCTTTTCTTTTTATTGGCGGGTCTGAGATATGGCTTTTTCTTTGCAACTCTGCTTAGAATGCCAGCATCCCCGAGTTGCCTCTTCACTGTTGACGTTGAGACTGGTGTTTTGCGGGTACTATTTAATGAAGCTGCCAGTTGAGGACTTGTGAGGCATCTGTTTCTCAAACTAGACACTCTAATGTACTTGTCCTCTTGCTCAATTGTGCACCGGGGCCTCCCACTCCTTTTTCTCTTCTGGTTAGAGCCAGTTTACGCTGTTCTGTGAAGGGAGTAGTACACGGCGTTGTACAAGATCTTCAGTTTCTTGGCAATTTCTCACATGGAATAGCCTTCATCTCTCAGAACAAGAATAGACTGATGAGTTTCAGCAGAAAGGTCTTTGTTTCTGGCCATTTTGAGCCTGTAATCGAACCCACAAATGTTGATCCTCCAGATACTCAACTAGTCTAAAGAAGGCCAGTTTTATTGTTTCTTTAATCAGCACAACAGTTTTCAGCTGTGCTAACATAATTACAAAAGGGTTTTCTAATGATCAATTAGACTTTTAAAATGATAAACTTGGATTAGCTAACAGAATGTGCCATTGGAACACAGGAGCGATGGTTGCTGATAATGGGCCTCCGTACGCCTATGTAGATATTCCATAAAAAAATCAGTCATTTCCAGCTATAATAGTCATTTACAATATTAACAATGTCTACACTGTATTTCTAATCAATTTGATGTAATTTTAATGGAAAAAAATGTGCTTTTCTTTCAAAAACAAGGACATTTCTACGTGACCCCAAACTTTTGAATGGTAGTGTACAGTTGAAGTCGTAAGTTTACATACACTTAGGTTGGAGTCATTAAAACTTGTTTTTCAACCACTCCACAAATTTCTTGTTAACAAACTATAGTTTTGGCAAGTCGGTTGGGACATCTATTTGGTGCTTGACACAAGTCATTTTTCTAATAATTGTTTACAGATTATTGCACTTATAATTCACTGTATCACAATTCCAGTGGGTCAGAAGTTTACATACACTAAGTTGACTGTGCCTTTAAACAGCTTGGAAAATTCCAGAAAATGATGTCATGGCTTTAGAAGCTTCTGATAGGCTAATTGACATCATTTGAGTCAATTGGAGGTGTACCTGTGGATGTATTTCGAGGCCTACCTTCAAACTCAGTGCCTCTTTGCTTGACATCATGGGAAAATCAAAATAAATCAGCCAAGACCTCCACAAGTCTGGTTCATCCTTGGGGACAGTTTCCAAACACCTGAAGGTACTACGTTCATTTGTACAAACAATAGTAGGCAAGTATAAACACCATGGGACCACGCAGCCGTCATACCTCTCAGGAAGGAGATGCATTCTGTCTCCTAGAGATGAACGTACTTTGTTACGAAAAGCACAAATCAATCCCAGAACAACAGCAAAGGACCTTGTGAAGATGCTGGAGGAAACAGGTACAAAAGTATCTATATCCAAAGTAAAGTCCTATGTCGGCATAACCTGAAAGGCCGCTCAGCAAGGAAGAAGCCCCTGCTCCTAAACCGCCATAAAAAAAAGCCAGACTATGGTTTGCAACTGCACATGGGGACAAAGATCGTACTTTTTGGAGAAATGTCCTCTGGTCTGATAAAACAAAAATAGAACTGTTTGGCCATAATGACCATTGTTATGTTTGGAGGAAAAAGGGGGAGGCTTGCAAGCCAAAGAACACCATCCCAACCGTGAAGCATGGGGGTGGTAGCATCATGTTGTGGGGGTGCTTTCCTGTAGGAGGGACTGGTGCACTTCACAAACTAGATGACATCATGAGGAAGAAAAATAATGTGGATATATTGAAGCAACATCTCAAGACATCAGTCAGGAAGTTTAAGCTTAGTCGCAAATGGGTCTTCCAAATGGACAATGACCCCAAGCATACTTCCAAGTGACCTCAATACCATAGAACATTTGTGGGCAGAACTGAAAAAGCGTGTGTGAGCAAGGATGCCTACAAACCTGATTCATTTACACCAGCTCTGTCAGGAGGAATGGGCCAATATTCACCCAACTTACTGTGGGAAGGTTGTGGAGGTAGCCACCTGCAACGTTTGACCCAAGTTAAACAATTTAAACGCAATGCTACCAAATACTAATTGAGTGTATGTAAACGTCTGACCCACTGGGAATGTGATGAAAGAAATACAAGCTGAAATAAATCATTCTCTCTACTATTATTCTGACATTTCCCATTCTTAAAATAAAGTGGTGATCCTAACTGACCTAAGACAGGGAATTATTATTAGGATTAAATGTCAGGAATTGTGAAAATCTGAGTTTAATGTATTTAGCTAAGGTATATGTTATCTTCCGACTTCAACTGTATATATAAAAATAGTTTTTTATTTACATTTTTAAAGCCCAGCTCATGAGGCCCCTTGATGATGTGAGGGCTGAGGCCTATTCTATCTAATAGTGAGTCTGCCAGTGTAAGGGGTGCGTACTGATGGCAGAGAAGTCAGGCGCAGGAGAGCAAAAACTGATTTATAACGATGCAGATTAATAAATAAAACCACCGTTAACAGTACAATAAATCCATGGGTACAAAATCCGTCACACACCAGCATAACGTGCACAAGCACTACAATAAACAATTCTGGACAAGGACATGGGGAGGGAACAGAGGGTTAAATATACAACATGTAATGATGGAATTGAAACCAGGTGTGTGGGAAGACAAGACAAAACAAATGGAAAAGTAGATCGATGATGGCTAGAAGACCGGCGACGCCGACCGCCGACCGCCGCCCGAACAAGGAGAGGCATCGACTTTTGGCGGAAGTCGTGACAGTACTTCCCTCTTGACGCGCGGCTCCAGCAGCACGCCGACACCGGCCTCGGGGACGACCCGGAGGGCGAGGCGCAGGGCGACCCGGATGGAGACGGTGGAACTCCCGCAGCAGTGAAGGGTCCAACACGTCCTCCACCGGAACCCAGCATCTCTCCTCCGGACCACACCCCTCCCAGTCCACAAGGTACTGAAGGCCCCTCGTCCGACGCCTCGAATCCAGTATGGAACGAACGGAGTACGCCGGGGTCCCCTCGATGTCCAGAGGGGGCGGAGGAACCTCCTGCACCTCAGACTCCTGGAGCGGGCCAGACACCACCGGCCTGAGGAGAGACACATTGAACAAGGTGTTAATACGGTAATCGGGGGGAAGCTGTAACCTGTAACCCACCTTGTTCAGTCTCCTCAGGACTTTAAATGGCCCCACAAACCGCGGACCCAGCTTCTGGCAGGGCAGGCGAAGGGGCAGGTTTCTGGTTGAGAGCCAGACCCGGTCCCCCGGTGCGAACACCGGGGCCTCACTGCGGTGATGGTCTGCGCCAACTTTCTGGCACAGCAGAAACATCAGCTGAACATCAGCTGAAAGTGAACATGGGTGGCGTCCCATGTTTCCTCCGCGCGCCGGAACCAGTCGTCCACCACAGGAGCCTCGGTCTGACTTTGATGCCAAGGAGCCAGAACCGGCTGATACGCCAATACACACTGGAAGGGGGAGAGGTTAGTGGAGGAGTGGCGGAGCGTGTTCTGGACCATCTCTGCCCAGGGCACGAACACTGCCCACTCCCCCGGCCGGTCCTGGCAATAGGATCTCAGGAACCTACCCACATCCTGGTTAACTCTCTCCACCTGCCCGTTACTCTTGGGGTGAAAACCCGAGGTAAAGCTGATCGAGACCCCCAGACGTTTCATGAACGCCCTCCAGACCCTCGAAGTGAACTGGGGACCCCGATCAGACACTATATCCTCAGGCACCCCATAGTGCCGGAAGACGTGCGTAAACAAGGCTTCTGCAGTCTGTAGGGCCGTTGGGAGACCGGGCAGAGGAAGGAGACGGCAGGACTTGGAGAAACGATCCACAACAACCAGGATCGTAGTGTTTCCCTGTGATGGGGGAAGATCGGTCAGGAAATCGATCGACAGGTGTGACCATGGCCGTTGTGGAACGGGTAAGGGGTGTAGCTTACCTCTGGGCAGGTGCCTAGGAGCCTTACACTGGGCGCACACCGAGCAGGAGGAAACATAAACCCTCACGTCCTTAGGCAAAGTGGGCCACAAGTACCTCCCAGTCAGACAGCGCACCGTCCGACCGATGCCTGGATGACCAGAGGAGGGTGACATGTGGGCCCAATAGATCAACCGGTCACGAACAGCAGACGGGACGTACAAACGCCCAGCGGGACACTGGACGGGAGTGGGCTCTGCACGTAACGCCTGCTCTATGTCCGTGTCCAGCTCCCACACTACCGGCGCCACCAGGCAGGAGGCGGGGAGTATGGGAGTGGGATCCATGGGCCGCTCCTCTGTGTCATACAGCCGGGACACTGCGTCTGCCTTCACGTTCTGGTAGCCTGGTCTGTAGGAAAGGGTGAACACAAAAAGCGGGTGAAAAACATGGCCCACCTGGCCTGGCGAGGATTCAGTCTCCAGTTCAGTACTCCAGATTGCGGTGGTCAGTCCAGATGAGAAAAGGGTGTTTAGCCCCCTCAAGCCAATGTCTCCACTCCTTCAAGGCCTTGACGACAGCCAACAGCTCCCGGTCCCCCACGTCATAGTTTCGCTCCGCCGGGCTGAGCTTCTTCGAGAAGAAGGCACAGGGGCGGAGCTTCGGTGGCGTACCCGAGCACTGAGAGAGCACAGCTCCTATCCCAGCCTCGGATGCGTCCAACTCCACTATGAACGCCAAAGAGGGATCCAGATGGGCCAGCATGGGAGCCGAGGTAAACAGAGCCCTCAGGTGACCAAAAGCCCTGTCCGCCTCAGCCGACCACTGCAAACGTACCGGCCCCCCCTTCAGCAGTGAGGTACTGGGAGCCGCTACCTGACCAAAACCCCGGATAAACCTCCGGTAGTAGTTGGCAAACCCTAAGAACCGCTGCACCTCCTTTACCATGGTGGGAGTCGGCCAATTACGCACGGCTGTAATGCGGTCACTCTCCATCTCCACCCCTGAGGTGGAAATGCGGTACCCTAGGAAGGAGACGGACTGCTGGAAGAACAGGCATTTCTCAGCCTTGACATACAGGTCATGCTCCAACAGGCGACCAAGCACCTTGCACACCAGGGACACATGCTCGGTGCGTGTAGCGGAGTATATCAGAATGTCATCAATATACACCTCTACACCCTGCCCGTGTAGGTCCCTGAAAATCTAATCTACAAAGGCTTGGAAGACTGATGGTGCATTCATCAACCCGTACGGCATGACGAGGTACTCATAGTGCCCTGAGGTGGTACTGAAAGCCGTCTTCCACTCGTCTCCCTCCCGGATACGCACCAGGTTGTCAGCGCTCCTGAGATCTAGTTTGGTGAAGAAACGCGCCCCGTGCATTGACTAAATCGCTGTGGCTATGAGCAGTAAGCGGTAACTATACCTCACAGTGATCTGGTTCAGACCTCGATAGTCAATACACGAGTGCAGCTCTCCCTCATTCTTCTTCACAAAAAAGAAACTCGAGGAGGCGGGTGAAGTGGAGGACCGAATGTACCCCTGACGCAGGGATTCGGAGACATCTGTTTCCATAGCCTCCGTCTCCGCCTGTGAGAGGGGATACATGTCTCCTGGGAAGTGCAGCGTCTACCAGGAGATTTATCGCACAATTGCCCCGTCGATGGGGTGGTAATTGAGTTGCCTTCTTTTTGGAGAAGGCGAGACCCAAATCGGCATATTCAGGGGGAATGAGCACGGTGGATACCTGGTCTGGACTTTCCACCGTGGTAGCACCAACGGAAACCCCTAAACACCTCCCCGAGCACTCTCGCGACCACCCCGTGAGAGCCCTCTGTTGCCAAGAAACAGTGGGGTCATGACAAGCTATCCAGGGTAGGCCTAGCACCACAGGAAACGCAGGAGAGTCAATAAGGAAGAGACTAATTCTCTCCTTGTAACGCCCCTGCGTCACCATGCCCAGAGGAGCGGTGGCCTCCCTAATCAACCCTGACCCTAATGGTTGACTAGCTAAGGTATGAACGGGGAAGGGCACAGCCACGGGAACAATGGATGGACAGGTCCAACAGCTGGTCAAATGTGAGGGTGGTGTCTCTGCAGGCCAACTCCCGACGGACATCCTCGCGCAGACTGCAGCGATAATGGTCGATCAGGGCCCTGTCGTTCCATCCAGCGCCGGCAGCCAGGGTCCGAAACTCCAGGGCGAACTCCTGGGTGCTCCTCGTCCCCTGCCTCAGATGGAAGAGGCGCTCACCTGCCGCTCTACCCTCGGGCGGGTGGTCGAAGACTGCCCGGAAGCGGCGGGTGAACTCCTCAAACTGGTCCAACGCCACATGTCCCTCTCTCCACATGGCGTTGGCCCACTCCAGGGCTTTCCCGGTGTGGTACGAAACGAGGGCAGACACCCTCTCACAGCCCGAAGGAGCCGGGTGGACGGTTGCCAGGTATAGGTCTAGCTGTAACAGGAACCCCTGGCAGTTCGCAGCTGTCCCATCGTATTCCTGGGGAAGGGAGACATGAATCCCACTGGGACCAGGAGAAGGAGGGGCGCGTAATGGAGTCCCCGGTTGTGCTGGTGGAGGCGCTGGTAGAACTCCCTGTCTCTCCCAGTGGTCCATTGTCTGGACAACACGGTCCATGGCATACTGTATGTGATCGTATCCCAATGTAATCAATGTTTGAAATTAATCTGTTTCGGATTCTTGTGGTCAGTTTGCAGTGTATAAATTATTTATAACCAGGTTCGGGCCCCCAGACCATACTGCTCAAGGAAAAATTGGCTCATGGCTGAATGTAATTGGGGGCCCTGCAATACAAGGAATACAGTACATACGGAGTCTTCAGAAAGTATTCATATTCCTTGACTTATTCCACATTTTCTTGTGTTACAGCCTGAATTCAAAATGGATTAAATATTTTTTTCTCACCCATCTACACACAGTATCCCTTAATGACCCTTAACCTTGTTCTGAACACCTCCAAAACAAAGGTCATGTGGTTTGGTAAGAAGAATGCCAATCTTCCCACAGGTGTTATTACTACCTCTGAGGGTTTAGAGCTTAAGGTAGCCACCTCATACAAGTACTTGGGAGTATGGCTAGACGGTGCACTGTCCTTCTCTCAGCACATATCAAAGCTGCAGGCTAAAGTTAAATCTAGACTTGGTTTCCTCTATCGTAATTGCTCCTCTTTCATCCCAGCTGCCAAACTATCCCTGATTCAGATGACCATCCTACCCATTCTAGATTACGGAGACATCATTTATAGATCAGCAGGTAAGGGTGCTCTCGAGCGGCTAAATGTTCTTTACCATTCGGCCATCAGATTTGCCACCAATGCTCCTTATAGGACACATCACTGCACTCTATACACCTCTGTTAACTGGTCATCTCTGTATACCCATCACAAGACCCACAGGCTCCCCCCTATCTGAGATATCTACTTCAGCCCTCATCCTCCACATACAACACCCGTTCTGCCAGTCACATTCTGTTAAAGGTCCCCAAAGTACACACATCCCTGGGTCGCTCCTCTTTTCAGTTCGCTGCAGCTAGTGACTAGAACGAGCTGCAACAAACACTCAGACTGGACAGTTTTATCTCAGTCTCTTCATTCAAAGACTCAATCATGGACACTCTTACTGACAGTTGTGGCTACCTTGTGTGATGTATTGTTGTCTCTACCTTCTTCCCTTTGGGCTGTTGTCTGTGCCCAATAATGTTTGTACCATGTTTTGTGCTGCTACCATGTTGTGTTGCTACCATGTTGTTGTTATGTTGTGTTGTCATGTGTAGCTGACTTGCTATGTTGTTGTCTTAATTCTCTCTTTGTGTAGTGTTGTGTTGTCTCTCTTGTTGTGATGTGTGTTTGTCCTATATTTATATTGTGTTTCATTTTTATTTTTAATCCCAGGCCCCCGTCCCTGCAGGAGGCTTTTTGGGTTTTGGTAGGCCGTCATTGTAAATAGGAATTTGTTCTTAACTGACTTGCCTAGTTAAATAAAGGTTAAATAAAAAAATACAAATAAAATAATGACAATGTGAAAACAAGTTTGTGCAAAGCTTGTCGTCAAGGCAGAGGGTGGCAGAGGGTGGCAAATATAATGTCAAATATAAAATAACACTTTTTTGGTTACTACTGTCACGCCCTGACCTTAGAGATCTTATTTATTCTCTATGTTTGGTTAGGTCAGGGTATGACTCGGGTGGGAATATCTATGTTTTCTATTTCTTTGTTTTTGAGCCGAGTGTGGTTCCCAATCAGAGGCAGCTGTCTATTGTTGTCTCTGATTGGGAATCATACTTAGGCAGCCGGTTTTCCACCTGAGTTTTGTGGGAGGTTATTTTCTGTTTAGCGTATGTGCCAGACGGAACTGTGCGTTTTCGTTTTTCCCTTTTGTTATTTTGTTTGAGTGTTTCTTGAAAATAAATAATCATGGGCACTTACCACGCTGCGCTTTGGTCCACTTCTTCACCTTCAGACGACCGTTACAGAACCTCCCACCAAAAACGGACCAAGCAGCATGGCCAGGAGAGTTGGACATGGGAGGACATCCTGGACGGCAAGGGATCCTGGACGTGGGAGGAGAACCAGGCCGGATGGGATCGCCTCCCATGGGAACAGGTGGAAGCAGCGAGGGAGGAATGGCGACGAGATCGGGAGTCACGGCAACGACGGAAGCCCGAGAGGCAGCTCCAAAAATTATTTTGGGGGGGCACACGGGGAGATTGGCGGAGTCAGGGTTGAGACCTGAGCCAACTCCCCGTGCTTACCGTGGGGAGCGTGTGACCAGTCAGGCACCGTGTTATGCGGTGATGCGCATCGTATCTCCGGTGCGCATTCACAGCCCGGTGCGCTCGTTGCCGGCTCCCCGCATTTGCCGGGCTAAAGTGAGCATTCAGCCAGGACGGATTGTGCCAGCTCAGCACTCCTGGTCTCCGGTGCGTTTCTTCGGTCCAGGATATCCTGCGCCAGCTCTACGCACTGTGTCGCCAGTGCGCCTTCACAGCCCAGTTCGTCCTGTGCTAGCGCCCCGCACTTGCCGGGCTAAAGTGAGCATCCAGCCAGGACGGGTTGTGCCAGCCCTACGCTCCAGACCTCCAGTGTGCCTCCACGGCCCAGTATATCCTGTGTCAGCTCCGCACACCCGGTCTCCAGTGCGTCTCCCCAGTCTGGTGAGACCTGTTCCGGCTCCACGTATGAAGCCTCCAGTGATGATCCATGGTCCGAAGCCTCCAGAGATGATCCATGGCCTGGAGCCTCCAGCGACGGTCCCCAGTCCGGAGCCTCCAGCGACGGTCCCGAGTCCGGAGCCTCCAGCGACGGTCCCCAGTCCGGAACCTCCAGCGACGGTCGGCAGTTCGGAGCCTCCAGCGGGGGATCCCAGTCCGGAGCCTCGGGCGAGGATCTACGGTCCAGTTCCTCCGGCAACGATCCACGGTCCGGTTCCACGAAAGTGGGGGGAGCCCCAAGCGGAGGGGGGTCTGCGTCCCGCACCGAAGCCTCTACCAAGAGGAGATGCCCACCCGAACCCTCCCCTATAGGTTCAGGTTTGCGGCCGGAGTCCGCACCTTTGGGGGGGGCACTGTCACGCCCTGACCTTAGAGATCTTATTTATTCTCTATGTTTGGTTAGGTCAGGGTGTGACTCGGGTGGGAATATCTATGTTTTCTATTTCTTTGTTTTTGAGCCGAGTGTGGTTCCCAATCAGAGGCAGCTGTCTATTGTTGTCTCTGATTGGGAATCATACTTAGGTAGCTGGTTTTCCACCTGAGTTTTGTGGGAGGTTATTTTCTGTTTAGCGTATGTGCCTGGCGGAACTGTGCGTTTTCATTTTTCTCTTTTGTTATTTTGTTTGAGTGTTTCTTGAAAATAAATAATCATGGGCACTTACCACGCTGCGCTTTGGTCCACTTCACCTTCAGACGACCGTTACGACTACATGATTCCATATGTGTTATTTCATAGTTTTGATCTCTTCACTATTATTCTACAATGTAGAAAATAGTCAAAATAAAGGAAAACCCCTTGAAGGAGTAGATGTTTCCAAACTTTTGACTAGTACTGTGTATAAACTCCAGACTCCGACATTGCTCATCTTAATATTTCTTAATTCCATTCTTTTACTTTTAGATTTTTGTGTATTGTTGTGTATTGTTAGATATTACTGTCGGATCTAGGAACTCAAGCATTTCGCTATACCTGCAATATCATTAGCAAAACATGTGCATGCGACCGATTTGAATGATCAGGTGTTCTTAATTTTTTGTATACTCAGTGTACAAACACAATACAAAGGCTTCACCCCAACTTGAGCGATTACATTTTTATCTTTAAACTGTTGGAAAAGTACCCATAAGTATGCTTTTCAATGTTAGTCTACACCTGTTGTTTACGAAGCATGTGACAAATAACGTTTGATTTGATGTTGATTGATTTTGAACGGGACGTTGAATGGAAAGTTTTTGCCAATTCCCCTTTGGCCACCAGTGTTTTGTTGTGACATGACACAAGGATCTAACCCCAGAATTTAGCTTTGGATATCAAGCCTGAAGCAATGAAGAGCTAGGTGCTTAAGTGGCTGAACTTTGAATTAAAGTAAACATTATGGGTATCAATATTGATGGTGCTCCTCAGGTAGGGATGTTTTTATGCTTAGGAAATGTCAAATAACAAAGGCCCTGAAGGTATATTCCACCTTGATCACAAACCCAATAACCCAACTACAGCCTTATTGAAATGAGTCAATGAATGAAATTTATGACATTTATTCCATAGAACACCGGATGTCTCTTTACCATATTACTGGAATATTTTATATAAATCCTATCATTGAAAAGCAAAATAGTGTTTTTCACTACTATTTAGTTTGACAATACTATGTTAGGTTACACCTACTGGTCTATAAAATAAGCAAAGACGATATAGAGTATAAAAGACCACCATTATACCACTATTTCAATAACAGCAGGCAACACCGAGTCCCAAAGTAGATTTCCAGTCCAGTATATAAAGTTGGAAATGAGCTCAACAGATCTGAGATTTTAAGATATGAATGATTGGAATAATGCTTCTAATCCCTGCACAATCCTTCCTCTCTCATTAGTTTGCAGAAATTATTCACATTTCATGTGAATATGGCACTCACTCCCTAACAAATGAAAGAGATGCAATGGAAGGTGTTATGAAATCCTGTGCTGCACAGTCACAACACACTGTCTAATTTAGACTACTCCATGTATTGGTTTTGAGGTGGACTGTCTATGTGTTTAGCTGCAAAAATACCTCAGGGCTTTCCGACGAGGCACACACTGGTTGAATCAACGTTGTTTCCACGGCATTTCAATGAAATTACATTGAACCAGTGTGGATAGATGTTGAATTGACCTCTGTGCCCAGTGGGATGTGACTCAACCATTTCAGTCTGTGGATTGGTAAATAGCTAACTGTAAGCTTATTTAACCTATTGCCTTCCCCAATGGGACACCCACCTGGCGGTAGGCTATGGAGACAGAACACGCAGCTAGTTAGCCAATGTATTTCCCCAAGACAACCACAATAGATGCTAACAATAGCATTAGCATCTTTGACACCACATTCAGTCAATAGCCATATGAATTGCCTCGGAGGTTGCAACCGATACAATTATAAAAACATATCATCATTAGCGCCAATCGATTCTGTTTTAAAGGCCAGAAGCCAGGTCCGGTAATGTCACTTTCTCGACGACTTGCTCCCAGACAAATTAAACAACTTATTTGCTCGCTTTGAGGAGCAACTGACACGGCCCGCTACCAAAGCCTGTGGGCTCTCCTTCTCCGTGGCCAACGTGAGTAAAACATTTAAACGTGTTAACCCTCGCAAGGCTGCCGGTCCAGACGGCATCCATAGCAGCGTCCTTAGAGCATGCGCAGACCAGCTGGCTGGTGTGTTTACGGACATATTCAATCAATCCCTATCCCAGTCTGCTATCCCCACATGCTTCAAGATGGCCATTATTGTTCCTGTTCCCAAGAAAGCTAAGGTAACTGAACTAAATGACTACCGCCCGTAGCACTCACTTCCGTCATCATGAAGTGCTTTGAGAGACTAGTCAAGGATAATATCACCTCCACCCTACCTGATACCCTAGAACCACTCCAATTTGCTTACCGCTCCAATAGGTCCACTGATGATGCAATCGCCATCACACTGCACACTACCCTATCCCATCTGGACAAGAGGAATACCTATGTAAGAATGCTGTTCATTGACTACAGCTCAGCATTTAACACCATAGTACCCTCCAAACTCGTCATTAAGCTCGAGACCCTGGATCTCGACGCCGCCCTGTGCAACTGAGTCCAGGACTTTCTGTACGCCCCCAGGTGGTGAAGGTAGGAAACAACATCCCCACCCCGCTGATCCTCAACACTGGGGCCCCACAAGGGTTTGTTCTCATCCCTCTCCTGCTCTCCCTGTTCACCCATGACTGCGTTGCCATGCCTGCTTCCAACTCAATCATCAAGTTTGTAGACGACACAACAGTGGTAGGCTTGATTACCAACAACGACGAGACAGCCTACAGGGAGGAGGTGAGGGCCCTCGGAGTGTGGCGTCAGGAAAATAACCTCTCATTCAACGTGAACAAAACAAAGGAGATGATCGTGGACTTCAGGAAACAGCAGAGGGAGCACACCCCCATCCACATCGATGGGTCAGTAGTGGAGAAGGTGGAAAGCTTTAAGTTCCTCGGCGTACACATCACGGACAAACAGGGAAGAAGGTGCAAAATGGTCCACCCATACAGACAGCATGGTGAAGAAGGCGCAACAGCGCCTCTTCAACCTCAGGAGGCTGAAGAAATTTGGCTTGTCACCTAAAACACTCACAAACTTTTACAGATGCACAATCGAGAGCATCCTGTCGGGCTGTATCACCGCCTGGTACGGCAACTGCCCCGCCCTCAACCGCAATGCTCTCCAGAGGGTAGTGCGGTCTGCACAAAGCATCACCGGGGGCAAACTACCTGCCCTCCTGGACACCTACACCACCCGATGTCACAGGAAGACCAAAAAGATAATCAAGGACAACAACCACCCGAGCCACTGCCTGTTCAACCCGCTATCATCCAGAAGGCGAGGTCAGTACAGGTGCATCTAAGTTGGGACCGAGAGACTGAAAAACAGCTTCTGTCTCAAGGCCATCAGACTTAAACTAACATAAAGAGGCTGCTGCCAACATACAGACTCAAATCTCTGGCCACTTCAATAAATGGACTTAATAAAGGTCACTTTAAAAAACGGCACTTTAATAATGTTTACATATTATATTACTCATCTCATATGTATGTACTGTATTCTAAACCATCTACTGCGTCTTGCCTATGCCGCATGGCCATCGCTCATCCATATATTTATATGTACATATTCTTATTCATCCCTTTACATTTCTGTGTATACGGTAGTTGTTGTGAATTTGTTAGATTACTTGTTAGATATTACTGCACTGTCGGAACTAGAAGCACAAGCATTTCGCTACACTCGCATTAACATCTGCTAACCATGTGTATGTGACCAATAAAATTTGATTTGATTTGATTTTATGTGATTTGACATCATCCCTCTCCCCACATTACACCGGTGTGTTTGACTCAATAACCATTGAGTTGTATTTGTTACACCCAAGTATAGTTTCATTGGATAAATTAATGCAAACACTCTCACTCAGTAAGACAAATGTTGTTCTGTCTTTCCTCATAAGACTCGGACACCAGCTTAGATATACAGCAACATCTACTCCAGGGCTTCCATTCTTCTAAATAAACTTGTAAATTGATCTGACTCTATAAAGACTTGAATATATTGCTATAATTACTTCAAAAACATTTTGATTTACAAGTTTATTTAGAATGGGAGCACCGGAGTAGTTGCTATATCTAAGCTGGTATCCTAGTCTTATGACCTTATTGGCTGTATGTTAATGTGGATAATGTTGCACAATATTACTTTCTTGATTAATGTGTGGCTTGTCCTTCAAATGGTTTCCTTTAGGAAAAGTGATGATGCCCTGATGTTCTCTACAAATGCTTATCTGACATCTCATATCGCTCTCAAATGTAGCTACATTTTCTCTTTCCTTTCCCGTTCACCCCCTTCATTGTTAATCCTTTCTTGTAGGAGTCAACAGATTTGATTGGAACAGTTGATGAAATGATCCAGTGTTTTTGCATATATTATACCATATAGATACAGTATTAAAGAATACAGTTTCTGTAGGGGAAAATAGCACTGCTTTATTTTGGCCCGGTTTACCAGACACAGATTAAACTAGACTAGGTTTATCTATGTCTAGGAAACCAGCCTTTTAAGGTAGTAGTTTGGACTGATGAGTCATCTTTTCAGAATGTCTCCATAGAACAGTAGCACTACAATATTGTATAGCCTACATGATTTGGAAAGGACTCGTGGCAGCTAATGGATGGTTATGTACATTTACATTTGAGTAATTTAGTCTCATCCAGAGCGATTTAAAGTGCATTCATTTTAAGATAGCTAGGTGGAACAACCACATATCTCGGTCATAGTAAGTACATTTTCCCTCAATAAAGTAGCTATCAGCAAAGTCAGTGCTAGTAGAGGGAAAAAAGTTCACGAAAGGCAAGGGTGTAAATTTGTTCCCAATTTTTTACAAGAGGGGAAGTGCTTGGAAATTATGATGTCATACTATAACTTAATATCCACCAGAGCACTTTTGTCTTTCTGGAGGAATTTTGTCCTCTGGTTGTAATAAGATTGCTTTAAATCGAAGTTCAAGCAAGCAGAAAATACATTGAATCAAATGAAATATCACTATAACTACGTGGATAATGGTTAAATGTGGAGAGATAGTGGATGGACGAGTGAGGCAGTGACAGTGATGTTCTGGATGAGTTGTTGTTTAAGCTCTGATAGAGCAGATTGAGTAATACTAACTGATGCACGTTGTAGAACAGGGGCAACCAGCCCGCAAGTTATTTTATAAAACTGGGTGATTTGAGCCCTGAATGCTGATTGGCTGACAGCCGTGGTATATTTAAGCAATAAGGCCCATATACCACGGCTAAGGGCTGTTCTTAAGCACGACGCAACGCGGAGTGCCTGGATACAACCCTTAGCCGTGGTATATTGGTATATAGCTATAGTTGGTATAGTGTATACATTGGTATAGTATATTGGCCATATACCACAAACCCCCGAGGTTCCTTATTGCTTTTATAAACTTGTTACCAACGTAATTAGCACAGTAAAAATAAATGTTTTGTCATACACATGGTATACGGTCTGATATACCACGGCTCTCAGCCAATCAGCATTCAGGCCTCGAACCTCCCAGTTTATAATAGACCGTAAACCACGTGTATGACTCCAATTTTTTTTTACTGCTATAATTATGTTGGTAACCAGTTTATAATAGCAATAAGGCACCTCTGGGTTTTGTGGTATAGGGCTGCATCCAGGCACGATGCAACGAACAGCCCTCAGCCTCTGGTATATTGGCCGTATACCACACCCCCCCGTGCCTTATTGCTTAAATATATTTAAGAATTTCTGTTTTTGGTAAAAAAAAGACTGTAAAATCCCAAGCAAAAAATGTGTTGCCATGTATTTCCACAAATAAAAGAGAGACAAATGAGATTTTGTCTCAATGTAATCAAGTCATTTTCAAATACATTCTCTTTTTGGCCTTAGTTGTGGTCAATTTGCAGTGTACAAATTATTATAATTATGTTCCCCCGACCATGTGCGGCTGAATCTACAATATTTGCCTACCGCTAGTATAGAAGCTTTGATTCAAGGGCACTGTCATTTAAATCAAGGTTGGGGTCTGCTGCCTCCTATTGACGAATAGGTGAATTACATTTTCTACTACGTCTGACCTCTGTGATTGCCAACAAGGGTTTTGCCACCAAGTACTAAGTCATGTTTTGCAGAGCGGTCAAATACTTATTTCCCTCATTAAAATGCAAATCATTTTATAACATTTTTGACATGCGTTTTTCTGGATTTTTGTTGTTGTTATTCTGTCCCTCACTGTTCAAATAAACCTACCATTAAAATTATAGACTGATCATTTCTTTGTCAGTGGGCAAACGTACAAAATCAGCAGGGGATCAAATACTTTTTTCCCTCATTGTATTACATATTCTATCCACATACTGTTCATAGTGTCTATACATCCCATCACATGTATATACTCCGAACTCCGACATTGCTCGTCCTAATATTTCTGTTAGGAATTGTTAGATTTTACTGTACTGTTGGAGCTAGAAACACAAGCATTTCGCAATACCTGGAAAAAAATCTGCTAAACATGTGTATGTGACTAATACAATTAGATTTGAATTAGCAGATGTTCTTATTTTTCTATATACTCAGTGTACAAACCCAATACACAGGTTTCACCCCACCTTGAGCGATTACATTTTTGCTATTTTTTTCTTACTTTTGGAAAAGTACCCGTAAGTATGGTTTTCAATGTTAGTCTGCACCTGTTGTTTACAAAGTTTTTGCCAATTCCCCTTTGGCCACCAGCATTCGTTGTGACATGACACAAGGTTTTAACCCCAGAATTTAGCTTTGGATATCAAGCGTGAAGCAATGAAGAGCTAGCTGCTCAAGTGGCTGAACTTTGAATTAAAGTAAACATTATGGGTATCAATATTGATGGTGCTCCTCAGGTAGGCATGTTTTTATGCTTAGGAAATGTCAAATAACAAAGGCCCTGAAGGCATATTCCACCTTAATCTCAAATCCAATAACCCAACTACAGCGCAGTGCACGCTGACCAGGTCGCTAGGTGTACGGTGTTTCCTCCAACACATTGGTGCGGCTGGCTTCCGGGTTGGATGTGCGTTGTGTCAAGAAGCAGTGCGGCTTGGTTGGGTTGTGTTTCGTGGGATGCATGGCTCTCGACCTTCGCCTCTCCCGAGTCTGTACGGGAGTTGCAGCGATGAGACAAGACTGTAACTACCAATTGGATACCATGAAATTGGGGAGAAAAAGGGGTAAATTATTACATTTTGCAATACTATGTTAGGTTACACTATAAAATAAGCAAAGACAATATAGAGTATAAATCAAATCAAATCAGATCACATCGGGTCTCAATGTAGGCAGCACCCTCTCTGAGTTAGTGATTGCTGTTTAACAGTCTGATTGCCTCGCGATAGAAGCTGTTTTTCAGTCTCTCGGTCCCAGCTTTGATGCACCTGTACTGGCCTCGCCTTCTGGATGGTATTGGTGAGCACCGGCAGTGGCTCGGGTGGTTGTTGTCCATGATGATCTTTTTGGCCTTCCTGTGACATCGGGTGCTGTAGGTGTCATGGAGGGCAGGTAGTTTACCCTGTTGATGCGTTGTGCAGACCGCACCACCCTCTGGAGAGCCTTGCGGTTAGGGCGGTGCAGTTGCCATGCCAGGCTGTGATACAGCCCGACAGGATGCACTTGGTTGTGCATCTGTAAAAGTTTGTCAGGGTTTTGGGTGACAAGCCACACTTCTTCAGCCTCCTGAGGTTGAAGAGGCGCTGCTGCTCCTTCTTCACCACACTGTCTGTGTGGGTGGACCATTCCAGTTTGTCTGTGATGTCTATGCCGAGGAACTTAAAACTTTCCACCTTCTCCATTGCTGTCCTTCGATGTAGATAGGGGGCTGCTCCCTCTGCTGTTTTCTGAAGTCCACGATCATCTCCTTTGTTTTGTTCATGTTGAGTGAGAGATTGTTTTCCTGACACCACACTCCAAGTGCCCTCACCTCCTCCTTGTAGGCTGTCTCGTCGTTGTTGGTAATCAAGCCCACTACTGTTGTGTCGTCTGCAAACTTGGTGATTGAGTTGGAGGTGTGCATGGCCACGCAGTCGTGGGTGAACAGGGAGTACAGGAGGGGGCTGAGCACGCACCCTTGTGGGGCCCCAGTGTTGAGGCTCAGTGAAGTGGAGATGTTGTTTCCTACCTTCACCACCTGGGGGCGACCCGTCAGAAAGTCCAGGACCCAATTGCACAGGGCATGGTTGAGACCCAGGGCCTCCAGCTTGATGATGAGCAAGGAGGGTACTATGGTGTTGAATACTGAGCTGTAGTCAATGAACAACATTCTTACGTAGGTATTCCTCTTGTCCAGATGGGATAGGGCAGTGTGCAGTGCGATGGCGACTGCGTCGTCTGTGGACCTGTTGGGGCGGTATGCAAACTGAGGTAGGTCTAGGGTGGCCGGTAAGGTGGAGGTCATATGATCCTTGACTAGTTTCTCAAAGCACTGACAGAAGTGAGTGCCACGGGGCGGTAGTCATTAAGTTCAGTTATCTTTGCCTTCTTGGGTACAGGAACAATGGTGGCCATCTTGAAGCATGTGAGGACAGCAGACTGGGATAGGGAGCGATTGAATATGTCCGTAAACACACCAGCCAGCTGGTCTGCGCATGCTCTGAGGAAGCGGCTAGGGATGCCGTCTGGGCCAGCAGCCTTGCGAGGGTTAACACGTTTAAATATTGTACTCACGTCGGCCACGTAGAAGGAGAGGGGGGGCGCAGTCCTTGTTAGTGGGCCAAAAACGGTGGCACTGTATTATCCTCAAAGTGGGCAAAGAAGGTGTTAAGTGTGTCTGGAAGCGTGACGTCAGTGTCTGTGACGTGGCTGGTTTTCTTTTTGTAGTCCGTGATTTCATGTAGACCCTGCCACATATGTCTCGTGTTTGAGCCGTTAAATTGTGACTCTGCTTTGTCCCTTTACGAGCATTTCGCTTGTTTGATTGGCTTGCAGAGGGAACAACTACACTGTTTATATTTGTCCATATTCCCAGTCATCTATCCATGGTTAAATGCGATGGTTCATGCTTTCAGCTTTGCGCGAATGCCTTCATCCATCCACGGCTCCTGGTTAGGGTAGGTTTTAATAGTCACAGTGGGTACAACATCTTCAATGCACTACTTTATAAACTCACTCACCTAGTCAGCATATAGATCGATGTTGTTATCTGAGGCTGACCGGAACATACCCAGTCCGCGTGATCAAAACAATCTTGAAGCATGGATTCCAATTGGTCAGACCAGCGTTGAATGGTTCTAGTCACTGGTACATCCTGTTTGAGTTTCTGCCTATAAGACGGTAGGCGCAAGATAACGTTGTGGTCAGATTTGACGAAGGGAGGGCGGGGGAGGGCTTTGTATGCGGAAGTTAGAGTAGCAGTGATCGAGTTTTATTACACCCATGTGTAGTGCAATCAATATGCTGATAGAATTTAGGTAGCCTTGTTCTCAAATTTGCTTTGTAAAAATCCCCATGAGTCGTTAATCATGAAGCATACACCCCTGCCCTTCCTCTTCCCAGAGAGGAGTTTATCTCTGTCGACGCAATTCATGGAGAAGCCCGGTGGCTGAACCGATTCCGACAACATATCCCGAGAGAGCCATGTTTCTGTGAAACAAAGGATGTTACAATCTGTGATGTCTCTCTGGAAGGCAACCCTTGCTCGAATTTCATCTACCTTGTTGTCAACAAACTGGACATTGGCGAATAGTATACTGGGGAGCGGTGGGCGATGTGCACGTCTACGGAGCCTGACCAGGAGGCTGCTCCGTCAGCCCCTTCTGCGGCGCCATTGTTTTGGGTCTGCTTCTGGGATTAGGTCCATTGTCCTGGGTGGTGGTCCAAACAGAGGATCTGCTTCGGGAAAGTTGTATTCCTGGTCATAATGTTGGTAAGTTGACGTCACTCTTATATCCAATAGTTCTTCCCGGCTGTATGTAATAAGACGTAGAAGACCACCATTGTACCACTATTTCAATAGCAGCGGGCAACACCATGTCCCGAAGTAAATGGAAATGAGCTCAAAATCTGAGATTTTAAGATATGAATCATTGGAATAATGCTTCTAATCCCTGAACAATGCTTCCTCTGTCCTTAGTTTGCAGAAATTATTCATATTTCATGTTAATATGGCACTCACTCCGTAACAAATGAACGAGATGCAATGGAAGGTGTTATGAAATCCTGTGCTGCACAGTCACAACACACAGTCTAATTTAGACTACTCCATGTATACCAACGTGGAATAGATGTTGAATTAACTTCTGTGCCCAGTGGGATGTGACTCAACCATTTCAGTCTGTGGATTGGTAAATAGCTAACTGTAAGCTTATTTAACCTATTGCCTTCCCCAATGGGACACCCACCTGGCGGTAGGCTATGGAGACAGAACACGCAGCTAGTTAGCCAATGTATTTCCCCAAGACAACCACAATAGATGATAACGATAGCATTAGCATCTCTGACGCCACATTCATGCAATAGCCATATGAATTGCCTTGGAGGTTGTAACTGATACAATTAGAAAACCACGTCATCATTAGTGCCAATCGATTCTGTTTTAAAGGCCAGAAGCCAGGTCCGGTAATGTCACTTTCTCCCTAAATCAACAGAGATAAGCATCTGCTCTCTTGAGTGGGGATATAGCCTTTGTCCAGAAAATGGTAGCTACCTGATAGGGGATCCTGTCAAAACCGACAAAGTGGCACTGGAATAAATTGACCATCTGTAAAAATGACTTGAGATTTTGAAGTGACCACTTTCTCTCACCCAGGTACACCAAAACCAATTGTCAGCAAAGGTCATACATTTATTTTGATGCAGGGCAAGTCTGTTGGATTGGCTTTTGGGGAAGTGGAAATCCTCAAATCCTCTTGCCTCTCACTGCAAAATGATGCAATGAAGTATATGACACACAGTTGATGAAATTATTGACTTACATTGACTTAATTCAATCAAATGAAATATCACTATAACTACGTGGATAATAGTTAAATGTTGATAGATAGTGGATGGCTGAGTGAGGTAGTAACAGTAATGTTCTGGATGAGTTATTGTTTAAGCTCTGATAGGGCAGATAGTATTAGTCAAACTGATGCACGTTATAGAACAGGGGCAACCAGCCCGTGAGTGATTATATAAATGTATAAACTGGGTGATTCGAGCCCTGAATGCTGATTGGCTGACAGCCATGGTATATTTAAGCAATAAGGCCCGAGGGGGTGTGGCAATCAATGCATGTGAAAGAAGCACGGTGGCTGGGAAAAACTCCCTAGGAAAAACTCCCTAGAAAGGCCAAAAACCTAGGAAGAAACCTAGAGAGGAACCAGGCTATGAGGGGTGGCCAGTCCTCTTCTGGCTGTGCCGGGTGGATATTATAACAGATGTGCACGTCTACGGAGCCTGACCAGGAGGGTCAAATAATAATAATCATAGTAGTTGTCGAGGGTGCAACAAGCACGTCCGGTGAACAGGTCAGGGTTCCATAGCCGCAGGCAGAACAGTTGAAACTGGAGCAGCAGCATGGCCAGGTGGACTGGGGACAACAAGGAGTCATCATGCCAGGTAGTCCTGAGGCATGGTCCTAGGGCTCAGGTCCTCCGAGAGAAAGAAAGAAAGAAAGAGAGAAAGAGAGAATTAGAGAGAGCATATTTAAATTCACACAGGAGACCGGATAAGACAAGAGAAATACTCCAGATGTAACAGACTGACCCTAGCCCCCCGACACATAAACTACTGCAGCATAAATACTGGAGGCTGAGACAGGAGGGATCAGAAGACACTGTGGCCCCATCCGATGATACCCCCGGACAGGGCCAAACAGGCAGGATATAACCCCACCCACTTTGCCAAAGCACAGCCCCCACACCACTAGAGGGATGTCTACAACCACCAACTTACCGTCCTAAGACAAGGCCGAGTATAGCCCACAAAGATCTCCGCCATGGCACAACCCAAGGGGGGGCGCCAACCCAGACAGGAAGACCACGTCAGTGACTCAACCCACTCAAGTGACGCACCCCTCCCATGGACGGCATGGAAGAACACCAGTAAGCCAGTGACTCAGCCCCTGTAATAGGGTTAGAGGCAGAGAATCCCAGTGGAAAGAGGGGAACCGGCAAGGCAGAGACAGCAAGGGCGGTTCGTTGCTCCAGCCTTTCCGTTCACCTTCACACTCCTGGGCCAGACTACACTTAATCATAGGACCTACTGAAGAGATAAGTCTTCAGTAAAGACTTAAAGGTTGAGACTGAGTCTGCGTCTCTCACATGGGTAGGCAGACCATTCCATAAAAATGGAGCTCTATAGGAGAAAGCCCTACCTCCAGCCCTTTGCTTAGAAATTCTAGGGACAATTAGGAGGCCTGCGTCTTGTGACCGTAGCGTACGTGTAGGTATGTACGGCAGGACCAAATCGGAAAGATAGGTAGGAGCAAGCCCATGTAATGCTTTGTAGGTTAGCAGTAAAACCTTGAAATCAGCCCTTGCCTTAACAGGAAGCCAGTGTAGGGAGGCCAGCACTGGAGTAATATGATCAAATTTTTTGGTTCTAGTCAGGATTCTAGCAGCCGTATTTAGCACTAACTGAAGTTTGTTTAGTGCTTTATCCGGGTAGCCGGAAAGTAGAGCATTGCAGTAGTCCAGCCTAGAAGTAACAAAAGCATGGATTAATTTTTCTGCGTCATTTTTGGACAGAAAGTTTCTGATTTTTGCAATGTTACGTAGATGGAAAAAAGCTGTCCTTGAAACAGTCTTGATATGTTCTTCAAAAGAGAGATCAGGGTCCAGAGTAACGCCGAGGTCCTTCACAGTTTTATTTGAGACGACTGTACAACCATCCAGATTAATTGTCAGATTCAACAGAAGATCTCTTTGTTTCTTGGGACCTAGAACAAGCATCTCTGTTTTGTCCGAGTTTAAAAGTAGAAAGTTTGCAGCCATCCACTTCCTTATGTCTGAAACACAGGCTTCTAGCGAGGGCAATTTTGGGGCTTCACCATGTTTCATTGAAATGTACAGCTGTGTGTCGTCCGCATAGCAGTGAAATGTAACATTATGTTTTCGAATGACATCCCCAAGAGGTAAAATGTATAGTGAAAACAATAGTGGTCCTGAAACGGAACCTTGAGGAACACCGAAATTTACAATTGATTTGTCAGAGGACAAACCATTCACAGAGACAAACTGATATCTTTCCGACAGATAAGATCTAAACCACGCCAGAACTTGTCCATGTAGACCAATTTGGGTTTCCAATCTCTCCAAAAGAATGTGGTGATCGATGGTATCAAAAGCGGCACTAAGATCTAGGAGCACGAGGACAGATGCAGAGCCTCGGTCTGACGTCATTAAAAGGTCATTTACCACCTTCACAAGTGCAGTCTCAGTGCTATGATGGGGTCTAAAACCAGACTGAAGCATTTCGTATATATTGTTTGTCTTCAGGAAGGCAGTGAGTTGCTGTGCAACAGCTTTTTCTGACATTTTTGAGAGGAATGGAAGATTCGATATAGGCCGATACATCCCATCACATGTATATACTCCGGACTCCGACATTGCTCATCCTAATATTTCTATTAGATATTGTTAGATTTTACTGCACTATTGGAGCTAGAAACACAAGCACTTCGCTACACCTGGAAAACAAATCTGCTGAACATGTATATGTGACTAATACAATTTGATTTGATTTGATTTGAACTAGCAGGTGTTCTTAATTTTTTGTATACTCAGTGTACAAACCCAATACATAGGCTTCACCCCCACCTTGAGCGATTACATTTTTGTTATTTTTTACTTTACTTTTGGAAAAGTACCCGTAAGTATGGTTTTGAATGTTAGTCTACACCTGTTGTTTACGAAGCATGTGACAAATAACGTTTGATTTGATGTTGATTGATTTTGAACGGGACGTTGAATGGAAAGTTTTTGCCAATTCCCCTTTGGCCACCAGTGTTTTGTTGTGACATGACACAAGGATCTATCCCCAGAATTTAGCTTTGGATATCAAGCCTGAAGCAATGAAGAGCTAGCTGCTCAAGTGGCTGAACTTTGAATTAAAGCAAACATTATGGGTATCAATATTGATGGTGCTCCTCAGGTAGGCATGTTTTTATGCTTAGGAAATGTCAAATAACAAAGGCCTTGAAGGCATATTCCACCTTGATCACAAACCCAATAACCCAACTACAGCCTTATTGAAATGAGTCAATGAATGAAAATGAGATTTATGACATTTATTCCATAGAACACCGGATGTCTCTTTACCATATTACTGGAATATTTTATATAAATCCTATCATTGAAAAGCAAAATAGTGTTTTTCACTACTATTTAGTTTGACAATACTATGTTAGGTTACACCTACTGGTCTATAAAATAAGCAAAGACGATATAGAGTATAAAAGACCACCATTATACCACTATTTCAATAACAGCAGGCAACACCGAGTCCCAAAGTAGATTTCCAGTCCAGTATATAAAGTTGGAAATGAGCTCAACAGATCTGAGATTTTAAGATATGAATGATTGGAATAATGCTTCTAATCCCTGCACAATCCTTCCTCTCTCATTAGTTTGCAGAAATTATTCATATTTCATGTGAATATGGCA
The DNA here is from genome assembly GCF_901001165.1 of Salmo trutta. Lineage (NCBI taxonomy): Eukaryota > Metazoa > Chordata > Actinopteri > Salmoniformes > Salmonidae > Salmo > Salmo trutta. Next base: position 39,958,032 of record NC_042979.1, read on the forward strand.
CTCACTCCCTAACAAATGAAAGAGATGCAATGGAAGGTGTTATGAAATCCTGTGCTGCACAGTCACAACACAGTCTAATTTAGACTACTCCATGTATTGGTTTTGAGGTGGACTGTCTATGTGTTTAGCTGCAAAAATACCTCAGGGCTTTCCGACGAGGCACACACTGGTTGAATCAACGTTGTTTCCATGGCATTTCAATGTAATTACGTTGAATCAACGTGGAACAGATGTTGAATTGACCTCTGTGCCCAGTGGGATTTGACTTAACCATTTCAGTCTGTGGATTGGCAAATAGCTAACTGTAAGCTTATTTAACCTTTTGCCATCCCCAATGGGACACCCACCTGGCGGTAGGCTATGGAGACAGAACACGCAGCTAGTTAGCCAATGTATTTCCCCAAGACAACCACAATAGATGCTAATGATAGCCTTAGCATCTCTGACGCCACATTCATGCAATAGCCATATGAACTGCCTAGGAGGTTGTAACTGATACAATTAGAATACCACGTCATCATTAGCGCCAATCGATTCTGTTTTAAAGGCCAGAAGCCAGGTCCAGTAATGTCACTTTCTCCCTAAATCAACAGAGATAAGCATCTGCTCTCTTGAATGGGCATATAGCCTGTGTCCAGAAAATGGTAGCTACCTGATAGGGGATCCTGTCAAAACCAGCAAAGTGGCACTGGAATAAATTGACCACCTGTAACAATGACTTGAGATTTTGAAGTGACCACTTTCTCTCACCCAGGTACATCAAAATCAATTGTCAGCGAAGGTCATACATTTATTTTGATGCAGGGCAAGTCTGTTGGATTGGCTATTGGGGAAGTGGCAGTACTCAAAAACTCTTGCCTCTCACTGCAAAATGATACAGTGAAGTATATGATACACAGTTGATGAAATTATCCAGTGTTTTTGCATATATTATAACATATAGATACAGTATTAGAGAATACAGTTTCTGTAGGGGATAATAGCGCTGCTACATTTTGGCCCGGTTTATCAGACACAGATTAAACTAGACTAGGTTTATCTATGTCTAGGAAACCAGCCTTTTAAGGTAGTAGTTTGGATTTAAAGTGTAATCATTTTAAGATAGCTAGGTGGAACAACCACATATCTCGGTCATAGTAAGTACATTTTCCCTCAATAAAGTAGCTATCAGCAAAGTCAGTGCTAGTAGGGGGAAAAAAGTTCACGAAAGGCAAGGGTGTAAATTTGTTCCCAATTTTTTACAAGAGGGGAAGTGCTTGGAAATTATGATGTCATACGATATGTTAATATCCACCAGAGCACTTTTGTCTTTCTGGAGGAATTTTGTCCTCTGGTTGTAATAAGATTGCATTAAATCAAAGTTCAAACAAGTTGGTGAATGTGGCAGAAAATACATGGACTTAATTCAATCTAATGAAATATCACTATAACTACGTGGATAATGTAGGTTTAATGTGGATAGATAGTGGATGGATGAGTGAGTCAGTGACAATGACGTTGTGGATGAGTTATTGTTTAAGCTCTGATAAGGCAGATAATACTAGTCAAACTGATGCACGGTATAGATCAGGGGCAACCTGAGTTATATATTTATAAACTGGGTGGTTTGAGCGCCGAATGCTGATTGGTTGACAGCCGATGTATATCAGACCGTATGTCACGGATATGACAAGACATTTATTTTTACTGCTCTAATTACATTGGTAACCAGTTAATAATAGCAATACCACCTCGGGGCCAATATACCACTGCTAAGGGCTGCATCCAGGCAACGAACAGCCCTCAGCCATGGTATATTGGCCAAATACAACACCCCCCGTGCCTAACTGCTTAAATATATTGACAAATTTTGGTTTTTGGTTAAAAAATACCATAAAATCACAAGCTAAAAATGTGTTGCCATGTATTCCCACAATTAAAAAGAGAGGCAAATGTGATTGTGTCTCAGTGTAATCCTGGTTTAGGAAGGCCACCAAAAATTCTGAGATTTCCATCCCCAACTACAACATTTTCCGTCAAGATAGAACTGCCAAAGGGGGAGGAGTTGCAATCTACTGCAGAGATAGCCTGAAAAGTTCTGTCATACTTTCCAGGTCTATGCCCAAACAGTTTGAACTTCTAATATTAAAATAAATCTCTCCAGAAATAAGTCTCTCACTGTTGCCACCTGTTATAGACCCCCCTCAGCTCCCAGCTGTGCCCTGGACACCAATGTGGATTGATTGGCCCCCATCTATCTTCAGAGTTCGTTCTGTTAGGTGACCTAAACTGGGATATGCTTAACACCCCGGCAGTCCTACAATCTAAGCTAGGTGCCCTCAATCTCACACAAATTATCAAGGAACCCAGCAGGTACAACCCTAAATCCGTAAACATGGGCACCCTCATAGATATTATCCTGACCGACTTGCCCACCAAATACACCTCTGCTGTTTTCAATCAGGATGTCAGCAATCACTGCCTCATTGCCTGCATCCGCTATGGGTCCACGATCAAATGACCACCCCTCATCACTGTCAAATGCTCCCTTAAACACTTCTGCAAGCAGGCCTTTCTAATCGACATGGCCCGGGTATCCTGGAAGGATATTGACCTCATCCCGTCAGTAGAGGATGCCTGGTCATTCTTTAAAAGTAATTTCCTCACCATCTTAAATAATCATGCCCCTTTCAAAAATTGTTACAATTAAGAACAGATATAGCCCTTGGTTCACTCCAGACCTGACTGCCCTCGACCAGCACAAAAACATCCTTTGGCGGACTGCACCAGCATTGAATAGTCCCCGCGATATGCAACTTTTCAGGGAAGTCAGGAATCAACGCACGCAGTTAGTTAGGAAAGCAAAGGCTAGCTTTTTCAAACAGAAATTTGCATCCTGTAGATCTAACACCAAAAAGTTTTGGGACACTGTAAAGTCCATGGTGGATAAGAGCACCTCCTCCCAGCTGCCCACTGCACTGAGGCTAGGAAACACTGTCACCACCGATAAATCATAAAACATTTTTTTTTTCTACTGTATTATTGACTGTATGTTGTTTACTCCATGTGTAACTCTGTGTTGTTGTATGTTGTCGAACTGCTTTGCTTTATCTTGGCCAGGTCGCAATTGTAAATGAGAACTTGTTCTCAACTTGCCTACCTGGTTAAATAAAGGTGAAATAAAAATAAATAAATAAAATCCATGATAATTGAGAATTTCAATAAGCATTTCTCTACGGCTGGCCATGCTTTCCTCCTGGCTACCCCAACCCCGGCCAACAGCTCCGCACCCCCCGCAGATACTTGCACAAGCCTCCCCCACTTCTCCTTCACCCAAATCCAGATAGCAGATGTTCTGAAAGAGCTGAAAAACCTGGACCCCTACAAACCAGCTGGGCTAGATATTCTGGAGCCTCTCTTCTAAAATTATCCGCCGCCATTGTTGCAACCCCTATTACCAGTCTGTTCAACCTCTTTCGTATCGTCCGAGATCCCTAAAGATTGGAAAGCTGCTGTGGTCAACCGCCTCTTCAAAGGGGGTGACACTCTAGACCCAAACTGTTATAGACCTATATCCATCCTGCCCTGCCTTTCTAAAGTCTTCGAAAGCCAAGTTAACAAACAGATCACTGACCATTTCGAATCCCACAGTACCTTCTCCGTTGTGCAATCCGGTTTCCGAGCTGGTCATGGGTGCACTTCAGCCACGCTCAAGGTACTAAACGATATCATAACTGCCATCGATAAAAGACAGTACTGTGCAGCCGTCTTCATCGACCTGGCCAAGGCTTTCGACTCTGTCAATCATCGTATTGTTATCGGCAGACTCAACAGCCTTGTTTTCTCAAATGACTGCCTCGCCTGGTTCACCAACTACTTCTCAGATAGAGTTCAGTGTGTCAAATCGGAGGGCCTGTTGTCCGGACCTCTGGCAGTCTCTATGGGGGTACCACAGGGTTCAATTCTCGGGCCGACTCTTTTCTCTGTATATATCAACGATGTCGCTTTTGCCGCGGATGATTCCCTGATCCACCTCTACGCAGACGACACCATTCTGTATATAGCTGGCCCTTCTTTGGACACTGTGTTAACAAACCTCCAAATGAGCTTCAATGCCATACAACACTCCTTCCGTAGCCTCCAACTGCTCTTAAGCACTAGTAAAACTAAATGCATGCTTTTCAACCGATTGCTGCCCGCACCCACCTGCCCGACTAGCATCACTACTCTGGACGGTTCTGACTTAGAATACGTGGACAACTACAAATACCTAGGTGTCTGGTTAGACTGTAAACTCTCCTTCCAGCCTCATATTAAACATCTCCAATCCAAAATTAAATCTAGAACTGGCTTCCTATTTCGCAACAAAGCCTCCTTCACTCACGCCGCCAAACATACCCTCGTAAAACTGACTATCCTACCAATCCTCGACTTCGGCGATGTCATTTACAAAATAGCCTCTAACACTCTACTCAGCAAACTGGATGCAGTTTATCACAGTGCCATCTGTTTTGTCACCAAAGCCCTTATACCACCCACCACTGCGACCTGTATGCTCTCATCGGCTGGCCCTCGCTTCATATTCGTCGCCAGACCCACTGGCTCCAGGTCAGCTATAAGTTTACGCTAGGTAAAGCTCCGCCTTATCTCAGCTCACTGGTCACGATAACAACACCCACCCGTACCATGCGCTTCAGCAGGTATATCTCACTGGTCATCCCTAAAGCCAACACCTCCGTTGGCCGCCTTTCCTTCCAGTTCTCTGCTGCCAATGACTGGAATGAATTGCAAAAGTTGCTGAAGTTGGAGACTTATATCTCCCTCACTAACTTTAAACATCAGCTATCTGAGCAGCTTAGCCCATTCAATCTACCTACCTCATCCCCATATTGTTTTTATTTACCTTTTTGCTCTTTTGCACACCAGTGTTTCTACTTGCACATCATCATCTGCACATCTATCACTCCAGTGTTAATTTGCTAAATTGTAATTACTTCGCTACTATGGCCTATTTATTGCCTTACCTCCTCACGCCATTTGTACACACTGTATATAGACTTTTTTCTATTGTGTTATTGACTGTACGTTTGTTTATTCCATGTGTAACTCTGTGTTGTTTGTGTCGCACTGCTTTGCTTTATCTTGGCCAGGACGCAGTTGTAAATTAGAAATTATTCTCAATTGGCCTACCTGATTAAATAAAGGTGAAACAAAATAATAAATAAAAAAATAATCAAGGTATGAAATTAGTATGTTATTTTCAAATACAATCTCTTTTTGGGCTTGGTTGTGGTCAATTTGCAGTGTACAAATTATAATAATTATGTTTTGGCCCCCCGACCATCAACTCTGAAAAGAATTGGCCCGCAGCTGAATCTTCAATATTGCCTACCCCAAGTATAGAAGCTAAGATTCAAGGGCACAGTCATTTAAATCAAGGTTGGGGTCTGCTGCCTCCTATTGACGAATAGGTGAATTACATTTTCTACTGTTCATTCAGACATTGCCTATTTGTATACAGTACATTGTACAGGTAACTGCCAAAATAAAGTAAACACCAACATAAAGTGTCTTAATAAGGCATTGGGCCACAATGAGCTGCCAGAACAGCTTCAACGGACCTTAGCATAGATCCTACAAGTGTCTGGAACTCTATTGGAGGGATGCGACACCATTCTGCCAGAACAGCTTCAATGCACCTTGGCGTAGATTCTGGAACTCTATTGCAGGGATGTGAAACCATTCTTCCACACGAAATTCAATTTTTTGTGTTTTGTTGATGGTCGGGGAAAACGCTGTCTCAGGCACTGCTCCTGAATCAATTGGGTTGAGATCTGGTGACTGAGACACACACACACACACACACACACACACACACACACACACACACACACACACACACACACTAAATACCCTATGCATCTTTGAAAGCCCTCTTTCAAAGTCACTGAGATCTCTCTTCTTCTAGTCTTGCTAGCCAAAATAATGGCCAACTGGGCATTTTTATACATGACCCTAAGCATGACGGGATGTTAATTGCTTACTTAACTCAGGAACCACACCTGTGTCGAAGGACCTGCTTTCATTATACTTTGTATCCCTCATTTACGGAAGTGTTTCCTTTCTTTTGGCAGCTTCCTGCATTTTAGTGGTCAGAATCCTTGGTCCTTGAGAGCTACAGGCTTTTGTTCCAGCCCTGCACTACACACCTGATTCAACTAGTAAATGAATCAGGTGTTTCAGTGCTGGTTTGGATGTTGTTGTTTTTTTTAACTTTATTTTGAAAGGTATTCATGCCTGCACTCCCTGTGGCTTGCTCACAGAGCATCTAAGGCTTGACGTGATGAACAGGGATTCAGCTAACATTTAGTACTTTGTGTGCCAGTCGAGATGTCATTCTGACTTATGTCATTTATTGTATTTGATTTTCATAATAATTTCCTGATTTAGATGGTTCGTCAATACAGTAATCATCCTCTTCTAATTTGAAATGAGCTCACATTTAACATATTTTAGGGTGAATGTAAATAATTGCAGGATAATTTGGTAGTTTGATTTGGGTCGTAGGCCTTTAACATTTTGAATGAGAACTACCTCACGATAAATGCATGAGAAAGTTACCATTAGCCACCCTAGCTGAAAAGATAAAAGAAAAACAATAATGATCCACCAATTAAATGGAATGAAATGCCTTTCTCGTCTGTGAGAGCAAGACCACTTGGGCAGAAAATGATTTTTCAGTTGTAGAGCCCGTTCATAGTGAATGCTTTGCATAGAGTGGGGGGCTTTGCAGCTGTGCAGGGAATGTGAAGAGGATTACACGTCCTGAAAACACATTCACACACAAAAACCTGCATGCAAGTACACGCACACAAATGTGGTCGCACACATGCACGAACATACGCACACCCACCCAAATAGTAAGAGATACAAACATGCACGCTTGCTCACACACAAATACATACATACACACACATATGCACTGACACACTGGCATGCACGTGCAAACACACACGCATGCGCGCACACACACACACACCGCAAAAAATGTCAGGATTGGACTTGTTACAATACACAGTGGAGGTCCATGTGGATGAGCTGTCACTAAGGGAGGGAGTAGGTCAATACTGCTATTTCTGCAGATTTATATTTCAGGACAAGCAAATGGCCCACTGTCCTATGAAGTCATTTTTTAAATTTATTTGTATTTAACTAGGCAAGTCAGTTAAGAACAAATTCTTATTTACAATGACAGCCTAGGAACAGTGGGTAAACTGCCTTGTTCAGTGTAACGCCCTGGCCATAGAGAGGGGGTTTTTGTTCTTTATTTTGGCCAGGGTGTTACATTGGGTGGGCGTTCTATGTTCTGTTTCTATGTGTTTGTATTTCTTTGTTTTGGGCCATGTGTGTGGCTCCCAAATCAGGCACAGCTGAAGTTCGTTGTTGTTGATTGGGAGTCACACATAAGTGCATGTTTTTCCGTTGGGGTTTTGTGGGTAATTGTTTCTGTTAGTGTTTGCACCTGACAGGACTGTTTTGGTTGTCATTTTTTTAAATTTTTTATAAAGTGTTCACGTTGGTCTATTAAATTCTTATGATGAACACTAACTCCGCTGCACCTTGGTCTCTCTCTTCAGACAGCCCTTACATTCAGGGGCAGAATTACATATTTTTACCTTGTCAGATCAGGGATTCGATCTTGCAACCTTTCGGTTACTGGCCCAACACTACCACTAGGCTACCTGCCGTAATCAAGAAAAATCTATTTACAGTGTGTGCAAGTGTAGAAAGCCAATAAATAGGCCATAGTGGCAAAATAATTACAATTTAGCATAGATGTGCAGATGATGATGTGCAAGTGGAGATACTGGGGTGCAAAGAGCAAAATTTTTTTTTTAACAATATGGGGATGAGGTAGTTGGGTGGGCTATTTACAGATGGGCTGTGTACTGGTGCAGTGATCGGTAAGCTACTCTGACAGCTGATGCTTATAGTTAGTAAGGGTGATAAAAGTCTCCAGCTTCATTGACTTTTGCAATTCATTCCAGTCATTGGTTCAGAGAACAAAGGAGGTGTTGGCTTTGGGGATGACCAGTGAAATATACCTGCTGGAGCGTGTGCTACAGGTGGGTGTTGCTCTGGTGACCAGTGAGCTGAGATAAGGCGGGGCTTTACCTAGCAAAGTCTTATATATGACCTGAAGCCAGTGGGTTTGGCGTTGAATATGTAGCGAGGGCCAGCCAACGAGAGCATACAGGTCGCAGTGGTGGGTAGTATATGGGGCTTTGGTGACAAAATGGATGGCACTGTGATAGACTACATCCAATTTGCTGAGTAGTGTTGGAGGCTATTTTGTAAATGACATCGCCAAAGTCAAGGATCGGACTTGGGTTGGCGCCCCCCCCCTTAGGTTGTGCCGTGGTGGAGATGTGGGCTATACTCGGCCTTTTCTCGGGATGTAAGTTGGTGGTTGGAGATATCCCTCCAGTGGTGTGGGGGCTGTGCTTTGGCAAAGTGGGTGGGGTTATATTCTACCTGTTTGGCCCTGTCCGGGGGTTTCATCGGATGGGGCCACAGTGTCTCCTAACCCCTCCTGTCTCAGCCTCCAGTATTTATGCTGCAGTAGTTTATGTGTAGGGGGGCTAGGGTCAGTCTGTCACATCTGGAGTATTTCTCTTGTCTTATCCTGTGTGAATTTAAATATGCTCTCTCTAATTCTCTAATTCTCTCTTTCTCTCTCAGAGGAGGACCTGAGCCCTAGGACCATGCCTCAGGACTACCTGGCATGATGACTCCTTGCTGTCCCCAGTCCACCTGGCCGTGCTGCTGCTCCAGTTCCAACTGTTCTACTTGCGGCTATGGAACCCTAACCTGTTCACCGGATGTGCTACCTGTCCCAGACCTGCTGTCCCAGAACTGCTGGAACCCTGACCTGTTCACTGGACGTGCTACCTGTCCCAGACCTGCTGTTTTCAACTCTCTAGAGACAGCAGCAGCGGTAGAGATACTCTCCAAGATCGGCTATGAAAAAGCCAACTGACACTTACTCTTGTGTTGCTGACTGGTTGCACCCTCGACAACTACTATGATTATTATTATTTGACCATGCTGGTCATTTATGAACATTTGAACATCTTGGCCATGTGCTGTTTTAATCTCCACCCGGCACAGCCAGAAGAGGACTGGCCACCCCTCATAGCCTGGTTCCTCTCTAGGTTTCTTCCTAGGTTTTGGCCTTTCTAGCCACCGTGCTTTCACACCTGCATTGCTTGCTGTTTGGGGTTTTAGGCTGGGTTTCTGTACAGCACTTTGAGATATCAGGTGATGTAAGAAGGGCTATATAAATACATTTGATTTGATTTGACTCCTGTGGAGGGCCCAGGCGCAGTGCACGCTGACACGATCGCCAGGTGTACGGTCTTTGCTCCTACACATTGGTCCGGCTGGCTTCCGGGTTAAGTGGGCATTGTGTCAAGAAGCAGTGCGGCTTGGTTGGGTTGTGTTTTGGAGAACGCACAACTCTCGACCTTCGCCTCACCCGAGTCCATACGGGAGTTGCAGCAATGAAACAAGACTGTAACCACCAATTGGATACCATGAAAAAGGAGAAAAATAAAACATCTGCTAAATATGTGTATGTGACCTATTTGATTTTATTGAATTATACATTAAAGAAAATCTGTATTCTGTGACTGTTCTTTGTTGTGAATAATTGTGTTTTACTGAGAAATTGAAACAAGTAATATGATGCTAATTTACTAAGTCAATGTGTGTGTCATTACTGCAGTGTAACATTATGGTACTCTTTTCATACTGAACTACGCCTGAATCGTCCTCATACTCCGGTTATATCCATGGCATCAATAGCTCTTTGAGAAAGATTCAAGCAGTCTTGAAAGCTATAACAGCTTGAAGCACAGCGGTATATGGCACTCTCACAGCGGTATATGGCAGCATGCACTGTCTAAGTCGACATTCATTATCACATTTTAGGGAAGACCCAAATCTATTTTTTATTTAACCAGGCAAGTCAGTTAAGAACAAATTCTTATTTACAATGACGGCTTAGGAACAGTGGGTTAACTGCCTTGTTCAGGGTCAGAACGACAGATTTTTACCTTGGGGATTCGATCTTGCAACCTTTCGGTTACTGGCCCGCTCTAACCACTAGGATACCCGCTGCCCCGCAGACAGTGCAGCGAAGTAACATCAGTTTATTACTAGAACAGGGGACAGGCAAAACGACAGGTCAAGGGCAGGCAGAGGTCAGTAATCCAGATCAGAGTCAAAAGGTACAGAACGGCAGGCAGAAGTCAATAATCCAGGGTGGTGTGACAAGGTACAGAACAGCAGGCAGGCTCAGGGTCAGGGAAGGCAGAATAGTCAAAACTAGAAAACAGGAATTATAGAAAAAGACAGGAGCAAGGGGAAAACCGCTGGTAGGCTTGACGGACAAAACAAACTTGCAACAGACAAACAGAGAACACAGGTATAAATACACTGGGATAATAGGGACAATGGACGACACCTGGAGGAGGTGGAGACGAGCACAAAGACAGGTGAAACAGATCAGGGTGTGACATTTATATTAACAGAATATCTTTCCACTTGACTTTTTGAACCATAAGCCAAACGTCAATAACTACATCTTCAGAGGTAGTGATCTGGAAACACTTTATTCATCGTCATTCTATCACATTGAATGGGAGGGGGTTGTTTTTACATTTTAAAGGTTCTGCTGCTCCACAAGAATCTGACTGACAACTACATTGCAATTGTCACACAATCATCACTATAACCCTGCATATTTACATAGACTTTACATAGGCTGATCTAGTGACTGAGTTATACTTCACAGCTTGAAAAGGCCATTCCTTCCAATGTCAGTATTGAAAAAGGAATGAGTCTTATTTGAACAGTACCCTGGTCACTACAACACACTCAGGTGAGACACAGTTAGTGGACATAGCCTGCCTTCTGTAACAGAAGTGATTTTTTAAAAACTCTTTACCACCGACACATTCATTTGAATTGAAGCAAGTATACTCTGGATGTCACAAAAGAGCAAATAACTGTTGTACAACGTATTCTTGGGTTTGTGGATCACCGGGTCAGGATTTACTTACTTGGTTTGGATAGTCCCCTATGTTCAAACTCTAAGCAATCTATAACTTTGATTTATCAAGTGTCAACTGCTCTGAATCCCATGCAAGATCCAACAACTACATTTACTAAAAATACTTTCAGCAACTAAGTTGCATGCAGTTGATTATAAATGAAAGTGACAGCTTCAACTGTAGAGCCCTATCCAAACACACTGTTGTTGCCACCTACAGTAGTTCATTACATTTTACACATAATCCCCACATTTTATATAGTGTCAAAGTGTTAGTCCACTCAAAAATCTAAGTTAGTCAGATATTTGAAGAAAAACAAATTCACACAACCAATGGTATAGAACATGCACAGATCTTGATATTAGACTACTTTTGAGGTCTGAAAACAAAGAAGAGGAGCGCTACAGGGGTCAGCGTGGCGACAGCAGGTAATCTTTAGGAACAAGTATCTGATTGATAGGAACAAACTTGTGTCACAGGTGGGATCTGAACCCAGGTTTCCCATAGGAGAAACCACATCTTATCTATTTGGTCAAGAGGCAATTCCCTCGTGGGATGAGGGAATTGAATAGTGCAATGTTATAATTATTGGCTGAACAGGAGTATGTAAAACCTTGAGATAGGAAAATAATTTTCTTAGATGAAACATAAAGGCCATTTTAAAGGTGTTTTGTACAAGCAAAAACAGTTATCATGACTCTCTATTATGAAATACCTGATGACTACGCCATTTTGTCTCTTGAAATAAAGACATGTGCAGTGAGCTATGGCTAATGCAAGGCAAAATCGCATTATCAGGCTTTAAACGGGTGTGTAAAAATGACAAAATAAATTTAGTGAATAAAACTGTGGTTTTAATATATTATTGCGTTGACTTGAAGTGCTTAGATAGATATATTTATAGATAAATAGATAGATAGATAGATAGATAGATAGATAGAATATGTACATTTATGTCTCCCTTCTAGCCATCTGCTGACTGGGTCAAATGATATCAGCTATTATCTTAATCTATACTAACAATATCAAATTATTGAGCTACAAAAACAAGATGAGGAATGCTTGTTTTTGGCCATTGAAAATAATCTCATCCTAAATCGAATTCCCTGATTGTGTAAATACGTCCTTCTATAACACATTAACATAATTCAATTATGAGCAATGATTGTAAAATGACAAAACGATCATCATAATAATATGTTAGGTCAACATTCAGCATTTAACATTCTGAACACACATTTTTGGGACATAAATATATCAACAACAACACTCCTCCAGGACAGTAGAAGATTTCAAATGTTCCTTTAGTACAAGGTTGAATAACTTAGCAGCCTACGACAGCACAGGTTGACATAGCGTTGGCATAGTTCTTGACTCGGATGGTGAAGTATTATGAGGAGGAGGGTTGAAATAGTTTAGTTCTTGACTCGGATGGTGAGGTATTACGAGGAGGAGGAGGGTTGAAATAGTTTAGTTCTTGACTCGGATGGTGAGGTATTACGAGGAGGAGGGTTGAAATAGTTTAGTTCTTGACTCGGATGGTGAGGTATTACGAGGAGGAGGCGGGTTGAAATAGTTTAGTTCTTGACTCGGATGGTGAGGTATTACGAGGAGGAGGGTTGAAATAGTTTAGTTCTTGACTCGGATGGTGAGGTATTACGAGGAGGAGGGTTGAAATAGTTTAGTTCTTGACTCGGATGGTGAGGTATTACGAGGAGGAGGGTTAAAATAGTTTAGTTCTTGACTCGGATGGTGAGGTATTACGAGGAGGAGGGTTGAAATAGTTTAGTTCTTGACTCGGATGGTGAGGTATTACGAGGAGGAGGGTTGAAATAGTTTAGTTCTTGACTCGGATGGTGAGGTATTACGAGGAGGAGGGTTGAAATAGTTTAGTTCTTGACTCGGATGGTGAGGTATTACGAGGAGGAGGGTTGAAATAGTTTAGTTCTTGACTCGGATGGTGAGGTATTACGAGGAGGAGGGTTGAAATAGTTTAGTTCTTGACTCGGATGGTGAGGTATTACGAGGAGGAGGGTTGAAATAGTTTAGTTCTTGACTCGGATGGTGAGGTATTACGAGGAGGAGGGTTGAAATAGTTTAGTTCTTGACTCGGATGGTGAGGTATTACGAGGAGGAGGGTTGAAATAGTTTAGTTCTTGACTCGGATGGTGAGGTATTACGAGGAGGAGGGTTGAAATGGTTTAGTTCTTGACTCGGATGGTGAGGTATTATGAGGAGGAGGAGGGTTGAAATAGTTTAGTTCTTGACTCGGATGGTGAGGTATTACGAGGAGGAGGGTTGAAATAGTTTAGTTCTTGACTCGGATGGTGAGGTATTACGAGGAGGAGGGTTGAAATAGTTTAGTTCTTGACTCGGATGGTGAGGTATTACGAGGAGGAGGGTTGAAATGGTTTAGTTCTTGACTCGGATGGTGAGGTATTATGAGGAGGAGGAGGGTTGAAATAGTTTAGTTCTTGACTCGGATGGTGAGGTATTATGAGGAGGAGGGTTGAAATGGTTTAGTTCTTGACTCGGATGGTGAGGTATTACGAGGAGGAGGGTTGAAATGGTTTAGTTCTTGACTCGGATGGTGAGGTATTATGAGGAGGAGGGTTGAAATAGTTTAGTTCTTGACTCGGATGGTGAGGTATTACGAGGAGGAGGGTTGAAATAGCTTTGACATTGTTGTCAACTTGAACGGTGAGGAGGACGAGAAGGAGGAGGATGAGAACTACCCTGTAGGAGTGAGGCACTGAAGGAGCCCCAGGTGGCCTCTTGTGTCAGTGTGTGTGAGTGACATTAGCTGTCTACAGTGTAAACAAGTGGGAGAAAGTGAACCCAGAAGGATGCAGCCACACTGCAGAGTGTGTGTGTGTGTGTGTGTGTGTGTGTGTGTGTGCGCGCGTGTGTGCGTGTGTGTGTGTGTACAGTATACAGTACATGGACGCCTAACCCCCTATGCCAGTGTATAGTCGAACTGGCCCTTCTCCAGCCCGTCCAGGCCGTCTGCCCAGGTGGAGGTGGGCATGCTGCGGTAGGGGTCCAGCAGGATGCGAAAGCACCGCACAATTAGGATGAGGAGGACACCGAAGAGGAAGAGGACCAGGGCGAAGGTGGTCTTCTGCTCCAGGGTCATGGCGGCGACAAGAGCAGTAGTGGCCACTGATGAGGAAGAGGACGAGGAGAGGCGCTGTCCTCCGGCAGAGTGCAGCAGGGAGAGAGGAGAGGTGAAGGGCTCACCCTCCGTCATCCAGGAGGAGAGGTGCTGGGCGGCTAGGCTACGGGGCTCCCACAGGGGGTGCTCTGGCATCCTCATGAAGCCAGCCCCATCCCTCATCCCCTCCAGACGGACCTCATTGTCTAGACAGAAATAGAGAGTGGGGGAGAGGTGGGGAAGGGGGTGAGGGAGAGAGAGGGAGGGAGGGAGGAAGAGGTGGGTGAAAACAGGGAGACAGAGCAGGGAGGGGTGGGGTGGGGAGAGGGGGATTGCGGGAGAGGAGAGAGAAGAGAGAAGGAAGGGGGAGGAGATGGAGGGAAAGAGAGGTGGGAACAGAGAAGGGGAGATAGGGGACGAGAGACAGACAGGGAAAAGAGGTTAGGACAAAAAGACAGACAGCAGTGCGGGGAGAAAGAAAGAGAGGAAAAAAGTGAGCTCAGAGAAAGATAGACAGACAGAGACAGAATCTGTGTAAAACCATTACAGTCAGAACGGGAACAGTATTTTGTTATTCGTCACCGGAACATAAAAATGTTGACTCAACGCGAATATGATGGGCCAAATTTGAGGGATGGTACAGCTTATCTGAAGAACAGACAAACAAAAACAATTTCTTAAGCAAAATTCCAACTACAGGGTGAAAGTTTTTTGCTTGTGCTGCTGTTTCTATTACATTTATCTGAAACAAGGAAAAAAGGGAGCGCAACAAGGTGTCCCCAGTTACCCTTTTCGCTTTCATTTTAATAACTTCAAAAAATCGTTGTGAGTCCATATTCTGTGCTGTGCTGAGTAATTTATTTTTAAGGTATTCTAGGATAAATCAAGAACTTGTTTGAAATACGAGTGCCAAGCACTGCAATTTTTCTGACACCTTTTATAGATTTGACTGGCTCTACAATCCACTCTGATACGATTTATACTGCAATAAATCAAACAGACAAGCTTAAAAAACTAAATACAGATTCAATTAACAGAAAATGACATATGGCAATTCCTGATGGAAGAAGTCCTATGAGAACTTTCAAGCACCTTAGAACTGCCTCAAAACATCCCAGTTTCTTTTTTTAAATTCATTTTTTCTTTATTTAAATGCCCCCTTCCAAATTTGAAAGCTGCAAGCTTTGGTGTTTATTTTAGAACTGATTGAATTAACACAAGGACATAGGAAATTAATTTGACGGAAGCTTAATTGTAAAGTGTATATCTACAAAAGTTCTTCGACAAAAGTTATTTTGATTGAAAAGTTTATTTGTCAAATGCCACCTGCCATATATTAAGTTGCAGTGAGCTATGTCAACCTCAGTTTTCCTCAAATATATATCCTGTCTGAAAAGTCCACAGTACCCCATGCAGTGCTGCCGCTTCTAACATCGTGACCAAAGTCAAGTTGGCAAGTGCAGATTTGGGTGTCAGTAAGTTGTCACAACTGATTCACAGCTTGGTTTGAACTGCGAGGAGTGCAGACTACCTCATGTAGTTACAGTTCAAGTCAGAAGTATACATAAACCTTAGACAAATACATTTAAACTCAGTTTTTCACAATTCCTGACATTTAATCCTAGTAAAAATTCCCTGTCTTAGGTCAGTTAGGATCACCACTTTATTTTAAGAATGGGAAATGTCAAAATAGACTCATTGCGGAGAATAAACTAATGTCTGTGGGCATGACGTAGCGTTTGGCCGGAGCAAGTAGTTTGGGTAGCCTGGCAAGGCTAAAGTCTATAAAATACATCTCTAAAAGCCTCTACATTTTAAACATGACTAATTTCACATTCTTCATCATGCAGTCTCTAAAATGGCAGCCAATAGGCAGTGAGTGGGGGACTTTAAATGAGTGCGTTCTTTAATTCAGGATTCTAAAACACAGCGGGAGTTCTTCAAATCAAAGACAGGTATGTGGCAGCAGCCTTCTCCGAGCAGATCAATGCCTGGCACATATTTAGTCTTAAAACTGAGAGGCTCAGGGCTTGTTCACACTCAGGACACATTAGAAAACAGAGAGACTGGAGAGAGAGGGAGACATAAAGGGAAGGAGAGAGACAGGAGAGCGAGATAGTCAGAGATAAAGAGGGCGAGAGGAAAGGAGAGACGGAGGCGGCTGATGTATCATCTTCATTCTATTGAAGCACTATCTCTCTCTCTCTCTCTCTCTCTCTCTCTCTCTCTCTCTCTCTCTCTCTCTCTCTCTCTCTCTCTCTCTCTCTCCTCTCCTCTCTCTCTCTCTCTCTCTCTCTCTCTCTCTCTCTCTCTCTCTCTCTCTCTCTCTGTTGAAGAGGACACACACTGACTCACAGTCAGACTGCTGCAAATGAAGAAAGAAAATACAATAAACAGACCCATTAAATGTGTCTTATTCTCAGTTCAAACAGTATTGCAGAGGAACAAAACAGTTTAGGACTGTAACGATGAGGGATAAACAAGAGTCTGTGGCAGCCGCATTAGACTTGCGCTTCCAACGTTTGATTTGATCTGTTGCAAAGCAATCTGTTGGCTTTGGTTTAGTGCAGCATTGGTGATTGTTTGGAGAGCTATTTTTCAGTCAGAGCTGGAGGTAGAGAGCTGAATATATCAATACCTTGGTGAATGAATGAATGACTAATAAAGCAGTCCTGCGGAAGGGTTTCTGTGTGCCAGGGATTCTAGAAATATTCAGTCAGTGGTGATAGTCTCCAGTCTTTGAAACATCTGGTGCAGAAATTCAGAGCTATACATTAGCCTAGACACACACTGGGAAAAACAATGCTATCCTTGTTGTACAGTAGAAGTCGACCCAACTGGAACTCAACCTACACATGCACATGCACACGCACCCGTACACACACACACGCACCTGCTCACACACCCACACCCACACACACAAGCATACCCGCACCCACACACACAAGCATACACGCACCCACACACACAAGCATACACGCACCCACACACACAAGCATACCCGCACCCACACACACAAGCATACACGCACCCACACACACAAGCATACACGCACCCACACACACAAGCATACATGCACCCGTACACACACCCACACACACACACACACACACGCACACACATGCACACACGCACGCATCCGCACACACACCCGCACCCACACACACAAGCATACATGCACCCGTACACGCACCCACACACACTCACACACACGCACACACATGCACACACGCACGCACGCACCCGCACACACAAATACTCAGGCATTGAGGTACTGGTGCAATGCAGTAAACAGCACAATTCTTCCAGAAACAGGGAAGTGTTGTCAGAAAAAACGTTAGAACACAACGTTGGGATATCTATTCGTTGATAGGTAGTTCAATTTATGGAGCCACTTCAGTGACGTCCCTCTGAGAGGCTTGGTGTCAATGTCGATGTACCGTAGCTGAGGATTTTGCCCTTTCAGATCAGGAGTCATATAGACTACTGTACAACGCACAACATCTGAGGCTTGAAATTCCAGTCCCTTTCTTGCTTAATTTCTCTCTCTCTCCACTCTCGCTCACTTTGCAGAAAAGGGAAATTCAAAAGTCCACTGTCCAATTCACTTTATCAGCAAGAACTGACTTTTCTGACATTAGAACAAGTGAGCATAAAGCATTACACAACACATTACAGGAAGCACAATAACAGTCACACACCATTTAACGTATGAACAGGCCCATTATGGGAAGTACAACAGCTTCTAGATATCACTCTGCAGTTGAATGAATATACACTATAGACCATCTCTTAATGGAAAAAGGGAATTGCACTGTCTCTGTCAGTGTCAGAGGGTGATTTGACTGGCTCTGCAGTCTTGTTGTGTCTGTCCTGTCCGTCTTGCTCAACCAACCACGAGCTTCCCCCTACGAACTAAAACAACAAACCACAGCTAGACCCTGTCTGCAGACACCGTCTTCGGAACTCTAACAAAGTGTTGTTCTTAGAACCTGTTTTTATTTTATTTTTTTCCCCCTGGGCAGATCCTTATTGAAACCAACCATTGTTTGATGGTCAGGCTATGCTGTATCGAAGTTAGAATTTGATTGTCACAAAGTATCTTATAAAAGGTATAGGTCTTTAAGAATGGTTCCTGCAATACGAACCAAGCATTTCCAAAACAATCCTTAATGTTAGCTAGTGACCTTTAATTCAACCTTTTAAGCTGAAGAGAAATATCACCTAACAATATCACTTATCATTCTAAGAACATTCTATGTTTGCTGAGATCCTTCCTCCTCCCAGCCCTGCTGCCTCGGTGGGAAGATTCTCTTCTCTGTGATGGAGAAGTGGTGCCAGGTTTCCTCCAGACATTGACACTTGACATTCAAGCCAAAGAGTTCAATCTTGGTTTCATCAGACATGAGAATCTTGTTTCTCATGGTATGAGAGTCTTTTAGGTGCCTTTTGGCAAACTCTAAGCGGGTTGTCACGTGCCTTTTACTGAGGAGTTGCTTCCGGCTGGCCACTCTACTATAAAGGTCTGATTGGTGGAGTGCTGCAGAGATGGTTGTCCTTCTGGAAGGTTCTCCCATCTCCACAGAGGAACTCTGGAGCTCTGTCAGAGTGACCATCGGGTTGTTGTTCACCTCCCTGACCAAGGCCATCCCGCGATTGCTCAGTTTGGTCGGGTGGCCAGCTCTAGGAAGAGTCTTGGTGGTTCCAAACTTCTTCCAATTAAGAATGATGGAGGCCACTGTGTTCTTGGGGACCTTCAATGCTGCAGACACAATCCTGTCACTGAGCTCTGCGGACCATTCCTTCGACCTCATGGCTTGGTTTTTGCTCTGACATGCACTGTCAACTGTGGGACCTTACATAGACAGGTATGTGCCTTTCAAAATCATGTCCAATCAATTGAATTTACCCCAGGTGGACTCCAATCAAGTTATAGAAACATCTCGAGGGATGATCAATGGAAACAGGATGCACCTGAGCTCAAGTTTGACTCTCATAGCAAAGGGTCTGAATACTTATGTAAATAAGGTATTTCTGTTTTTTATTTTTAATACTTTTGCAAACATTTCTAAAAAAACAATTTTTGCTTTGTAATTATGGGGTATTGTGTGTAGATTGATTAAGGAGAAAAAAATAACTTAAATAATTTTTGAATAAGGCTGTAACGTAACAAAAATGTTGAAAAAGGGAAGGGGTCTGAATACTTTCCGAATGCACTGTATCCTTTGCTAGTTAGTGAGTTCTTAGCCCAGTTATAGACAAAATCAAATCAAATTGTACTTGTCACATACATCGAATACAACAGGTGTAGACCTTACCTTGAAATGCTTACTTACAAGCCCTTAACCAACAATGCAGTTCAAGAAATAGATTAAGAAAATATTTACTAAATAAACTCATGTAAAAATGTTATGAAAAGTAACATAATAACAATAATGAGGCTATATACAGGGGGTACCAGTACCAAGTCAATGTGCGGGGATGCAGGTTAGTCAAGGTAATATGTACATGTAGGTAGGGGCATAGCTAATAAACAGCGAGTAGCAGCAGTGTAAAAATGGGGAGGGGGGTCAATGTAAATAGTCCGAGTAGCCATTTGATTAATTGTTCAACAGTCTTATGGCTTGGGGGTAGAAGCTGTTAAGGAGCCTTTTGGACCTAGACTTGGTGCTCCGGTACCGCTTGCCGTGTGGTAGCAGAGAGAATAGTCTAGCAGTTGTCATACCAGGTGGTGATGCAACAGGTCAGGATGCTCTCAATGGTGCAGCTGTATAACCTTTTGAGGATATGAGGATATGAGGACCATGCCAAATCATTTCAGTCTCCTGAGGGGGAAAAGTTGTTGTCGTGCCCTCTTCATGACTGTCGTGGTGTGTTTGGACCATGATAGTTCGTTGGTGATGTGGACACCAGGGAACTTGAAACTCTCGACCCAATAGGGTCAGCAATAGGGGAGTGATTGCTTCCTACAAGAGCACAAAATGTGTACATTTCTAGACATCTTTGAAAAACAAGTCAGGTAAAGAGCTTTGTCAGGTAAAAATACAGTGTTGTATTTTGAGACAGGCTTGAATAAGCTTAGAAGTCAATAAGCAGAGGGTAGAATAATGTGTCTGATTCTCTGTAATAATGGTATGGGAATAATAAAGCATTTTATTTTGAAAAGTGGTTTCTTGCATCAAACAACACAACAAACGTGTGTGGATAGTGGATAAACAGGTTAATGTCAAGCCCTGCATGTTTTTTTCTCATGGAATGTAGGCCTACATTGAACACCACACATTGGCTGCTGCTGTGGCTGAGTGATAGAACAGCTCTTTCCATGTTACAATGGGATGCATGTTTTCCATTGTTTTTGATGGTAGGACACTGGAAGGCCTACATTATGATCAAATAGCCACAGTAGCCTACTTGGCCACTGTTAAAACTGTAACTTAAAGTGGGTACAGCCTCAGTGTTCGCATTAAATGCGTCTTTGAAGTTGCACAGAATTTTCACAGCATTCAAGTTTGTGCTCAGCAGACCTGAAATTTGCCCTGTGCTGACAAAAAAATGAGAAGGAACATTAATAATCAAAAACTTTGTAATATCAAAGATTAACAATAATTTCTCTGTTAAACTATTATGAAACCACAATGCCTTGGAGAAACACAACAAAGTTTATATCCATAACATATTCCTATAGGGCCCGATTTAGATTTCCGAAATTAAGCCTTATCTTACGCATGCCTTTCCTACACACTTCTCAGTAGTTGGTTTTCAGACTTACCTTATGAAGGTGCGTAACGGGCTTTGCAGGCGTGGTTCCCTTGCGCGCGCTGAATAAATGTAGTTGAACAGCTGAAAACCCTCCCACTTGCCTGCCAACAGATGTTCTTGTGGAGTTTTCATTCAATAGGTTTTTAAGTACATTTATCTTAAGCCATCCCTTTAAATACAGTGTACCTTTTAGGTAGAATTTTTTTGTGTACAGACTTAAAAGAATATATTGAGAGAATGGGTTCAGAATATTAGGGATCAATGAAACATTTCAATATTTGTCTCCGTTTCGGCAGCAGTTGGTAGATATAAAAATACTCTAATCTTGTAGATTATTTAGGGTTAGGAAAGTATTTTCGAATCACAAAAAACAGGTTTGGAGAGCCCTTACGCACAAAAGAAAGAAAACTGTGTTTTGATTCATTCTGAAAATTGCCACATTCAGTTCTTTAACACATGGTAATATTGGAAGATTAGTGTACATAGATTTATAATAGGGAGAATAGTGTACAATAGTAGGCTATACCCTTGTCTATTGCCTGCACTAATCATGGAACTGTGTGATGACACAGTCAAGTATTGTGCCATGCGTCAGGTTCAAACTGCTTGGTCTGCGCTCCGCTTCATAATGATTGAATTAGCCTACATGTCTTTTTTTTATATTATCTTCAGCAACAACCACATGGCTGTGACAGCGTTTACAGAGGAAGCAAATGAAGGTAAACTAAACAATGGAATTAAATGGAATTATAATGTAGGCTATACCAACTGAAGGGAACTAACAGGAAATTGAATATGTTTTGTTATTAGGCCTACTGACGGTCGATACATGATAGAAACAGAAAACAGAGAAAGTCACGGTAGCCTATAATTAAGACATTCGAGGGTGCCCATCCCTGCAAGTTAAAAGGCTGTACAATTTAAATTCTGCATAATGGCACAGCGTTTCATAAACTACTGTGGGAAATGTTGATTTGCTTCAGTTTGCTGCCATATGACTGGTTTCACATTTGTCTCCAGCGATTATAAGGTAAAATAGATCTAAAATAAGTGTAATTTATATACACAATTCCCTTATCCAAACAGATTACTCAATTACCTAGCTCTTATCAATAGCTCTTATCAATAGCTCTTATCAAGCTGGAAATGACAGTGCATGAGAATGATGTAATTTCTATAGGACAAACTTTAGTTGACGCTATTTTCACGTGGAACTGGTAGGTTCGCTAGACCTTATTCATGCCTCACGTGTAACGGTGATGGAATTATTAGGGCATTAAGTCAAGATCAGAATAAGGTGTATCTGTAGACACACCTCCACCACACCTTCATTTATTGGATCTGCACACAAAAACAAATAGCAGGTGAATAGCACGCTATTCTCACGCTTAAGTTCAAGGTCAGAATACGCAGAGAGAGAAAAGTGCATAAAAAGGGAACTATGTTCCATTTATGCGTGCTTAACTCCGGCTGGAATTGGGTCCATAGCGAAATGCTTATTAAAATGCAACAGGGGATCTGTGAAAAGGGTACATCTGGAGACAAACCGACCTGCTTTACGAACATTTGCTCAAGACATCACAAGGGAACACGGGCAGGGAAAGTACAACTTGAAGGACCTTGGAGAGGGACTTAATGCAATATGCACTGTCAGAGTAATGCAATAATGGTATGTGTGTTCTTGTAGTACATTTTGCCTGTTAGAGGGCATTGTCATGACTGTTGTCAGCAAATTCCTATAAGAAAGATTATACATGGTTTTATTGTTATATTTCATAGTCTCGTATAGGGGGTAATAAGTATGTTCATAAATCTTTTTCTTTTTTTTACATTTCAGCAGACACTCTAATCCAGAGCAATTTGGGTTAAGTACCTTGCTCAAGGGCAATATTTTTCACCTATTCAGCATGGGGATTCAAACCAGCTACCTTTTGTTTACTGGTCCAATGCTCTTAACTACTAGGGTACCTAATAAGAGCACAGTGAAGTGTTCTTGTTGTCCTTTCTACCCTTTGTGTAGGAGAAAAAAAACTTACACAACTGACCATACACAACACTTATTAATCACATACATTCGACTGGGAATTATTGTTAATTGACTACAGCAATAACCGAGCCAGTAAAGATCCATTCCATCGATTTTAACCTTTAAAATCAATATTCATTTGGACCGTGAGGGGAGACTTCTGCATTAAGTAATTGATGTTTCATGGGTTAAAATATCCTGCCTTTCCTTGTCTGTGAACTAATGCCACACACACAGGGGTGGTGATGCGTGGGGGTGGGGCTGAGGAATACAGAGGGGAGGAAATAGAACACACACAAAAGATCAGATCTTTTCGATGCCTGCATAAGCGTTTGACGTCAACATTTTTTATTTAACTAGGCAAGTCAGTTAATCTTGTAATATGCGTATGCCCGCGCAGAATATGTCTTAATCACAGCCAATCATGCCAGATTTCAATGCTTGTCCATGCTGGAATATACTTGAGATTGAAACATTGCAACTGACTAACATGATTTTCTAAACTTGCCAAGCAGTCCATGTATTGTCTGTCTGCTGTGAGCTGTAACTCGACAGTCTATGGAGTTCAAACCGAGGCTTTGATTTGACTGCTGATCCAGCAACTCACCAAGGGCCAAAATCTTCCACTCCGAGATGTGTTCTCGTAAACAGATTATCTCGAGTTACGATAATAGTATTGTTAATATAGTTACATGAAGACATGGCTAAAGGTCAATCAGATTTGGGAACATAATCCCTAGCTGTGTATTGCCGCTTTCCATGTTATCTATTGTCTGTAGCTTGTGAGGTGTGGAAACACTTTGTTGCTTTTATGGATTTTCTCTTGTTGCTTTTTGTACTGTCTGTGCGGTTGAAAATTAGCCGGCTGGCTAAAACCGGCACTTTTACTGAAATGTTGATTAATGTGCACTGTCCCTGTAAAAATAAAATAAACTCAAACTCAAACTATTAACTTGGTGCGCTGTAAATGGTTAAAGACTTTGGACTCTGTCATGTTTATCAAAGTGTTGCGGGAGTGGAAGTGATTGTTATCTGCAGCCTCACTGGAACTGTGATCAAAGTACATTCACACAGGGTACTGGTGCTCTCAGGAACGTTGCACTTGTTCGCGCAGTCACGCTGTGAACAACTTTGGGAAAAGGACAGAAAAGGTTGAAGGGATGAAGCAAGAAAACACTCAGTGGAAAGATTTCCTGATGAATGTCAGTGTTCTGCAAGCGGTGCTGACACTTCCCCTCTTAGGTCCGGCTTGTATTGGGTTGATGGTGTACCTTATGTTTACGTCTCTGTGGCTGCTGCCTACTCTCTACTTCATATGGCAGTTAAAGGATCGGCACACACCTGAAAGAGGGGGTAGGAGAACTGCATTTGTGAGAAACTGGAAAGTGTGGAAGCTCGTAAGGGACTACTTCCCAATGAAGTTGGTGAAGACAGCGGAGTTGAACCCAAACAAGAACTACATTTTAGGGTGTCATCCACATGGGGTCTTGAGTCTCGGAGCCTTTACTACTTTCACCACGGAGGCCTGTGGCTTTATGGACCTCTTCCCTGGGGTGCGCTCCTGTCTCTGCATCCTGAGTGGCCTCTTCAAGATCCCCCTCTACAGGGAATATGTCATGGCCACAGGTTGTTGTCCAGTCAGCAAGCCCAGTCTCAAGCACCTACTGTCTAAAAGTGGGAAAGGCAATGCGCTGGTGATTATTATAGGGGGTGCTGCTGAGTCTCTGCTGAGTCTGCCTGGGGTCAACGCTGTGGTTATGAAGCAAAGGAAAGGCTTCGTCAAGGTGGCCCTGGAGTTTGGAGCTGACCTGGTGCCCGTCTACTCGTATGGGGAGAACGATATGTTCCGCCAGGTGATCTTCTCAGAAGGCAGTATGGGCTGGAGGTTACAGCAACTCTGTAAGAAGATCATGGGCTTTGCCCCTTGTTTGTTCATGGGTGAACGCTGGCTCTGGATGCCTTACCACTGCCCTGTCACCATTGTCGTGGGTAGTCCTATCCCAGTGCCAAAGAGGCCTTCTCCCACTCAGGAGGAGGTGGACCACTATCATGGCCTATACATGGAGTCCCTGGCCAAGCTCTTCAATGAGCACAAAGTCAGCTGTGGACTCTCAGACAGCCACGAGCTGCTGATCACATAAGCCAATCATTTTGACAATGTGAATGAGGTGATTTGTCATGGTGTCCTTCTGTCTGCACTGTAGCCCACCGATCTCCACAGTGAGTATGTTTACATGCACAGTAATAATTCTATATTAACTGATCATATCGATTATATATTGATTATGACAGTATTACAAGTTTGACAGTAGTCATGATTATTTTAATCGGCGTAAAGTCATAAGCGAAGTAAACATAAACGGATTAAAAGACCTATATTTTTTTGCAATCTTTTGAATTATTGGGATACCTTAATCAGAGTTCCTGTGGTCTAGTTGATCTGCACATGTGCTATCATAAGCACCACGAGCCTCCCTCTTTGGCACATGTGAATTGAATTCAGATAATCCGAAAGTATACATCTAAGAAATAGGTTTCACATACAAACTCTATATTTCCGAAGTCAGAATCAAATAGGCTTCCCATAAAATGATATGATTGCTGTGATAGGACCTTTATTTTTATTTGTCATTTTCTACATTTCTTTAAGTCCCATCAGGCACCCTGATTATCAGCTGTCCATGTAAACAGGATATTTAGGGAATTCTTTCATCTTGCAAAGCATAACAATGTTTTAATCAAACTGTTATATTAATCAGAGTATTCACAACGATCCTATTATTGAATGCATGTTAACATACTCAGTGAGACTACTCGAATGAAAGCATTCCAACTCAGTATCTGATCCAGCGATGTCCCAATCATTGATCCCTGGATCCACCAAGCTGCCTGGCTAATTGGCGCATAGCTTTTGACTGCATTTACTGTTAGAATGATTTCAAGGAGAAAATGTATATGCTTTATATGTAGCAATAATTTAACCATGAATCTGAATACCTTTAAGATCCACTCAATTTCATAACAAACAGTGATTGATTGTGCGACTTGGGATTTATGAAGAAATACTGTGCTTACATGTTGAGTATAATCAATCAGACTTTGTAGCCACCAGCAGCACCTGAGCAATGTTTATCAGGGATCATAACATTCTTTCAAGTATAACAGTTGACTTTGAATAACTTGTGCAGTAGAGCTGCCGAGTACTGACTATTTGCAATACAGTAATATATAGAAATTATGTATTTCTGCTGATATGTATTTCAATATATTTGGCTTGTGGTGAGGGTTCACTTTCACCACAGGATTTTGTCACAATGTATTAATTTATTTAATCCTTCCTGTGAACTGCAAAGTGGATACAGATAGCTGCAGTGAGAGGTTTTGGACATAAACAGAGTGGGAGTGTCTTTCAGTGCTATGATTCACAAGCTGTAGAGATTTATCATAACATTTCAATTTTTGTCTCTCATAACATAAACATATTAGACATACTCTTCTCTACAGGACAAAGTAGTTGTTACCCAACTATCCCAATCATCTTTGACATGGAAAATGAATCTAGATTTAACATACACTACCATTCAAAAGTTTTGGGTCACTTAGAAATGTCCTTGTTTTTGAAAGAAAAGCACATTTTTTCTCCATTAAAATAACATCAAATTGATTAGAAATACAGTATAGACATTGTTAATGTTGTAAATGACTATTGTAGCTGGAAACGGCAGATTTTTTAATGGAATATCTACATAGGCGTACAGAGGCCCATTATCAGCAACCATCACTCCTGTGTTCCAATGGCATGTTGTGTTAGCTAATCCAAGTTTATCATTTTAAAAGGCTAATTAATCATTAGGAAACCCTTTTGCAATTATGTTAGCACAGCTGAAAACTGTTGTTCTGATTAAAGAAGCAATAAAACGGGCCTTCTTTAGACTAGTTGACTATCTGGAGCATAAGCATTTGTGGATTCGATAAATAAAGCACTTTCTTCTGAAACTCGTCAGTGTATTCTTGTTCTGAGAAATGAAGACTATTCCATGCGAGAAATTGCCAAGAAACTGAAGATCTCGTACAACGCTGTGTAGTGCTCCCTTCATAGAACAGCGCAAACTGGCTCTAACCAGAATAGAAAGAGGAGTGGGAGGCCCCGGTGCACAACTGAGCAAGAGGACAAGTACATTAGAGTGTCTAGTTTGAGAAACAGATACCTCACAAGTCCTCAACTGGCAGCTTCATTAAATAGTACCAGCAAAACACCAGTCTCTTTGGCTTTTTCTTTGCAACTCTGCCTAGAAGGCCAGCATCCCGGAGATAATTTATGAAAACCTGCTTCAGAGCGCTCAAGACCTCAGACTGGGGCGAAGATTCACCTTCAAAGGTGCTTCAACAAAGTACTGAGTTGAGGTCGATCGATTAATCGGAATGGCTGATTAATTAGGGCCGATTTCAAGTTTTCATAACAATCGGAAATCGGTATTTTTGGATGCCGATTTGGCCAATTTTTTTTGAAATATTTATTTATTTACTTTTTCTTTATTTTTTTTCTTATTTTTTTAGACCTTTATTTAACTAGGCAAGTCAGTTAAGAACACATTCTTATTTTCAATGACGGCCTAGGAACGGTGGGTTAACTACATTTACATTTACGTTTTAGTCATTTAGCAGACGCTCTTATCCAGACCGACTTACAGTAGTGAATGCATACATTTCATTTCATACATTTTTTTTTCAGTACTGGTCCCCCGTGGGAATCGAACCCACAACCCTGGCGTTGCAAACACCATGCTCTAGCAGAACGACAGATTTTTACCTTGTCAGCTCAGGGATTCAATCTTGCAACCTTACGGTTAACTTGTCCAACGCTCTAACCACCTGCTTTACATTGCACTCCACAAGGTTACGCGAATGCAGTAAGAAGCTAAGGTAAGTTGCTAGCTAGCATTAAACTTATCTTATAAAAAACAATCAATCAATCATAATCACTAGTTAACTACACATGGTTGATGATATTACTAGTTTATCTAGCCTGTCCTGCGTTGCATATAAGCGCTTAGGTACACGTTGCTCCAACCATAAACATCAATGCCTTTCTTAAAATCAATACACAAGTATATATTTTTAAACCTGCATATTTAGTTAATATTGCCTGCTAACATAAATTTCTTTTAACTAGGGAAAATGTGTCACTTCTCTTGCAAACAGAGTCAGGGTATATGCAGCAGTTTGGGCCGCCTGGCTCGTTGCGAACAGTGAAGGCTATTTCTTCCTAACAAAGAAAGCCGACTTCGCCAAACGGGGATGATTTAACAAAAGCGCATTTGCGAAAAAAGCACAATCGTTGCACGACTGTACCTAACCATAAACATCAATGCCTTTCTTAAAATCAATACACAGAAGTATATATTTTTAAACCTGCATATTTAGCTAAAAGAAATCCAGGTTAGCAGGCAATATTAACCAGGTGAAATTGTGCCATTTTGCGTTCATTGCACGCAGTCAGGGTATATGCAACAGTTTGGGCCGCCTGGCTCGTTGCAAACTAATTTGCCAGAATTTTACGTAATTATGACATAACACTGAAGGTTGTGCAATGTAACAGGAATAACGTTTTGTTTTCGAGATGATAGTTTCCGGATTCGACCATATTAATGACCTAAGGCTCGTGTTTCTGTGTGTTATTATGTTATAATTAAGTCTATGATTTGATAGAGCAGTCTGACTGAGCGATGGTAGGCAGCAGCAGGCTCGTAAGCATTCATTCAAAATAGCACTTTCGTGCGTTTTGCCAGCAGCCCTTCGCAATGCATTACGCTGTTTATGACTTCAAGCCTGTCAACTCCCAATATTAGGCTGGTGTAACCCATATGAAATGGCTAGCTAGTTGGCCGGGTGCGCACTAATAGCATTTCAAATGTCACTCGCTCTGAGACTTGGAGTAGTTTTTTCTCTTCCTCTACGTGGGTAACACTGCTTCGAGGGTGGCTGTTGTCGATGTGTTCGTGGTTCGAGCCCAGGTAGGGGCGAGGAGAGGGACGGAAGCTATACTGTTACACTAGCAATACCAAAGTGCCTATAAGAACATCCAATAGTCAAAGGTATATGAAATACAAATCGTATAGAGAGAAATAGTCCTATAATAACTACAACCTAAAACATCTTACCTGGGAATATTGAAGACTCATGTTAAAAGGAACCACCAGCTTTCATATGTTCCCATGTTCTGAGCAAGGAACTTAAACGTCAGCTTTTTTACATGGCACATATTGCACTTTTACTTTCTTCTCCAACACTTTGTTTTTGCATTATTTAAACCAAATGGAACATGTTTCATTATTTATTTGAGGCTAAATTGATTTTATTGATGTATTATATTAAGTTAAAATAAGTGTTCATTCAGTATTGTTGTAATTGTCATTATTACAAATAAATAAATAAAATAAAAAAATTGTCCGATTAATCGGTATTTGCCTTTTTGGGCCCCCAATAATCGGTATCGGTATCGGCGTTGAAAAATCATAATCGGTCGACCTCTAGTACTGAGTAAAGGTTCTGAATACTTATGTAAATGTATTATTTCAGTTTTCTATTTTTAATACATTTGCAAAAATGTCTAAAAACCTGTTTTTCCTTTGTCATTGTAGTGTATTGTGTGTAGATTGATGAGGGTAAAGAATTATTTATTCCATTTTAGAATAAGGCTGGGACTTAACAAAATGTGGAAAAAGTCAAGGGGTCTGAATACTTTCCGAATGCACTGTAGACAATGTAAACCATGTTAGCCATTGTGTAGCATTTAGAGTAGAACAAAAGCTGGCTACTCTACCAGACAGCTTAATGTCATGACTGGTGACAGGTTTTAATTATAAATATGATTCTGCCTCAGTGCTGGACCAAATACACATCCAGGTGTGCCCATAACATGTTAAAATCTAAATCATTGCAGTTTTTTGTCATCAAAGCACACATACCTATAAAGATACATACATTTCAAGATACTGGTATTCAGTATCTTGAAATGTTCTGGCATCTGGTCATACAAAATGCTTGCCTTAATGCAGGTCATCAATAGAGCATGAAATATAAATTATGAATACATAAATCTAAAAATAGACGAAAAAGAATGCAATTTATAATATGCAGAAGACTCATTCAGAAGTCCAGAGGGCTGCACTCCGCATAGCTATAGGCTATACATATACAGGCTACTGTTAATTAGATTTCCAATTGGAATTTTATGCAGTAGCCTATGGAAAATGCGACCTCATCAAATCAAGGTGCTTCTAATGAATATTGGAATTAAATATAAAAACCCATTTAAAAGTTAGTCACAACAAACACGCTAACACCCAATGCAGCACTTAAAACAGAAAGCCTAGTCACAGGGTGTAGGCTACAATATCAAATGTAACGACACATTAACTTAGGTGGCGAAATAACCTCCAGCCTAAAATAACCTATAGTTATAGCCATTTTCTGTTCCACCTACTGAGGTGACCTCACCTCAAGCATATGCTCAATCTCAATTCACTCAACAAGTGAAAAGCCGATATTGATGCCGACGACCCTGTCACAGGCAATCAGACACTACCAGAGAGTATCTTCTCAATACACAAAACAAACAACGAAATCTTTGAGAAATTAACAGGAAAAATAAGAAAATATTCACAACTATTTAGGTGAAAACATTGAGTTTATACCTTTGTCTCCCTGCGAGAACGTCGGATCCATTTCCAGAGTTACACAGGGAACAAGAGGGTTTCGCCCATTCTACCTTCCCCTCTCCCCTTCAATATCAGCACATATTGAAAAGACAAGACAAGGACGAAAAGGAAGAAATGTTGAGAATAAAAGGTTAACGTGGGTCTTCAAAAATGGTAACAATGCAGTCCTCGGTTCAGTGAAATTGTCAATGCCGGGAGACTGGCTCCAACCGCTCGGCGCACACCGTTGCGCGTCTGCTGTGTGTGCTAGAGTTTAAGGACTCAACTGGTAGAGGAAATCACCGGGTTCCCCCAACACACACTACATCATACAGCTAGGGAGGGAGGGAGGGAGGGGCACCCATACTGAATTTGCGCCAGTGATGCGTTTTTAAATCGAATTTTCTAGAGCAACAATTGGAAAGTATTGGTCTCTTTTTTAAATAGCGAAGAAATATATATTTTTGTTTGTATTTGATTAGAACTATATATTTCTCATTGATAGGCTTCAACTGATATAGGCCTATACGTCAATGGAAGATGATAATCAATCAAATACGTGTCAACGATGGAGTCAGTGAAATTACGCACA
Organism: Salmo trutta; assembly: GCF_901001165.1. Lineage (NCBI taxonomy): Eukaryota > Metazoa > Chordata > Actinopteri > Salmoniformes > Salmonidae > Salmo > Salmo trutta. The sequence continues at coordinate 39,989,359 of NC_042979.1, forward strand.
GGTTTCTCAAAATACAGTATGTCAGTCTATGGATATTTTTCGATTGATAAAACACTCTGTCAAAACAGTTTCTACACAGTCATGCATTTTCAAATCTACAAAACAGAGGCTTAAATGTAATATTGGACTATATAACAATTTCTGGACACAATAAATCCTCAGGGAGATTATGTCATCAGCATATGTTCTCACATTGAGTGGGTGAGGCAAATCAATTTCCTGATTTGATATAAAAATCTTTAGAAGCAATAATCCTCTCATATAGATATCTACGCAGATGAGAATAGTCTCCAGATATCTTATTCCCCTTCTCTCTGCTCTCTGTGTAATTATCCATCCATTATGAGTAAAAATAGCATATGAAATAGACACAGGCTTCTCAACTGCACCAGATATACTATAATAACGGCAGGGTATGTTTTTTCAATTGAAATATATTTATATTTGACTTAAATGGCACTCATATTACTGCCCTACCAAGCAAAAAAAGCAGTAACTGCTCATTTGGTCTAAAATGAGTTAATGTAATTTTTGTTTCATTAAATACATTCTTAATCATGTGGACAAGTATCCTGCCTCTATTGTATTGTGTTTTGGAGAAAATGGGGGTCATGTTAGCAGTAACTGCACAAAGTTACTGTGAAACCAAGGTAAATAAAAGCAATTTTTCTCAGTTCCACGCTATGAGCAGTTACTGCCTTTTTGCTTGGTAGGGCAGGCCTCTGAGCTTTCCATTGGTCCTCATAATGAAGAGTGATCATGCAGGGTTGTTTTACTGTTAAAACAACAGTTATGTTTCCTATTAAGGCTACCTAGCTGGGCAGCTTGTGCTTTGATCTGAAATTGCACTATGGTGACCATTAACTAAGGAAGCTCCACAACAATCAGTTGGCCCTGTATAACCTTATGTTACAGCCTTATTCTAAAATGGATTCAATTGTTTTCCCCCCTCATCAATCTACACAGAATAACCCATAATGACAAAGCAAAAACATTTTTTAGACTTTTTTGAAAATGTATATATATAGTTTCCTGATCTTTCTTATATCTCTCAGATATAGGACAGACAATAAAAAACAAACTTCCTTTTGATGTTGTTCCATGTAGTGAATGTAATTCAATGTGTTTCTGTTGGCTAATATCAGTAATGCCAAATTCAATGTTTCATCCAATAACTTGTTTATGTTTTTTTGATACGTTAAGGGATCTTAACATTTTAAATCAAATAGCTAAATTATCCCCGATAGGACCATCTTAAAACAGCTTAGAACCCCCCCCTCCCGGCTTAGACAGGGCTTAAACTCTAGAAGGTTAAACAGCATGATTATTACACAGGTGCACCTTGTGCTGGGGATAATAAAAGGCCACTCTAAAATGTGCAGTTTTGTCACACAACACAATGCCACAGATGTCTTAAGTTTTGAGGGAACTTGCAATTGGCATGCTGACTGCAGGAATATCCACCAGAGCTCTTGCCAGATAATTGAATGTTAATTTTCTCACAGATGATCAATGGAAACAGGATGCACCTGAGCTCAATTTCGAGTCTAATAGCAAATGGTCTGAATACTTATGTAAATAAGGTATTTCTGCTTTTATTTTTAATACATTTTCACAAATATCTAAAAACCTGTTTTTGCTTTGTCATTATGGGGTATTGTGTGTAGATTGATGAGTATTTTTTAAATCAATTTTAGAATAAGGCTGTAGCGTAAAAATAAGTGGAAAATGTCAAGGGGTCTGAATACTTTCCGAATGCACTGTATACTGTATGTGACTGTAAACTAATGTAAGGTCCGTTGGTCTTTCTACTTCCTAATGGTTCTGGTTGGTATGTTAAGTTGGAAGCTGATCCTAGATTAATACTTATCAATAGCGTCAGGGCAACAGTCTCAATCATTTCTATTGAGTCTGGTGCCAGGGGGCAACGCTGCATCAGACACACCCAGAGCCATGTATTTAGAGAGTAGGGACATTGAGGTTTCTGCTTTATGATGCATTTACATGACACTTCAACATTCTATGGCAGCCATGTTAGCTCCCCATTAACATGACATGAGGAATATTCTAACAATGTTATGCTATGTAACTGAATGTCTGGAATTAGAACAATATTCAACATTCTAAAATTTGGTCTATCTCTCTAAACATATGGCTCTGGACACACCTATCGGGGTGAGAAATGTCTCGCGTGTGATCCCCATATGCGTCCCAGACAATTCATGTAATTTCCATCCCTGGAATAAGATTTACTTTGTTTAAATCATTTAAACATGAGTCATCAAAGGCAGATCAATCAATAGGCGTTGATGTTTCAGGGCTGAAGATTGGGCTGCCTGGTACGGTCTGATGAAGAGAAGAGGACAGTCTGTAGCCTACTGCAGTTTTATACAGTAACAGACAGATCAGAGACAGTAAAGGTTGATTGGTTTCCGAATTCAGATAGCTGCGGAGGATACATTTGGTTTTAAATGTCATTGTGTCAAGGCCAATGGAGAACTCTTTTGAGCACCCCATCATTCACCATGTAATTGTCTCAATATAAGACTGACACTAAACACTTAGCATCTAACATTTCGATCTGTGGTGAAAGCATATCCAGAGATTCTGAGACTGAGCTTTTGCTTGAAGTCACATTGCACCATGCAGGCAGCTGTCTTCGGGACGTCTTCGGCCAACGTCTTGGACATGGAAAGACAGGGAATGTTCTCGGGTTCTAAGAAATCCGCAAAGGGGTCCCGATATCATTCTCCTTCAGGCCACTTTGTGAATCATTGATAAGAAATACCCCTCGTGGTCCATTTGTTATAAAGTGAGCATGATTCATTGGCAGTCTTGGTCATGTTCTGCATAAAGCTACTATTTCATGTTTTTCATGCTCCGTTCTATCAAACAAAAAGTGGTTTGGGATACTGAGGGAACTCTTCTCCACATCTCTCTCTACTGACTGTCTTTGAACATGTGGAGCCTTGGCAGCATAGCCATCTCTTGCACTATCGTTCAACCACCCCAAGATAAAAGGAGCATCAAAGACCTTTCCCCTACACTCACTCCGCTGGTGGGTTGCAGTGTACGGTACTCGCAGTAATACATATTAAATATAACACATGAATTATTAAACCTGATCTATGAGACACTCAAGCGAAGTGCTGAGGCACTGCATACTGAATTGATGGGGTACGCCATGGGAAAATTAGCAAGTGCTTCCCGATAGTTGATATGCATAACGTGTGTGAATTCCAGAACTCATTCCAGGGGCGTGGAGGAGCGTCGGTGCTGCACCACTGCATTCATGGTCGATATTGCTCAAGGGGCCAGGGTTCCGGTCTAGAAGCACGTCTTTCGACTGCTCCTACAGTTTTGCTTCGGTACTGCAGTTTAACTGACGCCTGGTCCAGAAAGAACATTTTCATAGACGGCCACATAGAGAAATCAGATTTGAACAGTGGTGGAAAAAGTACCCAATTGTCATACTTGAGTAAAAGTAAAGAAACCTTTGTAGAAAATTACTCAAGTAAAAGTGAAAGTCACCCAGTAAAATACTACTTGAGAAAAGTCTAAAAGTATTTGGTTTTAAATACACTTAAGTATCAAAAGTAAATGTAATTGCAAAAATATACTTAAGTATCAAAAGTAAAAGAATAAATAATTTCAAATTGCTTATATTAAGCAAACCAGACTTCTATTAAGCAAACCAGTACAATTGTTTTTAGTTTTTATTTACGGATAGCCAGGGGCACACTCCAACATTCAGACATCATTTACAAACGAAGCATTTGTGTTTAGTGAGTCCACCAGATCAGAGGCAGTACTGATGACCAGGGATGTTCTCTTGATAAGTGCGTGAATTGGACCATTTTCCTGTCCTGCTAAGCATTCAAAATGTAACGACTACTTTTGGGTGTCAGGGACAATGTATGGCGTAAAAAGTATATTATTTTCTTCAGCAATGTAGTGAAGTAAAATTAAAAGTAGTCAAAATATCAATATTAAAGTAAAGTACAGATACCCCCAAAACTACTTAAGTAGTACTTTAAAAGATTTTTACTTAAGTACTCTACACCAGTGGATTTGAAAATTCCTAATAGACTCTTTAGTCATCACCTTTGTGCACAAAACATCCATAGATTTTTGTTTTCATCATTCACAGACGAAGATATCAACATTTTACATTCATCAGATGTCTGCCATGTTTTTGGATAACGTGATGACGTCGTTGCTGCTACCGCTGCTCCCTGTGCGCAATGAGTGAGCATGTGCTGTTGGTCTGTATAAACTGGATGCAACCCAGATACAGACAGTCCATGAATCGGCGTATGCAATGTGAGAAGATTACCTTGAAAACAACTAGGCGGACATCTTGGACGCGGTCTCCAGTTCTTATTATACATCAGTGATATTGCTAAGCAACAACACTACCCCAGCCAAGAGAGTGAAAATGCCTAAATTAATTTGCATTGCCAGATAATTAATTTGCGATGAGAATGTACTCTAAGAGTAATCCGTGGGTAGAAATCACTACTGCTGCCAGTTAATAGGCACTAAGTGTGAACAATTTAAAAACGCCTTTAATTGGGGTCCGGATGAGTCATAATTCAGACTTGTAATCGATAATCTAATAAAATTTGGGCGGGAATATGGTTTAGATATAGAAAAACTCAAGAGAAACTCAAGACGTCTGCATTCACTTAACAGTTGATTAGATAATACAATACTTGAACATTAATGATTAGATTGCCTTTGTTACTGTTGCCTAACATACCATAATGTTTTAGCTACTTAAATTCAATGTTGGCTTACGAAATTTGAATTGCTTCATAAAAGCCCAGAAAATGTAATATATAAAACTCTTAATTTCAGATGTAGCATCCATTTTCCAAAACCAGCAGTAGTACACAGAGAGACAAAACACATGCAAAACAAATCAAGAATATCCCTTATATTCAAGTCACACGCCTTGTCACAAAACTAAGTCTAAAAAAGCTAGATACAAATGAATAAATTCTAGTCAAGTCCTTGGTAATGGTGGTATAAGCCAGATATAAACAGACCCTTAATTATCTCCCCGACATCATCATCACCCGGTAACACAAAATAACACAGGAAGAGCGTCGAAAGAACAAAAACAGTCAAAAGTGTAACAACAATATCAGTTGAAAACAGGTCGAAAAATGTCTCGAAAGCTGAACAGGAAATAATGTCCCCGGAAAGCACATATTTCCTAGTAGGTCAGGTTTCATGTCCCATAAAACTATAGTGGCCCGAGTTGGACAGCAGGGTCTGGGGGGACAGAGTATAAGGGACAAAGGGACACACACAGTGGGCTTTTTGATTAGATGTGTGTTAGCCCTAGTGTGAGAGGCAGTGCGTCAATATCTGCAAGTATCTCTTTTAGCTTGTGGATGGATCTTATCTGCAGTGGGGTGGGTGTATGTGTGACCTTGTGCGTCCTCAGGAGCGAACGTACAGGAGTTCAAAAACCCTCAGACAGCCTGGGAGATGTTAATCAGCATCAGGACAGCTATTCTATTTGTGGTAACGCCTCCACCCATCTGAATACACACACTCCCCATATATCTTATCACTCACTCATTCACACATGCAGGGACGCACACACACACACAAATGCATGGCGCACACACACACACACACACACACACACACACACACACACACACACACACACACACTAAATCTGAATCACAGCAAACTGTGTGTATTTACCCTGTGAGCCACCCTACAGGAAAACAATTACATGTTAACATTAAATAAAATTTTTAACAAGCTGCATGGTGTCGTTGTAATTACCTGCTCAAGGATGGGAGAAAGATTTCACCTCTGCATTTTAGAGATTATGATAAACGAGGTCATAGACAGTAATACTCAAAATCCCCAATATACTGTATACTGCAATAATCCCCATTTGAATGCCTTTCTGACTCTTCACCAATTGAAATCTCTCATCTAATTTGTGAAACTCTGCTGAACCCTTCAACCCAGTCAGAGTTATTAGTATTAATAACCATTTTATCCACTCGTTGTCAGTGCAGAGTCACATTCAGTGGGAGAGCCTGGACCACCCTTCTCCACCTTGATCTGAAGGTCAGAGCATCAAGTGATTAGTGACTGGGTCCTATCTAAATGTGCTGAGATCCAAACCATAGACAGCTTGCTATCATCTTGTCTGCATCCCAATGGCACCCTATTCCCTATATAGTGCACACATTTTGACCAGGGCCCACAGCGGCTTTGGTCAGAAGACCAATGGCACCCTATTCCCCATATAGTGCACTACTTTTGACCAGGGCCCATAGGGGCTTTGGTCAAAAGAAGTGCACTATGTAAGGAATAGGGTGTCTTTTGGGACACACACCTTCTTCTGTATACTATGCCATGAATCAGCTAGTAATAGCAACATCACTGTTTGCCCATTGAGATTTGAATTATAAGTCCATAAGTTAGCCCAAAAGGGAATGCAATGTATTCATACGAACTGGTGGCTACCGCCTGCCTGTTCAGAGAGTTCTGCACCAATGATTAGGTAAGGCCCTCTACCTGGGCAGATGCTTTGAGTTTTCCTATATCAGCAAAGAGGAGCTGTTATGTAACTTTTACACCAGTGGTTTTAAAGAAGGTGATTGCTGACTATAGCCCATTTATAGTTTTGGATATGTTTCAGAGGATGTGCGCCCTTCATTTGTCGAATAAAAAATTACATTGGATCAGAGGCGTCATGCCCATTGGGGGCACAGGGGCATGTGCCCCCTCAGATTTGTCCTGTTAATAATATACATTTACATGTTCTTGTTATTTCTCTTTAATACTACTATCAATCTAGCAATTTTATGAAGTTTTCTTTATCTAGCTTAGCTAGGTTCCCAATCTCCCAACCTCATAACTAGCTACCAAGAAGCTATTTCAGGCTATCACTCAAGTTAGAGTAGCTAGCTTGTCTATCTTAACTGGCATGCCTGCTAGAAAGTTGGTAGACTTTAGAAAAGCAAGCAATAACTAAATGTACTGAATAAAACACATTCCTTGCAGAGAAGCATTTATAAAGAAACAAAAATATATACGCAACATGTCAGTTGACCCCATTTTTTATGAGCTGAAATAAAAGGTACCAGAAAGTTTCCATATGCACAAAAAGCTTATTTCACTGAAATTATGTGCACACATTTGTTAACATCCCCGTTAGTGAGCATTTCTCCTTTGCCAAGATAATCCATCCACCTGACAGGTGTGGCATATCAAGAAGGTGATTAAACTGCATGATCATTACACAGGTGCAGCCTTGTGCTGGGGACAATAAATGGCCATTCTAAAATGTGCAGTTATGACACATAACACAATGCCACAGATGTTTCAAGTTTTGAGGGAGCGTGCAATTGGCATGCTGACTGCAGGAATGTCCACCACAGTTGTTGAAAGATAATGCTTTTTTTTATAGCATAAACCGCCTCTAACATAGTTTTAGATAATTTGGCAGTACGTCTAACCGGCCTCACAACTGCAAACCACTTGTAACCACGCAGCATAGGATCTCACATCTGGCTTCTTCACCTGCGGGATTGTCTGAGACCAGCCACCCGGACAGCTGATGAAACTGAGGAGTATTTCTGTCTGTAATAAAGCCCTTTTGTGGGGAAAAACTCATTCTAATTGGCTGTGCCTGGCTCCCCAGTGGGTAGGTGCTTATTTTTGTTCAGTATAGTTTCTTTAAAAAATAACCAACCGGTCAGGAGAACACAGATAGTTCAAGAGGTATGCTTAGATATGCAGAAAAATAGACATTTATTTTTACATAAAATAATGATTATGCCTCTAGATTGCAGGAAAACGCTTTTTCAGGTGTTTGAAAAATTCTAAATTCTACAACCTTTGGACAACCCACCCAGCCATCCTCAAGTTCTTTGTGTCCCCTCAGATTTTTGGGGTGCATGGCACCCCTGCATAGGATGTAATTTACTTTACACAGAATTCATAAAATATTTGGCCATCTGTGCTCCCTCCAAAGATTATTGGTGCGTGACACCTCAGCATGTTATCAAAGTGCATTTGGTCACACTAGTACCATTAGTCAAATGGACCTCCTATGTCAGTCATCTATCTTGATGAAGACAAGGTTATCTTTTCCCATCTGGAAACATGATACTTTCAATTACAACCTAATAAGAACCATCAACAGAGGGACTACATATGCATGAATCAAGTTCTTCTAAATCAGGTCCTTATTAGAATGATTCATTTATGAATATACCATTACGTCAACAGAACCATCATGTCTGCTAGCTAGAGCGAGCGAGGCTGTCAGTATGCCTCAAGAGAGGTCATAGCCCTGACAGAAAGCTGTAACAAACTGGCTTCAAGTGTTGGACGAACGTGGAGCACAGACCTGGGTTAAAATCTTTTTCAATCTTTTAAATACTTTTAGCGTTTTGCTTTAGCCTGTCTGAGATGGGCGGGGTTTGCAGTTCTGTGACTGTTCTATTGGTTCCATTGCACCAGGCAAGCTCAATGAATCCCAACCCAGGTCTGGAGGACAGCTAGGCTAGCTAACGGGGAGATTAACACCGCAAGGATGAATTGCCTGAAAGGTCGACAGCCAACTAAAGCTGTCCATCCACTGAATAACGTGTGTTTTGTTGGGAGACTGATAGTTTCAGTGAACAAGAGAAACAGCCTAACACGCTTGTGTGCCTGTTATCTCATTACACTGGCCATCTTTGAGCATTTGAAGGTGATAGATAAAAGACAAAGGACAAAATCGTCTTTCCCTCAAACAGGGGGAAATAAAAAATAGAGATTACTTCTGATTAAGGCTGCTACAAAGCGCAATACATCAAATACAAATCAAATCAAATGTATTTATAAAGCCCTTCTTACATCAGCTGATATCTCAAAGTGCTGTACAGAAACCCAGCCTAAAACCCCAAACAGCAAGCAATGCAGGTGTAGAAGCACGGTGGCTAGGAAAAACTCCCTAGAAAGGCCAAAACCTAGGAAGAAACCTAGAGAGGAAACAGGCTATGAGGGGTGGCCAGTCCTCTTCTGGCTGTGCCGGGTGGAGATTATAACAGAACATGGCCAAGATGTTCAAATGTTCATAGATGACCAGCAGGGTCAAATAATAATAATCACAGTGGTTGTCGAGGGTGCAACAGGCCAGCACCTCAGGAGTAAATGTCAGTTGGCTTTTCATTGCCGATCAATACATACATCTAGCGACCGCAATGGAAATAAGGGACAGGGTTCATACACATTTTGACAGATGGAATTTCATGACTTTTCCATGACTTCTCCATGACTTTTAACCAGATTTCCATGGCCAACCATTAGCAGCGTCGTAATGTACGTATAAAAAGGTATGCGTAATGTGGTATTGACACTGGGATGCTGCTCTCTGATCCCATGTTCCATGTCCTGTTTTTGTGCTAGGCACTTAACCCCCCCCACAAAGTAAAATACCTGTTAGGGCAACTGTGTAAAACATTAACCCTCAGTCTGGAAAGTGGGTGTGCAGGCTTTTGTTCAAGCTCTGCTCAAATACAGGTAAACTTCCATTTGTTATTCATTTTCAAGAGAAGAAGACATTTGAAACCCAATAGATCAGCACAACCCTCTCAATTAGCACACTAGTTTATTAGTGCCCCAAATCACTAGCTAGTTCCATCTCTGTTTGTCAATTAAGCTAGTAGCTAGCAGGCACGTTGAGCAGGCAGGCCACGTTAGCTAAATCATCTTATCACTGGCGAGTGGCTAAGTGCTTCTGTGCCGTTTTGTTTTTACACCATTCTCACTATCTATTAGTGGACTATTTTGGAATATTGACAAGTGGCAGTTGGGATGCAAGTGCACATCGTCTCAATTCAAATTTTTCCCAAAACAGGCAGACTCAAGTGATCACTATCAAACACATCAGCAAGTGGTCACTTGATAAAGGGCTTAGGGGCAAGGTGTTATCTCAACATAACATTGGCGACTTGTCTTATGTAAACAAGTCCATAAGCTCTGTACGACTGGATAGAGCCTAATCAGTGCAGCTGTTTCTCCATGCATGAAAGTTCTCCCCAGGTGTTACCATCCCGTGTTAGTGGGCATGATCAAAATGAAAGCCAAACCCTCAAATATCCAATGGATCTAGGAACGTAATAGCTTCCATAAGTGTCGCAAATCTCTGTTTTGGAAGATACTGACTTTATGACCAATGTCAATTTTTCTGATTAATAACGATGACATTTTTTATTTTATTTTACCAGATAATTTTTTTGGGGGGGGGGCGGGGGTGAGCTGGTCTTTAACAAAACCCAGTACCATTGTTCTCAAACCAGAAAGTAAACTTATTCATTTTCAAGAGAAGACTTTTGAAATCGAATCGATTAGCCCACTTGTTAACAAAACACCTCTCATTGGTCTCAAACCAGAAAGTGAACTTATTCATTTTCAAGAGAAGACTTTTGAAATCGAATCGATTAGCCCACTTGTTAACAAAACACCTCTCATTGGTCTCAAACAGGAAAGTGAACGTATTATTAATTTTCAAGAGAAGACTTTTGAAATCGAATCGATTAGCCCACTTGTTAACAAAACTCCTCCCATTGGTCTCAAACCAGCAAGTAAATTTCCCATCGTGTTTACATCTCCACTTGGGTTTCAGTTCCTACTCCACAGCTTTCACTCAGACTCCCGCACAGCTGTTAAAAGAGAATAAGAAGTGATCTATTTATTTTTAACAGAGTGTGTTCAGCGCGAGGTGTGTGTGTATTTGCTTAATGTTGAGGCCTCGCTGCAGTAGACTGCTACATAAATCTTCCAGGAGGGCCCAAGCAGTTTCTACTGAGCCTGTATCCTGCAATATTCCGTGCTCGGAATATTGCTAAATGTCACTGTATCTCTGAGGTCCTGGCACTTGAACAGATACATAGAGAAACATTTGAAGGGTATCTCAGCAAATAAAAAGGAAAATGTCTACACATCAACGTGATAGGCAAAAATTACCCCGGACAATATCGTAACAGCATAATATCCTGATGAAAAGATTCTGCTACATAAAGACTTTATAAATTAGTGTCTCCAATGTCTTCAAGTGCTGCCAAGGAACTCCCTGAGTTGATTTCAAGAAATAGAAGTTAATACTGTAACAGCATAATTACAACACCCTGATAAAAATATACTGCTGCATCATAAAGACTTTAACAACAAATGATTTGAACCCAAGTAATGCCTCCAAGTGCTGGCACTCCCTGAGTGGATATTGAAAAATAGAACTTGGGGAACAATAAGGGGCCTAAGGAGGAGGAATGAAATAGTTAATTTGACATGCCTTGTTCCACAATGGTGTAGTAATTGGTTTTCTGTCTTACAGCGGGAGCTACACTGAAATCAGCCAGGCAATTAAGACCACTCGACAATAGGTGAGGAATCCCCATTGCCTTAGACAAGGGGGATCTTCTATTCTGCAACTTCTTTAGTATACTTAATATATTCAACCTTGAGAGAACATAAACTGAGCCAAGAAATCTGTTGCACTGGGGTTTAGTTGAATAGGTTTTATATTGCAGTATGACTGTTATTCACTGTAGAGAGCTGAGGGTGGAATCTCATTCTTATGAACTGCAGAGCCAATGACTGGCAATAAGCGCAATAGACTCTGGGTTGTTGCCATGGCAATGTTAACCGCAGGTCCCTCCATGCTTTGCCACACGCACCACTCGTGAAATTGTAATATTTCATCGACATCTTTAAGAGGCCGATCCTATCACACACCTGGTGTAGAATGTAATTACAGTGGACAGTGTATACAAAACCACTCCAACTCATGACTATGACAAAAAACTGGCCTATCTGAATGTATATGGGAACACGAGGAAGTGGGTAGCCTCACTGGGTCATCCACTAAGTGGGGACTTGGTATGGAACAAATACAGAACTTCTACACACCAAGTGGGGACTTAGTAGCACTATAACAAAGGAGAGTTACGAGCAAAGGCACTGAAGAGAAAGCTATAAAGAAAGGTCTCATCAGTCCAGTGGCCAGACTTGTAGCATTCATGCAGATACATGTACACAGTTGAAATCTGAAGTTTACATACACCTTAGACAAATACATTTAAACTCAGTTTTTCACAATTCCTGACATTTAATCCTAGTAAAGATTCCCTGTCTTAGGTAAGTTAGGATCACCACTTTATTTTAGGAATGGGAAATGTTATTTCTTTCATCACATTCCCAGTGGTAGCATTGCCTTTAAATTGCTTATAATGGGTCAAACGTTTCGGGTAGCCTTCCACAAGCTTCCCACAATAAGTTGGGTGATTTTTGGTCCATTCCTCCTGACAGAGCTGGTGTAACTGAGTCAGCTTTGTAGGCCTCCTTGCTCGCACATGCTTTTTCAGTTCTGCCCACAAATTCTCTATAGGATTGAGGTCAGGGCTTTGTGATGGCCACTCCAATACCTTGACTTTGTTGTCATTAAGCCATTTTGCCACAACTTTGGAAGTATGCTTGGGGTCATTTGTGACCAAGCTTTAACTTCCTGACTGATGTCTTGAGATGTTGCTTCAATATATCCACATAATTTTCCTCCTTCATGATGCCATCTATTTTGTGAAGTGCACCAGACCCTCCTGCAGCAAAGGACCCCCACAACATGATGCTGCCACCCCTGTTCTTCACAGTTGGGATGGTGTCCTTCGGCTTGCAAGCCTCCCCCTTTTTCCTACAAACATAACGATGGTCATTATGGCCAAACAGTTCTATTTTTGTTTCATCAGAACAGAGGACATTTCTCCAAAAAGTACGATCTTTGTCCCCAAGTGCAGTTGCAAACCGTAGTCTGGCTTTTTTGTGGCGGTTTTGGAGCAGTGGATTCTTCCTTGCTGAGCGGCCTTTCAGGTTATGTCGATATAGGACTCGTTTTACTGTGGATATAGACAATTTTGTACCTGTTTCCTCCAGCATCTTCACAAGGTCCTTTGCTGTTGTTCTGGGATTGATTTGCACTTTTCGCACCTAAGTACGTTCATCTCTAGGAGACAGAACGTGCCTCCTTCCTGAGTGGAATGACGGCTGCGTGGTCCCATGGTGTTTATACTTGTGTACTATTGTTTGTACAGATGAACGTGGTACCTTCATGCGTTTGGAAATTGCTCCCAAGGATGAACCAGACTTGTGGAGGTCTACAAATTTTTTTCTTAGGTCTTGGCTGATTTCTTTTGATTTTCCCATGATGTCAAGCAAAAAGGCACTGAGTTTGAAGCTAGGCCTTGAAATACATCCACAGGTACCAAGATGGCATAGCAGTCAGATGTCTTTGTCCTTCGCCTTGTCGTTTCCCATGTATATATCTTTTTATATCTTTTTCTTCGCATATCTTTTTTATATTTTTCTAAACCTCAACTTCAAAATACTCTCCTGCAACCCGCCTCACCCAATGTGGTATGGATCTGTTTTTTCTAAAGTATTTTTATTTACCTTGGAACCGGAATCCCCCAACAGTAGCTAGCCAGCTCACTAGCTACTAGCTAGTAGTCAGCTAACCACTGCTAGTGGTCATCAGCTAAACTTTAGCTCGGAAAGCTCTCGCCAGTTTGTACACCGCGACTCAAACCAGAGCATACCGGACCTATTTTCTCTCCATATTCCCGGATTCCTATCGCAAGCTCTGGACCTTTTCACCTGGATCATCGCAGCTAGCTAGCTGCTATCCGAGTGACTACTCCTGGCTAACATCTGTCTCGAAGCAAGCACCAAGTAGCCTGGAGCTAGCCCATGCTAGGCCCATTCTCCCGGCTAGCTGAAGAGGCTCATAAGCCACTCCTGGGCTACAATACCCGGACCACTTCTACTGCCGGTACAGGGCACGGAACCCCGCCGATCCTTCACGACTGGACTAGGACATAATCTGCTCGAGGGGGTACTCAACTGGCCACTACATCACAACGTCCCCTGAATGCCCATCTGCTAGCCTGCTAGCCGCGGCCCGCTAGCTGCGGCCCGCTAACTGTCTAGAGCAGAGCATATTGGACAGTTAGCTGAATAGATCCATCGGCCAATTTCTTGGGCCACTATACCTATTTTGCCAATTGGACTTGGACCCCTCTGCTACTCGGGACCCTACTAATCCATCACAACTGGTCTATCGACGTCACCGCACGCGGAGGCTAAAACAGACTTTCCTCGAGAAGTCAAGAAGTCCCTCTAAGGCCCTTGTGCTAGCTTGCTAGCCCCGGCCTGCTAGCTGTCTGAATCGCCGTGTCTCCAGCCAGCCCAACCACTCACTGGACCCCTATGATCACCCGGCTACGCATGCCTCTCCCTAATATCAATATGCCTTGTCCATTACTGTCCTGGTTAGTGATTATTGTCTTATTTCGCTGTAGAGCCTCTAGCCCTGCTCAATATGCATTAACCAACCATTTAGTTCCACCTCCCACATATGCAGTGACATCACCTGGTTTAAATGTCTCTAGAGACAATATCTCTCTCATCATTACTCAATGCCTAGGTTTCCCTCCAATGTACTCATATCCTACCATACCTTTGTCTGTACGTTATGCCTGTAAACTATTCTATAGCGCCCAGAAACCTGCTCCTTTTACTCTCTGTTCGGAACGTACTAGACGACCAGTTCTGATAGCCTTTAGCCGTACCCTTATCCTACTGCTACTCTGTTCCTCTGGGGATGTAGAGGTTAATCCAGGCCCCGCAGTGCCTAGCTCCACTCTTACTCCCCAGGTGCTCTCATTTGTTGACTTCTGTAACCGTAAAAGCCTTGGTTTCATGCATGTTAACATTAGAAGTCTCCTCCCTAAGTTTGTTTTATTCACTGCTTTAGCACACTCTGCCAACCCGGATGTCCTAGCCGTGTCTGAATCCTGGTTTAGGAGACCACCAAAACCCCTGAAATTTCCATCCCTAACTATAACATTTTCCGACAAGATAGAACTGCCAAAGGGGGCGATGTTGCAATCTACTGCAGAGATAGCCTGCAGAGTTCTGTCTTACTATCCAAGTCTGTACCCAAACAATTCGAGCTTCTACTTTTAAAAATCCACCTTTCCAGAAACAAGTCTCTCACCGTTGCCGCTTGCTAGGGCACAGCTGCCCCCAGCTGTGCCCTGGACACCATATGTGAATTGATTGCCCCCCATCTATCTTCAGAGCTTGTTCTGCTAGGTGACCTAAACTGGGACATGCTTAACACCCCGGCCATCCTACAATCTAAGCTTGATGCCCTCAATCTCACACAAGTTATCAATGAACCCACCAGGTACAACCCCAAATCCGCAAACATGGGCACCCTCATAGATATCATCCTAACCAACTTGCCCTCCAAATACACCTCTGCTGTTTTCAACCAAGATCTCAGTGATCACTGCCTCATTCCCTGCATCCGTAATGGGTCTGCGGTCAAACGACCACCCCTCATCACAGTCAAACGCTCCCTAAAACACTTCAGCGAGCAGGCCTTTCTAATCGACCTGGCCCGGGTATCCTGGAAGGATATTGACATCCCGTAGAGGATACATGATTATTCTTTAAAATTCCTTCCTCACCATCTTAAATAAGCATGCCCCATTCAAAAAATGTAGAACCAGGAACAGATATTGCCCTTGGTTCTCTCCAGACCTGACTGCCCACATCCTGTGGCGTTCTGCATTAGCACCGAATAGCCCCCGTGATATGCAACTTTTCAGAGAAGTTAGGAATCAATATACACAGGCAGTTAGGAAAGCTAAGGCTAGCTTTTACAAGCAGAAATTTGCATCTTGTAGCACAAACTCCAAAAAGTTTTGGGACACTGTAAAGTCCATGGAGAATAAGAGCACCTCCTCCCAGCTGCCCACTGCACTGAGGCTAGGAACACTGTCACAATCGATAAATCCACTATAATTGAGAATTTCAATAAGCATTTTTCTACGGCTGGCCATGCTTTCCACCTGGCTACCCCTACCCCGATCAACAGCCCTCTACCCCCCACAGCAACTCACCCAAGCCTCCCCCATTTCTCCTTCACCCAAATCCAGATAGCTGATGTTCTGAAATAGCTGGAAAATCTGGACCCCTACAAATCAGCCGGGCTAGACAATCTGGACCCTCTCTTTCTAAAATGATCTGCCGAAATTGTTGCGTCCCCTATTACTAGCCTGTTCAACCTTTCTTTCGTATCGTCTGAGATTCCCAAAGATTGGAAAACTGACGCGGTCATCCCCCTCTTCAAAGGGGGAGACACTCTAGACCCAAACTGCTACAGACCTATATCTATTCTACCCTGCCTTTCTAAGGTCTTCCAAAGCCAAGTTAACAAACAGATTTCCGACCATTTCGAATCGCACCGTACCTTCTCCGCTGGCAATCTGGTTTCAGAGCTGGTCATGGGTGCACCTCAGCCACGCTCAAGGTCCTAAACGATATCATAACCGCCATCGATAAGAGACATTACTGTGCAGCCATATTCATCGACCTGGCCAAGGCTTTCGACTCTGTCAATCACCACATTCTTATCGGCAGACTCAATGGCCTTGGTTTCTCAAATGATTGCCTCGCCTCGTTCACCAACTACTTATCTGACAGAGTTCAGTGTGTCAAATCGGAGGGCCTGTTGTCCGGACCTCTGGCAGTCTCTATGGAGGTGCCGGGTTCAATTCTCGGGCCGATTCCCTTCTCTGTATACATCAATGATGTCGCTCTTGCTGCTGATGATTCTCTGATCCACCTCTACGCAGACGACACCATTCTGTATACCTCTGGCCCTTCTTTGGACACTGTGTTAACTAACCTCCAGACGAGCTTCAATGCCATACAACTCTCCTTCCGTGGCCTCCAACTGCTCTTAAATGCAAGTAAAACTAAATGCATGCTCTTTAACAGATCGCTGCCCGCACCTGCCCGCCCGTCCAGCATCACTACTCTGGACGGTTCTTACTTAGAATATGTGGACAACTACAAATACCTAGGTGTCTGGTTAGACTGTAAGCTCTCCTTCCAGACTCACATCAAACATCTCCAATCTAAAGTTAAATCTAGAATCGGCTTCCTATTTCACAACAAAGCATCCTTCACTCATGCTGCCAAACATACCCTCGTAAAACTGACCATCCTACCGATCCTTCACTTCGGTGAGGTCATTTACAAAATAGCCTCCAACACTCTACTCAACAAATTGGATGCAGTCTATCACCGTGCCATCCGTTTTGTCAGCAAAGCCCCATATACTACCCACCACTGCGACCTGTATGCTCTCGTTGGCTGGCCCTTCATACTCGTGACCAAACCCACTGGCTCCAGGTCATCTACAAGTCTATGCTAGGTAAAGCCCCGCCTTATCTCAGCTCACTGGTCACCATAGCAGCACCCACCTGTAGCACGCACTCCAGCAGGTATATTTCACTGGTCATCCCCAAACCAATTCTTCAGTTGGCCGTCTTTCCTTCCAGTTCTCTGCTGCCAATGACTGGAACGAACTGCAAAAATCACTGAAGCTGGAGACTCATATCTCCCTCACTAGCTTTAAGCACCAGCTGTCAGAGCAGCTCACAGATCACTGCACCTGTACATAGCTCATCTGTAAATAGCCCATCCAACTACCTCATCCCATACTGTATTTATGTATTTATCTTGCTCCTTTGCACCCCAGTATCTCTACTTGCAAATTCATCTTCTGCACATCTACCATTCCAGTGTTTAATTGCTATATTGTAATTACTTCGCCACCATGGCCTATTTATTGCCATACCTCCCTTATCCTACCTCATTTGCACATACTGTATATAGACTTTTCTACTGTATTGTTGACTGTATGTTTGTTTATTCCATGTGTAACTCTGTGTTGTTTTATGTGTCAAACTGCTTTGCTTTATCTTGGCCAGGTCGCAATTGTAAATGAGAACTTGTTCTCAACTAGCCTACCTGGTTAAATAAAGGTGAAATAAGTAAAAAAATAAAAAAGGTACACCTCCAATTGACTCAAATTATGTCAATTAGCCTAACAGAAGCTTCTAAAGCCATGATATCATTTTCTGGAATTTTCCAAGCTGTTTAAAGGCACAGTCAACTCAGTGTATGTAAACTTCTGACCCACTGGAATTGGGATACAGTTAATTAGGAGTGGAATAATCTGTCTGTAAACAATTGTTGGAAAAATTATTTTTGTCGTTCACAAAGTAGATGTCCTAACCGACTTGCCAAAACTATAGTTTGTTAACAAGACATTTGTGGAGTGGTTGAAAAACAAGTTTTAATGACTCCAACCTAAGTGTATGTAAACTTCCGACTTCAACTGTACATCTATTTATTTGGACACATAAAAAAACATATGGTTATTATTTATAATATCATGTGTCAGGATAATACAATAACACAAAACAGAACATTTCATTGGAACCATTATTTTCATTGTTTCATCTCCGACATAAAATAATACTGTACACTACATGGCCTCAGCAGTAAGTCGAGAGTTCATTGGAAGTGAACACACTACCACTAAATCACTGCGAACAAGTACAGTCAGTGAACTTGCTTTCATAAAGCAATTATCCTTTTGACTTCTGTCGTTTTGTCCTCTGTGTTCACCCTCTGAGGTCATCTCTCCTGATAGTTCTCTTCACCAGTGTCCCAAATAGCACCCTATCACCTATTTAGTACACTACTTTTGACCAGGGCTCGTCATAAGTATTTCACTATATAGAGAAAAGGTTGTCATTTCGGACATAACCTCTTTGTCTTTGTCCAGTACTTTGTACTGTCTCCCCAGGCTTATGACAGAGCTGAACGTTTTCACTGTTTTCTGACACTCCGGGACATACCTTGTTCTCTGTAATTACATTTTAAGGGGAAACGTTAATTTATGCAGTGTGAATAACTAATGAGTGTAAATGTCTAATAATTTTTGAAAGTGTAAGAGAAGTTGAGAAGATACAGCCGGTGTTTTGAAAGATTGTGAAAGTTATTGTTTTGAAAGGGACTCTTAATTAAAGGTCTCGAGGTCTGTAATGGAAGTCTTAGAATTGGATCCTTATTAGTTTAACATATGTACTGTAGTACCATATCAATATTAGTATCCTGGTGATGCTATTGCTGAATATATGCATTTCTCAATGAATCATTAAATTACATTTAACGGAACTTAACACTATTTACTTTCTGATCTGCTAGCTACTTCATTCCAAGGCCACCTTCTGTTCTACATTGAAATTTCTTAGTCATAAAATTCAAATTTTTGCTTTTCATACCCCTTGAAATCCAACATAAGGACAAGGTCCTTAAGCAAGGAAGCAGAGAGGAGCGTGGAAAACGTCTTATTCGAATGTTCATAACGAAAGCCTTTAACTACAACCAGGGTTCATAACCATAATATTTTTCACAACCTTAAGCGAATTCTCCTAAATCTAACAAGCTGGATTCTTTCTTGCCGAGAAACGGCCCAATCGTCTCGCACACATGCAGGTGATTCGCGCGAACGCAGATGTCACCCCGATCCTGGCTGATATGTTAATTTAGTCGATCAAATATTTTAAAACGGTACCTGAGTACATTACACTAAAAAATATCTTAATTTCCATGACTTTTCAGATTTTATAATTTTCCAAAACTTTTCCAGGCCTGGAAAACACCATTTTAAAATTCCATGACTTTCACAGGATTTTCTCGACCTTACCAACCCTGTACAATAAGCAGAGCGAATCCAGCGATGGTGCATCGATCCGTAGGTTAATTGTGTCTCTGGAGCCCGATTCAGCGCAGAGTTGCTGTCAATATCTTTATATCTTACCCTGAGGCATACACACATCTCTGCCCTTCACAACCAGTGTATGTATGTGTGGTGTCAGTTTCTTAAATATTGACAGTGACATTGACTATGTGGCAGTTCTTACCGAAGCCAAATAACCAGGCAAACCAGTATGAAAAAAATTGATATTTACTCTCCCCATGAAGGCACATTTAGGAATCAAGAAAAGCCCAACAGAAAATCACTGTTTTGTACATAAAACCAGTTAAAAAGCAAAGAGTTTAGACAAAGTTCTAGTATTTCTCTGGTATAGTTGAATAACTATCTGAGAAAAGTTGGGACTTCCATGTTTTGAACAACAGAATGTACTACGGCCTCAGACAGCAGCAACGAATAACAAATGGATTGCCTTCAAACAAAACCCCAGAGGTCATTTACAGCTTTGTGTTTTCTTGTTGCACTTCTGTTAATACTCGAGTAAAAAATACAAATAAATGTTTTTCTTGCAAGGGGTGCGTTCACACAGTATAGAACAGAATGGTAATGTTGGACAAACTAAAGAATTGACTTACAATAAACTGAGCTCCAATAAATCAGACAAGCAATTTTCAATCAGGAAACACCTTCCAAGGAATCATTCCAATTCGTAGATCAAGGAATGTAATTTCACCCTTCTCCATTTGAAAATCATTGGACTCCACTAACATGTAAAGTATGTGTACATGTAATAACCTATGTAGCGTTAATGTACAGACAACAATTGTTATATTAAACACACACGTATACAAGTATACATACAACAAAAAAAGTACAAAACATTACAACTAATGGATTTTAAAGGCCCTGATATCTTGGTGCACACATTACAGCTCATTCAGTCCAAAGCCTCCATTGAGTTACATAGGCTAAGTGTGAAATTGACTTTTATGTAAATCCCAAGTTGACGTCAATGAGAGATTTGCATAAATATACATTACATGCAATGATCTCAAGATAGCATTTAGCCTGCAGGTAATTCATACGGAAAATTGTTTCCCCCCCCCCAAGTGGTAGGGAGAAAGAAATGGAAGGTTGGTGCTTGACATACACCAACTAGCACTGGCTATACTCTCTAAAAACAGGGTGTCAAACATACAGGGGTCCAATCCGGCCCACAGGTGGTTTGAGTAAATGGCTGTGTTTATACAGGCAGCCCAATTCTGATATTTGCCCAAATATTGGCAAAAAAGCTGTACTGACAAAAACAATACACTTTAAAATGACTAATACCAAAAGCGAAAATGTGTAGAAATTATAATGGACCAATAATGGAAATATAACCAATTTAAAGTGATGAACTCCGGACCTGGCAAAATGAGTTAGTCCCCTGCTCTAAAAAGAGACAAAGCACTGTATCGTTCCCCATTTACAAAACGCCTGCGTGTTCATCCAAAAGTAATACAACACCGCATTCTGCATATTTACATGACTTGAATACAATTTGTTGAACAACAAACTAAGTTAACTAGATCTCAGATATTTACCATCAAGGACCACAAATAATACTTTCTCAATAAAAGGGGGACAAATCGACAAAATTCAAATAATCAATCATTACTTTAATGAGCTAGTGTGCTACGATCTCTCTAAAATGGCATTTCTTTCTGGGCCTAAGCTGGGGAAAAAAAGTTGATTTAGAAATAAATTATGATTTCCTGTTTTTGAAGAAACAATCCATTTCCGTCGTTCTCTCCATCCAGTTGGCACGTGGGAATGTTTCAACCCATAAAACCTTGCTACACACAAATAATAAAACATAACGAGAAAATTGCATTTGGCTTTTTGCCCAATCAGGACGGACAGCTAGAAGCAGAGTTGGAATCCCATTTTGTGAAACGGCTGCCACTTCTGCCCAACCCCCTCTTCCCTCCTCTGGTTCTCCCTCCCCCTAGTTGTCAGTTTAAAGACATGGTGGCTGGGGGATATGGTGCCACCTCACATTGTCCTGGGTGGAAGCTGCTGCTTGTACATGCCCGCCAGGGCCTTGGCGGTGCTCTGGATCATCTGGCGGCGGGACATGCCCGTGAAGGCCTGGTGCCAGTCCGTGCGCGACACATTGGGTACGTTGCGCTCCAGCACCTCGCCCACCGTCACTAGTAGGCCCGACCAGCGAAGGCTGTAGTCCGGCGGGGTCAGGGACTGGGCCTTTGGGGACAGGTGAAAGATAGTGTTCCTATCACTTGACATTTACATGCATTCATTTCACCAACACCTGTTCATACAACCACTCTCCTTACAGTGTCTAGTCCATATTCTGTACACTAACAACAATTTACACTCAACTCAATTCACATTTAATAAATAAACATTATTTAATATTTCATGTTTCGAGACTGCTTAAATTATAACAATTCGGAAAGCAATTTGCCTTCAAACCCTTTCACGCTTTTACTTTGAAGCAATGTTCCAATTTCACCAGTGACACAGCATTGACCGAAATACTCATTTTCACAGAGTTTTAAATCAAGGCAATTAAGTTTACATGATGAAATTCTATTTCAATACAACACCACGCTACAGCTTTGACAGGTCGAATTTGAAAAGGGACACTTATGGTACAATGGGTTATTACACTGATGTCTTTCCATCCAGAGGGAAAGACTAAAACTCCCTCCACCAAAGTTCCATTTGACTTTTTCAATAGACAAGTGTATGGTATGTGCTAACATTGAGTGCTAACAGCAATCTAACATTGATAACACATGCAACCACATTAAGAGATACAGTAAATACATGTAATTAATTGAACGTCATTGTGTTGTGGGGCAAACTGTACTGTTAACATGAGGGTGCAGTAGTGGCAGCTGTGAGCTCCTACCTGCTGGACGTGCTCCAAGGCCAGTGGCGTAGCCTGAGTGAAGGTCTCAATGTGAATGCCAGCTCCGGGATCCTCCAGGATTAGACAGCCAATGTCAAACCATCTGGAAAGCCACAGAATAACAGCACTGTTAAAGCTGCAATATGCAACTTTTTGGGCAAAAGTTTATTAGGTACACCCATCTAGTACCGGGTCGGAACCCCCTTTGCCTCCAGAACAGCCTGAATTCGTCGGGGCATGAAAACGTTGCTCAAATGGTATCAAGGGACCTATCGTGTACCAGGAGAACATTCCACACACAATTACACCACTGCCACCAGCATGTACCATTGACACCAGGCAAGATGGGGCCATGAACTCATGCTGCTTACGCCAAATCCTGACACTGCCATCAGCACGACACAACAGGAACCCGGGATTCGTCTGACCAGGCAATGTTTTTCCCACACCTCAATTGTCCAGTGTCGGTGATTGCGTGCCCACTGGAGACGCTTCTTGTTTTTCTGATGAAACAGAAAACCGGGTGTGGTCTTCTGCTGCAATAGCACATCCGTGACAAAGACCGGCATGTTGTGCGTTCCGAGATGCCGTTCTACACCAGTTGTACTGTGCCATTATTTGCCCGGATGTGGCCCGCCTGCAAGTTTGCACGATTCTTGCTTTTCTCCTTCGACCTCTCATCAACGAGCTGTTTTCACCCACAAGACTGCTGCTGACCGGATGTTTGTTGAACCATTCTCGGTAAACGCTAGACACTGTCATGCGTGAAAAGCCCAGGAGGCCGGCCGTTTCTGAGATACTGGAACCTGCGCGCCAAGCAGACGATCATACCACGCTCAGTCACTTAGAATAGGCAAAACGAGTGACCTAACGTTCAATGGAACAGTAACTGGATGCCTGTCAGCCTGCTTTATATAGCAAGCCACGGCCACGCGACTTACTGTCTGTAGGAACAAACCATTTGTGTGAACGGGGTGATGTACCTAATAAACTGTGTGTAGATCTGTCATTCTCATTGAAAGCAAGTCTGTATGTGTATTATTTCTATACTTTGTTCTTAAAATGAAGTTTTTGCATCTTTTACACCAGCTTCAAACAGTTGAAAAAATACTGGAAAATATATTTCACAGAGGTTTAGATGGCACAATGATAATCTACACTACACTTACTTGTTGTGTCACAAACTGAAATTAGACAAACTATTAGAATTCTTGCAACCAGGAAATGGTAGAGCAATTTCTGCACATTGCACCTTTAAGTATGGCGTATGCATCACAATGCAGGCAAGACAGATTATGACAAGAGTGAAACTAACCAATAAGCAGACAATGAGCAAATCACACTTTTGGATTTAGGTTGACAGGAAGTAGCAGGGAAGAGAGGGGGAACCGTTAACTAAATATTATGGTCCATCAATTGCAATCCTCTGATAAAGCAAAGCAGTGAGCAGCACCGAATATTGGATGCTAGAGAAGATATTCCAGACTAGCAATAACATACCTGATACAACAGCCACACCTTCACCTGCTCGACTGACAACCTGAACACAACCCTGGTCTAATTAACTGTCCATGCTCCTCCATATAGTATTCTACCCTTGTGATGACAATCGTATTCGCTTCATTGACTCTAGTGGAGTCTAAATGACTGGGAGCTGGTCTAAGCAATAAAGGCTGCGTTTACACAGGCAACCCAATTCTGATCTTTTCCCACTAATTGGTCTTTCGACAAATCCTATCAGCTCTTTTGCCAATAATTGGGCAAAATATCTGAATTTGGCTGCCTGTGTAAACAGCCATTTTATCCTTGGCTTGGCCCGCAACATTCTGGTACTTGGCTTAGAATGCAACATTCTGGTCCTTGGTTTGGCCAGCAACATTCTCTTCATTTGAGGAAGCCCTCTGGGAGATTGAGCCACTCTGCTACTTGGTGATAAAGGTAAAGGCATTCAAGGTCGAGGTCAGAAGAGCTCATCTGTTTTAATGCCCTAAAGCACATTACTGGCCTTGTGGGGAGATCAGCAGTCTAGCTAAACTGCACAGGTCTCACAGTTGATTTTCTGAGGGGGAATGGGAGTTTTGACACATGTAGCGAGGTGAGGTGAGGTATGTTAGATTAGTAGAGCCTTCTGGGGACATTGGGTTGTTTTATCGGACTTCTGAAAAAGTCTGTCAAGAAGGCTCAGAGTGCACCACACCCTAGCTCAGTATTTTCCAAATGTGGGGCGAGAGAAAAGGGAAGCATGGGTATTGAAGTCACAATCAGTTGACCGATTATGGCCTGAAAGCAATAGTCTATATCTTAAAATTGCGATTTTGTGGTACTGTATCAAATAGATGCAGACTAATAAAACAAAACAAAAAAATGGTAGATGGTTTCAAGAAAAATGCCTTTTCAAAAATCTATTAGGAAACTTCCAGATTGATAAAACATTTTTTTAAATTGCAATACATACGTAGCATAATGTAACCATATATAATATGCCACGGAATTGTCAAATGCAGTCTGACTACTTTGTTATATAGACTACAGGCTGTTATGATAGTTAAAGCCACATTTCTTAGTCCTTAAAGGGGTACCCTGTTCGAATTTGGCGTCATTGTGGTTCATGTTGTGTATAAATGATATTGAATATACTGTTCACACCTGTAACATTCACCTCTACACAGATGAGTTATTTATCCCTGTGCCTCTTCAGTGCAGCAGGCCATTCATGACCTTCAGCATGATTCTGACTCAATCCCCCCCCCAAAAAATCACTTACTGAGCTTAAATTACTGTTACCTGCAAATAAAACCAAGTTTATTCGGTTCTCTAGGTCTCGTAATGTTGATCCTGAGGACTTGCGTATTTGCACTTCAAATGGAGCAAGTTTCTCACTAAGTACTTGGGTATCTGGAATGATGATAAATTGTCTTTTGAAAAACACACATTGAAACTTTAAAAAGAAGCTAAAATCTATTATTTAACTTTTTTTTTATTATATAGAAATAAATCCTGCCTCTGTTTAAACAACACTGCTCCCTGTAATAGACTATGGTGACTATATATGCACGCCGCAGCCTCGGTTTTGAAACCATTGGACTCAGTATTCCATTCAGCAATATATTTTATCACTGGGGACAGTTTTAGGACTCATCGTCTTATTTACAAAAATGTGGGATGGACCTCTGTAAGAAGAGAGCTGCACTCTTATTTACTTACAAAGCAGTCTTGCAGAAACTTCCTCTGTACATTACTTCATTGATTCAATTTAGACGTACAAATGACCAAACCCGTTCTCAGGGATGGATAACTCCAGAGATCCCGTTAGTCTCCACAGAATTAGGAAAATCTGCTTTTAGTTTTGCCCCTTATGTGTGGAACCTTCAGGCATTTAAAATGATTGATTGGAGACTTACGTTACAGAACGCCATTGCATTTCTTAAATCTGTTTAATGTTGTGTATTATGTGTTTTATAGTGTGTTTTATTTGGAATGATTATGTAGGGCTGTTGTGTTTTATTTATGTATTTGTTTTATTTGTAAACGTATACAAGGCTCTCTTGTAAAATAGTCTTATCTCAATGTGACTCCCTGTTAAAATAAAGGTTAAATTATACACATTTTCTGTAAATCTATCATCTTAAACAATCTTTGATATTTTAAACAAATGAAATGCTTTTGGAAGAGGTCAGAATCAGCATTTCAGAAAGAAATAAACGATTACAGCTTAATAAAGCAAAGATAATTAATAGGAGGTACACACAGAAAGAATAGTAAAATTCACATATGAAAAATGTATCATTTCCATCTCACTACTCATCGATTGCTATAATCCTTGGCGTAAACATTCATTTCAGACCATTCCAAAATTATAATCCATTTTAAAAGGGATAATGGGAAAGCTTACAAAACAGCACTCATTATCTATGATGAGGTTTTTGGACCCAATGGTACGTATGAGGGGAGATAAGCAGGCTGTTTGAGAGAGTTACACAAGTGTGTAACAAGGGAGATTAAAAATAGAAAGCTAATTTGGTCATTCGAACACGTTCTTACATATGAGGCAGCTGGCGATGTGTGTGGAATGCTGTGAGTGTGTACAGTGAAATGAGTGAGTGCGAGAGGGTGTGTGTGTGTGTGTGTGTGTGTGTGTGTGTGTGTGTATGCGTGCGTGAATGAGGGTGTATGAAAGTGAGTGTATGAAATGCATGTGTGTGAAATGTGTGTGTACAGGGGTTTTGAGATTTAAGGGGTCTTTTCTCCCGCTGTGCTTACTTGTCGGGGAAAAGCTCGGCGATGAAGTTCTCCACAGAGACCACGGGCTGCTTCTCGTGGATGACGCCTGCCCGCCGCAGGCTGTCGATGCGCTCCTGGGCCCCCTGTGGAAACGGACACCTCAGAATCAGGCAGAACTAATTTATCAATAATAAAGACGTTTATTTTAACAACTGCAAGGAAGCTCACAACCTGGAGAGTAACTTCCAGGACATACAGGAAAGAAATTCTCAGGATATACCGGAGTGGATCTCAAAGATTTTACATACTTCATCTACACAAAGAGCTGCATACCCCTCCAAGGGGGAGGAAAGCTTATAAAAGAGAGATATGGGGTAATTGGCTCCACTTCCTTAGAAAAAGAAAACAAATGAGAACAGGTTCTAGCCGGTTCTCACAGCCTATATGTCTAAGATAGTGTGATAGGATCTTTAAAGCCTAACCAGAGGAAACTAGATTTCTGCCTGGCTAGGCTTTTAGTGCCCGAAAGATAATGAGCAAGTAGTAAATTACTCCTCTGTGCGGTTTGTAAAGAGGTTACTGGACAGATGTGCAAAATTAGCAGTGAATAACACTACTCAACTCAAGCATTTACATAGCATTAGGCTGTAACAAAACGGTTTTGCGCCAACAAGTGGAAGACGCCCATTGCTGGATATGAGCAAGTCAGACCACACACACACACGTTGCCCGCCACCATTCAGCCTGTTGCCAAACATCTCTCTTGTTGTGAGACATCGAGAATCAAAAGGAAATGCACACACAATCTCTTGAACACACGCATACACACAAAACACTTCTCTGGATGACTTAACACTGATCAGAGTGTTTATCGCATGCAGTAGAATGAGCTCAAGGCATTTTCAATACAAAGCTTGTTGCTGCAGTATAACAGCATTTGTCAGTCTGGGTCTGCGGTGCTTTACATGGCACTGTTCGTAAACCAGAGTACCCCTGTGTCTGTTTGTTGATTCTTAAGGAGTTTCCTTCACTGAGAGGATGATGCATTGCTGCCTAAATAGAATTGGACACAAACCCCATCTGCTTCCATAGAGAACAGGTGTGTGAGGATAGCCATTAAGACCAATGGCTACCTGTTTGTTAAAACACACACGGGCTGGGAATTGCAAGGGACCTCACGATATGATTTCTATTGCGATTCAACACTAATTTCATTGTGATTCCATGGACCAAACATATTGCTCACCATATGTCTGCTGCAGAGGGACAAGAGAGAGCCATGAGAAAACAAGTTGATCAGTCAATGAAATAAGGGCTGAAAACAAATGGGCTTCCTATTTAAAAACTGGAGAACAAGCTATGAATGAAAAATACTGGCGTTTTTGGTGCAGGTACAGCCAACTTGCGCAAAAATAAATTTTGCGATACGATAGCCAAAAATAATATCCCAAAATGTAACTGCTATTTTCAAAGTATTTCTGCTGTTTTGTTTCATAGCTGGTAAAATTGATCTCACTTAGTCAAATAACTACGAATCCTATCGCACCTCACGCAGCAACACCGCCTGGCTGGGGGCCGTTCGTGCTTGAAGACCTGAGTGAAAGATTCGTTTTTAGAAGTGCTGATTTACTTGAAGCAAAAGAGACTTAGTCCTTATGTTTCTTTGACTATTTACATTGTTTTGTTCACAAGCTAGGTTGTTTTTCCATGTTTGAATTTCAACTGCTAGGGAAGACAACACTTTCTACTAGTGAGACTCAAATCTCACAGGCACAAACATGACTAGTCGCATTACTACAACATACCACATTACTTCTTACCAGTAATACATTTATTTTTATAGAAACATTACAAAGCATGCTCACCTTTTTTGTGTTTGGTTGGTTTAATTTTAGCTGGGAAAAATATTTTAGCTGGTAAAAAAAAAAATCTGAGTGGCTGGTAGATTTTAAAATCTACCTGCCAGAATGGCTGGTAGACCAAAAAGTTTATTTTATGGCCGACCCCAGTTGTAGCTGAATACAATCTTATTGCTGTCAGTGACTACTGGTGTCCTATTACATGGCAGCACATTCACAGTCTAAGGGTATCCTTTCTACATGAACACATTTGCTACATTGTTGCTAGAATTTGAGTACTAATGACTTCAGTAAATAGGTGTGACAGAAGTGGGAATTTTTTAAATTTCCATAACCTGAGCAATAACGTATGTTTTAAATAAATAAATAAATATACACACACACATATAATATATATATATATATATATATATATATATATATATATATATATATATATATATATATATATATACATATATACACACACATATATACTGCAATACATACCCAGATCACACTTTAAACAAACTATAAAGGCTTTATATATGTCTTCATTGGCACTAATACATAAATGCACACCAGTGTCTGAGATATTGGAAATGTGATAGACAGCTGACCTTGACTCCGGCTGCGTAGCCAACGGGCTGCGGGGCGATGTTGGACTGGCCGGCCTCCCCGGTCACCATGGCCATGCCAAACACCTCTTGGAAGGCATCTCTCACTGCCCCCACCTTCACCTCTTTGTCTGATGTCACCACGATGTCCAAGTCCCCGCCCGACTCTAAAAAACACACAGACACAATTAATACAGGAATAATCTCATTACCAGACACTTCCGCCCATATGTGTGAAGTCTGGTGGACCAGACTTTATTTACCAACCAACCATCTCACACAACACCTTCCCCCTAACCCTACCCCGTACAACAAGTTCCTGCCTGGGTCCTGCCTCCATTAAACTCACTCACTTCTCTACATCAATCCTCCCAATCTTTTATTTTTATTCATTCTAATTCATTATATATTCTATGAGCCCTATACCCCTGAAACCACTGATAGTCCAGAGAAATGTTGCCATCAGATTGACAGAGTTTCCACTGAGAACTCTATCACTCTGTATTCAACTGCTGAAAATGCAATTGAGTCGCTGATGCCAATGTGTGTAGCCTATATTGTTAAATCATGCCTGTTTGTGTCTCAAGGTTGACTTGCCCGGATCATTGTACCGCTGCCTGTTTGCCAGGACATCTCAATAGAAAAAGAGAGCTGGTACATTTTAAAGGCAGTGGTCATACAATCCTGAACCTGGAGACTCAGTGTGTAGACTTTGGCTTTTGGTGCATCAGAATGAACACCACCTGATTTAACTGACAACCAGGGATGTAGTGCTGCTGTAGCGGGAGGTCCTCACCTTTTTTCAATTTGAGACTACCCAGAGATGCATGGTAAAAATACTCTACATGACCAAAAGTATGTGGTCACCTGCTTGTCGAACATATAATTTCAAAATCATGGGCATTAGTATGGAGTTGGTCGCCCATTTGCTACTACAACAGCCTCCACTCTTCAGGGAAGGCTTTCCACTAGATGTTGGAACATTGCTGTGTGGATTTGCTTCCATTCAGCCACAAGAGCATTAGTGAGGTCGAGCACTGATGTTGGGCGATTAGGCAAGGCTCGCAGTTGGCATTCCAATTCATTCCAAAGGTGTTCGATGGGGTTGACTGGCCTGCTGTGTGCAGGCCAGTCAAGTTCTTCCACACCGATCGACAAGCCATTTTTGTATGGACCTCGCTTTGTGCACAGGGGCATTTTCATGCTGAAACAGGAAAGGGCCTTCCCCAAACTGTTGCCACAAAGCTGGAAGCACAGAATCATCTAGAATGTCATTGTATGCCCTAGTGTTAAGATTTCCCTTCACTGGAACTAAGGGGTCTAGCCAGAACCATGAAAAATAAAAGTCCAATGACGCCAAAATTTACACCACTCCAGCCGACACTTGGCTTTACGCGTGGTGATCTTAGGCCTGTGCGCGGCTGCTCGGCCATGGAAACCCATTTCATGAAGCTCCCAATGAACAGTTATTGTGCTGATGTTGCTTCCAGAGGCAATTTGGAACTTGATAGTGAGTGTTGCAACCGAGGACAGACGATTTTTACGTGCTACACGCTTCAGCACTCGCAGGTCCCATTCTGTGAGCTTGTGTGGCCTACTACTTCGCGCCTGAGTTGTTGTTGCTCCTAACGTTTCCATTTCACAATAACAGCACTTCGTTGACCGTGGAAGCTCTAGCAGAGGAGAAATTTGATGAACTGACTTTTAAGTCACTTAGCTCTTCAGTGAGGCCATTTTACAGCCAATGCTTGTCTATGGAGATTGCATGACTGTGCTCGATTTTACACGCATCTCAGCAATGGGTGTGACTGAAATAGCCAAATCTACTAATTTGAAGGGGTGTCCACATACTTTTGTATATATAGTGTATTTCTGGAAAATGTATTTTGATAAATTATAATTACCACAAACATTCCATGAAAACAATAGAGTGACAAACTAAATAAATATGTAGGCTATAGCAGCCTAGAGGTAAATGGTGGTTTATTCCCCGTCTTCTCTCACTCTGGTGGTGGAGTGAATGATGAATAACTACAGGCGTGTGCAGACGTAACCAGAACAGCCACAGACAGAAAACTCTATCAGGGGTTGCTCAAACAGCTGTCCTCAAAACAGTTTGTTACGGACTTGGAACTCTTGTACGACGTACTTGAATTCGCCCTACTGTCCGATTGCTTAGCTTACAGAAACACCTCTATTGCATATGCAGACGAACTGATCCATCACATGAACCTTATCACATCCAAATTCACTACGGCTGCCTTGATGTTCATAAAAAAAAATTAAAAAAAAATCCATACAGTTGACCCAGAACGATGACCACTTGGTTACGTTGCTGTCCTTACAGCACCATGATTAGAAGAGCGCTCAAAACGCATAAAATAACTCAAGATCTGTTGCCTAATAGTCCTACTCATGACTTAATACAAATAGAAGACTTTCACTTCTCACAATGATGCTGGTTTAGTAGTTAGATCAAAGCTGAATCAATGTCTTGCAAGATCTCACAGGCTAATGATTCATTTGTATTTTACATAACAGACCCAAATATAATAGCATATAGGCCCTACTGTAGCACAGTAGGCCTATAATATGTTAAACCAAAAACACCACCTAAGTAATTTCTTATCTGACGTTGAACAGTAACATTTGTTTCCTCATGCGGCCAAAATGCAACAGCGTGCTCCACAGGAAATGCTTTGATTGAAACAGAAAACACTTATAAGAAAGGCTTATAGTTTGCATGCAGTTTGACCGGAAAAACACGAAGAAAAAGGTTTTTAAAAAAATCACGATTGACAGTGATAATGGCCTATTTTGAAATTAGTTAGCGTATGCCCAACGGTGTCTGAGGGTATTAAAAATAAACTATTTTCTTGAGATAAGATGTGTGGAATAGGCAGATGTTGCAATTGGAGGATGCATTTTTATCTATAATAATATTCAATAGGCTACATCTGTGGGTACAACCTGACTGAAATGATAACATTTCATTGTTAAATGTTAAAGCTGGAATGGAAGAAAAGCCTGCACACCCAGTGGGTTTACAGCAGTGGTGGAAAAAGTACCCAATTGTAAGAGTAAAAGTAAAGATACCTTAAAAAGAAAATTACTAAAGTAAAAGACTACTAGGAGTAAAATTCAAAAAGTATTTGGTTTTAAATATATGAAAGTATCAAAAGTAATTGCAAAAATGTAGTTAAGTATCAAAAGTAAAAGTATACAAAATTTCAAATTCCTTAGATAAAGCAAACAGAAGGGAAAGTTATTTATTTCACAGATAGCCAGGGACACACCAACACTTAGACATAATTTATAAAGGAAGCATGTTTGTTTAGTGAGTCCGCCAGATCAGAGGTAGTCAGGATGACCAGGGATAAGTACGTGAATTGGACCATTTTCCTGTCCTGCTAAGTATTCAAAATGTAACAAGTACTTTTGTGTGTCAGGGAAAATGTATGGAGTAAAAAGTACATTATTTTCTTTAGGAATGTAGTAAAGTAAAAGTAGATACCCCCCAAAAACTAATTAAGTAGTACTTTAAAAAGTGTTTTAACTTAAGTAATTTACACCACTGGGTTTACAGCACAAGGATTGAAAGAAAAACAGTTGAGAGTTTTTATTTAATGTAGTACAAGGTCAAAAGAAAGAAAATGTAGTTTAAAACAGTCAAACAACAATGAGTAAACGAGTCGCTTACCCATTATCGATTCGCTATATCCATGAAGGAGAGTGCATGCTAGATGAGTTTGAAAATCGAGAGAGTCAACAAGTGATTTTATCCTGTACGTCCCGCAAGGAACGTTTAGACTTAAGTCAGCGGCAAGTTCTTATTTAGCCTGTTAGGGGGCAGTATTTACACGGCCGGATAAAAAACGTACCCGATTTAATCTGGTTACTACTCCTACCCAGTAACTACAATATGCATATAATTATTGGCTTTGGATAGAAAACACCCTAAAGTTTCTAAAACTGTTTGAATGGTGTCTGTGAGTATAACAGAACTCATATGGCAGGCAAAAACCTGAGAAGATTCTGAACAGGAAGTGGCCTGTATGACAAGATCTTGTACTTCTTGTCTCTGTTTATTGAAGACTGAGGATCTTTGCTGTAACGTGACAGTTCCTACGGCTCCCATAGGCTCTCAGAGGCCGGGAAAAAGCTGAATGATGTCATTCCAGCCCCAGGCTGAAACACATTTGCGCTTTTGGCAAGTGGCCGACAAGAGGATAATGGGCTTAGGCGCGTGCACGAGTCGATCCTGTGCTTTATTTTCTGTCGTCTATTTACCTAAACGCAGATTCCCGGTCGGAATTTTATCGCTTTTTTACGAGAAAAATGGCATAAAAATTGATTTTAAACAGCGGTTGACATGCTTCGAAGTACGGTAATGGAATATTTAGATTTTTGTTGTCACGAAATGCGCCGTTCTCGTAACCCTTATTTACCATTCGGATAGTGTCTTGAACGCACGAACAAAACGCCGCTGTTTGAACATAACTATGGATTATTTGGGACCAAACCAACATTTGTTATTGAAGTAGAAGTCCTGGGAGTGCATTCTGACGAAGAACACCAAAGGTAATCAAACTTTTCTAATAGTAAATCGGAGTTTGGTGAAGGCTAAACTTGCTGGGTGTCTAAATAGCTAGCCCTTTGATGCCGGGCTATCTACTTAGAATATTGCAAAATGTGCTTTCACCAAAAAGCTATTTTAAAATCGGACATATCGAGTGCATAGAGGAGTTCTGTATCTATAATTCTTAAAATAATTGTTATGCTTTTTGTGAACGTTTATCGTGAGTAATTTAGTAAATTGTTAGTAAATTCGCCGGAAGTTTGCGGGGGGTATGCTAGTTCTGAACGTCACATGCTAATGTAAAAAGCTGGTTTTTGATATAAATATGAACTTGATTGAACAAAACATGCATGTATTGAATAACATAATGTCCTAGGTGTGTCATCTGATGAAGATCATCAAAGGTTAGTGCTGCATTTAGCTGTGATTTGGGTTTTTGTGACATTATATGCTAGCTTGAAAAATGGGTGTCTGATTATTTCTGGCTGGGTACTCTGCTGACATAATCTAATGTTTTGCTTTCGTTGTAAAGCCTTTTTGAAATCGGACAGTGTGGTTAGATTAACGAAAGTCTTGTCTTTAAAATGCTGTAAAATAGTCATATGTTTGAGAAATTGAAGTAATAGCATTTCTAAGGTATTTGAATAATGCGCCACAGGATTCCACTGGCTGTTACGTAGGTGGGACGATTTGGTGCCACCTACCCTAGAGAGGTTAGAGGAGGTAATTGCGTGTTGAGCTTATCTGTGATTTTAACCTGGCAGTGATTGGGAGTCCCACAGGGCGGCGCACAATTGGCCCAGCGTCATCGGGGTTTGGCCGGTGTAGGATTTCATTGTAAATAAGAATTGGTTCTTAACTGACTTGACTAGTTAAATTAATGTTAAATAAAAACATTCTGGCACCAGCACACATTGTTTGCATCCCAAATGGCACCCAATTCCCTACATAGTGCACTACTTTTGTCCAGGGCCCATAGGAATAGGGTGTGACTTGGGGCGCACCCATTGGCTTGCAGATATAGGGCGATAATGGATAAGCGGCTATTGGCTTCATCCCAATCCCACACCCTTCTCCCCAAAGTGTGCGCTTGTACACTTCCTGTAATGGATTTCAAAGCAAGGGATTGATGTAAGCATTGGCTAGCTAGAGTGCGTTTTCAACTGGGTTGGGCTCAATTAAAATGTAAGCCTCAATTCAGGAAGAGATTTTTTTGGGGGGGGAGAAAAGAAAAAAAAATCTCCTTTTCGGTTTATTGAGAAGTCATGGAAAATAAAACCCCGTTTTTTTCAATTTACTAAATTGGAATTTCAGCTCCTGAATTGATTAACCCCAACCCTAGTTCCACCACTGTTAAATTCATGATAAATGGTGTTAACTTACTGATGTATGGAGCCATGCCTGGGTCCAGAGTGGTGATCATGGATTCCACTGAGTGCTTGGTCTTATCCAGGACCGTCTTTACCATGTGGTTACCTGCCACGCCCTGAGGATGGACACAGAGTTAAAACATATTCTAAGACTGGATGTCATTTGCATCCCCTTAACTGACTGGTTGAAATAAAACATTGTTAATTAGTGTGACAATGAATGCGCTAATGACCCAAGCTAATTAGTGTCATAGCTCATTACTTCTACAGGTGGTACAATGTTTGAAGGAAATTAAGTTAGGCTAAGCGACTGTTTCAAAGTACCTTTTTTACTTTACTCTGTATCTCAATTGTTTCAAAAGCATTCAAATGTGACTGAATAAAAACACACCATCACTAACTCATGAGTCCGTACACCAGGGTTGGTTTCAGGACAAAACAAAGTTGAGGGAACCCTGGACAGTTCCAATTTTTGAACCAACAGCTTGTGAGCGTTTGTGCCTGCATGCCCGACTACCTGC
Source organism: Salmo trutta (assembly GCF_901001165.1). Lineage (NCBI taxonomy): Eukaryota > Metazoa > Chordata > Actinopteri > Salmoniformes > Salmonidae > Salmo > Salmo trutta. The sequence continues at coordinate 40,025,091 of NC_042979.1, forward strand.
CAGCGCGCAATGTGCATGTAATCCTAAACAAGACTGGATGGCAGGGTTTCCGTTAGCCGGTAAAAGCCGGGCATTTGGCCGATAGAAAAAAGCAGATAAATTTGGCAGTGGCCATTATCCGGGATAATGCTTTTTACCCTATTCGTTGATGTAAATACCAGTCGATGTAAATACATTTGACTGGACATGCTTATCGGTCAACAGGTTAATTTGCATAATTGTGTGGAATTAAATTGCCGTGTGTGTACAATACAGTGCATTCTTGAAGTATTCAGACCCTTTCACTTTATACACATTTTGTTACGTTACAGCTTTATTCTAAAAGGGATTACATTTTAAAAAACTCCTCAACCTATGCACACAATATCCCATACGGACAAAGCGAAAAAGGTTTAGCATTTTTTGCTAATTTATTCAAAATAAAAAACAGAAATACCTTACTTACATAGGTATTCAGACCCTGTGCTATGAGACTCGAACTTGAGCTCAGGTGCATCCTGTTTCCATCGATGTTTCCACTTGCGGTAAATTCAATTGATTGGACGTGATTTGGAAAGGCACACACCTGTCTATATAAAAAAAGGTCCAACAGTTGACAGTTCCGGTCAGAGCAAAAACCAACCCACGAGGTCAAAGGTATTGTCTGTAGAGCTTCGAGACAGGATTGTGTCGAGGCACAGATCTGGGGAAGGGTACCAAAAAATGCGCCACAGTGTAACACAGTTGCCTCAATCATTCTTAAATGGAAAAAGTTTGGTACCACCAAGACTCTTCCTAGAGCCGGCCGCCCAGCCAAACTGAGCAATCAGGGGAGAAGGTCCTTGGTCAGGGAGGTGACCAACAACCCGTCACTGACAGAGCTCCGGAGTTCCTCTGTGGAGATGGGAGAACCTTCCAGAATGACAACCATCTCTGCAGCACTCCACAAATCAGGCCTTTATGGTAGAGTGTCCAGACGGAAGCCACTCCTCAGTAAGGAACATGACAGCCTGCTTGGAGTTTGCCAAAAGGCACCTAAAGGACTCTCAGAACATGAGAAACAAGATTCTCTGGTCTGATGAAACCAAGACTGAACTTTTTGGCCTGAATGCCAAGCGTCACCAGGCACAGCTCATCACCTGGCCAATACCATACCTACAGTGAAGCATGGTGGTGGCAGCATCATGCTGTGGGGATGTTTTTCCAGCAGCAGGGACTGGGAGATCAGTCAGGATCAAAAACTTGCTCCAGAGTGCTCAGGACCTCAGACAGGGGCGAAGGTTCACCTTGCAACAGGACAACGACCGTAAGCACACAGCCAAGACAACGCAGGAGTGGCTTCGGGACAAGTCTCAATGTCCTTGAGTGGCCCAGCCAGAGCCCAGACTTCAACCCGATCGAACATCTCTGGAGAGACTTGAAAATAGCTGTGCAGCGCTTGAGAGGATCTGCAGAGAAGAATGGGAGAAACTCCCCAAACACTGGTATGCCAAGCTTGTAGCATCATACCCAAGGATGTAGTCACTGCCAAAGGTGCTTCAACAAAGTACTGACTAAAGGATCTGAATACTTATGTAAAATGTTTATTTCAGTGTTAATTTTTAAAATAAATTTGCAAAAATGTCTAAAAACAGGTTTTTACTTTGTCATTATGGGGTATTGTGTGTAGATTGATGAGGGAATAAAAACTATTTAATCCAATTTAGAATAAGGCTGTAACATAACAAAACGTGGAAAAAGTGAAGTGGTCTGAATACTTTGAATGCACTGTATGAGGCTCGTCTTACCTTGCTTCAAAGTATCCTATTAAACCTCCTCTCTAAATTTCGAACATGAAACAGCTCGCATGTGTAGTGCCCTTTCAACAAGTGTTTTTACGCTAATTGCATTACGGAACGAACATTCGCACGTAGCCTACTGCCTCAATGTGAGGATAAAGTTTTCAAGATTAAGCTAAACATTCTGATCTGTTGCATCAGACTCATTGCTTTAAAAAAAGCAATATGGAGCTTAGGCCTACTGGTTGGATGACTTTGGGATCCATCTTCCCACAACTGTCCCAGAGGCTGTTTGGAATAGGCTATTTATATATTGACAAGCTGACCAATAGAATAGGGAAACCTTTCTACTATGGGGGATAGTAGATTGACATATGCTAGTGATTTTGCTGTTCGTTACTCATCTTGTTGGCTGAGGAAAAGTAAACGTGGACAGTTATTCTAGCATGTTCAAAGTGCACATCAGAATTCGGTTTGAAGGACTGCAAATAGTTGCACCCTCAACTTGCATGGTCTGTTAATATAATTACCATAATCTAAATGTGATCTGTCATTCTGAGCACCGTGGGTGAACACCATAATCAGGTTACACACCCAATGCATATGGGTCCGGCAGATTTCTCAAAATGTCTGGTAAATGAAAATGTTGCCGGTCAAATGTACGGTGCAACATTTTCCTAACAGAAACCCTGCTGGATAGATACCATCAGGCCTTATTCCCAGTAGAGACTGGATAGATACCATCAGGCCTTATTCCCAGTAGAGACGGGATAGATAACATCAGGCCTTATTCCCAGTAGAGACTGAATGGATACCATCAGGCCTTATTCCCAGTAGAGACGGGATAGATAACATCAGGCCTTATTCCCAGTAGAGACTGGATGGATACCATCAGGCCTTATTCCCAGTAGAGACTGGATAGATACCATCAGGCCTTATTCCCTTTATAAGGCACTTAATTAGGCCAGGGCCCATAGAGAATAAGGAGCCCTTTGGGCTGCAGCCCTGGATATTACCAGACGTACTGGTCATCTAACGCAACACTGATAGCATTAGCAGACAATTTATGGGTGTAGTCCAGGAAAGTGTTTCCCCAATACAGGCTGTTGCATATTGAGCGACTGGAGAGTCGGTTCTGGCAGTATATTGACTGAAGGTTTATCATACAAAATGGGTCTGTGACGTGTTTGTGCCAAAATGGATGCGTTTACACAGGCAGCCCCACTTCTGATCTTTTGCCCAATTACTGTCAAAATAGCAAATCTGATTAGGCAAAATAATTGGGCTGCCTGTGTAAAAGCAGCCTAAATTACATTTGGACCGTGAGTGTTTTATAAAGTAGACTTATTAAGAGATTTAGTTAAATGTCAAGGGGCTGGTTTCCCCGGACACAGATTATACCTAGTACACGGCTCAATTCAAATTCAAGAAAGCATGATTTTTTTGTTGTGTAGGCGTCATCAGTGTCTGGGAAACAGGCTGGGAAAGTTCACTTGTTTTTTCTCTTTTGTGACGGAAGAAAGAGACAAGGAACTGTTTAATATGCAGGAAAGGTGTTTACGAAACTCAGTGCAAAGACATGAAATTCATCTGAATGCCTGATAGCGCATTTCAACCTGATGTATGCTATTCTGCTTTAGAAGAGCAAAGAACTCATATGTATCAAGTCAAATCTTATTTGTCACATGTGCCAAATACAACAGGTGTAGACTTTACCGTGAAATGCTTACTTACGAGCTCTTTCCCAACAATTCAGAGTTAAAAAGTAAGAAAAATTTGCCAAAAACTAACAAGGAAATAGTAACGCAATTAAATAACAATAACAAGACTTTATACAAGGAGTACTGGTACCGAGTCAATGTGCAGGTGTACGAGGTAGTTGAGGTAATATGTACATGTAGGTAGGGGTAAAAGTGTCTAGACAGTCAGGATTGATAATAAACAGAGTGGCAGCAGCGCATGTGAAGAGTGAAAGTGTGTTTGTGTGTGAGTGGCGTCAATATGAGTCTGTGTTGGAGTGTCAGTGTAGTATGTGTAGGTAGAGGCCAGTGAGTGTGCATAGAGCCGGTGCAAGAGAGTCAGTGCAAATAGTCAGGGTAGCCATTTGATTAACTGTTCCAGCAGTCGCTTCGGTAATGTATTACTGTTATGTGATTGCTGTACCAGGCACAGTATGTAAAATATGTAAAGTGTAAAATATATGTAGCAAAAAAAAAAGCTGTAAAAAATACATAATATATTTGTGTGGCGAATGGGTTAATAAAAAAATATATATATATTTCATCAGTATTATGGCTTGGGGGTAGAAGCTGTTCAGGAGTCTTTTGGTCCCATACTTTGCACTCTGGTACTGTTTGCCGTGCCGTAGTAGAGAGAACAGTCTATGACCTGGCTGACTTTCTTGACAGTTTTTCTGGCCTTCCTCTGACACCGCCTGTCTTTGCACTATTGACTTATGCTGCGTTTTGACGAAGGACACAAAAGACAGACTAACGGCAAAAGCAAGTCAGCACGACTGTAAGTGTTGCTACAGTGATTTCAGCAAACAGTGCAAATCAACATCAGGAAGAAAACAACGCTGCGGCAGATGGCAAAAGTTGAAATATTTTAACTCTGGCGTCAAGTCCCGTCTACCGTGGCTTCTGACAGCATTCACCGCCAGCCTTAATGGCATTTACCGTTGTGCTCTCATTGAAACCAATGACATCCGATTTACCGCCTGCCATCTTCCTCGTACCACGTAAACGCAGCATTAGTCCTGTTTTTAGTTTAGTAAGCGTTTCCTGCTTTTAAAAAGGCAGCCCTGCTGTGTTGCCTGGGTCGTGTTCATTAAACATCAAACCGAAGAAAACGGACTGAAACAGGGAAGGACTACCTGGGCTTGTGAAATAGAAAAGCCTATTTCCGTTGTACAACATTTTAAAACTTTCTCCTAATGAACACGACGATGATGTCCACTACTGTGTGTGTGTGTTCACATTACTTTGAGAGTGTCAGGTGCATAAAAACATTAACTACACTACCGAAATTACTGAAAAAGACGTACCTTGAAGAAACCCCAAATGCCGCCGCCCGCATTGGCATCTACGGCGAGGCGGGGGTCCTCGTTTTCGACCTCAGGGAAGGTTATGGGGGAGCCGGCGTCTAGACCCCCTGACATCATTGGCTGTTGCACCATTGGGTTGGATACTACCCCTGGAAGAGACATCATGAATACCGTTACCACTCATCATAACCCACTGTATACCAGGGTTGTGTTCATTAGGCACCAAAAGAAAATGTTTTCGCAACAGAAAACATGCGTTTCAAAACGACGTCGAGGCGGCTTATGGTAGAGAAATTAACATTCAAATCTCTGGCAACAGCTCTGGTGGACATTCCTGCAGTCAGCATGCCATCCCTCAACTTGATACATCTGTGGCATTGTTTTATGTAACAAAACTGCACATTTTTTGTCCCCAGCACAAGATGCAAATGTGTAATGATCATGTTTAAATCAACTACTTGATATGCCGTCAGGTGGATGGATTATCTTTGCAAGGGAGAAATGTGACTCGTTTGAGGAAACTAGGCGTATGTTGCACGTCACTACTTCACAGGAGAGGCATTTGAATGTAAACATACCTTTATCAAAAACTTTCATGTGTCTTAATAACAAACTTGTATTCCATCTGTAAATACAAATGGTTAAATTACGAGTCTAGTTGGTTTAGCCACGGAAAAAGACAACCTTCCTGCTAGCCATGATTGGCTGAGATAATGGATGGGCTGGACATGCCAGGAGATGAGTTTGGATTGGTCTGCCATTTAGCACAGTGTTGTCAACTAATTTTCAGGGTAAGTTGCTAGAGACAGGTTGATTTGTTGCTAAAAGTTGCTAAATGACATTGTGATGTCATTGCGTGATAACGTAAAACTGCGTCATTACGTAGTTTACAATAACAATAACGTTACTCAAATTGATTTGACATTTGTTCAGGTACAGACTCATTAACCCACTCTTTTCTGTACTTCTGGCTGTACAATTTTGAATGAGAGATGTTGATTGATGTAAGTTCTGTTCAAGATCAAACATTCGTGACCAACTATATTCATTGGGTTTGGCTTGTCGAACCCGTACTACTGCTGCTGCAGTCAGCCAACAATGATTTGCAATTTGCTGAAATTGCTGCTGCCTGTGCACGAGCTGAGCGCCTGCTGCTGACGTCACTCACAATGCACTTTTGTAGCGTGTGACAGAAGTGACAGAGAAAATCGTTTGTGTCATTTAGAGGGAAAATGCGTGCATTATAGCTTTGAGTCACTATTCAAAAGTTGCTAAAAAGTTCCAAATTAATTTTTTATAGTGGCTAAATTTGTTGCTAGGTGCTGATTGAAAAGAAAGTTGCCAGGGTAGTCTGAAAAGTTGCTAAATCTAGCAACAAAATTGCTAGGTTGGCATCACTGCTGTAGCATGCTTCTGTTTATAATGTGAGCTGCTCAGTATGGTGATAGTCCTTTATTTTATTTATTTTATTTCACCTTTATTTAACCAGGTAGGCAAGTTGAGAACAAGTTCTCATTTACAATTGCGATCTGGCCAAGATAAAGCAAAGCAGTTCGACACATACAACAACACAGAGTTACACATGGAGTAAAACAAACATACAGTCAATAATACAGTAGAAAAATAAGTCTATATACAATGTGAGCAAATGAGGTGAGATAAAGGAGGTAAAGGCCAAAAAGGCCATGGTGGCAAAGTAAATACAATATAGCAAGTAAAACACTGGAATGGTAGATTTGTAGTGGAAGAAAGTGCAAAGTAGAAATAGAAATAATGGGGTGTAAAGGAGCAAAATACAATAAATAAATAAATACACAGTAGGGGAAGAGGTAGTTGTTTGGGCTAAATTATAGATGGGCTATGTACAGGTGCAGTGATCTGTGAGCTGCTCTAACAGCTGGTGCTTAAAGCTAGTGAGGGAGATAAATGTTTCCAGTTTCAGAGATTTTTGCAGTTCGTTCCAGTCATTGGCAGCGGAGAACTAGAAGGAGAGACGGCCAAAGGAGGAATTGGCTTTGGGGGTGACCAGAGAGATATACCTGCTGGAGCGCATGCTACAGGTGGGTGCTGCTATGGCGACCAGTGAGCTGAGATAAGGGGGGACTTTACCTAGCAGGGTCTTGTAGAGGACCTGGAGCCAGTGGGTTTGGCGACGAGTATGAAGCAAGGGCCATCCAACGAGAGCGTACAGGTCGCAGTGGTGGGTAGTATATGGGGCTTTGGTGACAAAACGGACGGCACTGTGATAGACTGCATCGAGTTTATTGAGTAGGGTGTTGGAGGCTATTTTGTAAATGACATCGCCAAAGTCGAGGATCGGTAGGATGGTCAGTTTTACGAGGGTATGTTTGGCAGCTTGAGTGAAGGATGCTTTGTTGGGAAATAGGAAGCCAATTCTAGATTTAACTTTAGATTGGAGATGTTTGATGTGAGTCTGGAAGGAGAGCTTACAGTCTAACCAGACACCTAGGTATTTGTAGTTGTCCACATATTCTAAGTAAGAACCGTCCAGAGTAGTGATGCTCGACGGGCGGGCAGGTGCGGGCAGCGATCGGTTTAAGAGCACGCATTTAGTTTTACTTGCATTTAAGAGCAGTTGGAGAGTACGGAAGGAGAGTTGAATGGCATTGAAGCTCGTCTGGAGGGTTGTTAACACAGTGTCCAAAGAAGGGCCAGAGGTATACAGAATGGTGTCGTCTGCGTAGAGGTGGATCAGAGACTCACCAGCAGCAAGAGCGACATCATTGATGTATACAGAGAAAAGAGTTGGCCCAAGAATTTAACCCTGTGGCACCCCCATAGAGACTACCAGAGGCCCGGACAACAGGCCCTCCGATTTGACACATTGAACTCTATCAGAGAAGTAGTTGGTGAACCAGGTGAGGCAATCATTTGAGAAACCAAGGCTATTGAGTCTGCCGATGAGGATGTGGTGATTGACAGAGTCGAAAGCCTTGGCCAGGTCAATGAATACGGCAGCACAGTATTGTTTTTTTATCGATGGCGGTTACGATATCGTTTAGGACCTTGAGCGTGGCTGAGGTGCACCCATGACCAGCTCTGAAACCAGATTGCATAGCGGAGAAGGTGCGGTGGGATTCGAAATGGTTGGTCATTTGTTTGTTGACTTGGCTTTCGAAGACCTTAGAAAGGCAGGGTAGGATAGATATATGTCTGTAGCTTGGGTCAAGAGTGTCCCCTCCTTTGAAGAGGGGGATGACAGCAGCTGCTTTCCAATCTTTTGGAATCTCGGATGACACGAAAGAGGTTGAACAGGCTAGTAATAGGGGTTGCAACAATTTCAGCAGATCATTTTTGAAAGAAAGGGTCCAGATTGTCTAGCCCGGCTGATTTGTGGGGGTCCAGATTTTGCAGCTCTTTCAGAACATCAGCCGACTGGATTTGGGAGAAGGAGAAATGAAGAAGGCTTGGGCGAGTAGCTGTGGGGGGGTGCAGTGCTATTGACCGCGGTAGGGGTAGCCAGGTAGAAAGCATGGCCAGCCATAGAAAAATGCTTGTTGAAATTCTCAATTATAGTGGATTTATCGGAGGTGACAGAGTTTCCTATCCTCAGTGCAGTGGGCAGCTGTGCCGTTTCTACTGTGCCGTTTTTGAAATGGATAACGTTAGCCATCCAGAACTACAAAAGTTTTGCTACTTTTCTCAACATTGATACCGTGAATTTAGCAGGTGCTATAGACAGATGTGTTGGAAAACGTGAAATACTACTTTCTGCACAAGCCACGGTCAGTGTGAACCGGAGTGACTTGACCAGTGGAGGCTCCTCAGAGGACCATCCTCAATGACATTCCATAAAAAGAGTGAAACTATACTAAATATATTCATATGTCATCAAATAATGGATAGAAATACACCGTTTTGCAATACTGTAGCACCACAGAGTAGCCGGAGGACAGCTAGCTTCCGTCCGCCTCTGGCTACATTGACTTCAATACAAAACCTAGGAGGCTCGTAGGCCTCAACCCCTTCCATAGACATACACTACCGTTCAAAAGTTTGCGGTCACTTAGAAATTCTGAAAGAAAAGCACATTTTTTGTCCATTAAAATAACATCAAATTGATCAGAAATACAGTGTAGACACTGTTAATGTTGTAAATGACTGTTTCAAGGACAGCTTTTTTCCATCTACGTAACATTGCAAAAATCAGAAACTTTCTGTCCAAAAATGAGGCAGAAAAATTAATCCATGCTTTTGTTACTTCTAGGCTGGACTACTGCAATGCTCTACTTTCCGGCTACCCGGATAAAGCACTAAACAAACTTCAGTTAGTGCTAAATACGGCTGCTAGAATCCTGACTAGAACCAAAAAATTTGATCATATTACTCCAGTGCTAGTCTCCCTACACTGGCTTCCTGTTAAGGCAAGGGCTGATTTCAAGGTTTTACTGCTAACCTACAAAGCATTACATGGGCTTGCTCCTACCTATCTTTCCGATTTGGTCCTGCCGTACATACCTATACGTACGCTACGGTCACAAGACGCAGGCCTCCTAATTGTCCCTAGAATTTCTAAGCAAACGGCTGGAGGTAGGGCTTTCTCCTATAGAGCTCCATTTTTATGGAATAGTCTGCCTACCCATGTGAGAGACGCAGACTCAGTCTCAACCTTTAAGTCTTTACTGAAGACTTATCTCTTCAGTAGGTCCTATGATTAAGTGTAGTCTGGCCCAGGAGTGTGAAGGTGAACGGAAAGGCTGGAGCAACGAACCGCCCTTGCTGTCTCTGCCTTGCCGGTTCCCCTCTTTCCACTGGGATTCTCTGCCTCTAACCCTATTACAGGGGCTGAGTCACTGACTTACTGGTGTTCTTCCATGCCGTCCATGGGAGGGGTGCGTCACTTGAGTGGGTTGAGTCACTGACGTGGTCTTCCTGTCTGGGTTGGCGCCCCCCCTTGGGTTGTGCCATGGCGGAGATTTTTGTGGGCTATACTCGGCCTTGTCTTCGGACGGTAAGTTGGTGGTTGTAGACATCCCTCTAGTGGTGTGGGGGCTGTGCTTTGGCAAAGTGGGTGGGGTTATATCCTGCCTGTTTGGCCCTGTCCGGGGGTATCATCGGATGGGGCCACAGTGTCTTCTGATCCCTCCTGTCTCAGCCTCCAGTATTTATGCTGCAGTAGTTTATGTGCCGGGGGGCTGGGGTCAGTCTGTTTCATCTGGAGTATTCTCTTGTCTTATCCGGTGTCCTGTGTGAATTTAAATATGCTCTCTCTAATTCTCTCTTTCTCTCTTTCTTTCTTTCTTTCTTTCTTTTGGAGGACCTGAGCCCTAGGACCATGCCTCAGGACTACCTGGCATGATGACTCCTTGTTGTCCCCAGTCCACCTGGCCATGCTGCTGCTCCAGTTTCAACTGTTCTGCCTGCGGCTAAGGAACCCTGCCCTGTTCACCGGACGTGCTTGTTGCACCCTCGACAACTACAATGATTATTATTATTTGACCATGCTGGTCATTTATGAACATTTTAACATCTTGACCATGTTCTGTTATAATATCCACCCGGCACAGCCAGGTGGATAGGTTTCTTCCTAGGTTTTTGGCCTTTCTAGGGAGTTTTTCCTAGGGAGTTTTTCCTAGCCACAGTGCCTCTTTCACATGCATTGCTTGCTGTTTGGGGTTTTAGGCTGGGTTTCTGTACAGCACTTTGAGATTTCAGCTGATATACGAAGGGCTATATAAATAAATTTGATTTGACTTGATTTTGACTATTGTAGCTGGAAACGGCAGATATTTTATGGAATATCGACATAGGTGTACAGAGGTCCATTACCAGCAACCATCACTCCTGTGTTCCAATGGCACGTTGTGTTAGCTAATTCAAATTCATCATTAGAAAATCCTTTTGCAATTATGTTAGCACAGCTGAAAACTGTTGTGCAAATTAAAGAAGCAATAAAACTGGCCTTCTTTAGACTAGTTGAGTATCTGGAGCATCTGTGGGTTCAATTACAGGCTCAAAATGGCCAGAAACAAAGACCTTTCTTCTGAAACTCATCAGTCTATTCTTGTTCTGAGAAATGAAGGTTATTCCATGCGAGAAATTGCCAAGAAACTGAAGATCTCGTACTACGCTGTGTACTACTCCCTTCACAGAACAGCGCAAACTGGCTCTAACCAGAATGGAAAGAGGAGTGGGAGGCCCCGGTGCACAACTGAGCAAGAGGACAAGTACATTAGTGTGTCTAGTTTGAGAAACAGACACCTCACAAGTCCTCAACTGGCAGCTTCATTAAATAGTACCCGCAAAACACCAGTCTCAACGTCAACAGTGAAGAGGCGATTCCGGGATGCTGGCCTTCTAGGCAGAGTTGCCATATTCAAGCCTGGCCAATAAAAAGAAAAGATTAAGATGGGGAAAAAAACAGACACTGGACAGAGGAAGATTGGAAAAAAGCGTTATGGACAGACGAATCTAAGTTTGAGGTGTTCAGATCACAAAGAATAACATTCGTGAGACGCAGAAAAAATGAAGATGCTGGAGGAGTGCTTGATGCCAAGTATGGTCATGGTCAAGCATGGTGGAGGCAATGTGATGGGAAGAAGCTGGTATTCTGTCTATAATAGAGTGGCCAGCACAGTCACCGGATCTCAACCTTACTGTGCTGTTGTGGGAGCAGCTTGACCGCATTGTACGTAAGAATTGCCCATCAAGCCAATCCAACTTGTGGGAGGTGCTTCAGGAAGCATGGGGTGAAATCTCTTCAGATTACCTCAACAAATTGACAACTAAAATGCCAAAGGTCTGCAAGGCTGTAATTGCTGCAAATGGAGGATTCTTTGACGAAAGCAAAGATTGAAGGACACAATTATTTCAAATAAAAATCATTATTTATAACCTTGTCAACGTCTTGACTATATTTCCCATTCATTTTGCCACTCATTTCATGTATGAAAACAAGGACATTTCTAAGTGACCCCAAACTTAACGGTAGTGTACATGGTAATTATGACCACTTCCGGAGAACATCCTCGAAACAATCAAAGCTTTCGCAGTATGAACTGACATATTGCTCATCCAATCACAGGATTAGGATCAGAGAATGAACCTAGTGTGTTGCATTGGGATTGTGCCACAGAGCATTATGGAGGTTATATGTGTTGAGAAGCTTGGTGACATTGTTGGATAGAGATTAAGAGTGATTATGTTTACATTTAACCTTTATTTAACTAGGCAAGTCAGTTATGAACAAATTCTTATTTACAATGAAGGCCTACACCGGGCAAACCTGGACGATGCCGGGCCAAATTGTGCGCCGCCCTATGGGACTCCCAAACACGGCCGGTTGTGATACAGCCTGGAATCGAACCAGGGTGTCTGTAGTGACGCCTCTAGCACTGAGATGCAATGCCATAGACCACTGTCCCACTCGGGAGCCCGAAGAGTGATAGTTGAGCATTTTTTGGATATTCAATTCTAATTCGTTTTTTTCTAATTACAGGAGACGGAGGTATATAAAATTATTTTATTGGTTTTAGAACTTAATTTTTTTGTCCAGTTAATACAATTTATTTAAATTTGCCTTACTAAACTTCAGTAGCAAGTAGCAGTAGCTAACTAGCAGAATGAGCGTGCAGTTCTCTGCCTGAATGACTAACGCTACTGAAAATGTTGGACTTTTTGTTGAAGAACCCCTTTCATTCTCTGGGGTACACAGAAAAGGTGCAAATTAAAACCAAGAGTCAACCTCTGACTGAGATCAGTTTCATGAAGGATGAAAAGGAGAGGGCATTCAGTACCAATTGGTATCAAAAGTATAGCTGGTTAAAAGGGAGCCTTTCATCAAGCCTCCTGTATTGCTGACCTTGCCTTCTTTTTGAAAAGTCTGAGCATTGGGCAAGGTGGGGGGGTACTGTGACTTGAAGTACATTGAGTTTTCAGCTAAACGGAATCACAAAAGTGGGGAGCATATAAATGCCTACATCATATTTAAGATTCTGGGAAACAGCCACATCGATCATGTAATGGACGAAGGTCTGCGTATTCAAACTGCGCAACACAACGAGAAAGTAAAAACAAACAGGGATGTACTCAAGTGGCTTAACGACACCACTGCATTTTTGGGCATGCAAGAATTAGCTTTGAGGAAACGTTGAGAGGGAAAGGTACGCTATCAAAGGCAACTACAGGGAGCTTGCAGAGGTAATAGTGCTATTAATCTTAAATAAATGAAGAAAAATCCTCACTGGTACGAAAAGGCCATCGACCAGTATGCCAAGTAGACTGAGTAGAATGGACTAGAGGTCGACCGATTAAATCGGCATGGCCGATTAATTAGGACCGATTTCAAGTTTTCATAACAATCGGTAATCGGTATTTTTGGCCACCGATTTGCCGATTAATTAAAAAAAGTTATATATATTTTTTTTTTTACACCTTTATTTAGCTAGGCAAGTTAGATTAAGAACACATTCTTATTTTCAATGATGGCCTAGGAACGGGGGTTAACTGCCTTGTTCAGGGGGGATTCGTTTTTGCAACCTTCGGTTACTAGTCCAACGCTTAACCACCTGCCTTACATTGCACTCCACGAGGAGCCTGCATGGCAGGTTGACTACCTGTTACGCGAGGGCAGCAAGAAGCCAAGGTAAGTTGCTAGCTAGCATTAAACTTATCTTATAAAAAACTATCAATCTTAACATAATCACTAGTTAACTACACATGGTTGATGATATTACTCGTTTATCTAACGTGTCCTGCGTTGCATATAATCGATGCGGTGCCTGTTAATTTCTCATTGAATCACAGCCTACTTCGACAAACGGGTGTTGATTTAACAAGCGCATTTGCGAAAAAAGCACTGTCGTTGCACCAATGTACCTAACCATAAACATCAATGCCTTTCTTTAAAATCAATACACAAGTATATATTTTTAAACCTGCATATTTAGTTAATATTGCCTGCTAACATGAAATTGTGTCACATCTCTAGCGTTCATTGCACGCAGAGTCAGGGTATATGCAACAGTTTGGGCCGCCTGGCTCGTTGCGAACTAATTTGCCAGAATTTTACGTAATTATGACATAACATTGAAGGTTGTGCAATGTAACAGGAATATTTAGACTTAGGGATGCCACCCGTTAGATGAAATACGGAACGGTTCCGTATTTCACTGAAAGGAAAAAAGATTTTTTTTTTAGATGACAGTTTCCGGATTCGACCATATTAACCTCTCTAGGATATGTGGGACGAAATCGTCCCACCTACGTAACAGCCAGTGGAATCCTGTGGCGCGTTATTCAAATACCTTAGAAATGCTATTACTTCAATTTCTCAAACATATGACTATTTTACACCATTTTAAAGACAAGACTCTCGTTAATCTAACCACACTGTCCGATTTCAAAAAGGCTTTACAACGAAAGCAAAACATTAGATTATGTCAGCAGAGTACCCAGCCAGAAATAATCAGACACCCATTTTTCAAGCTAGCATATAATGTCACAAAAAACAAAACCACAGCTAAATGCAGCACTAACCTTTGATCTTCATCAGATGACACCCCTAGGACATTATGTCTCATTTTCTAGTTTGGGCCATCTGCTTTTCTTCCCTCTGAAAGCTTTAGTTGTCTTTTTGCACTGAGTCAATTCCTCACGCTGCTGTTTCCAACGTCTTATCGACTCATTAAGACCAAGCTCCTGTGCAGCAGCTCTATTTCCTTTTCCAACAGCCAGATCAATCGCCTTCAACTTGAAAGCTGCATCATATGCATTTCTCCGTGTTTTTGCCATGATGAGGGTGACAAAATGACTACCGTAATCAGAATGATGGGAAGTTTGAGAGCGCTTGATTTAATCTAAACAGTAAACAAAAAAGTTGTTTGACCTTAACCCGTTCGGCAATTTCATTGGTCTAATGAAAGCTTCATGCCGCCAAAAAACTGAGCACGTCACAGAATGTTTTTTTGGAGAAAAAACATTTGATAGCGGGAAAAATCCATATATTAGCCGCGTCATTGTTTAAGCCGCGAGGTTCAAAGCCTGGGAAAAAAGTTGCGGCTTAGAGTCCGGAAATTACGGTAATTGATATTCATTTAAAATGTTGTTTTCAACAGTGTTTCCCCCATGCTCCACCCATGGCCCTCTGAAGAACTGAACAGCCCTGGTTCTCTGCTGTCTGTTATTCCCCATATTCCCCTTCATCCACCAGCACATTGAATATTTCCTCTACAAGCACTGCGAGTACCCCTATATATTTTATTTAATTACTATGTAGAGTCAATCACATACACAATGTGATTTCACTCCTTGCTTGGACTAACTCATTCTTAGCACTTTAGTCTAACTGTGTTAAAGTTTTGTTTTAACAGTCAAATCCTGTCCTGTCCTTAGTGGAGGAGTTGGGCTCTTTTCCAACTCAACCCATGATGAGCCTTTTTCCTGTAGTGAAGCCTCAACCCTGTCCTGCACTGAAGTCAAACCTCTGAACACCTCTACTCATGCCTCATACCCTCATTCAATCACTGCTGCCCTTCCCAACGCTGTAAGTAGCCCTCTTGTTCCCACTCCCCATAATATTTTATTATAAATGTCTTTAAAGTTTTAGGTTAAAAATCATAGCGCTTTGATGATTTTTCAAATACGCTTTGTCGTTCGTTCTGCGACTATACCATGGGTCTTCCATCCTCAATTTTTCAAGTCACCAGCCTCCACTGGACTTGACAACGCTGGCCAAACGAGATGTAGCTACAAACAAAACAGAGTTAAATGGTTGCAGTCTGCCGTGAAGCGTTCATCCATGTATACGGATAAGAGTCTAGCTACATTTTCAGATATTATACATTACTAACTTCGTCAGAAAGTTGTTTTCATTGCAAGTTAAAGCGTACTGTTAGCTAGCTAGTGAATGTTAGCTTGCTGGCTCGCTGTGTAGTAATATTATTCAAATCGCAGAACTATTTGCATTCTTAGTTATAGCCTAATGTTAGCTAGCTAACATTGAACCTGGTTGGTTATCTTTAGCAACCTGCGGATTCATACTACAGCTATGACATCATTTGTATTGGTTGGTAGTAGTACGAGTTGGGATTATGCCGGTTCATTGTTTAGTTAGCTACATGTCTAAACGAAACACTTCGCCAAATGATTAAATGACTCATCCACTTAGCCTGATGTGGCTGGGGGTTGGGTATAGCATTTCCTTCACATGACCCATCAATTCAGACAAGTGTGTCAGGTAAGCGTCGTCTAATAATTATAAAATATTTTATCTGGGCACTTTCTGTTTTTGATATTGCTACTATGCAAGTAACCATTTCACTGTACTGTTTACACCTTCTGTATCCTGTGTATGTGACAAATCAACTTTTTATTTATATAGTGTGTGTTTACCAGAGACAGTAATGTGGAGAACAACATGACCTGCACCAAAGTCAGATTAGGATATAGGCCAAGGACTAGATAGTGTATTTTTACCTGGAGTTTTTCCTTATAGTAGGCTACTTTCACCACTTTTAGTCTTTGGTTGTTTACTAAACTAATCACTGTTTAGCAAATATCCTCACATGTGAAGCCTTACAGAGGTGGGTGGGACTAAGGCTTAAGATATCATAACCACCATCGATAAGAGACATTACTGTGCAGCTGTATTCATCGACCTGGCCAAGGCTTTCGACTCTGTCAATCACCACCTTCTTATCAGCAGACTAAACAGCCTTGGTTTCTCAAATGACTGCCTCGCCTGGTTCACCAACTACTTCTCTGATAGAGTTCAGTGTGTCAAATCGGATGGCCTGTTGCCTCTAAGCAGACGACACCATTCTGTATACTTCAGGCCCTTCTTTGGACACTGTTAACTAACCTCCAAACGAGCTTCAATGCCATACAACTCTCCTTCCGTTGCCTCCAATTGCTCTTAAATGCAAGTAAAACTAAATGCATGCGCTTCAACCGATCGCTGCCTGCACCTGCCCGCCCGTCCAGCATCACTACTCTGGACGGTTCTGACTTAGAATATGTGGACAACTACAAAATACCTAGGTGTCTGGTTAGACTGTAAACTCTTCTTCCAGACTCACATTAAGCATCTCCAATCCAAAATGAAATCTAGAATCGACTTCCTATTTCGCAAAAAAGCATCCTTCACTCATGCTGCCAAACATACCCTCGTAAAACTGACCATACTACCGATCCTCGACGATGTAATTTACAAAATAGCCTCCAACACTCTACTCAACAAATTGGATGCAGTCTATCACAGTGCCATCCGTGTTGTCACCAAAGCCCCATATACTACCCACCATTGTGACTTGTACGCTCTCGTTGGCTGGCCCTCGCTTCATACGTCACCGCCAAACCCACTGGCTCCAGGTCTTCTACAAGTCTCTGCTAGGTAAAGCTCCGACTTATCTCAGCTCACTGGTCACCATAGCAGCACCCACCCATAGCACGCGCTCCAGCAGGTATCTCTCACTAGTCACCCCCAAAGCCAATTCCTCCTTTGGCCGCCTTTCCTTCCAGTTCTCTGCTGCCAATGACTGGAACGAACTGCAAAAATCACTGAAGCTGGAGACTTACATTTCCCTCACTAACTTTGAACATCAGCTATCTGAGCAGCTCACAGATCGTTGCACCTGTACATAGCCCATCTGTAAATAGCCCAACCAACTACCTCATCCCCATACTGTATTTATCTTGCTCCTTTGCACCCCAGTATCTCTACTTGCACATTCATCTTCTGCACATCAATCACTCCAGTGTTTAATTGGTATATTGTAATTACTTCACCACCATGGCCTATTTATTGCCTTACCTCCCTTATCTTACCTCATTTGCACACACTGTATATAGATTTGTTCTACTGTATTATTGACTATGTTTGTTTATTCCATGTGTAACTCTGTGTTGTTGTATGTGTCAAACTGCTTTGCTTTATCTTGGCCAGGTCACAGTTGCAAATGAGAACTTGTTCTCAACCAGCCTACCTGGTTAAATAAAGGTGAAATAATAATAAATTTAAAAAAAGAGGGTGTGAATGATGCTGAATGGGTGTAGACAAAGAAGAGCTCTCCAGTAGGTACCAAAACATTTTCTCCAAAGTGGGGTTATAAGTTTATCAACTTTCAAAGCAGAAGTCTATACTTTTATCCAATGTAAAAAATACAATTTCAAATTTTGCTACATAAGACCGAATCGAGGCAGTCGGTCACAAATACTCACTAACAGAGATGTAAACAAATGTGCGCATAACATTTGAGAGACATACGCTCTTTGTGCATATGGAAAATTATATTTTTGTTTAATGTATATACATATTTACAACTGACAAAAATAGATAAAAATAGATAGTCCACTGAGCCGCTCAAATTGGTGGGCTTATTTCCCTCTCTGCTTGACCACAGATAATAGCTTTCCTTTAGCCCACTGACCCCTTCCCCATCTCACACACACAGAGGGCAGAGTAAAAGCGCCAGACTGATGACCATGTTTGAATGTGCATTCTAAGAGATCCAAGTCAGAGAATATCTTAAGGTTTTCACCTGAAATTGTTCACCTTTCCCCATCACCATAAATTGCAATGACAGTTCAGTTTAGCACTAAAAGGCATTGGAAGAGAGCACCTTGGGCACACATTGACTTCCATTAAATTTCCACTTTACAACTCTTGTGTTCGGAATGAAGTCTCAGGCACTTTTCATCAAGAGAGGATGACCTAACAGACCAGAAGCTATTGATAATACCGAGGCCTTTGCAATCAGTTCAGATCGGCAAATATAGCCTACACCACGTGGCTACTTTAGCTCCGGCCAGTCGGCAGCCTTACCTGTCATCGGGGCGGCGCTGGAGAAACTGGGCATGAGCGGCGTCTGCGGTGTGCGCCCGGCGTGTCCCCGCGTGATGTCATAGCCCGCACTCATGGTAAAGCCTGTGGTGGGCGGGCCCATCGGTGGCGCCGACATCACCGGACCGGTCGGAGGCAGGGCCACAGAGCCCATCGGGGGCGCGGAGGGATAGGGGGAGGAGAAGGCCATGGGGCTTGGGGTGTAAGGTGCTCCCCCGATGGGCGGAGGGGGGAAGGACAGGGTGGGTATGGGGCTGCCGAAGGGAGGGGGCGCAGAGGAGTGGATAGGGGGGATGGAGGTGGAGACAGCGAGAGGGACGGGGGTTGAGAAGCCCTCGGGGGTGAAGGTGGATATGCCGGTGGTTCTGGGGAGGGACAGGGGACTGGACAGGCCTGGAGGGGAACAAGAGAGTATCATTGAGTAACAAATAATAAGGTAAGTATGAGAATGTTTAAAGGGATAATTCACCCAATTTACAATGTACATGAAAGTAGGAGCGAAGACCCTACTGAACCAAATCTTAGCGTAGCTATATCTTCGAGTGTAAAACAATTCTCTATCACTAGCTATTGTTCCTTTAAACCCAACATAATGACTTGATAATACCCTAAGCACTACTGCATTGGCTGAAATGAATGGCTCGTTGTACAGCCTAGCCTACGTCGACATTCTGAGGATCTTCGGGATGTCATTTCCATTGTAAGAAATACAATGGACAGGCAGTGTTTCCATTGCACTGTAACTTCAGAGAACATAATTTGCCCAAGGCTCCAATTATTTCTGTGAGAAGTATTGCTGTGTTACTGCAAAGTTATACAGTGAGCAGGTGATTATCAGAATTGACTTGCACAGTTCTGCCTAACAGCCGACCTTGTCCCTTTGTCCCACACAAACTCAAGGACAGACAGTCTCTCATGCCAATGTTCCAAGCACTAATCCCCTCCGCTGCTTTGCATCCCATTCCAACAACTGACAAACTATGACCTCAAGCCGTTGACCTATCTCTTGCTTGATGTTGTGACTACAGAGATACATACTGCTAGAAACTGAGGCTGTGTTTCATTGCAGAATGACACTCTCTCCCCTCTGCTCTCATTGTATGCCCTCCTTACATTTAGAGATCTGAAAGGATTGATATAGGTGAAAGCAACATGGAGAAGTCTAGGTGGAGCTTTTGATAAGACTACTCTGTAAAGGAGAATGAATGAGGGCAAAAAGGAGTGGACAACTTTATGGAATGAAATGCAGCCCAGAAGATTGAACAGTTTTAAGATAGATATTTAGCATTAAAATTTAAGGCTGCATTTTGTGCCTTGGCTTAGGATATAGACCTAGGAGATTTGTAGTAGCAATTTCATGCCTTTGGTAATCTACCGAACCAAAGCTGGACGAATAGCCTACATTTTGTGCCGTTGGTGGAGCTACCAACATAGGTTGGAAGCCATGCATCCACTGTATCAATGAGTGACTTACCCATAGTCAGGGGAGGGGAGTTGACTGCGGCTGCCATGCTAGGGGGAGGCAAAGGGGAAGCGGGTGGGGTGGTCTCTATTCCACTTTCTTCCATCATCTTCCCGGCCTTCGGTCTGCCACATCAAAGAAAGGACACATTATTAGACAACATAGCTTGAGTTCTTAGTATGAGAGGCAGTTCTGAGATGAGGCACGTTTAATGGTCTCTATACAAGACTAAGTGGGAATGGGTAGAGGTCAGAAAACATGGGGGCTAAAGCTCGTAACTGATTGGATAATTGATATCCCATTGGCTCATGGCCCTCTCTCCACTGTAACTCGTCAGTTTTCTGGATAGGTTGGTATTCTTTATTCCAATGAAACGTAAGAAGCCGATGTAAGCCTGGTAATAAGAAAACTACTGGAGAGCTAGGGATAAAGGTGAGTTATGTACACACACACACTGACACTTTGTACACACAGAACGTGGCACTTTCATAACAAGCGTAACGTTACATCGTTGACATGATATTGCTAGAGTTACTGTTTTTGGTCATTGTATTATTACCTACGTTCATTATTCTGTAGTGTTTTTTTAAATTGTAGAAAGATAAAATAGTGACTGTCTGGGCTGTGCCAATACAACTCTTGGCAAAATGCCGGTTGTTAGCCAACGGTCAGCTGTTGCCACGTCTTCATCATGTAGAGGCGCATGAGTGTGCATCCATGGACAGTGTGCATGCATGTGTTTTGCATGAAATTGTGGAGTGTAGACTGCTGTGCCATCAATAATGGTTCGCCTGTGATGTAACGTTATAAAATAAACAAATACAACTAGTTAACTAAAGGCAACAGCTAGCTACCTCGTTTAGTTATCACCTTGTCAACTGCAACATAACGTTATAGCTAACTAAACGCACAATTATTTTATAACTTTTAGGTTGTTTGCGAGCCTGAGGTTTTAGAACTACTGTTAGCAAACTAGAGCTAGACGTGTAAGTTAGCTAGCAAACGTTAGTTATGCTGGTTCATGCTAGCTAGACTGATTTACCGCACTTACCGCAAGGCATTCATGTAATGACTGACTTATTTGCACTTGGCTGAAGTACATACATTCCTACCTGAAATCTTGATATTCCAGAGAAACGAGTGGGGTGGAAAATCGATCACTTTCCAATGTATTGAGTCAAAAGAGAAGTAGCAAACGCACGAACTGTGGAAAGATGGCCGCGTTCTAATGACGTCAGACATTGCCACGTATTACCAAAGTGGGATGAGCAGTCGGCTCGTGTTACTAATCCAATGTGTTCCTTTTTTTTGTACCCTTTACTGTGTATACTTTATTGTATTTATACTTGGGATATCGCTTTTCAACAGTAAAAGTTCCAAAATCGCTGGAGGAAGTAAAGTGACAGAACTATAGGTTAAAAATGTAACCCTGGTTTTCTGATAGTATGAGTGAGGTATTTAACTATGGGATACGCCTCCAGTTTATTCTTCAGAAGCCTTATTACACTACGCCAGCCATGATTGGCTGGACTTTGAGATGTGTGCGTCGAGGAAGGGTGTCCCTCCTACCCTATGCAGCTTCTCTGAGTTATTCAAGAATAAGCCACACCTCTTCCTCGCTCATCCAAGGAGGGTGTTCTAGTGAAATATCTCACTCATACAATCAGAGAACCGGGGTTACAGTCGTAACCTATAGTTCTCTTTCAAGTATTTGTTTTGGTATTTCACTGACTTCCAGACAAGCTTATCCTGACGACCGACTGCCCTGTGCTATATATCACACAAATGGGCATTGCCCCTCAGAAGATCCTACACGTAAAACAGTATACTCCAGGGTCGGTGCAGAGACATCGAGCCTATAAAACTTTGCAAATGTATGAGGCAAAGCCCAACTCGCTGCTGAGCAAATATCTCAGATAGAAATGCCCTTAAATAAACTGGGGTACGCGCAATGCCGTCGGGGGTCCATCACTCAAAGACATGTAGTACTGAAAATGTATATGGTTATATTATGTAAGAACAATGGTGCAACACTAATAAAAATGTTATTTCATAACAAACGGGCTTTGGATTGCGGTCGTTGTCCACTGTTCTGAAACACATCAGTACACTGTTGAATTGTCTCCTTTTCCTAGACCAGATATTTCCAAACTGGATGCCACCGGGGGTACGCCAAATAAAAATGTGATTCCCATATAATTTATTTTTTGTAAAAAGAAAAATCTTCACATTTTCAAACAGTCCATTTATATTTTCCAACGGGCTATACATTTGGGTGAGGTTTTTTTCTCACCTGAGTAGCCTCGTTTCACTGCCAAAATAATGTCAAATACAGGTAGCCTAGTCAAATAATTAACATTCAATCACATTAACCGTGACTATCTCGTGGGAATTCCACTAACGGTTTGTATGTAGCCAAACGTAGCTGCAGCTCATGTTGGTATCTGTACTGATGGCGCAAAAGACATGACAGGGAGACATAGTGGAGTGGTAATGCGTGTACAAGCAGTTGTTCCCGACACCACTTGGGTACACTGCAGCATCCACCGAGAGGCTCTTGCTGCTAAGGGAATGCCTGACAGCTTGAAAGACGTTTTGGACACTACAGTGAAAATGGCTCCTGAACTCGTGTATTTTTTGCACTATGCAACGATATTGGCAGCGACCATGTAACGCTTTTACAACATCCAGAAGTGCACTGATTATCAAGGGGCAAAGTATTGACACGTTTTTTTTTAATTGAGAGACGAGCTTAAAGTTTTCTTTACTGACCATAATTTTCACTTGTCTGACTGCTTGCATGGTGACGAGTTTCTCACACGACTGGCCTATCTGGGTGATGTTTTTTCTCATCTGAATTATCTGAATCTAGAATTACAGGGACTCTCTGCAACTATATTCAATGTGCGGGACTAAATTGAGGCTATGATTAAGAAGTTGGAGCTCTTCTCTGTCTGCATTAACAAGGACAACACAGGTCTTTCCATCATTGTATGATTTTTTTGTGTGCAAATGAACTCAAGCTTACAGACAATGTCAAATGTGATATAGCGAAGCACCTGAGTGAGTTGGGTGCCCAATTACGCAGGTACTTTCCCAAAACGGATGACACAAACAACTGGATTCGTTATCCCTTTCATGCCCTGCCTCCAGTCCACTTACCGATATCTGAACAAGAGAGCCTCATCGAAATTGCAACAAGCGTTTCTGTCAAAATTTAATTTAATCAGAAGCCACTGTCAGATTTCTGGATTGTGCTGCGCTCAGAATATCCTGCCTTGGCAAATCGTGCTCTTAAGACACAGATGCCCTTTGCAACCATGTACCTATGCGAGAGTGGATTCTCGGCCCTCACTGGCATGAAAACTAAATACAGGCACAGACTGTGTGTGGAAAATTATTTAAGACTGAGACTCTCTCCAATGCAACCCAACATTGTAGAGTTATGTACATCCTTTCAAGCACACCCATCTCATTAACCTGTGGTAAGTTATTAACTATTTTCAGTGAACAAATAAGGCATTATATGTAAGATGGTTAAATAAAGAGCAAAATGATTGATTATTATTATTTTATTATTTG
This sequence comes from Salmo trutta, assembly GCF_901001165.1. NCBI lineage: Eukaryota > Metazoa > Chordata > Actinopteri > Salmoniformes > Salmonidae > Salmo > Salmo trutta. The sequence continues at coordinate 40,048,739 of NC_042979.1, forward strand.
TGCCCTGGTCCTATAAGAGCTCTTTGTCACTTCCCACGAGCTGGGTTGTGACAAAAACGCACACTCTAGCACATAGTGTGTGTGTGGCAGGCTTACAACGATGGCAAAAAACAACAGTGCGCTGACCCTGGTGCTAGAGGGGGTACGCAGCTGGAGGTTGAATGTTTGAAGGGGTACGGGACTATAAATAGTTCGGGAACCACTGCTCTAGTGGAATGAGCCCGTAGGCCAGCAGGAGACTGAAGACCCTTACTTCTGTAGGCCAAAGCAATAGCCCCCACTATCCAGTGGCAGAGGCATTGTTTAGTGAGCGCCTTACCTGTGTGAGGTTTCGCCCAGGAAACAAAACTACAGAATTGGTTCATATGTAGTTTTCCATTTTATTTTGGTAAATTAGTTGCAAGCCTGAAGATGTAAAATGCATGCGCTAGCCCAGGGCCACGTTCAGTTGCCAAACGTTCTTGAACGTTGCAGATAGAAATGTGATGAATAGAGCTGATGTGATTTCTTATTCTACATGTCAGAGACATATTTGTTCTACATAGAAATAGGCTATCTGAACGTTCCAAAACGGTCTGCTCTATCTTGGGATGTCCATACCCCATTGAAGTTGACATTTAAGGGGTTTAGTAAGAGTGTGGTGGTTAATTTCTGTATTACCAAATGAGGAGAAACAAACTTCACACACCAGTCAGAGTTATACTTAAACTACATCTTTAATAATAAGAGCTTTGCAATAGCATTGACTTTCAACGATTCCCTATTTCTAATGAACCGTTGAGAGTGACAACACAAAAGTACAAAGATCTTTTATAGCCACGATACACCACTTTCAACCTATATGACGCACAACAGATACATAGAATGGTTACAGGGTTAAGATTTGTATGAAAGATATCTATAATACATAGCAGACAGCATCTGCTATGTCAACAGTTTTCATTGTACAGACCAGTGTCTGGTCCTCCTACTCCAAACTGGAACCGTCTCTTCCTGGTACGGTATAGAACAGAAACATTAGCTCATCCAATGGCATAACTCAATTGTCAACTCTAAATACTCTGAAGTAAAACCCCTTCTTGACCCCACTCCTGGACAAGCTCACTGAGGGGAGTGAGTCTCTAGGTCATATACTATCCCAGGAGAAGTGCAACATCAGAGAGGACATACAATGGTTCCATACACTGCCATACACCTCCCCCCAATGCCAAAGGAGGGAGTGACTTGCGCACAGACATTGTGGAGACAAGTAATTGGTTCCCCATTAATCACGCCATCCCTTCACATGGTTTAAGAATAGGTAAAGACACATTCACATATGAAGACAATGTTCCATCCTGTCCTCTTCCCTTTCTGATATTCTGCATAGCACCAGAGACATGTAAAAGACAGGTCTGTCCTCTCCCCTCTCTGGGCCCCAAGTGACTGAGCCCCAGCTGAGGGAAGAAGTGCAACTGCCAACACCAGAGTCCAAAGGGATACATTCTAATAAGTATATCACATAAGCATATTATGCAGGTAAGACATTTTAATTATCTATGTTACCCAACTAATTCTGATTCATCCGCCACAAGAGTTAAGGTTAGGGTTAAGGTAAGGGTAGCAGTGTTGTGGTCGAGTCACTTAAACTCGAGTCCCAAGTCCCCTGTGCTTGAGTGGAGTCACAAGTCCCTATGGCTGAAATCAAGTCTAAGACCATTGAGTTACGAGTCCATCAATTTAGAACAGGTCTTTATTATGCATTTTTTTCTAGTCAGCCACCATGGCAGTATATCGCCACTCCTTAAGGAAAAACCTCACATAATTTACTATTCATCACTACCTCACAAGTTATACTCAATACCTGTGCTTGAATACTTACACTGAACAAAAATATAAACACAACAGGCAAAAACTTACAGTTCATATAAGGAAATCAGTCAATTTAAATAAATTCATTAGGCCCTAATCTATGGATTTCACATGACTGGGAATACAGATATGCATCTGTTGGCCATAGATACCTTATAAAAAAAGGTAGGGGCGTGGATCAGAAAACTAGTCAGTATAAACCACCATTTGCCTCATGCAGCGCCATTTACATACAGTTGATCAGGCTGTTGATTGTGGCCTGTGGAATGTTGTCCCACACCTCTTCAAATGCTCTGTGAAGTTGCTGGATATTGGCTGGATAATGGAACACACTGTCATACACATCGAGCCAGAGCATCCCAAACATGCTTAATGGGTGACATGTCTGGTGAGTATGCAGGCCCTGGAAGAACTGGAAGATTTTCAGCTTCCAGGAATTGTGTACAGATCCTTGCGACATGGGGCTGTGCATTATCATGCTGAAACATGAGGTGTTGGCGGCAGATAAATGGCACAACAATCGGTCTCAGGATCTTGTCACGGTATCTCTGTGCATTCAAATTGCTATCGATAAAATGCAATTGTGTTCGTTGTCCGTAGCTTATGCCAGCCCACACCATAACCCCAACGCCACCATGGAGCACTCTGTTCACAATGTTGACATCAGCAAACCGCTCGCCCACATAACACCATGCATGCTGTCTGTCATCTGCCTGGTACAGTTGAAACCGTGATTCATCCTTGATGAGCACACTTCTCCAGAGTGCCAGTGGCAATCGAAGGTGTGCATTTACCCACTGAAGTCGGTTACGATGCCAAACTGTAGTCAGGTCGAGACCCTGGTAAGGACAACGAGCATGCAGATGAGCTTCCCTGAGATGGTTTGTGACAGTTTGTGCCGAAATTCTTCAGTTATGAAAACCCATAGTTTCATCAGCTGTCCGGGTTGCTGGTCTCAGACGATCTCACAGGTGAAGAAGCCGGATGTGGAGGTCCTGGGCTGGCGTGGTTACACGTGGTCTTCGGTTGTGAGGCCGGTTTGATGTACTGCCAAATTCTCTAAAACGATGTTGGACGTGGCTTATGGTAGAGAAATTAACATTCAATTATCTGGCAACAGCTCTGGTGGACATTCCTGCAGTCATCATGCTAACTGCACGTTCCCGCAAAAGTTGAGACTGTGGCATTGTGTTGCCGGACAAAACATTTTAGAGGGGCCTTTTATTGCCCCCAGCGTAAGGTGCACCTGTGTAATGATCCGCTTCTTGATATGCCACACCTGTCAGGTGGATGGAATATCTTGGCTTGGTTAGAAATGCTCCCTAATAGGGAAGTAAACACATTTGAGCACAACATTTGAGAGAAATACGTTTTTTGTGCAAATGAAACATTTTGGGGATGTTTTATTTCAGCTCATGAAACATGGGACTTTACGTGTTGTCTTTTATATTTTTGTTCATTGTATTTACTACACAAGTCAAACTCTTAGCTACTTATTTGTAATCACCTACTGATATTTGTGTAGGTTTTTTATTGCATACTGAAGACTAAAGGTTGACTTGTCAGATCCTGGCTATGGGATGCAGGGGGGAAAGTGGGAGGGTGGAGAAAGATGACGTTCAAAGACAGACTACTTTTCTATAGTCAAGGGGAGAGAGAGATAAATAGCTAGACTGTTGCTTTCCTATTAAACTCAATACTAGTATTGTTTTCAATTTCGTAAAGACGTTTCTGTTTCTCAACTAGGCAAAGCAAAATAGTAAGCTGGTGACTGGTGGTTACGGGGAAGTGTATGCTATTGTCATGACTGTCCTGATCAGGTCAGGGTACAGGAGACCACCACCCTACAGATTATCTCCCAAACCCCCAACAGAGGAGGAGAGATCTAGGGGTCTGAAGATGTGGGGGTTTTATGACACCTCATGCCCATAATACAGAGAAATTCCTTTGTCCTAACAATGGAGAACTGGCCTCAGAACATTAAACATGCAATAAAGGGACTTTGGAACAATGGTTTCCGTCAGCCACAATGGTGGTTATGACGAAAAGTGGAATATTAAAATGTATGTAACTTTTGTATTTGTTTTTAAAGGTTAAGAGATGACGTTATTATGAAAACATTGTACCTTTAAGAGTTTTCCCAGTATATGCCTGATGTTTATACATTGTACGCTGTTTGGAAAATATCCAAATCAAACAGAATGTTTTGATAAAGATGAAATGTGAAGTTAGTGTCTAAAATCGGATTTTTAGCCAAATCTAAGCCTTGCCCCCTTTACTTGGTCCGCCCAGAGAATTGCCCTAAAGGCTGTTACACCCACTTCTGACCCGAGGGTATAAGACAGGAGAGTGAAGAATTAACATAGAAGACTATTGACCCCAAGCTGCAGCTAAGGTCTAACAAAGTCGACGAACCCCAAAACGAAACACAAGGTTGAAGACAAAGAAATATTTTTCTACACGAGCTACGGACGAGTAGCTGTGTCTAAGCGGGTGAATTCAAGCCGAACCACCCAGCCTCCACTCTCCATTGAATCGTGGTATCGACACCATTCGAGCCGAAGCTGTGAGCTCTGAGCTACAGAGCTGTCTGTCCTCAGAAGACCCCTTTCCGATCAAGGGTGAGGATCAGACCACTTAGCCAAGAAGGACACTGACATCGTGAGGACAACCAGAGAGTTGCGCCGGAGAACTGCGTCATTTAGAAGCCTAAACGACCCACGCGGAGCTTCCCACCTGAGAACTCCAACACGTAATTACATCATTATATTCTGACCCATAAGAGCGGCAGTTCGGGGCAAGGCTAATTTTAAATAAGCATGGCTGACAAATGAACCCAAATGTATATTTCTCTCGTGTACTTCCTTTCTTTCTCTCTCTTTAAAATCCCCATTTTGGGTAACAAGCGCCATAGTGTGTTGGCCCGTTATACTAAGTCCTAATCAATAGCTAGACTGTGTTTTGTGTATGTGCATTTTTATCATCATTTTAGCTTGCTAGTAAATAAATAATCAACTAAGATTGGTGTGGTAAATTCAGTGGTAAAGCCCGGGTCCGTGCAGATTCCCGGATTATACGACTTTCAGATTATGAGACTGTAGAGGAAATTGATTAATTTAGCGACTGTTGTAATCGATATTCTGATATCCTTTGAGTTAATTTGGGAAATAGAAACTCAATCAAAACAATGTTCCCATGGTGCCCCAGGTTAATGAGTTAATAATTGCTTGATTCATTGCTTAATTCATTTAATCACGTAATTATAAACCGTTAATCATTCGATGAGCAACAGTCGTCACATTAACTAATACAACGTCACGACATATGGCGCCCCGTGTGAGGCATCTAAGATAGGACTAGGCCGCACTGTTGTGTTATTCCATATCAATTGTGTAGCAATATATATACATTCCATTAATAGCTATAGGCAGGACTAGTGCGGGAGAGAAGTGTGTGTGTGTCGTTCCATTTGACCCAGATACTGGTCGGGAGAGAACGACCCCTGTTGTATATCTGACCAAAGCCAGTGTGAAGGGGGTCTACTGAATGCTACGAGCTAGGGCATATGTACCAGCCGATGCAGGCATTCTGAGAAATAATACTAGTTGGGCCTAACGTAGTGTTATTTCTGTCGATCGCTTTCAGGAGTGATCTGACTCGGTCATAAGTAATTCCTAGAGCAGAGGACATATGAGCCAGCCATTACGGAAATTAGAGTAGATATATTCGTTTGACCGAAGCGAAGTTATTATCTCTCTACCTCTCGCGTTGGGTAACGGGGAGAGGTTAAGGGTTGAACGTGAGACGTCACCAAGTAAACCCGTTCCCTTGTTGGAGGGAACATCCCTTGTGCGGCGAGGGGGAAACCCCGCGCAAGGAAAGCTAAGCATTGCGCCAGATGCTAAGCTAACAAAGGGGAGCCGCCATTTTTGTTTTCCTCTTTGTTCATAGTGAATTCCCGCGTTAGACGGGAATCCTGTGTGATCTCAGCTTGGGCTATCCGTAACCTCTGGCGAAGAAACGCCAGTCATTTTTCGTGAAATAAGTCAGGTTACGCTGTACGATATCTAACCAGTCTCAACTGATTGGATATCACTGTCTCGTTCAATTTAATATACAGTAAATTGCTACACTACCTGTGCAGGTTGGTTAGGGGAATAATACACACACGAATGTGCCATAACCAATGAGACATTGTTAAACTGTTCCACGTTAACTTAGATATAGCAACTATTTCAGGTTAATTAAAGGTAATTCCTTTAGCCTATACAGGGTTGACTAATCATTCAAATTGATTAATAGATTAAAGCTGTTTTACCAGCTTAATGGTGTTTAGGTAGACTTTTTAACAGTTTTGTAAAATTCTATTTTCACTGGTACCCTGTCGATTTTAGCTTGTGTTAACAGTGACCTCCGGTGGTGAAGAATCACCAGTAATTATTTTTAAATAATTCAGGTTATGCTGTACGATATCTAACCAGTCTCAACTGATTGGATATCATTGTCTCGTTCAATTTAATATACATTAAATTGCTACACTACCGTTCAGGTTGGTTATTGGAATAATACGCAAACTAATGTGTTCTAACCAATGAGACATAGTTCAACTTTTCAATGTTAACTTAGATATAGCAATTACTTCAGGTTAATTAAAGCTAATTCCTTTAGCCTATACGGGGTTGACTAATCATTCAAATTGATTAATAGATTAAAGCTGTTTTACCAGCTTAATGGTGTTTAGGTAGACTTTTTAACAGTATTGTAAAATTCTATTTTCACTGGTACCCTGTCGATTTTAGCTTGTGTTAACAGTGACCTCCGGTGGTGAAGAATCACCAGTAATTATTTTTTTTAAATAATTCAGGTTATGCTGTACGATATCTAACCAGTCGCAACTGATTGGATATCATTGTCTCGTTCAATTTAATATACATTAAATTGCTACACTACCGCCCAGGTTGGTTATTGGAATAATACGCAAACTAATGTGTACTAACCAATGAGACATAGTTAAACTTTTCAACGTTAACTTAGAGATAGCAACTCTTTCAGGTGAATTAAAATTAAAATTCCCAAATAGCCGATACAGGTTAGATTTATCATTAAAATCGATTTAATCAATTAAACCTGTTTTGGCAAGTTCAGTAATAACCAACTCACATTACTGACCCAGTCTTGATGATTCACTGACGTTTACAAACTGAGTTAAATCATGTTTGCAGCCTCCAACTAAAAACCCCAAACATTACGTAAATTGAAATAACTGACAATCATAATAATGAGCAATCCATCAGATGGGTTTCCACCCATTTCCCCTCTAATCAGTGGACCTTCACCCACGGAAAGATTGATCGCGGACCTCAGCAACGATGCAAATCCTAACTATGCCGAGGGGCTGAAAATGTTAGATTTCAATGCCATAAGCGAGAAAAATGCAGACATTGCGACAGACGCTCTTCAAAATAGACCATCAGGCGGAGGCCTTGTGAAGGTTCTCTCCAGTTTAGCCCTCAACTATGCCCACCAGCAGAGATGGACAGTGCACCAGTACCTCAGTGCCCAGCAGAGGCACGAGCAGGAAGCTGGGGAGTTCAAGGTACAGGTGGAGAGAACCAGGGAGCTGGCATCGAAAGCCGAAAAAGATAAGCTACTGCTAGCTGAGGAACTGTGTGTGAGAACAGATAAATTGGAAGATCTGTCTAACACTTATAACAAAGAACGCAAACAAACTCTTGACCAAGTCCGTATTCTAAAAGAACAACTCGGTTTAGCCAAAACTAAATCCGATGAAGTCCACGCGAAACTAGATGAATCGGAAGAGCTAGTTAGAAAACGGGGCGAGCAAATTGATGCCCTACAAACGGTTGTGAATGAAACCACTCAAAGCAATAATGCTCTATTCCAAAAGCTGCAGACCAAAGACGATCAGTTAATGAACACAATGACCAAGTTGGAGGACAAAACAGCAGAACTCATTGAAGTCGCTGATTTAATGAAGGATGAGAAAGACCAGGTGAGAAAGTTGGAAAATGTGACCTCTAAACAAAAGGAGGACATCGCATCACTGGATCTCTCACTCCACACTCGCGACCTCTCCCTGCAAACCATGACAGATAAGTATGAGGCCGAGCGAAAAAAGGGCGACACCTACGTGTCGAAAATAAACACCCTCAACTCCCAGGTGGACTCTGCGATGCAGCATAACACCACCCTTAGGTATCATCTGGAGGAACTCCAGAACAGTCACGCGCTAGCGCGGGACAACCAAACCAAGCAACCTAGCTCACATCCGGAGCTAAGAGAACGAGGGAATGTAGATGACAGGAGATTTCAGCCTCTTTCTCTTGGCCATTCGGCCCACAGTGAATTGGGGCCTCCTCGCCAACACAACCACAGCTTGACTTTTCCTCTTGGCCTCTCGGCCCACAATTCTCCACGGGAGAGTGCAGATGCTCCCCGCGCACTTGGCGGGGATCGCCTTGACAAAATCGTCAAAAACTTCCGCCTCTTCGACCCCGTTCCGGGAAAGCCAAACGACACTGAGACATTCTTAGCAGACATAGAGGACGCCTTGGATGGCTACCCAAACGCTACGAATGCAGACAGGCTCTATCTTTTGAAGCGAACGTCCAACAGACACGTGACAAGGTTCATCCGTCTACAAGAGCAACACGTGCAAAACGACTATGCTAAACTTGCCACGGTTTTGAAAATAGAATTCAGTGGTTCTGCGACTCGCAAACACGATAGTTCGTTGGCTAACAATATCAGACAAGCTCGAAATGAACACCCACAAGCCTACTATCACCGGCTTCGTTCAGCTTACTTTGGCATGCTCACTGAAACAGGAATGGAAGACCTATTACCGTTCAAACAACTTTTTCTGTCAAACATGTCTCCCAACTTCATTAACTACTTGGGCCCTACTGCCCACGTCGGGTTGCCAATCTCGACGCTCCGAGAGCTGGCAAGCACCGCTTTTGAAGCATCAAAAGCAAGCCGGGCTAAGAGCCCGGACACCTCGACTTTCGAGCTTAGGCGGGAACCATCACTCGAATTAGAAGGGGCTGCATCAGGGACATATGCTGTAAAAGAGGACGATCAAAGGGGGTGGCTACCAAGTAACCACCACCCCGACAACCACCGCCGTAACAATAGCTACGATGAACGTCCCCAATCTAACAGGTCCCGTAGAGATCAACCTAGCCGACATGCCCATCCGCATAACTCTCTCAAAGGGTCAGGACACAAGGGTAACAAGCGTAACAAGGGCAACAAAGTGTTCAACAATGATTTAAACGCTAACCGAAATGATATAGAAGCTCTGATAAAAGATGTACTGCATCGTAAGAAATTTGAGAAAGAGGACAAGGATAAATCCTCATGACTAGGCGTAAAATCGTTGGAAACCGAGTCCGCCGAAATTCATGCAATTCAAGAGGACGCAAACATTTCCATTACCCCCGCCCCCACTCGAATCCCTGTCCAGGTACCGCCCGTTCTAGACACAAGCCCGCAGGTTTTGTCTACAGACTTGGACACGGAGGTGGAGATGCACGAGATAAGCAGCTTTGTAACAGATGATTCCTCTACCATTCCGATAGAGGACCCACTGGGTCACGTAGGTAACTTATCTGTCTTGGAAATCGACGCAGATTACAAACCGCTCCGTTCTCCCAACCCACTCCATTTTGTTGGGGATATGACGAGAAAAACCAACTCGAACAGGCCATACCTTAGAACAGTCCTGGAGGACTGTGTGACCTGTCACGCTCTGATAGATTCGGGTTCAACAATTTCCCTCATATCCGAAACCTTGCTGGATGAACTAAAAAGGGCAGTGAACCCAACAAACCGTTGGTTGAAAACGGAACATTGCGATACGAATCTTCGAGGTTTCACTCAAGCTACCTCGCCCCTAACCAAACGTCTCCTACTTAAACTCAACTTCGAAAGCGTGTCACTGATACACCCCGTGTATGTGACTAGCATCGAAATCGAACGAATGCTGATTGGGAGTGATTTAATTGACCGTTTGGTACCACTAATGGATTGGAAAACCAATCAAATCTGGTCACAAATACCTATGCCTACTCCGTTGACTTCGCCGCATTCTTCCAAGGCTACCTGCCATACATTGTGCAACGACGTGGGTCCGACGTCAGCATCTGACGCAAACCCTGTGAACTTGGCCATGAGCCCGCCATTTGTGGCAAAGGACAATGTGAGTTCGACTCGGAACTTAACCGAACATGTGGTTTTCTTGTGCGGCTTGGGTGATTCACCAACCGACACTTACCGCCCTCCTCTGATAGGGGGCGTGTGCCTAAACGACACTATGGCTGAGGATACCAGGCTGGCCACCTGGTCAGAAAAATCCGCAATCAGTTTGGAAATGTTCAACGAAATTTCGAAAACGGCTAACTGCCATCCCCTTGTGCCGAAAACGTTTAGATTTCCACTGGGAACGACTCCCCAGACAACACTCACCGCAATAGGGGTGTGTGTGCTATCGATCCGCATTGGAACCAAGGAATTATCCCACTACCTACTGGTTGTCGCGGACCTCCCACATACAGTCTATGTGGGAGCGGACATTTTGGTAAGATTGGGTGTTAAACTTGATACCATACACCAAGTTCTTTGGTCTTTGGCGCAGCCAAACCAACATGCCTTGTCTTTCGACCCGGTGCGAATGGCTTCCGGGCAGACTATTCCTGAAGCTTGCAAGACGATAACTGAGTCCGCCATGTTGATACCGGCAAGAACCACAGAGGTTTCTGTAAGACTGAACCTGGCGCCCGGATACCGGATGGAAGGCACCATTGCGTTCTTCCAACCCTCTCCAAAACTATTCGACTTGGGGCTAACTATCAATGGCAACCCACTGTTGGAACTAACCGCTAGATCCACTTACCTCCTGGTACAAAATCTGACTCAAGCGGATATTTCCATTCCTCGGCACACTCAGCTAGGAACATTGATCGATTACACCTTCCATGATTTTGAACTAGTTGTTCCTGTGATTGGGCCTCTTCCGTCCTCCCTAGACCTAGATGGCGAGGGAGGTACGCTGTTTACTTGTCAGTCAAAAGCAATAGCACTAACTCCCGTATTGCCACTGGACGACACATCGGCATTCCGGCTGGATGCAGATCCTGACAGCAACCTGTTAATATACTCCATCGTCACGGAGGATGATATTGCGTCTCCTCCTGCATGCGAAGTACACTCTTGTGAGAAAACAACCGATGACTCTTCCAAAGGTGACATGCCGTCACCACCCGATGAAGACCTGTACAATGTCGCCGAACCATATCCTGGTTTCCATGCACAGGTAATACAACTACTATCGGAGGCTGATGCTCTTGTCAATGACACTGAACGCCATCAGTTGAGAGAATTGTTTAACAAACACAGTGAGATCTGGTCGACAGACTCGCTGGATTGCGGGGTTACGAGTATCCATGTGGTGCGTATTCCTACGCCACCCGGAGCTACTCCTACGTTCGTTAGACAATACAAAATCCCGCTCGCAGCATACGCAGCAGTACAAGAGATTATCGATTCCTTATTAGCTAAACGGATAATCAGGGAATGTAACAGTACGTACAGCGCTCCCGTGTGGCCCGTTCTGAAACCAACGGGTAAATGGCGTCTTACCATTGACTATAGACAACTCAACAAACTGGTTCCGTTGTCTCGTTGGCCAATGACACAGCTCGACCAAGAGTTGCCAAAGGTGGCAAACGCCAAGTACTTCTCCACCGTCGACGTGGCAAATGGTTTCTGGACCATGACAGTCGACCCGCGTGACCAACACAAGTTGGCTTTCTCGAACAAGCTCTTCACGTTCAATCGTTGCCCATTCGGGTATGCGAACTCCCCCTCAGAGTTCAACATCTTCCTGCACAAGGCGATGCCAGACGCAGCCTCTAGGGGGACGATAATTTACGTGGACGACGTTCTCATGAGAAGTGAGACTTGGTCACATCACCTCAATGAAATGGACCACGTTCTCACCCAACTCGGGACTGCAGGGGCTAAGTTGGCCATCATGAAAGGACAATGGTGCAGGACCAAGGTAAACTACGTTGGGCTTCTGGTGGTTGCCGAGGGCATCCTGCCACAGTCTAACCGAATCCAAGCAGTCCGCAACATCAAAACACCTACAAACCTTCACGAGGTGCGCAGCTTCTTGGGAGTATGTAATTACTCCCGTCAATTCATCGAAAACTACGCCGACTTGTCAAAACCGTTGACTCACCTTCTTCAGAAAGACACCCCATTCGTTTGGGATGTCACTCACAACGAAGCGGTGGCTTCCTTGAAAAACCTGCTTTGCGAGGCACCCTGCCTGGTATACCCCAACAAAGACAAGACATTCTTTTTGGAAGTCGGTTTCTCAGAGCACTCAGAAAACTATCCTGTCTGTAGGAAAGCTTGCAGAGGTCATGAACCATGACTATGCCCATGTCCAATTGGTTCGATTGTTACTGGAGGATTTTCTCCGTGAAGTTAGCTCTTCTATGGACCACTTGGCCATGAATAGAATCCCCTCATATCTAGTGCCCCTCTCAATGGTGCACGACATATTGACCTCAGCTACTTCAACCACACTAAGGCCGTTACAATCACATTTGGCCTATAGTCTGGGGTCGGCCATCCCAATACACGTTGATGTTGATCGTAATGAAGTGGGTTTTCTACTGACGCTGCCGGTTGTTGAACTGGAGAATATCTATAGATTGAAAACGGTTCTCAATGTAGGATTTTGGCGCGACAGTACCCACGTAAAGATTGCCACGCCCCCAGTTGTAGCTTACCAGGAAAACAACCCAGATTTCTATCTCACCCCTAACCTGCTAATGTGTACTCTAACCAAAGATGTCCACTACCTTTGTCCTAGCAAACCATTTGTCAGGGATAACACTGAGCGTCTTTGTGGTATTAAAGCTATCACCAGCGAAGAACGCTGTAGAGCCAAACTAACAGCCAGGGATGGGGCCACCACCACACAAGTGGAGGTGGTAGGGAACCGATGGTTGGTCAACACACCGTTCGCGTCCGCCACTATGACTTACGAACGCCATGACTCCATCACCCAATTGAACCTCCCCAACCAGACTGTTTTTGTTACGGTACCAGAGGGGGCGATTATTCACGTAGACGACCTCGCTCTATACCACCTTCCCGACGACCGGATAGACACAGAGATTGAAATGCCGGACGCTTTTGCTAAACGTTCCCTTGAGTTACCACAAGCCATTCAATACCAAATCCAGTACGAGGGACCCATGACTGTCGATCTTAGCGTACTGGATGAGGCACTGTTAGTCGACTCGACTGACTACAGACCAAAAGATTGGTCTGTCGCCCGCTCTTGGACGGTGCCGGACAGTATCCTGACTGTTACCATGATCCTTGGTCTCATTTCCCTTGGCGTGTGCACCCACTACGTACACAGGCGCACACGTGCAATGGAAGACCTAATGAGGTCTTATACTAGGATCACCCGTGGGACGGAAGCGATCCCGATTTTGGAAAGGTGGCAATGGATCCGGAAACCCTCTTACAGGGCCCAGTCCCAGCCTCCTCTCCCGAACTCGCTAGGTCAGCCCAGTAATGTCCCTAATGTAAGCTTTGGCCTTCAGGGGCCAAGTTTTTCCAAGTGCCTTAACTACCCACCTGCAAATAGGATCAACCTAGACATGACATTAGAGACAATGCCATGATAGAGCTATTTAGCCAAGGCCTTGGACATATATAGAACATAGTCCATATTAGATGATTAAGGTGTGGTAGACATATTTTGTATACTTTTATGTTTTTATTCCAATTTTTCGTTTCATTACCTTTGACACTTAGGAAGCCTTAGAGCCAAGACACCGCTCGTTTGGGGAGGAAATGTAATGATGTATTGCCTGAGTGTTGTGCGTTATTAACGTCTGCCAAGTTACTGCCTAGGTCCACTAACCGGGATAACCGGACGACGGGCCGGAACACAGAGCCACTGCCAGACCTCCTTGATCCATTCTGGTGGTGATCCACAGCTTGCGGAAAGCCTACCAGGGGGAACCACTAAAGGGGGGGGGGGCTGCTCTGATGATCCACAGACCAGGACATCCGATGGTCATTCTTATGGTGGGTTGCAACATGCAGAATCATTCCAAGTTGAACCTACCAGAGGGGGACTGTCATGACTGTCCTGATCAGGTCAGGGTACAGGAGACCACCACCCTACAGATTATCTCCCAAACCCCCAACAGAGGAGGAGAGATCTAGGGGTCTGAAGATGTGGGGGTTTTATGACACCTCATGCCCATAATACAGAGAAATTCCTTTGTCCTAACAATGGAGAACTGGCCTCAGAACATTAAACATGCAATAAAGGGACTTTGGAACAATGGTTTCCGTCAGCCACAATGGTGGTTATGACGAAAAGTGGAATATTAAAATGTATGTAACTTTTGTATTTGTTTTTAAAGGTTAAGAGATGACGTTATTATGAAAACATTGTACCTTTAAGAGTTTTCCCAGTATATGCCTGTTGTTTATACATTGTACGCTGTTTGGAAAATATCCAAATCAAACAGAATGTTTTGATAAAGATGAAATGTGAAGTTAGTGTCTAAAATCGGATTTTTAGCCAAATCTAAGCCTTGCCCCCTTTACTTGGTCCGCCCAGAGAATTGCCCTAAAGGCTGTTACACCCACTTCTGACCCGAGGGTATAAGACAGGAGAGTGAAGAATTAACATAGAAGACTATTGACCCCAAGCTGCAGCTAAGGTCTAACAAAGTCGACGAACCCCAAAACGAAACACAAGGTTGAAGACAAAGAAATATTTTTCTACACGAGCTACGGACGAGTAGCTGTGTCTAAGCGGGTGAATTCAAGCCGAACCACCCAGCCTCCACTCTCCATTGAATCGTGGTATCGACACCATTCGAGCCGAAGCTGTGAGCTCTGAGCTACAGAGCTGTCTGTCCTCAGAAGACCCCTTTCCGATCAAGGGTGAGGATCAGACCACTTAGCCAAGAAGGACACTGACATCGTGAGGACAACCAGAGAGTTGCGCCGGAGAACTGCGTCATTTAGAAGCCTAAACGACCCACGCGGAGCTTCCCACCTGAGAACTCCAACACGTAATTACATCATTATATTCTGACCCATAAGAGCGGCAGTTCGGGGCAAGGCTAATTTTAAATAAGCATGGCTGACAAATGAACCCAAATGTATATTTCTCTCGTGTACTTCCTTTCTTTCTCTCTCTTTAAAATCCCCATTTTGGGTAACAAGCGCCATAGTGTGTTGGCCCGTTATACTAAGTCCTAATCAATAGCTAGACTGTGTTTTGTGTATGTGCATTTTTATCATCATTTTAGCTTGCTAGTAAATAAATAATCAACTAAGATTGGTGTGGTAAATTCAGTGGTAAAGCCCGGGTCCGTGCAGATTCCCGGATTATACGACTTTCAGATTATGAGACTGTAGAGGAAATTGATTAATTTAGCGACTGTTGTAATCGATATTCTGATATCCTTTGAGTTAATTTGGGAAATAGAAACTCAATCAAAACAATGTTCCCATGGTGCCCCAGGTTAATGAGTTAATAATTGCTTGATTCATTGCTTAATTCATTTAATCACGTAATTATAAACCGTTAATCATTCGATGAGCAACAGTCGTCACATTAACTAATACAACGTCACGACACTATGATCGGAGGCGGTGCCGGAACATAGCCTGCCTTGCCACAATCATCTCTTGCCCCCCTCCCCCCGTAGCTCATCAGCTGATGTCGGCTAAGTATGCCGGGTGTGGCACGTCCTTCCCACTGCTAGAAAACAGAACCCTCGTTGCTCTGGGCACCTAGTGCTGCTAATATTCTGCTTATCGTAACCTATCCTGTCCAAGTGCAAATCCAAGTCACGAGAAGGCAAATACAAGTCACCAATGGTTGAGTCCAAGTAGAGTCACAAGTCATGAAAATCGGGACTCGGGTAGAGGTTAGGGTTAGGACCTCCCAAGGATCCCAGATAGCACTGACCGTTCCAAAACGTTGTGTCAAAGACAGTACAGTATTGGGTTAGAAACTCTGTAATTGCGTCCTGTGTCCCCAGGTGATGACATCTTCATCACTTCTCACTTTTTTTGTTAGCTTCCGCATCATTAATTTATGTGCCATGAACGCAGGTCACATTTTTGTCATTTTATTGAAAAGCATTTGCAAATACAGTACATGTAACCTATTAAAAAACAAAAAAGAGACAAAATGCATTATTGAGCATGTGTAACAAGTGGTATTAAAATGAAATCATTGTCATGAGATTTCTTTGGGGAGGAAAAATGTGTGAAACTTTTTGAAAAAGTCTAAGTAGAATAGGGTGATGAAAACAAACAAGCAAAAATATGTGTATATACATTTAGATTTACATGGGTCCAATTTGTCTGAAAAATATCAATAGCCTACATTTTCAATACCACTAATCCTAAATTGTATTGTTTTTAGTGACATGTTATTTATAACGCATTATAAACAATTAATGCTATAAAACAATATATTGTTTGAGTGAATAGAGTGTTGTCAGCCTTCAAGAAACCAATGTCAAGCCACTGTCAAACTGTCATCTTGCTTCCTTGTGAACCTTGCCATTTGTAAGAGAACAGGGATTTAATTATTATGGAATTCTTTGTAATGAAAATAATTGAGTGAAATCTAGTCTTATCTACAGTTTCATATTTATGCTATTCTGATTGGACCTCGAAGAACAGAGCACAGGGTGTGATATATTAATAACATACAAAAAGGAAGGCATGGTGTGTTGTTGATTTATTTTCTTTACATCAACACCAAACATCACTTCTCGTTTTCAAGTGATTACAGCTATTTACATCATTTTTGTACAAATACATTTCATATCTGGCTCAGAATAGTTTAAGACTTGTGGATGTTTTTTAGGCCATTCATAATGCGTGAAAAGACATGCAGAATACACAGAGTTCTAAATCTAATGTTGAACAAATCCAGTTTTTATGGAAATGTAGGCCTATACAGTTTTTATGGAAATGTAGGCCTATACAGTTTTTATGGAAATGTAGGCCTATACAGTTTTTATGGAAATGTAGGCCTATACAGTATTTATGGAAATGTAGGCCTATACAGTTTTTATGGAAATGTAGGCCTATACAGTTTTTATGGAAATGTAGGCCTATACAGTATTTCATGTGAATCTTGAATTTGTCTCATTATATTGTTTTTTGATAAGGTCTTTCATTTCATTGCGATGCAAAAGTCCAGCTTATGCATTATTACTACAAATTATTTATTATTTCTTTCTTTAAATGATACTGAGCCCTTTTAATTGCACTGCATAAAAGTTCCATTACTATTACATACTTTAACAACAGAGTACATCATATTAATAGTTTTCCTGTTCTAGATTTGATTAAAAGTCAAAACACAATTTCACAGGTAATTGCCAATGAACTCATAGTTTATCTAATTATCTAATATTGGAGATATTTCATAATCTGGAGATATTTTAGTGGTCCTCCTTCAACATGCCCTCATAACCAGGAATAAAACCCCACTCTTTTCACAATTGAATTGACATAATGCTGACATGGAATGTTACGGTGTTCTGCAGTTAGTTGTATGACCTTCCAGGAGGTTATAACAGGCGTTATGTAATTCTTATGAAGTATTATGGAAATACATTTAAACTTGTTCTCACAACAGTAACTGACACAAAACTCGAACTGCTTATAGTAACAGACCTTTAACAGACCTCAAACTGTGCGATTGAATGCTTGCCACAATTCAACTATTTGCTCATAATCCACCACTAAAAGAGCAAAAGGAACTTAAAAGAAAAGTTTTACTATGACTTACTATGGCACTTAAACCTTTGGTTACTTTAGTATTGATGTCAGACTAAAAAAAGATTAAGATTTGTCAACAACAATAACAGTTACATTGTCTAACAAACAAACAACAATGCTCAATCGTACAGTACTAATAACAAAAAACAAAGGGGGGAAAAAATTAAGAGAAAAACGGTCTAAAATACTGGTAACTGGTTAATTAGCGGATTCCTAATACTGTTAAAATTCACTTTCAGTGTTACAATAATAAATTGAGGTTTGTTTTGTATACTATAGATTTTAAAAGGCAGGTGATGAGTCCCCAGTGATTGAAATGATTTACTGAACACTTCATATAGGAAAACCTGTAAAAAGCTGTATATCGATATTACTCAAGCACCTCAAAATACCAAACTTTTCACAAATAACAGTCATGTCTACATTGATAAAGAAAATTGTGAATGTGACACTTGAGGCAACATAAGAGTTCCTCTCTCTGAAAAAAAACGTGATTAAGAATGATTATAGTGATAATAAAAAAAACAAATGCAAGAAAACAATGGTGCAGCGAATGAGCATACAGTATGCCAGCAAATGAGGAGCATTCATTGGCTGAGCCATGGGTAGAGGGGGTGGGGTCCTTGTTGAGTCTCTGGAAGCACATTCGCTTGTCCAACTCCTAGTGGCGGGATTCTCTGGTAGCTCATTCGCTGTCTAGTTCCTTGTGGGGTGATGGGGGGCTGTCCCGCGTGGGCAGGAGATCATAGTGACAGGGGATGTGGCTGTTTTTTGGTAGGTCGTACGGGTCCTGGCCAAAGGGGCCGTGACCGTTGCTGTTCCCAGGTGAGTGGATGGCGTTGACAGTGGGCTCTTGAAATACAAGCATTTTCAGATACTGTTAGCAACATAGCAATGCCACTATTTTTTTCAAACTTTGGGAATACTCATTTAATCTGAGTTTGTCTAACAGTATCACCCCCTCCCACATTTTTTTTTTACCAGACAGGACCTTCAATGGTCATAATGGATAGGTATAGGCTAAAAATAAGAGAAACAAAAATCCTACTGTTCCTCACCGACTTCGTAGACGTTCTTATTGGTGGGGCTGGTGTTGTTGATTTCAGCATAGGGCGAGTCTCTCCGTGCGGGTGACTTCATCTCAACGTAGCCGCACTCTACTTTGGGCATCAGGAGGGGTGGGTCCTTGATGGTGGCGTAGGGATTCTCTGAGCTGTTGAGGGAGCAGGAGCTGGCGTGATAGGGCGTTCCCTTCACCAGGTCTGAGTGACAGAGAAAAAGTCCAATGTGGAATTGAAATTCAAACTGATCATCCTGTGTTTTATTATATACAGTATATGATATGATATACAGTAATAAGAGCCTACCTCTCAGGGATTTCCCCATGTATCTTCGGTCCACTCCATAAGCTCCTGGTACAATAAAGAATGATATGAGAAATATATAAGTACATTATAATGATACATACAGCATTAAAACCACTCACTTTAAAATAAGTGTGCAATATGTTTCTGTCTGTCTGTCTGTCTGTCTGTGTGTGTCTGTGTGTGTGTGTGTGTGTGTGTATTGTGTCCTGGTGTGTGTGATCTCACCCAGCTCGTTAAAGCAGCCCCCCTGTTTCCAGTCGGCAGGCAGGGTTCCAGTGTGGTCCGCTATGGGAAGCCTCTTCCTCTGGTCCACGTTCTTCAG
This sequence comes from Salmo trutta, assembly GCF_901001165.1. NCBI lineage: Eukaryota > Metazoa > Chordata > Actinopteri > Salmoniformes > Salmonidae > Salmo > Salmo trutta. The sequence goes on from NC_042979.1 coordinate 40,068,167, forward strand.
GTTCACAAACAACTGGTTGTTCTTAGCCTTAAATACATCCCAGAACACCGTGGTTATGGTAATGATCCAGGCTTTTAACACATTGTATGGAATTAATGATAATTATTGTTAGCTGTATGCTTTTGTTTTGGAAAAATGCTATTAGACAAAGTACAGTACCTCCATATATACAGTACCATAAGTATCAGTATGCAAGTTTCAAGATTTTTATTGTCACGTGCTGTGCAGTTTTTTATATGAAGTACAGAGAAATGCCTGTCTTGCTTGCTCTTTCTCAACAATGCAGTAGTACTGTGTCTTATGTCGCCCTTTCCTGTAGTCAATAACCAAAAGTGACCTCTTTGGCCTCATGGGTGGAATGTTATTAATCTTTTTCATAAATATACTAATAAATATACTTAAAAAAAGAAAGAAAATACAGTGTTTCTTTGTCAAACAGTTTTGTTATATTTCAGTCTTCTGTGATGTATATAAAGTGTAATATTGGGATGCAAACTCAAAATGGAATATATTTCAACTCTATATCTGACACGGTACAGGTGTTTTCTTTTCTTAAGCCCATAAGAAGTATATACTTTTGTTTCAAAGTAGATTTGTTTAAGCTACCAAGACTGTGTGGCCCTGATTCAGCCCACTGCAGTAAAAGGTTTTAACGTTGAAAAAACAACTGTATCATCTCTATGATTCCATCAAATTAAAAAATCAATTATATTTTACCTAGCGCTTTTCACCCCTCATGAAAATGTAGTTCAATAGGGAGGGTTTGTAAATGGTGTACTAAGGGAATTGGCAAACTCAGTACACAGTTAAATGGCAAATATACCATCAAGCTAAGCTATCACAAGTCCATTAAAAAGGGGTCTCACCTTTCCGTAGGGTAGGTTGTTGACATGTGGGGGACTAGTGCACTGGGTCAGAGTGTGGTAACTGGGGTTAGAGAAGTAGTTGCTGTTGGGATGTCTGTTGGGATGTCCGGGTGTCTGACTTGTTTGTGGGTGCGATGCATCTGAAAGACAGAGATAGACTGCTTACTTAAGTCAGAACTAAAAACCCTTTCATCACAAGTACGTATAGCCACATTAGAATAAATGCTAGTAAGGGGAAGTGGCTATTCATTTCTGTTGCAACTGCAGCAGGAATTTAAAAAAGGGCTATTTTAAATGTATTTCCTGAACCGAGCAGGGACAAAAAATATTTTCACAGCACTGTCATAGTGATATAATTTGACCACAGGATAAAAGTATGTGCAACTGAATTGAAAATATAGATAAAAGATGAGGCTATAGTACCGCCAAATCACTAGAACAATGGTGCCTATGCTTACCGGTGATGGCGTAGTCGGCGGCGACGCGGATGGTGGGTGTGTAGGTGACAGCGGGCATGGTGGTCTCCTTGCCCTTCTGCTTCTTCCTGTACACAATGAAGAGGAGGAGAAGGAAGAGCACCAACAACACCAGGATGATGATTCCCGCAATGACGCCGATCTGGTAGGAGTCCACGGGCACTGCAGCGCTAGTCAGGCTGTTGGGGTTTCCCACGATCACCACCCCGGCTATGAAGTGGAAGAAGGATTAAGTTAGGTCTAGGACATATTCAATTCAACTAACTCAACTTTATTCATCCCCTCAGTAGCTATTGTTAGAGTGCAGGTGCCTTAATGCTACTTATCTTACTCTTACAGATTTGCAAGGGGACACTAACAAGGGCCTAGTGGTAGGGGCTAAGGATCAGTTTGGTATTGGGCCAGTATATTGATATTGTTCTTTGAGCAGCAGTTACGTGTCTGAGTCTAATCCCAAAGGTGCCAGGTTTGAATCACGCCTCGGAACCTTGCACCACCAAATAAACGCCACATTGGTGTCAGCAGCAGGATTCAAAACCATCTTATCAATGCCAGGTTTGTTCTAATATGTAACGGTCTTCACCTTGGTCACACCTCACCCCCTTCCAGCCGGGGTTGCAGTAGCAAGTACCCGTCATGTGGTCACAGGTGGAGTTGTTCAGACAGTCGCAAACCTGACGACAGCCGTAACCATAGGAACCAGGGGGGCATTCTGGGAGCAAGCAAGGTAATCGACAAGCATATTACAATCAACGTTACTCACTTATTCTTTAACCATGCATTACTGATGTACAACACTGTACAGGAGAACTTGTCATGCTTCTCTGAGTTGGAGTCAAAATCACTACAATGTCAGTTAATTTAGGAGAATAATTGTAACATAAAGAGACAACTATTTACATTATGAGTATATTTCAATAACATGATTTTTATCCCAGCTCTCATTCCTATCATGTATATCCTGTGTTCTATAGTTATTCTGATGACACATAATCCTGTGGGGTAAACTCACTTTGCTCACAGTAGCGTCCCATGAAGCCGGTCCGGCAGGTACAATGGCCAGAGATGTGGTCACAGTCGGCTCCGTTCTTACACTGGCAGATCTGGGAACAGTCCTTACCATAGAAGCCCAATGGACAGCCTGTAATGGATTGATATACTATCAGTCTTAGGTCAGCATTTGATTGAAGTGTGGTCACATACAGCCTGTTATGAAATATATTTTTACACAGGATCTAAATACAAAGTTTTATGACAGTGTGTCATGATGAGGTGGGCAGTGCTAGATGGGGTGTGTGCTTGTGTGTGTGTGACTCACGTTGTGTACAGTAGAGGCCCGTCCAGCCCGGGGTACACTTGCACTCCCCGTCATAGGCACTGCAGTAGGCCCCGTTGTGACAGTTACACGTGTGGATACAGTTGGGCCCCCACTGACCAGGGGGACAGGCTGAAAGACAAGGACAACAAAAACAGTATGAGAGACACTGACCAGGGGGACAGGCTGAAAGACAAGGACAACAACCACAGTATGAGAGACACTGACCAGGGGGACAGGCTGAAAGACAAGGACAACAACCACAGTATGAGAGACACTGACCAGGGGGACAGGCTGAAAGACAAGGACAACAACCACAGTATGAGAGACACTGACCAGGTGGACAGGCTGAAAGACAAGGACAACAACCACAGTATGAGAGACACTGACCAGGGGGACAGGCTGAAAGACAAGGACAACAACCACAGTATGAGAGACACTGACCAGGGGGACAGGCTGAAAGACAAGGACAACAACCACAGTAGGAGAGAATGACACAACAATAGCCTCCTGGCTAGTGGCTATAGCCTCAAATATATAATATCATACACGTCAGCAGTCCCCCAGCCAATAGCCTGGGGGCGATGTCACAGTACACTAAAATATGTTTACAGCACACACTATACAGAGTGGGGATTGAAAGCAGCAAGACTTCTGGTTTTACTTCCTCTTTATTCAGTAATTAATCTATAATTGGGAAAACCAGGGTGTGTGAACTATCTTGCTAACCAATGACAATATTTGAGCCACTGAGCAACGAAGAACCAGGACGAATAGAAAACCAGCGGACCCTAGGCATTGAAAAGTCTCCTCAACCAAAAAGACGTATTTTCAACGTCTTGTGCTCATAGGGTAAGGACTAGGAATGAACCACAGAAGTATTTCTATGGGCTGAAAATCCATGTATCATGAACCAACACCAGAGGGAGCCATAGTACATCAATCCCCAGACTGTCAGACACACTACTACACCCAATAGTGCCCTATTATAAACAGAAAATGTTCTCCCTCAGAATGTCTTCCCAGGAATTCGTCCTGGAAAGTCCATGATGTAACATTATGCTGGGCGAAAGTTATCGGGCTACACGAGTGGTCGGCGTCAATACTACTCGACACTCAGAATGCGAAGCATGTCGCCCCACGTCTGTGATGATGAGGCAGCCCATGCAGGGTATCCCAAAGTCCTTTAAGACTGTGATGAGTTAGGGGGTCATGAGAGGTCAAAAGGGGTCACGGAGGTCTCCTCACTTGGCAGTAATGTGAGCCAGGCCGAGGGGCTAGCGAATGTCAGCGCCTTAGATAATGGTGTCAGAGACCGGTAAATCTAATGTGGAGAGTGTCTCACTAAAAACCCGTTCAGAGTCAGGGGTCGCAGTAAGTAGCACCTGTGGTCTGTCTTAATGGGCATTAATGGAACTAGGAAGTTTAGTGGAGCTGGCGAGAGGCTTGTCAAGTAGATTAGCAGAGATGGTAAATGTATACAAAATGGAAGTGTTAAAAGTGTTTTTGGTGTAATTAATCTAATGGTTTTGTAATTTGAGTTGTTTTGCTAAATTGAATCATTTTCTGTTATAGAAGATTATGACTTTCAGGACTTCTGACATGACTTGGTAGAACAGAGCAGGTAAATACTGGATTAGGAAATGTTCTTTAGCATGGAATGTTATCCAGATTCTAAGGATAGGATATACAGTATGTTCAACATATTCTGACATATTCTACCAATCCTAAGAAACAAACCTAACCCACAAAATAAACGAGTTAATGTTAGATCCATATTAAATCTAAGAAAACAATAGGATATCTCTCCATCTCTCCAAAATTGAATTTCAACTAATTTTCTGAATTGACCTAATTAAATAAGATGAACTCTACCATTCTGGGGATGCAGATAGACATGGTCACACAGGCTTTTTACAAGACATTTCTGTGCCGAAACCGAGCCAAACCAAGCTGTAACGAGCTGTGGTGGATGGTTACACATCCTGTATAGTTTCTTCAACAATGCTAAAAGGACATTGTGGGGAAACGTGAACCAGCATAGTTTGGTTCAGAATGGCACAATAGTGTGAAAAGTAATTTGAGAGTTCTCACGTTGTGAACAGTCGCTTCCAATCCAGCCGGGGTAACACTGGCACGAGCCGTCGATGGGGTTACAGGTGCCGTTGTTGGTACAGGTGCACCCCCACGCACAATTCTTCCCAAACCTACCACTGGGGCACACTGGGGGAAAAGGGCAAGAGAGTGTGAGACACAACCTTTAAATCAACATGTGAGCCAACAACCCTTACTGGCCAAAGAAGAGTCAATGGTATTTTTCATAGCGGAGAGTTACGCCAAATCACATTCATGAATAACTCGAGGCAATGTTTTCGTATCTACTGCCACATGACCACTGTATCACTATAATGCACATTAATTATCCCAGTCTATCAGGTAAGTAGCCTTATGAAGGAAATAATTAATAGAAAAAACACATTTATGGAAATTACTTGGATAAAGCACTCGGACACGGTATAGCCTGTACTGAAAAAGGTGTCATACAAGGTTATGTTTGAGTGTCATACTGGGTATCACTCACCTTCGTTGCAGAGGGCTCCCTTGAACCCTGGGAGGCAGTCACACTGGCCAGAGACATGGTGGCAAGGTCCAATGCTGTGGACACACTGGGGACAGGCCTGGCTGCAGCGGTGGCCAAAGTAACCTGGTGAACAGACTGGAAGGACAGGTTGAGAATAATGAGCCAGACTTAAGAGTGAGACACATACTGACTTGAGATATTATACTGTATGCAACTGTAGTATGAATCACGCATTGATGTCAATGGAAGGATTTAGGACATTTCTAGTACAAAATGGTTGCTGCATATCACCAAGCTGGGTGCAAGGTGGACAGGGTGAGTTAACCCTCTATCGGGTTGCAAAATTCCAGTAACTTCACAAAATTCCCAGGTTTTCCAGAAATCCTGGTTGGAAGATTACCAGAATATGGTAGAATAAGCAGGAACTCCAACTGGGATTTCTGGAAAACCTGGACATTTTGGGAACATATTTATATGTGCTGTATTTACACTGAGTGTACAAAACATTAGGAACACCTTCCTAATATTGAGTTGCACCTCCTTTTGCCCTCAGAACTGCCTCAATTCATTGGGGCATGGACTCTACAAGGTGTGGAAAGCGTTCTACAGGGATGCTGGCCCATGCTGACTCCAATGCTTCCCACAGTTGTGTCAAGTTGGCTGGATGTCCTTCGGTTGGTGGACCATTCTTGAAACTGTTGAGCGTGAAAAACCCAGCAGTGCTGCAGGTCTTGACACACTCAAACTGGTGTGCCTGGCACCTATTACTATACCCTGTTCAAAGGCACTTATATTGTTTGTCTTGCCCATTCATCCTCTGAATGGAACACATACACAATCCATGTCTCAGGTGTCTCATGGCGTAAAAATCATTCTTTAACCTGTCTCCTCCCCTTCATCTACACTGATTGAAGTGGATTTAACAGGTGACATCAATAAGGGATCATAGCTTTCACCTGGATTCACCTGGTCAGTTTATGTCATGGAAAGAGCAATGTTTTCCTAATGTTTTGTACACTCAGTGTATATACAGTACCAGTCAAAAGTTTGGACACACCTACTCATTCAAGGGTTTTTCTTAATTTTTTACTATTTTCTACATTATAGAATAATAGTTAAGACATCAAAACTATGAAATAACACATGGAATCATGTAGTAACCAAAATTGTTAAATGTAGTAACCAATACAAATCAAAATTATTTTAGATTGTTCAAAGTAGCCACCCTTTGCCTTGATGACAGCTTTGCACACTATTGGCATTCTCTCAACCAGCTTCACCTGGAATGCTTTTCCAACAGTCTTGAAGGAGTTCCCACATATGCTGAGCACTTGTTGGCTGCTTTTCCTTCATTCTACGGTCCAACTCATCCCAAACCATCTCAATTGGGTTGAGGTTGGGTGAATGTGGAGGCCAGGTCATCTGATGCTCACTCTCCTTCGTCAAATAGCCCTTACACAGCCTGTAGGTGTGTTTTGGGTCATTGTCCTGTTGAAAAACAAATTATAGTCCCACTAAGCGCAAACCAGATGGGATGGAGTATCGCTGCAGAATGCTGTGGTAGCCATGTTGGTTAAGTGTGCCTTGCATTCTGAATAAATCCCAGACAGTGTCACCAGCAAAGCACCCCCACACTATCACACCACCTCCATACTTCACGTTGGAAACCAAACATGTGGAGATCATACGTTCACCTACACTGCATCTCACAGACACGGCGGTTGGAACCAAAAATCTCACATTTGGACTCATCAGACCAAAGGCCAGATTTCCACCCATTTCTTGGCCCAAGCAAGTCTCTTTCTTCTTAATGGTGTCCTTTAGTAGTGGTTTCTTTGCAGCAATTTGACCACGAAGGCCTGATTCACCCAGTCTCCTCTCAACAGTTAATGTTGAGAAGATGTGTATGTTACTTGAACTCTGTGAAGCATTTATTTGCCTGAGTTGCAGTTAACTCTAATGAACTTATCCTCTGCAGCAAAGGTAACTCTGGGTCTTCCGTTCCTGTGGCGGTCCTCATGAGAACCAGTTTCATCATAGCGCTTGATGGTTTTTGCAACTGCACTTGAAGAAACTTTCAAAGTTCTTGAAATTGTCTAGATTGACTGACCTTCATGTCTTAAAGTAATGATGGACTATCGTTTCCTTTGCTTATTTGAGCTGTTCTTGCCATAATATGGACTTGATCTTTTAACAAATAGGGCTATCTTCTGTATACCACCCTGTACTCCACAAATGAACTTTTAACAAGGCACACCTGTTAATTGGAATGCATTTCAGGTGACTACCTCATTAAGCTGGTTGCAAAGTTGTCATCAAGGCAAAGGGTGGCTACTTTGAAGAATCTAAAATATATTTTGATTCATTTAACGCTTTTTTGGTTACTACATGATTCCATATGTGTTATTTCATAGTTTTGATGTCTTCACTATTATTCTACAATGTAGAAAATAGTACAAATAAAGAAAAACCCTGGAAGGAGTAGGTGTGTCCAAACTTCAGACTGGTACTATATGTTTATTATAATAATACTAATAATTTGGCCTATATTTGTCCTATTTCAGACTGTACAAGTGTGTAATATAGCCATGTGTGAATTGTTTTTTGCATATACGTTCTATATAAATACAACACAATCAGATACAATATGAGCCATTAACACAATAATTGGTCATATATGAGATACTCACTGCGCTGGCAGGTGGTTCCCCGAAACCCAGGCGCACACTCACAGGTGCCCTCATCAGGAGAACAGGAGGCCCCGTTCTTACAGTTGCAAGGGAGGGAACAGTTTGGCCCCCAGCGGCCCTCGGCACATACACTGTCACAGTGGATACCTGGAAACACACACACTGTCACAGTGGATACCTGGGAACACACTTTCACAGTGGATACCTCGGAACACACACACTTTCACAGTGGATACCTGGGAACACACACACTGTCACAGTGGATACCTGGGAACACACTTTCACAGTGGATACCTCGGAACACACACACTTTCACAGTGGATACCTGGGAACACACTGTCACAGTGGATACCTGGGAACACAAACAACGTAGGGCTCACGCAAACAAGTCCACACAGGTCTGTCTCCCATTGACGTCAAGGCAATGTATCGCAGTGTTAGAGGCGTCGCTAAAAACCCGGGTTTGATTCCAGGCTATGTCGCAGCAGGCTGCGGGAAAGTCCAAGTTGCGGGAAAGTCCAAAGTCCAAGTTTGTGGGAAAGTCCAAGTTGTGTGCGTTTATCTCAACTCTGAATCAGGCCCATAGAGAACATATATAAAGCCTTTATATACTATAAGAATTTGGGTCTGACTTAGGTGTTGTTAAGAAATTGTAAGGCCATCAAAAAATATATGGAAGGAGGGAGGGCTGTTCAACTCATGGATGGTCTAAGTACGGGCAGATGGAGGATGGGTGGCTGGTAGTAGGGACGGGTGTGACAACTAGGAGGGGCCTCACTATCTTCCTGGTGGGTGGGAGCTGGAGAGGGGTGTTGGGATGGATTGGTCAGCTGTATGGGGAGGAAAATGGGTACTTAAGGTCTTCCACAACCTTTTTTTTTCTTCACACATTTCATGTCCAAATTATAGCATTTGTAACCTTAACATTTTTCCACACTGTGACACTGTATATCCTACTGCTGTTTCTCATGATTGGTATCATTAAAACGTGGTGTTATCTTGGTCAAATTCATGTATCTTCTTCTTTTAATCTTCTAAATGAACAATATTGTTCTTGCAAAAGAAAACGTAGACACAGCAATTGGAAGAGAGTGGAGATACGAAGAAAGAGGAGATGGAAGGAAGAAAGAGGAGATAGGAAGAGGAGATAGGAAGGAAGAAAGAGGAGATAGGAAGGAAGAAAGAGGAGATGGAGATGGGAAGAGATAGGAGATGGAGATGGGAAGAGATAGGAGATACGAAGAAAGAGGAGATGGAGATGGGAAGAGATAGGAGATAGTAATAGGAAGAGAGTGGAGATACGAAGAAAGAGGAGATAGGAAGGAAGAAAGAGGAGATGAGATGGGAAGAGATAGGAGATAGTAATAGGAAGAGAGTGGAGATACGAAGAAAGAGGAGATAGGAAGGAAGAAAGAGGAGATGGAGATGGGAAGAGATAGGAGATAGTAATAGGAAGAGATAGGAGATAGTAATAGGAAGAGAGAAACAGATCTTTTAGGCTGTGCCTGTGACCCACCACATAAGCAAAGCTCATGTTTCTAGCATTAACCCAGTCTTTAACTGCAAGTGGGACTTTACCCATTGTTGATGAGTCACTGGTCTCTTATCTTACTGTTTATTTCTATCCTGTTGCCTAGTAACTTTACCCCTACCTATATGTGCATATCTATCTCAATTACCTTGCAACTGAACATCGACTCGGTACTGGTACCCCGTGTATATAGCCAAGTTATTGTTACTCATTTTGTATTTATTCCTTGTCTTAATTTTTTTTCTATGGAATTAAAAATGTTTTTTTTTTCTGCATTGTTGGGAAGGACTGTAAATATATTGTATATTCAATAATAAAAAACTTCAAAGGGCCGTAAGTAAGCATTTCACTGTTAGTCTACACCTGCTGCTTACAACGCATGTGACAAATAAAATGTGATTTGAGTTGACAATGGTAGCATCACTTTAGGTAGCATCAGTATCAGTTGGACAACACATAGCATACAAGGGTGAGGGTTAACTAACTCTACACTATAGCCCAAGGTTCTATTCATTCACACAATCACACCGTAGCGAAACATTTTTTAATAGAAAACAAAAACGATTTCAGTACCTTTTCTTCCGTTAAGTGCCTAATGAATACGACCCAGCTGAAGAAGGCTTGGTATTGTAAATCTGCTAATTACAGGGATTGATTTCCAGATTGCTGCAGGGTTTAATACCAGACGGCAGCCTATTAAAGGAAAGCTCCACCCAATAACTATCTTTTGGCATTTGTTTCATTAGTCCATTGTTGGCATAGTCCCAAATTGTTTTGCTTCTCAGCAATCAAGTTTTCAAGACATATCACTTTCAAAATACACAAATCATCCCCGTATGATGAATTTTGCATCATATGATATAAAATGCATCATACGGGAATGATTTCTGTCAATACCATCTTACTGGCACAGCTCCACACACAAACACAATACTACTAAGCTCTCCAATGCAGCATCTTTCCATTTGTGATGTATTACATTTACCAAATGTGGCTATTTGATTGGACTAGGGCCCTCAGTATTTCCTAACCAAGTGCCCTGACAAGGAAATACTCTGGGCATTAGTTGTAGGCTATAATAAGGCCCAGTCTTGGTAACGTCTCATAGTTTTTTAGTAAACAGAGGTAGCACACCTGAAGTAACGTTAAATCGTAGGCTTAGCAAAAACAGAAGTAGAAAGGTTGAAGCGACTCCCACACACTCTGCACTGTACTTGCAAATAAAAATGAAAGTGTAATGTTTTGGTCACATATATGTAGTAGACCTCAGTCATTCAATTTCCCGAACAACATCTACAAGTGAATTGCTCTAATGGTTTATTAACATTAAGCCTGTCAACAAAACATGACATCTTTGTACCCTATCAAACTTCAAACTCTTTTGATGGTCTACATTACTTTCAATTTTGGATGGTGACACACAAGCAGCCCTGTGCCAAATGAGTAATATGATTCAATTTGCCAGCAATTTGTCCGCAAGTGGTTTTAACCTGCATTACAATGCTTCTCACATTCTCTGTCTCTATCGAGGAAGCCATTTTAAAGCAGCAAAGAAAACACACCAAGATTTTTATCTCTAGGACTTAGGAATGACACTAAGTTAACTTTTTCCCCCTGAGAACAAGAAATAGAAAGGTGAGATAAGCGATACGGCCCTTTGTTATTGTCCAAGGGGATTGGTTTCAGACTATGACAATAAAGGCCATACAAGAGCAGCACACTAGACTGTCTGGGCACTGTGCCCCTTGGTGGATAGAGAGAATACTTCAATGGGGAGATTGGACACTATAGAGTTTCCCAATTACATTGTCTTCCCCCTGAATCACTTCAACAAAGGCATGGGCAAAGCATGTTGAGCATGTTTATGAAAAAAGAGACAGTTCTCAAACTTTTAAGTGTAAACGCATGTAATATGAGAGAGATATTAACTTGGAGTTGGCAGGACAAGCTGTGACAAAAAAATTGTTTTCTTCTGTTGGAAATTGAACCGTATCTGAGAACCAGGGAGTTCTCCCCCTCCTTCCTCTTCCCTGACTCACTCTGTTTTTTCTCACTCCCTCTGCCACCTCTCTCTTCCTCTCTCCGTCATTTTGCCACCTCTCTCTTCGTCTCCCTCACATCTCTCTTTTCACTCTTTTCCTCTTACCCTTCCCTCTCTGTGTCAAAGGCTTTCTCCCCTCTGTTTCCCTTACCCCTCTTTTCTCATCTCCCTCTGTTTTCTCCCTCTTTCTCTCTCTAACTTTCTCCCCCTCACTTTCTCTCTCCCTCCCTCCCTGCCTCTCTTTCTCCCTTTTCTCTCTCTATCTCTTTCTCTCTGGGTTGTTTTGATGCTCTCCCCTTTTCCTCCATCCCACCCCTCACTTTCTCTCCCTCTCTCTCTGGGATGTTTTGATGCTCTGGGGGCGATAGGCAACAGTGTGATGGAGTGCGGTGCCCAGGCTGGGGGACAAAGGGCTCATTGAGGGGCTGTGTGCGCGTTGCTAGGCGATGGCGGAATGCTGGCGATAAATGTCCGGCTAAGTAGCTTGGAAGAAATGCGTCAGTTTTTAAAGGTCTGACATCAGTATGCTGTGTAGGTATGGACCTAAGCAAAACACGGGAGAAGAGAGGGAAAGAGAGGAGACTTACTGGTGATATACAGTTTTTGTGCCATGCTTACAGGTCAAATCATCCACAGGCAGAGAGGCAGGTGGTATAGTCTTTCAACTACTTTTAACAGTGGTTTAAATTTGAGGCAAAGTCAATAAATATTCCCAACAATTTTGGATTTGGATTGGATGGATGGGTGGGTGGATGGGTGGATAGGATGAATGGACGGATGGATAATCTTGTAAGGAAAGGGATTCTAGCGGGTTCTACAGGTTAGGGCTCCAGACTCACCTGTCCATCCAGCCAGGCAGCGACAGTACCCCGTGGAGGGGTGGCACCCGTCGGCATGGCTACAATCACAGCGCTCCCTACAGTCCATGCCATAGGTGCCATCCTGTAGAAAATCCAAAAGATGCCGTTTAGACTGATGTTTATTTTTTAATTTTTACATTTTTTTTTTGCCCTTTTTCTCCCCAATTTTGTGGTATTCAATTGATAGTTAGTCTTGTCCCATCACTGCAACTCCCGTACAGACTAGGGAGAGGCGAAGGTTGAGAGCCGTGCGTCCTCCGAAACACAACCCAGTCGAGCCGCATTGCTTCTTGACACAATGCCTGCTTAACTCGGAAGCCAGCCACACCAATGTGTCGGAGGAAACACCGTACACCTGGTGACCATGTCAGCGTGCATTACGCCCAGCCCACCACAGGAGTTGCTAGAGCACGATCGTACAAGAACATCCCTACCGGCCAAACCCTCCCCTAATCCAGATGACGCTGGGCCAATTGTGCGCCACCCATTGGGTCTCCCGGTTGCGGCCGGCTGCGACCGAGCCTGGACTCGAACCAGGACCTCTAGTGGAACAGCCTTAGACCACTGCACCACTCGGGAGGCCCTAGACTGATGTTTTGACATAGTCTGCATAGTCAACACACAGTATATTTGGTAAACGTTGTGCATGTACATTAGGCAGCCTTTCCCAGTCTCAGTCCCAGTCTGGTCCTTCAGGTCCTTTGCCTATGCAAGTTTTTGGTTTGCAGTCTGATGTCTTTTCATTAATTTCAATCAACACTATCGGCATATCTATTTATTACCGCCATTACGTTAGCTACTAAAACATTAGCTATTAAAATAAGTTCCAACAATAATATCAAGGGCCTAGAAATCCAGGGCTTAAAAACAAAGGTGTCATTGTACGCTGATGATTCATATTTTCTTTTAAATCTACAATTTGGATCCCTCCACAGCCTCATAGAGGATCTAGATATGTTTTCTAATCTCTCTGGACTACAACCAAATTATGATAAGTGCACTATATTACTTATTGGATTACTAAAAAATACAACTTTTACATTACTGTGTTGGTCTTCACGTTGAAGTGGGCATACTTGGTATTCCTATCCCGAAAGAAAGAAATTATCTCACTACAATACATTTTAATAGAAAGTTGGCAAAATAGAAAAAATCTTGCTACCATGAAAAGGAAAATACCTGTCTATTTGTGGAAAATCACTCTTTAGTCATTTCCCAGTTTATCTATTTGCTGATGGCCTTGCCTACACCCAGCGACCTGTTTTTTTTTCAATTTTATGAGCAAAGAATATTCAATTTTATTTGGAATGGCAAGCCAGACAAAATTAAACGGGCCTATTTATATAATGAATATGAATTCTGAGGGCAGAAATGATTTAATATTAAAGCATTAGACCTCTCACTAAAGGCTTCAGTCATACAAAAGTTATACTTAAATTCGAACTGGTTCTCTAGCAGATTAGTAAGAATGTCTCAACCTGTCACGACTTCCGCCGAAGTCGGCTCCCCTCCTTGTTCGGGCGGCGTTCGGCGATCGACGTCACCGGCTTTCTAGCCATCGCCGCTCCATTTTCCATAGATCCATTTGTCTTGTGTTGTTTCCATACACACCTGGTTTTCATTTCCCCAATTAAGCTACTTGTATTTAACCCTCTGTTTCCCATCATGTTTTGTGTGTAATTGTTTCATGTTGCTGTGGTGTCTTTTTACGCGCTTTACTTTTGTTATGTTCCGTGTTTTTGAGCGCATTTGATTTATGTTGTGCTCTCGTTTTGGAACTTTAATAAAGTGCGCCTGTTTACATCACGCTACTCTCCTGCACCTGACTTCGCCTCTTTTACACACGCTGACACATCCTTGTTCAAGAATGACCTTTTCCCCTTTATTCAGATTACAACCTTAAACTTTCAGTTATTTGAAAATTAAATAATCTCCAAAATATCGCTATTTTTAAAACAAGCCATAGAAAGTTGGTTGCAATTTCAGTTTAATCCACCAGAAAAGACAGAACAAATATTATGGTTAAACTCAAACATATTAATTGATAAAAATATATATTTTTGGACAAATGTTTAAAAAAGGTATAATCTTTGTAAATGATATCATAAATAGGACAGGTGGTGTTATGTCACACATGCAGGTAACAAAAATATATTGAAATGTCTGCTCTACTCAAAAATACCAACTATTCTGAGCAATACCGCAATAATGGAAGAGGCAAGTGGAAAGGGGAGAAAGTAAGGAACTTGTCTGCATTAAAGACCAAAATTGGCTAAAGAAAATTGTGATAAATAAAAAAGTATGCCAGTTTCATTTAAGGACCAAAAAACTTAGATTGTAAAATAGTTAGGAAGAGATTTTTGATGATTCCATGGCACATGGTTTATGAACTGATTTTCAAAACAACGCTGGATTCAAAAGTTTGAGTTTTTCAATTAAATGTTTTATACAATAATTCTTGCAACCAATGTTATATATTATTTTACCCCTTTTTCATGGTATCCAATCTGTAGTTACAGTCCTGTCCCATCGCTATAACTCCCGTACGGACTCAGAGAAGGTCGAGAACCGTGCGTTCTCCAAAACACAACCCAGCCAAGCAGCACTGCTTCTTGACACAACACCCACTTAACCCGGAAGCCAGCCGGAGTCGCTAACGCACAATGGGACAGAAACATCCCTGCTGGCCAAACACTCCCCTAACCCAGACAATGCTGGGCCAATTGTGCGCCATGGTCATGGCCGGCTGCGACAGAGCCTGGACTCGAACCAGGTTCTCTAGTGGCACAGCTAGCACTGCGATGCAGGGCCTTAGACCACTGTGCCTCTCGGGAGGCCCAACCAATAGAATGTTATATACAGTATAAGTCAAAAGTTTGGACACACTTCCTCATTCAAGTGTTTTTCTTTATTGCGCTTGATGTTTTTTTGCGACTGCACTTGAAGAAACTTTCAAAGTTCTTGAAATGTTCCAGATTCACTGACCTTCATGTCTTAAAGTAATGATGGACTATCTTTGCTTATTTGAGCTGTTCTTACCAAATAAGGCTATCTTCTGTATACCACACTGTACTCTACAAATTTACTTTTAACAAGGCGCACCTGTTAATTTAAATGCATTCCAGGTGACTACCTCATGAAGCTGGTTGAGAGAATGCCAAGAGTGTGCAAAGCTGTCATCAAGGCAAAGGGTGGATACTTTGAAGAATCTAAAATCTAAAATATATTTTGATTTGTTTAACACTTTTTTTGGTTACTACATGATTCCATATGTGTTATTTCATAGTTTTGATGTCTTCACTATTATTCTACAATGTAGAAAATAGTACAAATAAAGAAAAACCCTTGAATGAGTAGGTGTGTCCAAACTTTTGAGTTGTACTGTATATATAATATATATATTTATGAGAAAATATAGGGGATTGGAAATGATGCAGAAAATAACTGGTGTTGGAATAGGTTTAAGCAAACACCAGCTCACCCAGGAGTACTCCTATGATTTGGTGAGCTTATTTCATGTGTTCAATAAAGACTGTTTTCATCCTTGCCAGATTAAACCAGTGCCCTGGAAAACTCCTGAAACTATGGACCTTGGAAGGCAAAACTGCCGATATGAATTATACTGTATGGTATTTCACACTGAGTACTGAGTACTTGTGATGCGTTCTATTAAGGGACACTAACATTAAACATCTGAGTGAAATATTTGTTATGTTTGATTCATTCCACATTTCACTGTATCTGATTTAAATCGTAATTTGACCTCCTCCATCATCACCACCTTGTTTGAAACTACCATTAAACTGACATGCATACTGTATATGGCTTTGTATGCAGATATATGAACAAATCCTCTAGATTTGGAGCTTCTCGACGCCAAGCTATTGGGAAAAGAGTCTTAATCCACCAACTCCTGACTTCCTGAATGGTGAGTAGCTCTTGGAAGAGGGTGGATTTGCTAAATCATTACGGAAAGCTGTGGATCAAAGGACTAGCGCTTAGCATAGCATGTGACTGCTCAAGACTCCACCGCAAGTGCTAGAGCTGCAGTTTCTTCAAGGGAGCAATTGGCCACGAAACACACTTTCACAAATTTCACATTTGCGAGTTTCCAAGTTTCTCACATGCAAATTGGCTGTAAGAATGCTGCTCAACTTCTATGGAGGTCAGATTCAGTGTGACGCAGTTGTTCATTTGTAAATCGGGAGATGTCGGAAACAAAAAGTTAGCGCAAGAGGGGAGTGACCTGGGGAGTTCTGAGGTACTGGAAAAAAATCATCTACATTTCATGTTATTTGCGTAGTGACATAGAGCAGTACAGAAAAGGCACTTGAAGAAGTTGCACACTTGGGGAGCATTTTTAGTAGCCTAGGGTCTGGGAAAAATGTGTCCTTTTCTAAACACATTTCATTCAATTCTATGTCATTTTACATGACTGGAGACTTTGGCAGAATCTTTTTTTATACAGCACAAATGATCGAAATGACAGGCTACTTTGACACTGACAAACTGAGAATCTAAGATCAGTGAAAATAACCTTGTCTTGAATCCATCAATCCCTAGGTGTGTGGAGACACATATTGTAGGCTACAATATGAGGAGGGAGTTAAAAATGCTTTCCAGTTTCACTGACTGACCCAATGATGCGCAGCTCACTCGCTGGTGATGGCCGATGCTTTGTGGCAAAAGCCCCTCTCTCTGTCTCTCTCTGTCTCTCTCTCTCTCTTTAGTAAAACAATATTTGGAAGTTGATCAGTCAGCATAATCTTCGCTTTTCAGCAGGAGCCATTTGCTTTCCAACCTGTGTTTTCCCTCGATTGTATTTCAAATATTGAGAAAGGGCTGTTTTGTCTGCATTATGTTTTTTCACCGACAGATTTGCTGCGAGTTCCCGACTGTTGGCTATTGCTTGTTATTGGGCTACAATCCACAGTTAGGCTATTTAAAAAATAGGCTATTGATCTGTGGCAACATTATAGGCATTCTCATGGTGTAGTTGGCTATTCTGAATGATTTCATCAACAGATAGCAGTATTTCAATAACTTTGGCAAATGTATTTCAATTTATCAGGGGTGCTGCAGTTCCTTCAGAACCCTTCGTGCTGCTATATGTAAATAAAGGATAAAGTGCAACGCTGGAGAGATGAGAGTTGTAGGCTCATGTCTATCAGCAGAGAGAGAGAGATCATAGAAAGTTAATCTAATTGTAGTTATGTGAGAGATACTGGCACGCTTCTCACACAGCCATGGCCAAGCGTTAGGTACAATGTTACGCAAACCATAAACCCGGTACGGCCAAACCCGAACTCTTAGAGTATTAGGCCCGAGGTGAAAATCTACTATTTCCCATAACGTTTTTTTTGTGGGGACAGGAGAATTAACGACACTCAAATGAACTTAGATCGCTTTAATTATAATTTTTACGTAAAAAAAGTACATTATTTTAAATGTCACGAGAGGTACAGGATCCAAATAGGTTCTAGAACAAGACAGTCCAAAACAAAGAGGTGCCAGATTCTGTTCCGGCAAGATCAAGCTCAAATGAAGCACTGGTGTGATGTATATCTAACTGTGCATATTGTAGTTCACAGATCCCTATCAAAGCCAGCATTGTACGCAATGCATCTAGGAAGAGTGTACTGTGGTTTGATCATATCAAAGCTTTCACCACCTTTTTCTCAACTGAAATTAAGTTGAGATAATAATATATATGCCTATTACGTTTTACACATTCATCATAATATTATAGGAAGATAATAAGAGTGTTATAACCTATAATGATGTCATCACTGTGCGACAGGGGTGGGTGGGGGGGACAACATCACTTACCTGGCAGTGGAGGTCACACCTCTCGCCCCTCCAGCCGGGGGCACATGTGCACTGTCCGTTGAGGGCGTTGCAGGCGCCCCCGTTGCCACACATACAGGTGAGGTTACACCCCAGCCCCCATGTGCCACTGGGGCAGTTAATGGAGCAGTGCACTCCATGCCAACCTGGAGGGGGAGAAGACATTTTGAACATCAACATAGTTTAACAGAGGAGTAGTCAATTTCTCTCAAATGAACTAGTGTCTACAGGTATGTTTGTAAATCTTTTATTGAGAATATTATTTGGTCCCCAAAGCGTCGTACCCAAATGCCACTGCTTTAGTAGAATGATCCAGCAGATCCACAAATGACAAATTAAGTTTTGCTTTCGTATGTAAGTTTAGATTTCTACTGTATTTCTACTGCATTTCTACTGTATTTTTACTTTCTCTACTGTATTTTTACTATATTCTACTGTATTCTACTGCATTTTTACAGTTTTTTTTCTTTATTCTACAGTATTTCTACTATATTCTACTGTATTTCTACTGTATTTTCACTATATTCTACTGTATTTCTACTGCATTTTTTCTGTATTTCTACTGTATTCTATTGTATTTCTACTGTATTTCTACTGTATGTGCTCCTTGAATGGGCTAGCCTTACACACGCAGCATTCCCTGGTGTTAGTAGCCTACCTGCTTTACAGGAGCAGGCTCCATCCACTGAAGAGCACTGTGCCCCATTCTTACAGCCACACGTGGCAGAGCAGTTGATCCCGTGGGTCCCTGATGGGCAGGCTGTGGAACAGTCAGACCCCTGCAATGGAAATACTGTTAGCATTCCTGTACTATAGTTTAATTGACTTTGTGTTATTCATCATACGTGGTAAGTGGGTCGTGTTCAGTGAGGCATACCGTAGAAAACATTTCATACATTTTCTCCCTATTGAACATGACCCAGGTAACATCACAATGGAATTAGGAGTGAATACTGTCTGTCAGACAGTCTGTTAGAATGCTCCAGACTAAGTCAGTCCAATCCTTGGACCTTCTTACAATTCCAAGTATACAACACCTTAATAAAGTCAACTGTTACTTCTTCAGAACACAATGTAAAATCACTAATGTTATGAATGATTTAGGCAACTGTAGCTTTATTAGACTGGACATGGAGTATATTACTACTCATTAGCCTTCATAACCTTTCACAGAGCCTTCCTAGACCCCTCATAGCGGCTTTACCTTGAAGCCAGGAGCGCAGATACACTCCCCGGTCACGCTGTGGCAGTCGGCACCATTCTGGCATTGGCACACTTGCTGGCACGACTCGCCGAAGAAGCCGGGCGTACATGTCTCGTTACAGTAGGTCCCCGACCAGCCAGGCTGGCACGAGCACTCGCCAGACATCGGGTGGCAGCTGGGCACAAAACAGGGAGACAAAAGAGGACAATGGACTGTCATTGATATCATCGGATAACTCTGTTGTGACATCTTGTCTGGACACCAAGTACGCCAACACTCAAATGTGCTTCTAGCTAATGAACGACTAGCATATTAATCATGTATAAGACATTTTTTATGTTTGTTTTGCCAAATGACTTTTATAGTGTCTTATTTATTTGGGTTGTGTTTACGCTTGGTAAGGTAATGTATTATCTTGCCTTACATTTTCCCTACAATTCTCTACCATTTCATTTCATTACCTTAATAAGGTGATTGGCTGACACCTATCTGACTGTTCTGCATGGTTGATCAAATCTCATGTGAAATGAATGATCTCTTGAGTCACAGCCAGGCGGCTTGCCTATAATTTACATTATAAGATTATATGTGTTCCAATGTTGATCCCTGGCAAGCATTAATTTGACTGTAAGGAAAATAGAAGAAGTACTCTATAGAGCATGGGAAAATGTAACAAAACCGGAACATTGTAATAACAGAAAACTGTCAATGACCGGTTGACTTTTCACATGAAACCTCTGTATATCAAATCAAATATATGCTGTATACTGGGTTGAAACAACTTAACAAACTAAAGAGAGAACATAAAGTGCAAAGTGCCTTAAATGTGTAATATAAAGAAACCAAGGCATAGGAATACGTTCATTACATCTATACCTCTCACTTTACCCCCATGTTCAAATAAAAAACCATATGGAAAAGCTCTGTATGTCATATGTAAGTGTGTCAATAAAGTTTTCATGAATGAATCAGCTTTTCGGATACAGAGTTAAGACCATAGAGCTAGAAAGAGGGCTCTAGATGGATAAAACCTGTTTTAGCATGGATATTAACATTGAGGGCTTCCACCATTTTAAAGTAGTCCACTGGATGGGTATTCCTATGGGTTTGGAGGGATCAGCCAATGATCAGAGCATTGTCTTCTTCTTCAAATTGGGTTACCAATGGTTTGATAATAGCTTTAAGCTTTATCGGTGCCATCAAGTGGGTGGCCACAATAAATTAATGACACACAAGATTTGGCTAATATTGGTGAAATCACCAATATTAGCTTTACACTTTTTCAAACATAAAAGAAGAAGAACATGTAGTACTTTAAAATGGAGCTAGCCCTCAATGGCACCGCCCATGCTGTCACAGAAGCCACTATAGCACAGATACAAAGTAAGTCCTCTTTGTACCTCTATGGTTCAAACCATAAAGTCATTGGTTCAAACATTTCTACTGGTACTGAACAGTAATAACACAATCTCATTTTCCAGCTTTGCATATAGGTAATTGTGTCAATATTTTTTTCTCTCCAAATAAATCAATTCCTCAGAGATCAAGTTCAAACCATACAGTCATTGGTTCAAACATTTATTTTGGTACTTAACACAACACTAATTAAACAGAATATCTCCAGAACTTTCTCCAAATGCCCTCACAGGAGTCATTAAACAATGTAACAGCCGGGGCGGGTTTGCTGCATGCACATGTGGCACAATACCGTTGTTGCCGTGGTACCTGTTTGAGTAGCAGCTGCTCCTACCTGACACAGCAGCCCCATTGAGACAGAGCAGAGCAGCTGTCCCCCCTCACAACACATGGAGCCTGCCAGCTGTGCCAGTTTGTCTAATACACAGGCAGTGGCACAATGGGGAACTGTCTGACTCCCCTCCGACCCACCCAGCCACCCGCCACACAGGCACGCACGCACGCACGCACGCACGCACGCACGCACGCACGCACGCACGCACGCACGCACGCACGCACGCACGCACACACACACACACACACACACACACACACACACACACACACACACACACACACACACACACACACACACACACACACACACACACACACACACACACACACACACACACACACACACACACACACACACACACACACACACACTTTGAGTGACCTCCAACGGTCTTGTTAAACTTTGAATCATTAATGTTACTGTAGTACAATCAATGTTCTGTGAGAGGTGTAGGGCTGAATACAACAATTCAATGTTCTGTGAGAGGTGTAGGGCTGAATACAACAATTCAATGTACTGTGAGAGGTGTAGGGCTGAATACAACAATTCAATGTTCTGTGAGAGGTGTAGGGCTGAATACAACAATTCAATGTTCTGTGAGAGGTGTAGGGCTGAATAAAACAATTCAATGTTCTGTGAGAGGTGTAGGGCTGAATACAACAATTCAATGTACTGTGAGAGGTGTAGGGCTGAATAAAACAATTCAATGTTCTGTGAGAGGTGTAGGGCTGAATAAAACAATTCAATGTTCTGTGAGAGGTGTAGGGCTGAATACAACAATTCAATGTACTGTGAGAGGTGTAGGGCTGAATAAAACAATTCAATGTTCTGTGAGAGGTGTAGGGCTGAATAAAACAATTCAATGTTCTGTGAGAGGTGTAGGGCTGAATAAAACAATTCAATGTACTGTGAGAGGTGTAGGGCTGAATACAACAATTCAATGTACTGTGAGAGGTGTAGGGCTGAATACAACAATTCAATGTTCTGTGAGAGGTGTAGGGCTGAATACAACAATTCAATGTTCTGTGAGAGGTGTAGGGCTGAATACAACAATTCAATGTTCTGTGAGAGGTGTAGGGCTGAATACAACAATTCAATGTTCTGTGAGAGGTGTAGGGCTGAATACAACAATTCAATGTTCTGTGAGAGGTGTAGGGCTGAATACAACAATTCAATGTTCTGTGAGAGGTGTAGGGCTGAATACAACAATTCAATGTACTGTGAGAGGTGTAGGGCTGAATACAACAATTCAATGTTCTGTGAGAGGTGTAGGGCTGAATACAACAATTCAATGACAGATCAATAATTCGGGTGGCTCAATTGGTGGAGCATGGTAATGGTTGTGAGTAGTGTAATTAGTACAAGGATAATTACATTATCCTCATGGGATGATCACCATTATAGATTAGAGCATGATTATAGAATGTCCATTCTAGAATGATCTCAGGGATAATTACATTATCCTTATAGGATGATCTCCATTATAGATTCGAGCATGATTATAGAATGTCCATTCTAGAATGATCTCAGGGATAATTAGATTATCCTTATAGGATGATCTCCATTATAGATTAGAGCATGATTATAGAATGTCCATTCTAGAATGATCTCAGGGATAATTACATTATCATTATAAATTAGAGCATGCTTATAGAATTAAGCAATAAGGCCCGGGGGGGTGTGGTATATGGCTAATATACCATGGCTAAGGGCTATTCTTTCGAGGGACACAACGCGGAGTGCGTGGATACAGCCCTTAGCCTTGGTATATTGCCCATATACCACAAACCCCTGAGGTGCCTTATTGCTATTATAAACTGGTTACCAAGGTAATTAGAGCAGTAAAAATAAATGTTCGAACCACCCAGTTTATAATGTTCATTCTAGAATGAGCTCAGGGATAATGTAATATACTGTATTGTGTTGTATGCACTGCAATGTATATTGTATCATATGTGCCAATGAGTGGGTATTACCTGCGTGTGTTCTCGGCGTGGCAGGGACACCTCTTGTCACACTTGAGACCATAGTGTCCCTCGGGACAGAGGCGCACCTCGCACATCTCCCCCGTGTAGCCCGGTTCACACAGACACGCGCCACTGATGTGGTAGCACTTGGCTCCGTTCTCACAGCGACACGTCTGGCGGCAGGATACGCCGAATGTACCCACCGGACACTCTTCCTGGCACCTGGGGAGAAGGGCGATGGGTCAATTCAATTCATTTCAAATAACTTTATTTTTCCTGTGAGGGAACTTCTTGACTACTGCTCAAGGCCAGGTTTAAGGATAGTGTCTCTGTACATACTGCAACATACTGCAAGTGGGGACATAATGTGACTAATACTGTGACACATTGCACCAAATGTGGATCTCCCGTTCGTCTACTGATCCTTCTACTGATCCTTTGGCCCTGTCCGGGGGTTTCATTGGATGGGGCCACAGTGTCTCCTGACCCCTCCTGTCTCAGCCTCCAGTATTTATGCTGCAGTAGTTTATGTGTCGGGGGGCTAGGGTCAGTCTGTCACATCTGGAGTATTTCTCTTGTCTTTTCCGGTGTCTTGTGTGAATTTAAATATGCTCTCTCTAATTCTCTCTTTCTCTCTTTCTTTCTTTCTCTCTCTCTCTAGGACCATGCCTCAGGACTACTGGCTTGATGACTCCTTGCTGTCCCCAGTCCACCTGGCCGTGCTGCTGCTCCAGTTCCAACTGTTCTGCCTGCGGCTATGGAACCCTGACCTGTTCACCGGACGTGCTACCTGTCCCAGACCTGCTGTCCCAGACCTGCTGGAACCCTGACCTGTTTACCGGACGTGCTACCTGTCCCAGACCTGCTGTTTTCAACTCTCTAGAGACAGCAGGAGCGGTAGAGATACTCTCAAAGATCGGCTATGAAAAAGCCAACTGACACTTACTCTTGTGTTACTGACTGGTTGCACCCTCGACAACTACTATGATTATTATTATTTGACCATGCTGGTCATTTATGAACATTTGAACATCTTGGCCATGTGCTGTTTTAATCTCCACCCGGCACAGCCAGAAGACGACTGGCCACCCCTCGTAGCCTGGTTCCTCTCTAGGTTTCTTCCTAGGTTTTGGCCTTTCTAGAGAGTTTTTCCTAGCCACCGTGCTTCTACACCTGCATTGCTTGCTGTTTGGGGTTTTAGGCTGGGTTTCTGTACAGCACTTTGAGATATCAGCTGATGTAAGAAGGGCTATATAAATACATTTGATTTGATTTGATTCAGTATGTCATTTTCGCGCCATTCTACATGTAAAACCGGTTTGCAAGTAGTCTCTGCAGGCAAACGCTATTGGTGTGTTCAAGCCCATACAGATCTATGATCTTAATTTGGTCACTATTTTGTTGCTGAGAATTTTCCTGCACAGCAGGAAATGCAAACTTGTAGTGTAGTTGAGTTTTAAAAAGTTTGTAATTTCCACTTTCAAAAATTCAGACCTGATTTTCCCTAACGGAAAATGTACAAACCTCTACAAACATGTCCATTAATTATAATCCACATAATAATTCACATTTCCTGTTGCTCCAGG
Source organism: Salmo trutta (assembly GCF_901001165.1). NCBI lineage: Eukaryota > Metazoa > Chordata > Actinopteri > Salmoniformes > Salmonidae > Salmo > Salmo trutta. The sequence goes on from NC_042979.1 coordinate 40,092,884, forward strand.
ATAATATTTTTCCTGCTGTAGCAAACTGGCTCAAATTAAGATCCTACACCTGTATAGGCAGGTATAGTTTAACAGGGAGAACTAGAACATTAGCAAAGAAAAAACATGGCCTCCTGAGTGACACAGCGGTCTAAGGAACTGCATCGCAGTCCTAGAGGGGTTACTACAGACCCAGGTTCATTCCCGGTCTGTGCCACAACCGGCTGTGGCCGGGAGTCCCATAGGATGGCGCACAATTGGCCCAGCGTTGTACGAGTTAGGGGAGCGTTTGGTCGGGGGAGCTTTACTTGGCTCATCGCACTCTAGCAAATCCTTGTGGAGGGCCGGGTGCCTGCAGGCTGTCGCCAGTTGAACGGTGTTTCCTCAGACACATTGGTGCGGCTGGCTTCCAGGTTAAGCTGGGGAGTGTTAAAGTTCCCGGTTAGGCGGGTCATGCTTCAAGGACGCATGACTCCACCTTCGCCTCTCGTGAGCCCTTTGAGGAGTTGCAGCGATGAGACAAGATCGAAATTGGGGAGAAAAAGGGGGTAAAATACAAAAAATAGAGAGAGAGAAAAAACACTACACAGTAAGACACACTTACATTCTGAAAATGACCCGTTGTGCATATTGTTCTCATATTTCTAAAGACGCTTCAACTTTCCAGGAAGAGCAGTCATTACAGGAGCAACAGTGTTCAGCAATTGGGCCTAATTGCTATGAAAAGCAGGCGATTTGTAAACACACTGTTTAAAATCCAGTATCATAGGTATCTGGGACCAACCACTGATTATAGATATTGGTAAGAAAATCAAGCTTTGTTTATGACATAGGTGGCCAGCAGGTATGCTGAAAGAATGTTGCAATAGCACAATATCAGGGAGAGGAGAATGGATAGATTCAAGGTCAGAAAGGACACATATGGAAACCAGCTGAGAACAACTGAACGGAACTGTTTTTGACACTTGAATTCATATGGAATGTGACACATGAATCCCACTAACAGCACTACTTCTGTCTTACTACTTTCCAGATTATTCTAAAGGGACCACTGCATACTATATATTTTTAAACTTATTTTAATTATTTACTTACTTTCTCTCTCTCTCTCTCTCTCGCTATCTCCTTATTTCATTCCTTATTAAAGCATGATTTGTGTGTGTGTGTTGTTTTTGTGAGTCAGACCGAAGCTGTTTGCACACACACACACAAACACACACACACACGCACACGCGCACGCACACGCGCACGCACGCACGCACGCACGCACACACATAAACACACATACACACGTACGCACACACAGCCCCAAATCCCAAGTAACATCATAATATACTGAAAATTCCTTTTACAACACAGAGGACACCAGCTTGCCTAACAAAATCCCCAAATTTCCTTCCATTCCCAAGTCATATCCATAATATCATTCCCACATTCCACCACCATTGGCTAAGTGAGCAGACTGTGCACTGGTCTCCTTCATTTCCAGTTGTTGATATCCCTCTATCTCCCTAGGGGACTGGGTACTACGCTATACCCTCTCAACCCTATCTATCTCACTCAGGGAAGCTAAGGGGCAATCTTAGCAAAGTTAGCATTCTCTAGTGCTAGCAGCCTTAATGGTCTTAGCAGTGTTAGCGTCCCCCCCCCACCACTCATAATGCATGGAGCTGTCACGCTAAACGGGATTCAAAGCATGCCGATAGGACACGCTCATTCATTTGCCCGACAGATGGCGTGTGTCAAAGATATGAAGTCACAAAGCAACAGCAACTACTGTACAACACTAGGGGCAGCTGAGAGGATTGTGTGGAAGACACATGGGAACTAACTTAACTTTATATGAAGTGTCCTGTTGATGGTATGCTACAGGGTAAACCCAAGAAAGCACCCTGGTATTAGTATAATATACTGTATAAGTGCATAATATCTTTAACTCTGCGTTGTTGGAAAAGGACCCATCAGTAAGCATTTCACTGTTAGTCTACACCTGTTGTTTACCAAGCATGTGACCAACAACAATGCTCTAGTGAGACTGGGAACTAAGTTACTAACTGTTCACTTTACATGAAGTGTCCTGTTTGTGCTATGCTACAGGATAAACCAAACAATGCACCCTAGTGTCGTCTATACTGTAAGTTAATCAAGTGTATACTGTACTGTTGGGAATAAGGGGCCATATGGGGTCAATTACTGTGAGACGTGGTAAACGTTACCCTCCCACACCAGAGGAGGCTGGTGGGCCGGAGATATAGAAGGACACGCTCATACAAACGGCTGGGATGGATTAGATGCTAAGGTATCAATCACGTTTCCATGGTTTCCATGGTCTACACATGGTTTCCATGGTCTACACATGGTTTCCATGGTCTACATGGTTTCCATGGTTTCCATGGTCTACACATGGTTTCCATGGACTACACATGGTTTCCATGGTCTACACATGGTTTCCATGGTTTCCATAGTCTACATGGTTTCCATGGTTTTCATGGTTTCCATGGTTTCCATAGTCTACATGGTTTCCATGGTCTACACATGGTTTCCATGGTCTACACATGGTTTCCATATGGTTTCCATGGTCTACATGGTTTCCATGGTCTACACATTGTTTCTATGGTCTACATCTTTTCCATGGTTTCCACGGTCTACATGTTTCCATGGTCAACATGGTTTCCATTGTCTACATGGTTTCCATGGTCTACATGGTTTCCATGGCCTACACATTGTTTCCATGGTCTACATGGTTTCCATGGTCTACACACAGTTTCCATGGTCTACACACAGTTTCCATCGTCTATACATGGTTTTCATTGTCTACACATAGTTTCCATGATCTACACATGGTTTCCATCGTCTATACATGGTTTCCATGGTCTACACATGGTTTCCATGGTCTACATATTTACCATGGTTTCCACAGTCTACATGGTTTCCATGGTCTACATGTTTCCATGGTCTACATGGTTTCCATGGTCTACACACAGTTTCCATCGTCTATACATGGTTTTCATTGTCTACACATAGTTTCCATGATCTACACATGGTTTCCATGGTCTACACATGGTTTCCATGGTCTACATATTTCTCCATGGTTTCCACGGTCTACATGTTTTCATGGTCTACATGGTTTCCATGTTCTACATGTTTCCATGGTCTACATGGTTTCCATTGTCTACATGGTTTCCATGGTCTACACATGGTTTCCATGGTCTACACATGGTTTCCATCGTCTATACATGGTTTCCATGGTCTACACATGGTTTAAATGGTCTACATGGTTTCCATGGTCAAAACATGGTTTCCATGGTCTACACATGGTCTACACATGGTTTCCATGGTCTACATGGTTTCCATGGTCTACATGGTCTACATTGTCTTCATGGTTTCCATGGTCTACACATGGTTTCCATGGTCTACATGGTTTGCATTGTCTACACATGGTTTCCATTGTCTACATATGGTTTCCATGGTCTACACATGGTTTCCATATGGTTTCCATGGTCTACATGGTTTCCATGGTCTACATCTTGTCCATGGTTTCCACGGTCTACATGTTTCCATGGTCAACATGGTTTCCATGGTCTACATGTTTCCATGGTCTACATGGTTTCCATCGTCTATACATGGTTTCCATATGGTTTCCATGGTCTACATGGTTTCCATGGTCTACACATTGTTTCTATGGTCAACATCTTGTCCATGGTTTCCACGGTCTACATGTTTCCATGGTCTACATGGTTTCCATGGTCTACATGTTTCCATTGTCTACATGGTTTCCATGGTCTACATGGTTTCCATGGTCTACACATTGTTTCCATGGTCTCCATATTTTCAATGGTTTCCACAGTCTACATGGTTTCCATGGTCTACATGTTTCCTTGGTCTACATGGTTTCCATTGTCTACATGGTTTCCATTGTCTACATTGTGTCCATGGTCTACATGTTTCCATGGTCTACATGGTTTCCATGGATTCCATGTTTCCATGGTCTACATGGTTTCCATGGATTCCATGTTTCCATGGTCTACATGGTTTCTATGGTCTACATGTTTCCATTGTCTACATGGTTTCCATGGTCTACATGGTTTCCATGGTCTACACATTGTTTCCATGTTCTACATATTTTCCATGGTTTCCACGGTCTACATGTTTCCATGGTCAACATGGTTTCCATGGTCTACATGGTTTCCATGGTCTACACATTGTTTCTATGGTCTCCATATTTTCAATGGTTTCCACAGTCTACATTGTTTCCATGGTCTACATGTTTCCTTGGTCTACATGGTTTCCATTGTCTACATGGTTTCCATCGTCTATACATGGTTTCCATGGTCTAAACATGGTTTCAATGGATTCCATGTTTCCATGGTCTACACATAGTTTCCATGGTCTACACATGGTTTCCATCGTCTATACATGGTTTCCATGGTCTACACATGGTTTAAATGGTCTACATGGTTTCCATGGTCAAAACATGGTTTCCATGTTTCCATGGTCTACACATGGTCTACACATGGTTTCCATGGTCTACATGGTTTCCATGGTCTACATGGTCTACATTGTCTTCATGGTTTCCATGGTCTACACATGGTTTCCATGGTCTACATGGTTTGCATTGTCTACAAATGGTTTCCATTGTCTACATATGGTTTCCATGGTCTACACATGGTTTCCATATGGTTTCCATGGTCTACATGGTTTCCATGGTCTACATCTTGTCCATGGTTTCCACGGTCTACATGTTTCCATGGTCAACATGGTTTCCATGGTCTACATGTTTCCATGGTCTACATGGTTTCCATTGTCTACATGGTTTCCATTGTCTACATGGTTTCCATGGTCTACACATGGCTACACATGGTTTCCATGTTCTACACATGGCTACACATGGTTTCCATGGTCTACATGGTTTCCATGGTCTACATGTTTCCTTGGTCTACATGGTTTCCATTGTCTACATGGTTTCCATTGTCTACATTGTGTCCATGGTCTACATGTTTCCATGGTCTACATGGTTTCCATGGATTCCATGTTTCCATGGTCTACATGGTTTCCATGGTCTACATGTTTCCATTGTCTACATGGTTTCCATGGTCTACATGGTTTCCATGGTCTACACATTGTTTCCATGTTCTACATATTTTCCATGGTTTCCACGGTCTACATGTTTCCATGGTCAACATGGTTTCCATGGTCTACATGGTTTCCATGGTCTACACTACACATTGTTTCCATGGTCTCCATATTTTCAATGGTTTCCACAGTCTACATTGTTTCCATGGTCTACATGTTTCCTTGGTCTACATGGTTTCCATTGTCTACATGGTTTCCATCGTCTATACATGGTTTCCATGGTCTAAACATGGTTTCAATGGATTCCATGTTTCCATGGTCTACACATGGTTTCCATGGTCTACATGGTCTCCATTGTCTACATGGTTTCCATTGTCTACATGGTTTCCATTGTCTACATGGTTTCCAAGGTTTCCATGGTCTACATGGTTTCCATTGTCTACACATGGTTTCCATGGTCTACATGGTTTCCATTGTCTACATGGTTTCCATGGTCTACACATGGTTTCTATGGTCTACACATGGTTTCTATGGTCTATACATGGTTTCCATGGTCTACATGGTTTCCATGGTCTACATGGTTTCCATGGTCTACATGGTTTCCATTGTCTACATGGTTTCCATGGTCTACACATGGTTTCTATGGTCTACACATGGTTTCCATGGTCTACATGGTTTCCATGGTCTACATGGTTTCCATTGTCTACATGGTTTCCATTGTCTACATGGTTTCCATGGCTTGCATGGCTTGCATGGTTTCCATGGTTTCCTTTGTCAACATGGTTTCCAAGGTTTCCATGGTCTACATGGTTTCCATTGTCTACACATGGTTTCCATGGTCTAAACATGGTTTCCATGGATTCCATGTTTCCATGGTCTACACATGGTTTCCATGGTCTACCTGGTCTCCATTGTCTACATGGTTTCCATTGTCTACATGGTTTCCATTGTCTACATGGTTTCCATGGTTTCCATTGTCTACATGGTTTCCATGGTTTCCATAGTCTACATGGTTTCCATTGTCTACACCCGGTTTCCATGGTCTACACATGGTTTCCAAGGTCTACATGGTTTCCATGGTCTAGACATGGTGCCCATGTTTCCTTGGTCTACATGGTTTCCATGGTCTACACATGGTTTCCATGGTCTACACATGGTTTCCATTGTCTATATATGGTTTCCATGGTCTACACATGGTTGCCATGGTCTACATGTTTCCATGGTTGCCATGGTCTACATGGTTTGCATTGTCTACACATGGTTTCCATGGTATACAAATGGTTTCCATGGTCTACATGGTTTCCATGGTCTATATGTTTTCATTGTTTCCATGGTCTACATGTTTCCATGGTCTACACATGGTTTCCATGGTTCCATTGTCTACACATGGTTTCCATGGTCTACATGGTTTCCATGGTTTCCATTGTCTACACATGGTTTCCATGGTCTAAACATGGTTTCCATGGATTCCATGTTTCCATGGTCTACACATGGTTTCCATGGTCTACACATGGTTTCCTTGGTCTACATGGTTTCCATGGTCTACACATGGTTTCCATGGTCTACATGGTTTCCATGCATTTGATATCGTTCCATTTATTCCAGCACAGCCATTACGATGAGCCTGTCCTCTGATTTCTCCGCCGCACAGCCACTACTGTCCTACACAGCTGAATGGATGTAGCTCGACTGCTGTGCTGAAATCTGATAAAAGTATAGGAGCTTACAGTCGTGGCCAAAGGTTTTGAGAATGACACAAATACTAATTTTCACAAAGTCTGCTGCCTCAGTGTCTTTAGATATTTTTGTCAGATGTTACTATGGAATACTGAAGTATAATTACAAGCATTTCATAAGTGTCAAAGGCTTTTATTGACAATTACATGAAGTTGATGCAAAGAGTTAATATTTGCAGTGTTGACCCTTCTTTTTCAAGACCTCTGCAATCCGCCCTGGCATGCTGTCAATTAACTTCTGGGCCACATCCTGACTGATGGCATCCCATTCTTGCATAATCAATGCTTGGAGTTTGTCCGAATTTGTGGGTTTTTGTTTGTCCACCCGCCTCTTGAGGATTGACCACAAATTCTCAATGGGATTAAGGTCTGGGGAGTTTCCTCGCCATGGACCCAAAATATCGATGTTTTGTTCCCCGAGCCACTTAGCTTTCACCTTTGCCTTATGGCATGGTGCTCCATCATGCTGGAAAAGGCATTGTTCGTCACCATACTGTTCCTGGATGGTTGGGAGAAGTTGCTCTCGGAGGATGTGTTGGTACCATTCTTTATTCATGGCTGTGTTCTTAGGCACAACTGTGAGTGAGCCCACTCCCTTGGCTGAGAAGCAAGGGAGTGGGCTCACTCACAGTTGTGCCTAAGAACACAGCCATGAATAAAGAATGGTCTTAGGATGCTTTACTGTTGGCATGACACAGGACTGATGGTAGCGCTCATCTTGTCTTCTCCGGACAAGCTTTTTTCCGGATGCCCCAAACAATCGGAAAGGGGATTCATCAGAGAAAATGACTTTACCCCAGTCCTCAGCAGTCCAATCCCTGTACCTTTTGTATAATATCAGTCTGTGCCTGATGTTTTTCCTGGAGAGAAGTGGCTTCTTTGCTGCCCTTCTTGACACCAGACCATCCTCCAAAAGTCTTCGCCTCACTGCGCTTGCAGATGCACTCACACCTGCCTGCTGCCATTCCTGAGCAAGCTCTGTACTGGTGGTGCCCCGATCCCGCAGCTGAATCAACTTTAGGAGACGGTCCTGGCGCTTGCTGGACTTTCTTGGGCGCCCTGAAGCCTTCTTCACAACAATTGAACCGCTCTCCTTGAAGTTCTTGATGATCTGATAAATGGTTGATTTAGGTGCAATCTTACTGGCAGAAATATCCTTGCCTGTGAAGCCCTTTTTGTGCAAAGCAATGATGGCGGCACGTGTTTCCTTGCAGGTAACCATGGTTGACAGAGGAAGAACAATGATTCCAAGCACCACCCTCCTTTTGAAGCTTCCAGTCTGTTATTCCAACTCAATCAGCATGACAGAGTGATCTCCAGCCTTGTCCTAGTCAACACTCACACCTGTGTTAACGAAAGAATCACTGACATGATGCCAGCTGGTCCTTTTGTGGCAGGGCTGAAATGCAGTGGAAATGTTTTTGGGGGATTCAGTTCATTTGCATGGCAAACAGGGACTTTGCAATTAATTGCAATTCATCTGATCACTCTTCATAACATTCTGGAGTATATGCAAATTGCCATCATACAAACTGAGGCAGCAGACTTTGTGAAAATTAATATTTGTGTCATTCTCAAAACTTTTGGCCACGACTGTATACTTAATGGAATTTACTATTGCAATACTACAGACAGTGGACCTGCCGAGTCACTAGACGCACTCACTTAACTCCCCAAAATAACACACACATCGCCTCATCCCTCCCTACCTCCCTCCCCACCCACCCGACCATTAACATTACATTGACATTTTATTTTTTTAGCAGACGCTCTCATCCAGAACGACTTAGTTAGTTTATTAATCTTAAGATACCCTAGCCAGATGTGTGTAGAGCCCTCCTGAGTTGACAAACACACACACACACACACACACACACACACACACACACACACGTACACACGTACACACGTACACACAAACAATACCCATCCATCCCCTTTACCCCAAAACACTACCCTACCATCCATCACTGAACTGGGTTTCCAGCCCTCCATCATTGAACTAGCGTGGTCTACTCTGGGTTTCCAGCCCTCCATCATTGAACTAGCGTTGTCTACTCTGGGTTTCCAGCCCTCCATCATTGAACTAGCGTGGTCTACTCTGGGTTTCCAGCCCTCCATCATTGAACTAGCGTGGTCTACTCTGGGTTTCCAGCCCTCCATCATTGAACTAGCGTGGTCTACTCTGGGTTTCCAGCCCTCCATCATTGAACTAGCGTGGTCTACTCTGGGTTTCCAGCCCTCCATCATTGAACTAGCGTGGTCTACTCTGGGTTTCCAGCCCTCTATCATTGAACTAGCGTTGTCTACTCTGGGTTTCCAGCTCTCTATCATTGAACTAGCGTGGTCTACTCTGGGTTTCCAGCCCTCCATCATTGAACTAGCGTTGTCTACTCTGGGTTTCCAGCCCTCCATCATTGAACTAGCGTGGTCTACTCTGGGTTTCCAGCCCTCTATCATTGAACTAGCGTGGTCTACTCTGGGTTTCCAGCCCTCTATCATTGAACTAGCATGGTCTACTCTGGGTTTACAGCCCTCCATCATTGAACTAGCGTGGTCTACTCTGGGTTTCCAGCCGTCTATCATTGAACTAGCGTGGTCTACTCTGGGTTTCCAGCCCTCCATCATTGAACTAGCGTGGTCTACTCTGGGTTTCCAGCCCTCTATCATTGAACTAGCGTGGTCTACTCTGGGTTTCCAGCCCTCTATCATTGAACTAGCGTTGTCTACTCTGGGTTTCCAGCTCTCTATCATTGAACTAGCATGGCCTAGTCTGGGTTTCTAGCTCTCTATCATTGAACTAGCATGGCCTAGTCTGGGTTTCCAGCCCTCCATCATTGAACTAGCGTGGTCTACTCTGGGTTTCCAGCCCTCCATCATTGAACTAGCGTGGTCTACTCTGGATTTCCAGCCCTCTATCATTGAACTAGCGTTGTCTACTCTGGGTTTCCAGCTCTCTATCATTGAACTAGCATGGCCTAGTCTGGGTTTCCAGCTCTCTATCATTGAACTAGCGTGGCCTACTCTGGGTTTCCAGCCCTCCATCATTGAACTAGCGTGGTCTACTCTGGGTTTCCAGCCCTCCATCATTGAACTAGCGTGGTCTACTCTGGGTTTCCAGCCCTCTATCATTGAACTAGCGTGGTCTACTCTGGGTTTCCAGCCCTCTATCATTGAACTAGCGTGGTATACTCTGGGTTTCCAGCCCTCCATCATTGAACTAGCGTGGTCTACTCTGGGTTTCCAGCCCTCCATCATTGAACTAGCGTTGTCTACTCTGGGTTTCCAGCCCTCCATCATTGAACCAGGCTAGTCTGGGTTTCCAGCTCTCCATCATTGAACTAGCCTGGCCTAGTCTGGGTTTCCAGCAGGGTGTGGCTAGGCAGGCAGAACCACAGGCAGTGGCATGGTATACAGTACCGAGGTTTTGCCATGACGTCTGGTTTCCCTCAAACCCTTATTAACTCATAAAAGTGCACTTGCAGTGCTATTCCTGTAGGTTCACTGGGCTGGCTAAGTATATGGTGCGTCCCTCTCTGATAATGTTAATTATATGGACAAAGTCCTACTCTTTTGCAGGAACCAAAAAACTCTGATTGGAGCATGATTCATTGCTCTAAACTTTGAACTACACTCTTAGAAAAAAAGGTGATATCTAGAATGTAAAATAATTATTTGTATGTCTCTATAGGAGAACCCTTTGAAGAACCCTTTTGTGTTCCATGTAGGACCCTTTCCACAGAAGATTCTACGTGGAACCAAAAAGGGTTCTCCCTGGAACCAAAAATGGTTCTCCTATGGGGACAGCTGAAGAACTGTTTTGGAACCCTTTTTTTCTAAGAGTGTAGCTTGATTGAGCTTGCCTGGTACAATGGGAGCAACGGGAGCAATGGAATAGTCCCGAAAGTACAATCCACAGCCACCCATCTGGAACTCCAAACAGACTCGATCAAACGCTCAAAGCATTTAAAAGAAAACAAGTACTATTTCAACCCAGGTCTTCTGAGGTCACAGTTGCTTGTTTGCTTGTGTCCATACAAACATGCATAATTGTTGTGAAAGTACTAGCTAAGCACACTTTCCTCATAGTGCTTTCAAGGAAAAGAGGATACAAGGAAGATTTACTGTCCTAGACGGTTTGGCTCAAGTCCAGCTCTGGCAGAGCAATGGGAGGGTCTCTCTAAGGAAGAAACTGAAGAACAAAGAAAGTTTCCCACTCTAAATTACTCCCAGGATGCGTCCCAAATGGCACCCTGTTCCCTATATAATGAGCCCAATTGAAGCCCTGGTCAAAAGTTGTGCACTATAAAGGGAATAGGATGCCATTTGGGACGCATGACCAGTGCTTCATCCTCTTAGGAGGAGCCTACAGAAGCCTCAAGCGGCAGTAGTGCATGGGAGGGTCTCTCTTTCTATGAATTATATTTCTATGGTCTCTCCCCCACAGCTTCCTCAGGCATCCCAGGCCGCTGGCTGCAGCCAGCCTGACAAGAAGCAGACAGACCGCACGCATCATACTGTAGCCTATTGGTCTGGAAGAGATCCACACTCCTGTGATCACACACACACAGACACACATGTGCACACACACACAAATTCCCATTCACTTCCTTCCGCTCCCTTCATCCTCCCCGCAACCAGACTGTCCACACACACACGCAGGCACGCAGGCACGCACGCACGCACACACACACACACGCACGCACGCACGCACGCACAAATTCCCATTCACTTCCTTCCGCTCCCTTCATCCTCCCCGCAACCAGACTGTCCACACACACACACACACACACACACACACACACACACACACACACACACACACACACACACACACACACACACACACACACAAGCAGACATGTCAGGGTTCCCCAACTGGCGGCCAACAGATGATTTTATTTGGCCCCCAACTTTTCTGTGCAAAAAATAAACGTTTTTATTGTTGGACATAAAACACTGTAAAAAGGGGGACAGGGAGATGGGGTTTAGATCTGGGATAAGAGGAGGACAGGGAGATGGGGGACAGGGAGATGGGGGACAGGGAGATGGGGGACAGGGAGATGGAACTGGGATAAGGCTAGAAAGTTTTTCCAAATATCTTGTTGGTCATAAGGGTTGTTTTATTAGCTAAACCTTGCAATGCACAAACAACAAAATCATATACAGTGCACTCGGAAAGTATTCAGACCCCTTGACTTTTCCACATTTTGTTACGTTACAGCCTTATTGGATTAAATTGAATAAAGTAATTGTTTTCCTCACACAAAATACCCCATAATGACAAAGCAAAAACAGGTTTCTAGAAATGTTTGCAAATGTATTAAAAATAAATAACAGAAATACCTTATTTACATAAGCATTCAGACTCTTTGCTATGAGACTCAAAATTGAGCTCAAGTGCATCCTGTTTCCATTGATCATCCTTAAGATGTTTCTACAACTTGATTGGAGTCCACCTGTGCTAAATTCAATTGATTGGACATGATATGGAAAGGCACACACCTGTCTATATAAGGTCCCACAGTTGTCAGTGCATGTCAGAGCAAAAACAAGCCATGAGATCGTAGGAATTGTCCTGAGAGCTCCGAGACAGGATTGTGTCGAGGCACAGATCTGGGGAAGGGTAGCAAAACAGTTCTGCAGCATTGACGGTCCCCAAGAACACAGTGGCCGAAATGGAAGAAGTTTGGAACCACCAAGACTCTTCCTAGAGCTGTCCGCCTGGCCAAACTGAGCAATCAGGTGATAAGGGCCTTTGTTAGGATGGTGACCAAGAACCCGATGGTCACTCTGACAGAGCTCCAGAGTTCTTCTGTGGAGATTGGAGAACCTTCCAGAAGGACAACCATCTCTGCAGCACTCCACCAATCAGGCCTTTATGGTAGAGTGGCCAGACGGGGGCCACTCCTCAGTAAAATGCACATGACAACCCGCTTGGAGTTTGCCAAAAGGCACCTAAAGGACTCTCCGACCATGAGAAACACGATTCTCTGGTCTGATGAAACCAAGATTCAACTCTTTGGCCTGAATGCCAAGCGTCATGTCTGGAGAAAACCTGGCACCATCTGTATGATGAAGCATGGTGGTGTCAGCAGCAGGGACTGGGAGACTAGTCATGATCGAGGGAAAGATGAAGAGATCCTTAATGAAAACCTGCTCCAGAGCACTCAGGACCTCAAACTGGAGCGAAGGTTCACCTTCCAACAGGATAACGACCCTAAGCACACAGCCAAGACAACCCGGAGTGGCTTTGGGACGAGTCTCTGAATGTGGCCCAGCCAGAGTCTGGACTTGAACCTGATCGAAAATCTCTAGGGAGACCTGAAAATGGCTGTGCAGCGACGCTCCCCATCCAGCCTGACAGCGCTTGAGAGGATCTTTAGAGAAGAATGGGAGATATTCCCCAAATACAGGTGTGCCAAGCTTGTAGCGTCATACCCAAGAAGACTCGTGGCTGTAATCGCTGCCAAAGGTGCTTCAACAAAGTACTGAGAAAAGGGTCTGAAAACGTATTGAAATGTGACATTTCATTTTTTTTTTCTACATTTGCAAACATTTCTAAAAATCTGTTTTCGCTTCATCACTTTGGGGTATTGTGTGTAGATTGATGAGGAAAAAAACTATTGAATACATTTTAGAATAAGGCTGTGACGTAAGAAAATGTGGAAAAAGTCAAGGGGTCTGAATACTTTTCAAATGCACTGTATTTAGTAAGGAATTCCACTTGAAAAAGTGCTTTCTACTTACAGTATTGGGTGGATATTTTTGTAAACTTTTTACTGTACTGGTCCCCTACGTGAATTGAACCCACAATGCTGGCATTTCAAGCTTCTTGCTCTACCAACTGAGCCACACAGGATCCCCACTTGATATCGATTAGTGCATATATACAGTATATACACTACCGTTCAAAAGTTTGGGGTCACTTAGAAATGTCCTTGTTTTCCATGAAAACATACATGAAATGAGTTGCAAAATGAATAGGAAATATAGTCAAGACGTTGACACGGTTATAAATAATGATTTTTAATTGAAATAATTGTCCTTCAAACTTTGCTTTTGTCAAAGAATCCTCCATTTGCAGCAATTACAGCCTTACATACCTTTGGCATTCCAGTTGTCAATTTGTTGAGGTAATCTAAAGAGGTTTCATCTTCCACAAGTTGGATTGGCTTGATGGACACTTCTTACGTACCATACGGTCAAGCTGCTCCCACAACAGCTCAATAGAGTTGAGATCCGGTGACTGTGCTGGCCAGTCCATTATAGACAGAATACCAGCTGACTGCTTCTTCCTTAAATAGTTCTTGCATACAGTGGTTTGAAGCTGTGCTTTGGGTCATTGTCCTGTTGTAGCAGGAAATTGGCACCTATTAAGCGCCGTCCACAGGGTATGGCATGGCATTGAAAAATGGAGTGATAGCCTTCCTTCTTCAAGATCCCTTTTACCCTGTACAAATCTCCCACTTTACCACCACCAAAGCACCCCCATACCATCACATTGCCTCCTGTAACACTCTTCTTCGTCTGAAGATATAGAGAAGTCATCGTCGGAGAAAGTGGACCAATACGCAGCGGGGTTATGTGCACTCATCTTCTTTATTATAATCGGACAAGAAGGAGAACCAAAATAAACACGTACACAAAGAAACCACAATGACTATTCACAGGCTGGTAAGGCACAAGGCTATACCAGAACAATCTCCCACAAAGTACTGAACAAACACATACCTATATATAGGACTCTCAGAGGCAACTAGAAAACACCTGCCTCCAATTGAGAGTCCAACCCCAATTAACAAAACATAGAAATACAAAAGACTAGACAGAACATAGAAATACACTAACAAGGAAAAGTGCCCAAAAATCCCCGGAATACATAAATCAAATACCCTACTAAACAAACCACCACCCCGAACCACATAAAACAAATACCCTCTTGCCACGTCCTGACCAAACTACAATAACAAATAACCCCTATTACTGGTCAGGACGTGACACCTCCACCATGTTTGACAGATGGCGTCAAGCACTCCTCCAGCATCTTTTCATTCTTTCTGTCTCACAAATGTTCTTCTTTGTGATCCGAACACCTCAAACTTAGATTTGTCTGTCCATAACACCTTTTTCCAATCTACCACTATCTAGTGTCTGTGTTCTTTTGCCCATCTTAATCTTTTATTTTATTGGCCAGTCCGAAATATGGCTTTTTTTTTGCAAATCTGCTTAGAAGGCCAGCATCCCGGAGTCGCCTCTTCACTGTGGACGTTGAGACTGGTGTTTTGCAGGTACTATTTAATGAAGCTGCCAGTTGAGGACTTGTGAGGCGTCTGTTTCTCAAACTAGACACTCTAATGTACTTGTCCTCTTGCTCAGTTGTGCACCGGGGCCTCCCACTCCTCTTTCTATTCTGGTTAGAGCCAGTTTGCACTGTTCTATGAAGGGAGTAGTACACAGCGTTGTACGAGATCTTCAGTTTCTTGGCAATTTCACCCATGGAATAGCCTTAATTTCTCAGAACAAGAATACGAGTTTCAGGAGAAGATTCTTTGTTTCTGGCCATTTTGAGCCTGTAATCGAACCCACAAATGATGTTGATCCAGATACTCAACTAGTCTAAAGGAGGCCAGTTTTATTGCTTCTTTAATCAGAACAACAGTTTTCAGCTGTGCTAATATAATTGCAAAAGGGTTTTCTAATGATCAAGTAGCCTTTTAAAATGATAAACTTGGATTAGCTAACACAACGTGCCATTGGAACACAGGAGTGATGGTTGCTGATAATGGGCCTCTGTACGCCTATGTAGATATTCCATAACAAAATCAGCCATTTCCAGCTACAATAGTCATTTACAACATTAACAATGTCTGCACTGTATTTCTGATCAATTTGATGTTGTTTTAATGGACAAATAAATGTGCTTTTCTTCCAAAAACAAGGACATTTCGAAGTGACCCCAAACTTTTGAACGGTAGTGTATATTGTTATTTTTAAATCTCATGTATCAGGTTAATATTTGAAAATGGAAGTCCTGATAATAAATGTATCATATCTGATGATCCAATATCAAATTACATTACAGGTATGTTTGAGTTAAGTGCAATCTAGACTACTTTATTCCTTCATGTCATACTGTTGTTTGTACTCGATTTTACCCTTATTGCTAAAGACGGACAATATTACTGTTAGGTTGACTGGGATAACTTGTGCACCACATTTGTCCAGTGGGTATTTATATTTTTCCAAGCCCTATTAAGTACAGTTGGCATCACTAGTTAATTGCTTGGCCTTGCCTGCTGCTCTCTCTCCCTCTCTCCCTCTCTCCCTCTCTCCCTCTCTCTCTCCCTCTCTCCCTCCCTCTCTCCCTCCCTCTCTCTCTCCCTCTCTCTCTCCCTCTCTCCCTCCCTCCCTCTCTCCCTCTCTCCCTCCCTCCCTCCCTCCCTGACCTTGTTATTGGTCTGGAGGGATCAATGGGACAGCTACAGTAGCAACAGATGGTCTGCTATAGTTCCACTAACACATATAGACTTAATGTAGGTCAAAGATGACACTTACAATTGAATTCCAATTCAGCCATCGCTGACTAATGTATACAACCAAGGGATTACTTCTGCAGTGTTTGTTTATGACATTATCATTGTATGTGATAGCCTGCTGCCTGAATTTCAAATATATTCTGCTTTGCAAAAATTGTGAAATAGACATGAACAGATATCCATGGACTAGGCTAGGGTTAGGAGTTTTTCTTGACCACATGACTCGACTAGAATGACACTGACCTGGCAAAAGAGTGGATCCTAGACAAACTGCTTTACTGAGTTTGACTGAATTGGAGCCATTTAGTGTAATGGTATGTCATGGTATGTCATGGTATGTCATGTCAAAAGAATGTTCATTCTATTTCTTCCCTTTTGGGGGAGGTGAAGGGGAGGGTGATTCCTTTTGGGGGAGGTGAAGGGGAGGGTGATTCCTTTTGGGGGAGGTGAAGGGGAGGGTGATTCCTTTTGGGGGAGGTGAAGGGGAGGGTGATTCCTTTTGGGGGAGGTGAAGGGGAGGGTGATTCCTTTTGGGGGAGGTGAAGGGGAGGGTGATTCCTTTTGGGGGAGGTGAAGGGGAGGGTGATTCCTTTTGGGGGAGGTGAAGGGGAGGGTGATTCCTTTTGGGGGAGGTGAAGGGGAGGGTGATTCCTTTTGGGGGAGGAGAAGGGGAGGGTGATTCCTTTTGGGGGAGGTGAAGGGGAGGGTGATTCCTTTTGGGGGAGGTGAAGGGGAGGGTGATTCCTTTTGGGGGGGGTGAAGGGGAGGGTGATTCCTTTTGGGGGAGGTGAAGGGGAGGGTGATTCCTTTTGGGGGAGGTGAAGGGGAGGGTGATTCCTTTTGGGGGAGGTGAAGGGGAGGGTGATTCCTTTTGGGGGAGGGGAAGGGGAGGGTGATTCCTTTTGGGGGAGGTGAAGGGGAGGGTGATTCCTTTTGGGGGAGGAGAAGGGGAGGGTGATTCCTTTTGGGGGAGGTGAAGGGGAGGGTGATTCCTTTTGGGGGAGGTGAAGGGGAGGGTGATTCCTTTTGGGGGAGGTGAAGGGGAGGGTGATTCCTTTTGGGGGAGGTGAAGGGGAGGGTGATTCCTCAATCCAGGGTTTGTGTTTGTTATTTTACCTCAACTTTCTTACAATGTGAAATAAAATATTATAAATCAAGAAAAAAAAGCCTGTCATGTCATAGTTTGGCATGGCTCAGTTTGGTTTGGCCTGGTCCAGCCTGTCTTACCGTTCTCCGGTGTAGCCTGGACTGCACAGACACTGTCCGCTGGATGATACACACATCCCCCCGTTGTGACACTGACACTCCTGGGAACAGTTCCTCCCGAAGCGCCCCTCCGGACACGGCTGGCCACACACTGTACCCTAAACACACACAGAACATTGAATGTGTCAGCACAATATCAACATCCCAGAGTAAATACAATATGTAGGCCATCATATCAATATCCCATAACACATATCAATACATATGATGCAACAAGAGGATATGTACAATGTGGAGGCTGCTGAGGGGAGGACGGCTCATAATAATGGCTGGAACAGAGCGAATAAAACACATAGAAGCCATGTGTTTGATGTATTTGATACCATTCCACTGATTCCGCTCCAGCCATTATTATGAGCCGTCCTCCCCAATTAAGTTGCCACCAACCTCCGGTGATGGACATGGTGTCGTAGCTATCGACTCCTTGCAGTACCATTATATTATGACGTTATATTACTGTGAATGTCAATATGATAACCTGTTGGGGATAGGGGGCAGTATTTGCACGGCCGGATAAAAAACGTACCCGATTTAATCTGGTTACTACTCCTGCCCAGTAACTAGAATATGCATATAATTGTTTGATTTGGATAGAAAACACCCTAAAGTTTCTAAAACTGTTTGAATGGTGTCTGTGAGTATAACAGAACTCATTTGGCAGGCCAAAACCTGAGAAGATTCCAAACAGGAAGCGCTCTCTCTGACTACTTCTTGGCTTTCTTGATCATCTCTAACCAAATCAGGGGATCTCTGGCATAACGTGACATTTTCTAACGCTCCCATATGCTCTCAGAAGGCGCCAGAACGATGAATGGTGGCTTTGCAGGCCATGGCTGAAAAACATTAGCGCATTTGGATTATGGTCGATCTGAGGACAATGAGACTGGAGGCGCGTCCACGAGCCGACACCATGTTTACTTTCTCTCTCTTTGAACGAAAACAACGACTCCCGGTCGGAATATTATCGCTTTTTTCCGAGAAAAATAGCATAAAAATTGATTTTAAACAGCGGTTGACATGCTTCGAAGTACGGTAATGGAATATTTTGAATTTTTTTGTCACGAAACGTGTCGGGCGCATCACCCTTCTTTACCCTTCGGATAGTGTCTTGAACGCACGAACAAAACGCCGCTATTTGGATATAACTATGGATTATTTGGAACCAAACCAACATTTGTTATTGAAGTAGAAGTCCTGGGAGTGCATTCTGACGAAGAACAGCAAAGGTAATCAAACTTTTCTAATAGTAAATCGGAGTTTGGTGAGTACCACACTTGGTGGGTGTCAAAATAGCTAGCCTGTGATGGCCGGGCTATCTACTCAGAATATTACAAAATGTGCTTTCACCGAAAAGCTATTTTAAAATCGGACATAGCGAGTGCATAAAGGAGTTCTGTATCTATAATTCTTAAAATAATTGTTATGTTTTTTGTGAACGTTTATCGTGAGTAATTTAGTAAATTCACCGGAAGTGTTCGGTGGGAATGCTAGTCACATGCTAGTCACATGCTATGTAAAAAGCTGTTTTTTGATATAAATATGAACTTGATTGAACAAAACATGCATGTATTGTATAACATAATGTCCTAGGAGTGTCATCTGATGAAGATCATCAAAGGTTAGTGCTGCATTTAGCTGTGGTTTTGTTTTATGTGACATTATATGCTAGCTTGAAAAATGGGTGTCTGATTATTTCTGTCTGGGTACCCTGCTGACATAATCTAATGTTTTGCTTTCGTTGTAAAGCCTTTTTGAAATCGGACAGTGTGGTTAGATTAACGAGAGTCTTGTCTTTAAAATGGTGTAAAATAGTCATATGTTTAAGAAATTGAAGTAATAGCATTTCTAAGGTATTTGAATATCGCGCCACGGGATTACACTGGCTGTTGAGTAGGTGGGACGCTAGCCCATAGAGGATAACTCACAGTAATACACGTGACTATCAAACATAATTTATGTGTGTGTGCGTGTGTGTGTATTACCATCCATCCAGCGGGGCAGGAGCACTCTCCTGTGACATGGTGGCACACTCCTCCATTCTGGCAAGGGCATCTCTCCTCACACTGCTGTCCATGCTTCCCTGGTGGGCACAGGTCCTCACAACTATAGGACAAGAGGAGAAACATGAAATCAATCCTTACAGACTTAAAGAAATGACCGAGTCAGAAACAAAAAGGGACTAATTCATTAATTATAATACAAATTCTAAAATTATGTCTTTCACAAGAACATCTCTTTCAAACCCTTTTTTTGTCTTGAAGCACCCTAGCCACCATTGTCAGAAACTAACTAGTTTTAGAACACCTATTCATTCAAGGGTTTTTCTTTATTTTTACTATTTTCTACATTGTAGAATAATAGTGAAAACATCAAAACTATGAAATAACACATATGGAATCATGTAGTAACCAAAAGTGTTAAACATATATTTCAGATTCTTCAAATAGCCACCCTTTGCCTTGGTGACAGCTTTGCACCCTCTTGGCATTCTCTCAACCATCTTCATGAGGTAGTCACCTGGAATGCATTTCAATTAACAGGTGTGCATTATAAAAAGTTAATTTGTGGAGATTCTTTCCTTCTTAATGCGTTTGTGCCAATCAGTTGTGTTGTGACAAGGTGGGAGGGGGGTGTACAGAAGATAGCCCTATTTGGTAAAAGACCAAATCCATATGATGGCAAGAACAGCTCAAATAAGCAAAGAAAAACGACAGTCCACTCTTTGAAAGTTTCTTCAAGTGCAGTCGCAAAAACCATCAAGCGCTATGATGAAACTGGCTCTCATGAGGACCGCCACAGGAATGGAAGACCCAGAGTTACCTCTGCTGCAGAGGATGAGTTCATTAGAGTTACCAGCCTCAGAAATTGCAGCCCAAATAAATGCTTCACAGAGTTCAAGTAACAGACACATCTCAGCATCAACTGTTCAGAGGAGACTGTGTGAATCAGGCCTTCATGGTCGAATTGCTGAAAAGAAACCACTACTAAAGGACACCAATAATAAGAAGAGACTTGCTTGGGCTAAGAAACATGAGCAATGGACATTAGACCGGTGGAAATATGTCCTTTGGTCTGGAGTCTAAATTCGAGATTTGTGGTTCCAACCACCGTGTCTTTATGAGACGCTGTGTGGGTGAACGGATGATCTCCGCATTAGTTTTCCCCACTGTAAAGCATGGAGGAGGAGGTGTTACGGTGCAGGGGTGCTTTGCTGGTGACATCGTCTGTGATTTATTTAGAATTCAAGGCACACTTAACCAGCATGGCTACCACAGCATTCTGCAGCGATACGCCATCCCATCTGGTAAAGGCTATTTGACCAAGGAGAGTGATGTAGTGCTGCATCAGATGACCTGGCCTCCACAATCCCCTGACCTCAACCAAATTGAGATGGTTTGGGATGAGTCAGACCGCAGAGTGAAGGAAAAGCAGCCAACAAGTGCTCAGCATATGTGGGAACTCCTTCAAGACTGTGGATATTTGAAGAATCTCAAATATAAAATATTATATACACTTTTTTTGGTTACTACATGATTCCGTATGTGTTATTTCATAGTTTTGATATCTTTAGTATTATTCTACAATGTAGAAAATAGTACACATAAAGAAAAACCCTTTTGACTGGTAGTGTACATACAGTGTGAGTTTGTGTTTTTTTATATTTCTGAGTGCGTGCATGTGTGCGTGTCAATGATGACTCACAAAGCACCGGTGTATCCGGGTGAACACTTGCACTCCCCGGTCACGTGGTGGCACGCTGCTCCATTTTGGCACAGGCACTTCTGTTGGCACCCGTTGCCATAGGTGCCCGCCTCGCAGACCTCCTCGCAGCGCCAGCCCCTGTACCCGGGCTGGCAGATACAGGCGCCTGTGATGGGGTTACACAGTGCACTGTTCTGACACTGGCAGCGGTTACTGCAGTGGGGACCCCAGTGGTTGCTGTCACACGCTGAGAGAGAAATAAGAGAGAGAATGTAAGATTTAAAGTAGGAGATATAAAACGGGCTGATTTTAGCATTGTATTCAGTAAGTGAGTATGTTAGTTTGTAAGTATGTATTTTAGAAGAATGCTCAGAACATACTGTAAATATAGGACTTTAAAATCGACAAAAGCTCCTAATATCCAGGTCATTGAGGGATTCAAATACATCGAAAATGAGTTGACTGCTAAGAGACCACAAAACAAAGCCAGAAACCACCAGCCATCCACAACCTGTTCCTCAAGCTGATTTAATCAGAGCTTGTTTTGATTTATTACCTCACATTGAGGTCAATCATCTTTCCTTGCCAGTTGTGCGGTACTAGGATTTATTTCAGGCACACACCTGTTTTCAGTTTTGGACAGGCAGCTGTGCTGGAGGAGCACTTCACCAACAATCCCCTCAGCTAAAGCTATTGTAAACATCTGGGCCAAATGAAACCCTGCGCTTCATCGAGGTCTCTACGTTAAGTCACTTGACCAAAACAAACATACTGTCCCCAAATGAGTGTTGAGGTTGATAACTTTAGGTCATGTTTCACTAGTAACCCAGCAAGTTAACCATCTGTGGGGAAGGGGGATCCTACCAGCCTACCACACTCAAGACCGCTCCTATTAAAAGCTGAGTAGCTGAGTGGAGTCACACATCTTTAGCGTGGACCCGGCCCTTCTTTCATCTGTTTCAACAGGGTCCTGTTCATTAGCGAGCACCATAGCAACAGAAAACAAAAAGAAGCATTTCTCATTGGACAAGTCTATGTAATGCCTCCCCATTTCAGTCTGTTTTCTTCTGTTTGGTGACAAATGAACACGACCCAGCTTTCTCGTGCCTCTCAACCATAGGTTCTCTGCTGAACTGTAGGAAACTCACGTTCTCTCTAACCGCATGTTTATTCTAGTTGTCTTTCATCTTCTGTGAAACACGTTTCTATGTTTCTACGATTACGGCGGTACTGCCCTCATGGTTGGGTTAGGGTTAGGGTACTGCTCTCATGGTTGGGTTAGGGTTAGGGTACTGCCTTCATGGTTGGGTTAAGGTTAGGGTACTGCTCTCATGGTTGGGTTAGGGTTAGGGTACTGGTCTCATGGTTGGGTTAGGGTTAGGGTACTGCTCTCATGGTTGGGTTAGGGTTAGGGTACTGCCCTCATGGTTGGGTTAGGGTTAGGGTACTGCCCTCATGGTTGGGTTAGGGTTAGGGTACTGCCCTCATGGTTGGGTAAGGGTTAGGGTACTGCTCTCATGGTTGGGTTAGGGTTAGGGTACTGCCTTCATGGTTGGGTTAAGGTTAGGGTACTGCTCTCATGGTTGGGTTAGGGTTAGGGTACTGCTCTCATGGTTGGGTTAAGGTTAGGGTACTGCCTTCATGGTTGGGTTAGGGTTAGGGTACTGCTCTCATGGTTGGGTTAAGGTTAGGGTACTGCTCTCATGGTTGGGTTAAGGTTAGGGTACTGCTCTCATGGTTGGGTTAAGGTTAGGGTACTGCTCTCATGGTTGGGTTAGGGTTATGGTACTGCTCTCATGGTTGGGTTAGGGTTAGGGTACTGCTCTCAATGTTGGGTTAGGGTTATGGTAATGCTCTCATATTTGGGTTAGGGTTAGGGTACTGCCCTCATGGTTGGGTTAGGGTTAGGGTACTGCTCTCATGGTTGGGTTAGGGTTAGGGTACTGCCTTCATGGTTGGGTTAAGGTTAGGGTACTGCTCTCATGGTTGGGTTAGGGTTAGGGTACTGCTCTCATGGTTGGGTTAAGGTTAGGGTACTGCCTTCATGGTTGGGTTAGGGTTAGGGTACTGCTCTCATGGTTGGGTTAAGGTTAGGGTACTGCTCTCATGGTTGGGTTAGGGTTATGGTACTGCTCACATGGTTGGGTTAGGGTTAGGGTACTGCTCTCAATGTTGGGTTAGGGTTATGGTACTGCTCTCATGGTTGGGTTAGGGTTAGGGTACTGCCCTCATGGTTGGGTTAAGGTTAGGGTACTGCCCTCATGGTTGGGTTAGGGTTAGGGTACTGCCCTCATGGTTGGGTTAGGGTTATGGTACTGCTCTCAATGTTGGGTTAGGGTTAGGGTACTGCTCTCAATGTTGGGTTAGGGTTAGGGTACTGCCCTCATGGTTCGGTTAAGGTTAGGGTACTGCCTTCATGGTTGGGTTAGGGTTAGGGTACTGCTCTCATGGTTGGGTTAAGGTTAGGGTACTGCTCTCATGGTTGGGTTAGGGTTATGGTACTGCTCTCATGGTTGGGTTAGGGTACTGCTCTCAATGTTGGGTTAGGGTTGTGGTACTGCCATCATGGTTGGGTGAGGGTTAGGGTACTGCTCTCATAATTGGGTTAAGGTTAGGGTACTGCCTTCATGGTTGGGTTAGGGTTATGGTAATGCCCTCATGGTTGGGTGAGGGTTAGGGTACTGCTCTCATGGTTGGGTTAGGGTTATGGTACTGCTCTCAATGTTGGGTTAGGGATATGGTACTGCTCTCATGGTTGGGTTAGGGTTAGGGTACTGCTCTCATGGTTGGGTTAGGGTTAGGGTACTGCTCTCATGGTTGGGTTAGTGTTATGGTACTGCTCTCAATGTTGGGTTAGGGTTATGGTACTGCTCTCATGGTTGGGTTAGGGTACTGCTCTAATGTTTGGGTTAGGGTTCCTACTATCTATCCAACTAGGTATCTAACTATCTATCCAACTAGTTATCCAACTAGGCACACAACTATCTATCCAACTATCTATCCAACTAGGTATCAACTATCTATCCAACTAATTATTTATCCAACTAAATTATTTATCCAACTATCTATCCAACTAGGTATCCAACTAAGTATCAAATTATTTATCCAACTATCTATCCAACTAGGTATCCAACTAGGTATCAAATTATTTATCCAACTATCTATCCAACTAGATATCAAATTATTTATCCAACTATATATCCAACTAGGTATCAAATTATTTATCCAACTATCTATCCAACTAGGTATCAAATTATTTATCCAACTATCTATCCAACTAGGTATCAAATTATTTATCCAACTATCTATCCAACTAGCTTTCCAACTAGGTATCCAGCCAGGTATCCAACTAGGTATCCAACAATCTATCCAACTAGGTATCAAAATATCAATCCAACTAGGTATCCAACTATCTATCAAACTATCAATCCAGCCAGGTATCCAACTAGGTATCCAACAAAGTATCTAACTAGGTATCCAAATATCTATCCAACTAGGTAACCAACTATCTATCCAACTAGGTGTCCAACTAGGTATCAACTATCTATCCAACTAGTATCCAACTATCTATCCAACTAGGTATCAACTATCTATCCAACTAGTATCCAACTATCTATCCAACTAGGTATCCAACTAGGTATCCACCTATCTATCCAACTAGCTTTCCAACTAGGTACACAACTTTCTATCCAACTAGTAATCCAACTAGGTATCAACTATCTATCCAACTAGTATCCAACTAGGTATCCAACTAGGTACACAACTATCTATCCAACTAGTTATCCAACTGGGCATCAACTATCTATCCAACTTGTATACAACTATCTATCCAACTATCTATCCAACTAGGTAACCAACTATCTATCCAACTAGGTGTCCAACTGGGTATCAACTATCTATCCAACTATCTATCCAACATGGTATCTAACTATCTAACCAACCAGGTATCCAACTATCTATCCAACTAGGTATCAAACTACGTACACAACCATCTATCCAACTACATATCCAACTAGGCATCCAACTATGTATCCAACTATATATCCAACTAGGTATCATACTATCTATCCAACTAGGTATCCAACTAGGTATCTCACTAAGTATCCAACTAAGTATCCAACTAGGTATCATAAAATCTATCCAACTAGGTATCCAACTAGTTATCTAACTAAGTATCCAACTAAGCATCCAACTAACTATCAAACTAGGTATCATACTATCTATCCAACTAGGTATCCAACTAGGTATCTAACTAAGTATCCGACTAGGTATCCAACTAGGTATCATACAATCTATCCAACTAGGTATCCAACAAGGTATCTAACTAAGTATCCAACTAAGTATCCAACTAGGTATCCAACTATATATCCAACTAGGTATCCAACTAGGTATCATACTATCTATCCAACTAGGTATCCAACTAGGTATCTAACTAAGTATCCAACTATGTATCCAACTAGGTATCTAACTAAGTATCCAACGAGGTATCAACTATCTATCCAACTAAGTATCCAACTAGGTATCCAACTATATATCCACCTAGGTATCATACAATCTATCCAACTAAGTATCCAACTAAGTATCCAACTAGGTATCCAACTATCTATCCAACTAAGTATCCAACTAGGTATCCAACTATCTATCCAACTAAGTATCCAACTAGGTATCCAACTATCTATCCAACCACGTATCATACTATCTACCCAGCTAGGTATCCAACTATCTATCCAACTAAGTATCCAACTAGGTATCCAACTATCTATCCAACTAAGTATCCAACTATCTATCCAACTAAGTATCCAACTAGGTATCCAACTATCTATCCAACTAAGTATCCAACTAGGTATCCAACTATCTATCCAACTAAGTATCCAACTAGGTATCCAACTATCTATCCAACTAAGTATCCAACTTGGTATCCAACTATCTATCCAACCACGTATCATACTATCTACCCAGCTAGGTATCCAACTAGGTATCTAACTAAGTATCCAACTAAGTATCCAACTAGGTATCATACAATCTATCCAACTTGGTATCCAACTAGGTATCTAACTAAGTATCTAACTAAGTATCCAACTAGGTATCCAACTATATATCCACCTAGGTATCATACTATGTATCCAACTATGTATCGAACTAGGTATCTAACTAAGTATCCAACTACGTATCCAACTATCTATCCAACTAAGTATCAAACTAGGTATCCAACTATCGATCCAACTAGGTATCCAACTAAGTATTCATCTAGGTATCATACTATCTATCCAACTAGGTATCATACTATCTATCCAACTAGGTATCCAACTAGGTATCTAAATAAGTATCCAACTAAGTATTCAACTAGGTATATGACTATCTACCCAACTAGGTATCCAACTATCTATCCAACTAGGTATCCAACTAGGTATGCAACCAGATATCTAACTAGGTATCTAACTAGGTATCTAACTAGGTATCTAACTAAGTATCAAGCTAGGTATCCAACTAGGTATCTAACTAGGTATCAAACTACGGATCCAAATATCTATTCAACTTGGTATCCAACTTGGTATCCACTAGTTTTCTGACTACGTATCCAACTACTTATTCAACTATCTATCCAACTATCTATTAAACTCGGTATCCAACGATCTATCCAACTAGGTATCTAACTAGGTATCAAACTACGGATCCAAATATCTATTCAACTTGGTATCCAACTTGGTATCCACTAGTTATCTAACTACGTATCCAACTACTTATCCAACTATCTATCCAACTATCTATTAAACTCGGTATCCAACGATCTATCCAACTAGGTATGCAAATATCTATCCAACAATCTATCCAACAAGGTATCCAACTATCTATCCAACTAGGTATCCAACTTTCTATCCAACTATCAATCCAACTATGTATCCAAGTATCTATCCAACTAGGTATCCAACTAGGTATCCAGAGGTCTTGAAAAAGAAGGGTTAACACTGCAAATATTGACTCTTTGCATCAACTTCATGTAAATGTCAATAAAAGCCTTTGACACTTATGAAATGCTAGTAATTATACTTCAGTATTCCATAGTAACATATGACAAAAATATCTAAAGACACTGAAGCAGCAAACTTTCTGAAAACTAATATTTGTGTCATTCTAAACTTTTGGCCACGACTGTAAGTATCCAACTAAATATCCAACTATCTATCCAACTAGGTATCCTACTAGGTATCCAACTAGGTATCTAACTAAATATCTAACTAAGTATCCAACTATCTATCCAACTAGGTATCCAACTAAATATCCAACTATCTATCCAACTAGGTATCCTACTAGGTATCCAACTAGGTATCTAACTAAGTATCTAACTAAGTATCCAACTAGATATCCAACTAGGTATCTAAGTAAGTATCCCTCTAGGTATCCAACTAGGTATCCAACTAGGTATCTAACTAAGTATCCAACTAGGTATCCAACTAGGTATCCAACTAGGTATCTAACTAAGTATCCAACTAAGTATCCAACTAGGTATCCAACTAGGTATCTAACTAAGTATCCAACTAAGTATCCAACTAGGTATCCAACTAGGTATCTAAGTAAGTATCCATCTAGGTATCCAACTAGGTATCCAACTAGGTATCCAACTAGGTATCTAACTAGGTATCTAACTAAGTATCCAACTAAGTATCCAACTAAGTATCCAACTAGGTATCCAACTAGGTATCTAACTAAGTATCCAACTAGGTATCCAACTAGGTATCTAACTAAGTATCCAACTAAGTATCCAACTAGGTATCCAACTAGGTATCCAACTAGGTATCTAACTAAGTATCCAACTAAGTATCCAACTAGGTATCCAACTAGGTATCTAAGTAAGTATCCATCTAGGTATCCAACTAGGTATCCAACTAGGTATCTAACTAGGTATCTAACTAAGTATCCAACTAGGTATCCAACTAGGTATCCAACTAGGTATCCAACTAAGTATCCAACTAAGTATCCAACTAGGTATCCAACTAGGTATCTAACTAAGTATCCAACTAAGTATCCAACTAGGTATCCAACTAGGTATCTAAGTAAGTATCCATCTAGGTATCTAACTAGGTATCCAACTAGGTATCCAACTAGGTATCCAACTAGGTATCTAACTAAGTATCCAACTAAGTATCCAACTAGGTATCTAACTAAGTATCTAACTAAGTATCCAACTAGGTATCCAACTAGGTATCCAACTAGGTATCCAACTAGGTATCCAACTACAGTACACGTCCCACTCCCGGATTGAACCAAAATGAACCCTGCTGCTTCTGGGTCCTCATTGCTTCTTGACGTCTTTACCCACGACATCAGAAACTAGAGTGTGGTTGCTGGGTGTCTGCCAACCAGGCACATAGACAGTAGAGACCTTCCCTTTCCCATGTGTGGTGTGGTATTAGATTGAGGCCGACCTCCCCGGCCACACGTGTTATGGCTGCCCTGATTAAAGCATGAAGAGGTCTGATGAGAGGACGCGAGTGGAAGCCTCACCCCTTAAAATGGGCCGTAAAATGTACTGTGTTTGGGTGAACGATGATGTCGTTGACTGGGTGTGTGTTTAGGTTGAAGGGTGTGTGTGTGTGTGTGTGTGTGTGTGTGTGTGTGTGTGATGTTGTCATCAATAGGTGTGTTGTGCTCACACCCCTCCCCCCTTTTCACGAGGAAAGTCCCCATAGTCATAGTATGACCATAGAATTAGAATGCATTCATTATAGTATGACCCAAAGATATGTATGAGTCAGCGAAACCTCTTACAATCAGCTCTTCTTCACAGTTCTTTTCACCCACTCTATCCTTCCTCCACAGTTACACAGTTACACAAGCCGGACTGACCCTATAAAACCAACCAGCTGTTTATCTCTAGTTATTTCCAGAGCAGTAAAAAACACTAGCTCTTCGTGAATCAAGTCCTCTTAACATCGGATATTTTCACAAATACTTTTTCTCCAATTTATAGGAAGTATGCGCTTTCAAAGTCAAACAAGCCATTGGACCTAAATTGCGTCACTGACTGAAATTCAGCTTATGCGTCTACAATATCATTGTAGGAGTTCTGGGTCTTCTGTAGATGATCCTTTACTACCTGGAACATTTCCGGAGATGATGGGAAATGCCCTATCCAGAGTTCCAGACAAACATCTGGCCAAACATTGAGCTGTCTGAATGTACAGTAATCCATACACCATAACGAGTCAACTGGAGACCAGTCATATTGCTCAACAGTGACTATAAGGTCAGACTGATACCAGACAAGATTGAGAACTGCTCGAGGTAGAAGTTACAATTAAATTCAGATCTATAATCCTGCTCTATCCTACCCTTACCCATAAAAAGGAAAAAATACACACTGCCCTGAAGTCAGCACTTACAGTGATAGTTCACCCAAATTGCTAATACCTTACTTTACCAAGCCACTGCCACCAACCACTAACTTTAAGCATTTTATAACCAAAAGTCAATGTATCATATATTACCATGGTTGAAATTTCACGGCCATTTCATGCAACCTCATCCTTCACTGAGGAGCGACAGGAAGAGTATCCTTTGACACTGAGCCAAGTTGAGCCAAACAGCATGACCCTCATGTGGCGCTGGACATGCGCCAACCAAGAACTATGCTGTACCTCAACCACAGTTTCTCTCTGACACAGCTAAAACCAGGAAACCAGGAGTCTGCTTGGCTCAACCGCTTAACGGCTGCCATTGTGGCTCCTGCATTAGCCTCTTTCCTTTTTGGCCTGCTGGTGAAAAGTGCACTGCTTAGCTGTGGGCTAAAGTGCTGTGTTTTACACAGTATCACACAGTGTGGGCAGTGGGTGCGGAGAGAGAGAGGGATGGAAAGAGAGAAAGAGAGAGACAGAGAGAAAGAGGGAGAGAGATTAAGAAAGAAATAAGAGAGCGAGAGCAAGGTAGAGAGAAACAGAGAAAAAGCCCATTGTGCAGAGAAACCTCCTCTCGCATTTACTGTGGGACTCTGGTATCTTTGTGCAACCTGATCTAGATAGAATGGGTTAGGGTTCAACCTGACCTAGATAGAAAGAGTTAGGGTTCAACCTGACCTAGATAAAAATGGCCCACTAGAAAACCTGAAGGGCTCCTCATTGTCGAGCCTTGGGACAAACTGTTCCCTTTTATTCAAGACTCAGCACATATGACCCAAAGACAAGAGACACACTAAGCATTGGGGGTTTGGTCATGAGGTTGTTTGTTCCGGAAAATGGATCAAGATGTTCTGTTATTGACATATATTATGTTGATTACACAATTAAAGCAGTTAATTGCTTAGAAAACACAAGCAATCAGTGATTGGCAATACATACAGACCATATGCAATGGACAAAATTTAGGCTAGGGGTCGGCAACAGGCGGCCTGCGGGCCAAAAACGTCCGCAAGTGATTTTTTTGGGCCTCCCAGGGGCTATTTCCATTCAGTGGATGTAACTCCTAATGCAGGAACTCCTATAATCAACCTCTTTACTTTACGTATCTTTACTTAATTACTAAAGTCATTTCTCCTATACCTATGGAAATCAGACTAAATGATCCTGTCAAAAACAAACTCAAGTTTACAACCCAATCTAAAAATAATCCAGAGAGCTTCTAAGAGACATAGAGCAATCCTCTTGAAAAAGTGTCAGTTACAGAGAAAAAAACATTGCCCAGTAATTTGACATGCCATTTGTCGAGAGTTGGCCCAGACTTTGCCCCAGACCAAGAGTGAGGGACGGAAGAAGGGAGGGATGGAAGGAGGGAGGGAGGGAGAGAAAGAGGGAGAAAGAAAGACAGAAAAAGAGAGAGGGATGGCGGGAGGGAGTGTTTTTCCATGCCTCTAAGATCGCCCACTCTTCCATGCAGAGCCCTGCACAGTGTGTCAGCCCACAAGGCTCATGGGAACAGTCATACAGAGGAATCCCAGCTAAGAGACGACATCTGTACGATTCCTCAACATTTCCACATTATTGTGTGAGTGCGTTAAAGAGGATATATTATGTTTTCTTTCTCTCCCCTTCCCCCTTTCTTTCTCTTAAACACTCACCCTCTCTCTCCCTCTGACCCCTCTCTCACTCTCTGTGTGTGTGTGTGTGTGTTTCCAAGGATTCGACCATGACAATTAACTTCCGTGGGATACTCCAGTGAGATACTCAAGCTGGACAGCTCAGAAATGGCATTGGCAAGGCATTTGAAGTTATTTGTCTCCCTCGGTTTGGGTACAGCCTGGGTACATGGCTGGATAGATGGCCTAGGGCTGGTACTATGTTTATGTCATTATATACACTGAGTGTACCAAATTATAGGAACACCTGCTCTTTCCATGACATAGACTGACCAGGTGAACCCAGGTGAAAGCTATGATCCCTTATTGATGTTCACTTGTTAAATCCACTTCAATCAGTGTAGATGAAGGGGAGGAGACAGGTTAAAGAAGGATTTTTAAGCCTTGAGACAATAGAGACATGGATTGTGTACGTGTGCCATTCAGAGGGTGAATGGGCAAGACAAAAGATCGAAGTGTCTTTGAACGGTTATGGTAGTAGGTGCCAGGCGCAATATTAGGATGGTGTTCCTAATGTTTTGTACACTCACTGTGAACTGCTGGAGTTGTACATTAAACACACTTACTACTGGGATGCTCTAATGTTACAGTTTCTTTGATTTCAATTTGGTTGAGTTGTTAATAACGTGAATTCAACGTGAAATTAACAACAAAAAATCACCATGTAATTACATTTTGGTTAAAAGTGGTGTAAAAAAATATGAAATTCCTTTACATTGATGACTTTTTGCAAATCCAGTTTTCCACATTTATTCAACGTCATCACATAGACTTTTTGTTGTTGAAATGACATGGAAACAATGTTGATTTAACCAGTTTTTTCCCTGTTGGATACCACTGTGAAACTTCTTTCCTCCACATTTTTTGGGTTTAGGTATCCAAACTCTAAGCCACTCAAGCCAAGTTCAATACAGAAAATATAGAAATATATATTCAACCATTGCTGTAAAGTAATAACTTAAAACAACACCTGTTAAATCAAGCATATATCAAGTATGAAAGTATAAGAGACCGATAGCTATTGTAAATTCCCTATTGCAGGCTTATCATTTCCCAAATGAAGTACAGTTCAATGTAAAGAGGAGCCACAATAGGCTACGGTGCATCCCATATGGCACCCTATTCAGTGCACTACTTTTGACCAGGGCCTATAGGGTTCTAGTCAAAAATAGTGAACTAGGAAATAGGGTGCCATTTGGAACACAACCTCCATCTCCATGTAAAAGCCAACCCACATAAACCTAACACCTGACACACTGTTTCCAGACTAATGGCTTCAGCTGTGTGTGTCTGATTGTTCCTCACTGTGTGTGCCCAGACGGCCCTAGATGATCCTAATACAGCATATAATCCACACCAGCCAAACAGGCTCCTCTGAGCTAACTAACTAACTCTCTCCTGTCTCGTAAACAAAAGCCTGACACTTTATGACCAAGCCATTGTGCGGATATGGAGTTTCAGCGCAAGGTATTAATAAGGTATTAATACCTTTTATTTTCCAAGACACAGGGAGGTTTCTGTGAATTGTGGGGTCTTGGAATTGAAAGGGGATCTTCGATAACAGCTGGGTATTAGTGCTTCATTTAAAGGTTGGATTGTTTTCATACATTTTGATACAAATTGTCTGAGTTGCGTTGAGCGCTAGGTAGTGGCGCTAAGTAGTGGTTAGCATCGCTTCATTTTGTGAGAGGGTCATTGAGTTAAGGTCTATTGAAAGGTTTTATGTTAAAACCAGTGAATAGATAACAGACAAGTCAAGAGTCATCGACAAAATGAAACAGTCCCTCCTGAGTATCTTGGGATGTTGGGTTGTTGTTGTCATGCGTCTACTGTGAAATCACAAGAGCTAGACCCTCGGGTTATTTCTTACATTACCATCCTTACAATTTCTCTCTTTCATTCTTCCCACACTTCCTTTTTAATCTAAGAAAGAGATTTAGCGTACTCCCTTTTCCTCTTGTTCTTGAACCCCACAGCAAAAACAATCCTCAGACATATTGTTGGGGTCCGTTGATCCGTAAACTAAAGGCAACAATAAGGCAACAATAAGTCTGGCTTTTAAGGCTCAAGAGGAAATGAAAAGTCATATTACTTAGGGGGATATTGAATAGGGTACTAGGATACTGCACGGGACCCCCCCCCCCACCCCCTTTGAGAGACTGGCTCAAGGGGGCCCCCCAAAACAGAGACTGAATGCAGCTAAGACCTGGTTTTAAAAAGGAAATGGATATTCATTCTCAACACGACTGGTTGGCTTAGCCTTAGACCGTTCCACTCATTGAGTTGACTCTGATCTCAAAGCAGTAAGACGGATATTTGGGTAGATTACACCACAATTATTATATATTGCTATATTATTTATCGTACAAAGCGACTTTTATGTGTATATTCACTTACATTTAATGTATATGTAAATATTTCTACTTTCCCACAAGATATATCTCCTGAAACAGCATGCTTAGAAGAATATGTAGCCTGTAACAAAGCAAATCAAAATATACTGCATTCCAAACAGAGATGTTACTGTGTTCTCACAGTCAACAAATAACTGAAAACATTCCTCATCAGTCTCTCCCATGTCCATCGTACAAACAAAACAAGTTGACTCATTGGATGGTTTGGGTGAAAACAGACTTTGAGCTAATCAGATGTTAACAAACACACCCACCAGGGGTGGGCCTGAGGGGCTATCCTGGGCTACTCTTATTGATCCATGAACCAAGCAGTCAATACAGATTAGTTACAGTAATCATAGGGGCACGTGTGGCGGCCCCAGGCGCAGACCAACGGCCAGTAGGACCCCTCACTGTGGCTGTGTAATACTTACGGAACGATATCATTCTCATACTGTCAAAATAATTCCATATCCTAACAAAACAGAACTTTACAGAAATGATTCCCGCTTGGCTCAGTTGGTAGAGCATGGTGCTTGCAATGCCAGGGTTGTGGGTTTGATTCCCACGGGGCAGCAGTACAGGAAAAAAAAAGTATGAAAATATAAATATATGTTTGCTCTGCATAAGAGCATCTGCTAAATGACTTAAATGTAAATAAAGGTAAACTGTAAAAAGGTAGTTCCCTCTGGAATAGCCTAGCAGTAACAATAACATTTTCATTTTCATCCAACAGGTCAACTTTGGACAAATTTGTGCACTTTGATCCCATTAGGTAAGGCACAAGTGGTTTTAAGTGATATAGCGCTACAAGCCTATCTATGGCCATATCTCCTTACCCTTCACCTTTGGTCCAGTTAGCCAGTCAGATCCCAGACTAGTGATATTAGGATCTGGTTCCCCACCATCAGACAGATTAGTCAGGCCTGTTCAGGTCCTTAGGGAGTCCCAGGCTCCAGACACAACAATAAGGTCCCAGCCTCCAGACACAACATTAAGCCCCTTTATTAAACAACGGACACTGGAGACAGCGGGGGAGCAATGCTTGAGCACCTAATATAATCACAGACACACACATGTGCGGAGGCTCATGCACGCACAGTCCCATACACACTTACACACGCCCACACATTACGCACACAGGCACAGACACACACATGTGCGGAGGCTCATGCACGCACAGTCCCATACACACTTACACACGTCCACGCATTACGCACACAGGCACAGACACACACATGTGCGGAGGCTCATGCACCCACAGTCCCATACACACTTACACACGTCCACGCATTACGCACACAGGCACAGACACACACAGGGCTCATAGACTCCCTACACCTGTTTCAATAGAGACTGAAAGAGGAGACCTTTTAATCTGATAACATCACTTATCCCCCTACACAATTTGCTCTACATTCATTCTAGATCAAGAAAACAAGTCTCAAAACCCAAACATTTCATAATCTAAACTTTATCCCAAAGTTCATCAAATGACAATCTAAAATAAGCTATATTTATAAGGAGATAGGTGTTGCTGGTTGCATGTTATAACTCCAGTGGGCAGTCATGCTGGCCATGTTGAAAGAGAAGGCAGTGAGTGGAAGTTCTGCCCTGCCGTTTGGCTAACAAAGACAATGGCCTTGAAGTGTGACGCCTTTCAGACAGAGCACATAGAAGAAGACCTGGCAATCTCACAACTCACAGGCAAGTGTCCCAAATGGACCCCTGTTCCCTATGTAGTGCACTACCTAGCAAAAAACCCATAGGCCCCTGGTCAAAAGTAGTGCACTACCTAGGAAATAGGGTGACATTTGGGATGCTGACACACACGGTGTCCCCACTTTGTCTGCAGCTGTGGATCAGGGTACAAACAATGTGTCTGAAGGGGTGTCACGTCCATATTTATACATCAAAGCGGTTCCAGACTAACAAAAATAGGGTGACTTCACCCATGTCACATTCACGTCGTAACAAATATGGAAGTTCAAGATAAAAGCGAACCCAAGTGTGCCCAAATGAGATCAGAGGGGTGGACGAGCCTGGTGTGTGTGTGAGGGAGGAAGTGTGTATTGGCAGTAGGGTCTAAGAGAGTCACACTATGTGTGAGCTGAGAGACAAAACGCCTGTTAGTGTGTGTGTGTATATATATATATATATATATATATATATATATATATATATATATATCTCTTTCTCGCTCTCTCTCTTTCTCTGTGTGTGTGTTTGTCTTTGTGCCTGCGTGTGTGTTACTCTCTATCTCTCTCTGTGTGTGTGTGCGTGTGTGTGTAGGCAGGCTGAGGCGGACAGACAGACAGACGGACAGACAGATAGACTGACAGACACAGCTGTAGAGTCTCACCACTGGAGCAGTCCGGGCCCCCCCAGCCGGGCTCACACTGGCAGGTGCTGGGGGCTACACAACGGCCGTGAACACACTTCTCGGCACAGTGGGCTGGAGAGAGTGATGAGGAGGAGCAGGGACATAGAAGGGAGGGATGAGGAGAGAGAGGGAAAAACAAGAGGAAAGTAAGGTCAGATTTTAGTGGCTCTTAGAACACATTGCTACTCCCAGGAAAACCATGTGGATTTACATCAAAGGAATACAGATTGCTGAACCAGTAACAACAATGTCATAAGAAGGGTTTGATTGAGCCTGTCTGGAGCGTGAGATGGGCGTGGTTTGCACTTCTGGGACTACGCCATTTGGTTCCATTAAACAGGGCAAAGTCAATCAAGCGCAGCTAAAGTATTTGAAAGAAAACTATTACAATTTAAACCCATGTTCAGAATAGACAAATCAGAATTCCAGTGAGAATGGGATCCAATTCATTAGGGACAGAGACTTCAGGCTGGACCTGATTGGTCCACAATGTTAAAAAAAAAACATGTTACACGAATGTAACGTCAGACCGACCGGCAATGATGATGGCCCTTTTGGAGGAATTGATAGGACATTCACGGTTACTTAGTATGCTATTTGTGAACTTTTGTTTCATGTATTTTTGTTAAAGCTGTTATTTTTCCGCCCATCAAACAAAGCAAATATGGTGGGTGATGTCATAGAAACAGTGGGGGTTAAAGGTTCCATGGGTGATGTCATTGAAACAGTGTGTGTTTGTAAAAGGTTTCATGAGTGAGGTCATGAGTGACGAGCAGTCAAAAACAATGACACCATCAAACATTTTTTTACATTCACACACTACAGCAATTGATTAATTGCCTAAATAGTGCTAACAATGAATTAACTGATTTCGTGTATGAATTTGAGTTCTTATTTTCCCAACATAAAATATTTTCAAATATATTTGAGTAACTTAGCAGATGCTCTTATCCAGAGCAACTTAGTGAGTGGATGCATTTTGATATATTTTTTTCATACTACTCCCCCTTGGGAATTTAACCCACAACCCTGGTGATAGAAGTGCCATGCTCTACCAACTAAACTACCAAGAACCACATCATCTGAGAGGCAAGTGATGGTAGCACAGATTGGGGCCACGTTAATTCAGATGGCGGGCCAGAAAATAGCTCCCCGGGGCACATTCTTCAGACCACTGGACTAGATAAAAGATTCCCATATTTAAAAATGAAACCCGATTGTACTCAATCTTATCAAAATCTCAAAATAACATTACATGATATTAACTTGACTCATAAATTTACTCTAACAAAGCTGATGTTGTTACATCTTAACATCTGTATCCATCTGTCTTCATTTACATTTACGTCCTCATTTATTACGTACCATGTATTTCAGTTGATATTTGACACTAAATGGCTTCCACCCGGGGAGACTGTAAGTCTATTGATGGAGGAGGAAACTGGGGAGATCAGAGGGCAGCATGTGATTGTGGTTTACTGTATTCACTACACAATAGTACCTTTATAGAGCCCGGACTAAAGTTCCCTTTGAGCCCCGATGCGGTCACATTCTCACATCCACTCTGTCGAGTAAAAAGCTGATTCACCAACGATAAGGGGAACTGACAATCAGTCCATCTTTTAGCCTCATAGCTTATCATTGCTTAACATCACTTTGATTTAACCCTTTTGACTCAATCCAACTGCTTAATAACCACTTACCGGGCACAAAATCAAAGAAGTCCAAAGAAATCCGACAATAACTACTCCTCTAGTAGTGTCAGTTGTACAACTGCTCACAATGTGATGGCAAGCGTCTTCTCTACACAGACAGAGGGTTTGTTGAAATGGAGGTTTGTTTTTATGGCTTTCTCCTGTTGCCGGGTCAGTTGTTGTTTTTGTCTCGACCTCTGGGGCCCCTCTGTATGTCAGCTACACACCTGTTGTTCCTGACTCCTGAGACACAAGCTCTGCTTCTGGGTGGCGATTGGTCGGTCGCCCGCCACATGCGGACACAACGGTCATCAGTGTTTCCTCTATGTTGTTTTCCCCCGAGGTGGGTTGCAAAAGCATCGGAAATGTGTATTTTGGGGGCTGGCAGACAAAACGTTCAGTTCCAGCCATTTGGAGTCAATGTTTCTTTGTTAAGTAGGGCCAGAACATGGGGAGGTGGGGGTGTATTCCACCCTCCTTTCACACTTTTTGGACATTTATTGAAACAGCACAGATGGAGAAAGTTCACAAAAGCCAGTAGTTGGGATTGAACCCACAACCTTTGACTCTAATAGGAGTTTTGAGGTGTTACTACTCAACCACACAGGGGTTAACAGATGACCGTCAACAGATGACCGTCAACAGATGACCGTCAACAGATGACCGTCAACAGATGACCGTCAACAGATGACCGTCAACAGATCCATATCATATACTGTATGACTGTCGTGAGCAAGAAGTTTGAGTCACGTCATAATACATAGGGTCAAGGGTCAACCATCTACTAGGCGTTAGGGGGCCACCCTCATCCTACTAAATCCTAGGCAGTGCACTTTCATTGTTCTGATTATGCAAAGCCGTAACATTTTCTTGTGGCCTACATCCCATTGCTTTCATAGAATATCTCAGCGAGTTATTGGAAATGTAACATTCAGGACTAATGATAAACACACTGAATACTGTTGGAGCGCATAACCACCACACAACCATGAGCTTTTGTTTTCCAGTACGAGGTCACCATTTACATTAGGTTGCATATTAAAGTATCGAATTCCCATGAAATGTTCCAGTTTTTATGTAATTACATTGTAGCTATATTTAAACTAATTAGAAAAATATTTATTGAGTTTCCTGTTATTTGATTTAAATCACAAATGAAATTATGTATTTTATGTACAGATAGTTATAGTTATCTACTGTTACTGTATGTACAACTGAGTGCTGTAGTTACATAATGGTTACCAAAGTAACTACTATACATGGTATAATGGAACATAGGTCAGAGTTCAATTGAGAGTGATAGGGAGGAGTGATACGTTCACTGTTGTGGATAGGGAGGAGTGATATGTTCAATGTTGTGGATAGGGAGGAGTGATACGTTCACTGTTGTGGATAGGGAGGAGTGATATGTTCAATGTTGTGCATAGGGAAGAGTGATATGTTCACTGTTGTGGATAGGGAGGAGTTATAACTTCAATGGCAGCAGATAGGGTGGACATATACGTTAAATTGTTGTGGATGAGGAGGTACAGTATACGTTTAATGGTAGCAGATAGGGAGGAGGGGTAATTTCAATGGTAGCAGATAGAGAGGAGGGTTATGTTCAATGGTAGCAGATAGGGAGGAGAGATATGTTCAATGGTAGCAGATAGGGAGGAGGGATATGTTCAATGGTAGCAGATAGAGAGGAGAGATATGTTCAATGGTAGCAGATAGGGAGGAGGGATATGTTCAATGGTAGCAGATCGAGAGGAGAGATATGTTCAATGGTAGCAGATAGGGAGGAGAGATATGTTCAATGGTAGCAGATAGGGAGGAGAGATATGTTCAATGGTAGCAGATAGGGAGGAGAGATATGTTCAATGGTAGCAGATAGGGAGGAGGGATATGTTCAATGGCAGCAGATAGAGAGGAGAGATATGTTCAATGGTAGCAGATAGGGTGGAGAGATATGTTCAATGGTAGCAGATAGAGAGGAGGGATCATTTCAATGGTAGCAGATAGAGAGGAGGGTTATGTTCAATGGTAGCAGATAGGGAGGAGAGATCATTTCAATGGTAGCAGATAGAGAGGAGGGATACGTACGGACACACATCTCCCTGCTCTCGTAGAAGCCGGGGCAACACTGAGACTTGCGGCGGTACATGGTTTTCTCTCCTCTGCGGTAGGCCGTCCGATAGCTCACCCTTAAGACACACAGACACTTAATGGTCAGTATGGGGGACATAGGAAACATAGTGGAGACAATAAACTAAGGTAGAAATGTGAATAAACATCTACTAATTGTGCACAAGTTGGCTAATTACAAACATACTATTTCTTTATGGAGCTTACTGTACTTATTAACAAAACATTGTTATGGAAACCATCACTGTTGACTTGGTTTGACCTATTATCATTCTCAGTGACACATACACACACACACACACACACACACACACACACACACACACACACGCACACACACGCACACACTCTCCATCCCTCCATTGACTGCTCCATCCTCACCTGTGCCGCGTGCACTTGAACCAGTTGAGGATGTCGGAGCAGCTGGTGTAATAAATCTGATCGAAGGGGTGGGCGTACGACTCCTGGACGGTGACCGAGTAGCTAAAAGAGAGGAATAGAGGAAGAGCAAGAAAAAAGAGAGAGGGGGGGTCCGTTAGAAAGGAACAGAGAAGGGGGGGGGGGGTTTACAAACACACACGAGCCCTCACCATGGCCCCTATTTAGCCAACATGTCTCGCGTGTGGTCCCATAACTTATGGTCCCGCTACCACTAGGCTAAGCACTAGGCTAAACACTAAGTGGTTTAATAAGGGCACCATTAGGCTGCTTGTGTGTATCTGACCGGGATTAAGTATCAAACATCTTTCACCGACTCAGCGGTGGGTTTAGTGGGTGAAATTAGCGAAACAGCCCCTGTGCTGTGTGTGGCCTCGTATTTTGTCACTACTAAGTGTACGGATTTATAACAGGGTTTTACAAATAGGATTATAGAATGTTTCGCATAGAAGAAAACTGTTGGCCGTGACAATGGCTCCCTTATGACATGCATGTGAGCAATTGTGACCGCAGGCCTTTTTGGAAGACACGCAATGTAGGAATGGAAGAGTCGTATGAAATGAGAGTTGGCTGCCCGAAACATTAAGGATGTTTCCTTTTAGTGCCGGTTAAGAACGTGAAATTGTTTAGTTCTGTTCCATCGTTAAAGTTCACAAATTTCAGTAACATCAACTTAAAGTGCACTATTTCAAGAAAGTGCAACTTGACAAAGCCACACGTCTTTTCAGATAGGCCTTTAACCAGAGTAAAGCGTTGGAATGACCTATGTAGGAAAATAAATACCACGTGCAGTTACGCAGGGGTGGGCAATTCAATTGGTGTCACACTTTTTGTCCATCCCTAGTAAACACAGCTGATTAATTACATTGTATTCTAAACAGAAGATCATGATTAGGTGATTATTGGAGTCAGGTGTGTTAGCTGGGGCAAAACGGTGACACCAATCAGGCCCTCGAGGACTGGAATTGCCCCCCCCTGAGTTAAAGAGAACTTAACACATTAGCGTTTACTTTTCCTTTTTTTCTTGGAAAACTGGTGATTACTATACTATGTAACTGTCTGAACATACATTCCTAGTGCCCAGTAATTGCATAAGTTAGCCACTTACAGTTACCCTGATATGAGGCCTTTGGCATTTGCCAAATAAAGCGGTCAGGTCTTTAATTTAGGGGTTTAAAGTCCATAAGACGGCACAAAAATGACACATGCAAGGCGAAAAGATTCCCCAGTCACATGTTGGTTTAAAGGAACGGTTGGGTTACTTACTTCTCAGAGGAAATAAAAAGATGTTACCCAAAATCAGAACATCAGTAACATTCAATAAAACGTGGAATTGATCGAGATAAAGTGCAAACATGACAGGCCTTTTGATTCAATATGAATCAGACAGGAAATGGATGTGAGGAGACAGGTGAATTGCATGGTCACTCACACTCACAGACACAGACACAGGCACAGGCACAGACACAGGCACAGACACAGACACAGACACAGACACAGACACAGGCACAGGCACAGGCACAGGCACAGGCACAGGCACAGACACAGGCACAGGCACAGGCACAGGCACAGACACACACACACACACACACACACACACACACTACAGACACACACACACAGACACCACAACACTTCATAGAGACCTAAGACAGCAATTGAATTGATGCAATAACGATAAATAGAACAATAGCTTTATAACATTAATGTACAGCACAGTTTTTTATCTATCATTATTTTAACTACTACTACTACTAGTTAGATGGTTGGAGCCATCGATTGTCCCATTAACAATCACACATTATAGCAAAGCTATTTCATTTCAAACTTTACATTTCTCTACTGTAGGCTACTTATCATAATGAACCATATCAGCAAAGTGCCTGCGATAAGTGATCGGTGTCGATAATTTATCGTCCCAGCTCTAAAGCACGCACGCACGCACACACGCACGCACACACACACACACACACACACTTGCCCCAACAGTCTGTGGGAGCTGTTCTGCAACCTCTCTCTCTCCTCTCCCCCTCAGCTCCTGAAAGGCTGCAGCTGTTGCTCCAGATTAGCCAGTGAAAGTGAATCTAGCTGGGAAAGCTGCCTCCACCTTTGTTCTTTTCAATCTCTTTTAATGGATTTCCCTCAAAGATGGACTCCGGGATCTTAAGCACAACAAATTCGTAACCTATTGCACAAATTGGATTCGTAGCATATCACACGAATTGCAAAATTAATATGATATCAAATCAAATCAAACCAATTCTGCTATTTTGTGTTTTTTTTCCGCTGATGTAAAACATTTTTATACATAATGTCTCTGCCATCATTTCCTATAACCCAAAACAGCTTCTGGACATCAGAACCGCTATCACTAACCTCAATTTGGATGACAATTTCTACTTCAACGAGTTGGCATCTCTGGACGTTCTGCTTTCTCTGGAACAGGCCCTAATCTCTGGACGTTCTGCTTTCTCTGGAACAGGCCCTAATCTCTGGATGTTCTGCTTTCTCTGGAACAGGCCCTAATCTCTGGACGTTCTGCTTTCTCTGGAACAGGCCCTAATCTCTGGACGTTCAGCTTTC
This sequence comes from Salmo trutta, assembly GCF_901001165.1. Classification (NCBI taxonomy): domain Eukaryota; kingdom Metazoa; phylum Chordata; class Actinopteri; order Salmoniformes; family Salmonidae; genus Salmo; species Salmo trutta. Next base: position 40,135,863 of record NC_042979.1, read on the forward strand.
TCTGGAACAGGCCCTAATCTCTGGACGTTCTGCTTTCTCTGGAACAGGCCCTAATCTCTGGACGTTCTGCTTTCTCTGGAACAGGCCCTAATCTCTGGACGTTCTGCTTTCTCTGGAACAGGCCCTAATCTCTGGATGTTCTGCTTTCTCTGGAACAGGCCCTAATCTCTGGACGTTCTGCTTTCTCTGGAACAGGCCCTAATCTCTGGATGCTCTGCTCTCTTTGGAACAGGCCCTAATCTCTGGACGTTCTGCTGTCTCTGGAACAGGCCCTAATCTCTGGACGTTCTGCTTTCTCTGGAACAGGCCCTAATCTCTGGACGTTCTGCTTTCTCTGGAACAGGCCCTAATCTCTGGATGTTCTGCTTTCTCTGGAACAGGCCCTAATCTCTGGACGTTCTGCTTTCTCTGGAACAGGCCCTAATCTCTGGATGTTCTGCTGTCTCTGGAACAGGCCCTAATCTCTGGACGTTCTGCTGTCTCTGGAACAGGCCCTAATCTCTGGACGTTCTGCTTTCTCTGGAACAGGCCCTAATCTCTGGATGTTCTGCTTTCTCTGGAACAGGCTGGCTGGCTGGCTGCGGAAGTGGTCCGATGAAGCGGATGCTAAGCTACAGGGCTGTTTTTCTACCATCGATTGGAATAATGTTCCGGGATTTATCCGATAACACTACGGAGTTTACCACATCAATCACCGGCTTCATTAATAAGTGCATCGACTGCGTCGTCCCCACAGTGACCATATGTACATATCCCAACCAGAAGCCATGGATTACAGTCAACATCCACACTGAGCTAAAGGATAGACCTGCCGTTTTCAAGAAGTGGGACACTAATCCCTCTACGACCTCTGACGAGCCATCAAACTGGCAATATGTCAATACAGGACTAAGATCGAATCCTACTACGCCGTCTCTGACCCTCGTTGGATGCGGCAGGGCTTGCAAAGTATCACGTACTACAAAGGGAAAGCCAGCCGCGATCTGCCCAGTGACACCAGCCTACAAGACAAGCTGAATGACTTCTATGCTCGCTTTGAGGCAAGAAATATTGAACCATGCATGAGAGTACCAGCTGTTCCAGACGGTGTCAGAGGAAGGCCCTAAAAACTGCCAAAGACTCCAGCCACCCAAGTCATAGACTGTTCTCTCTGCTACCACACAGCAAGCGATACCGATGCACCAAGTCTAAAACCAACAGGACCCTGAATAGCTTCTACTCCCAAGCCATAAGACTGCTAAATATTTAACCAAATAGCTACCCATTTTACACTAACTCTTTTGATTCATCACATAAGCTGTTGCTTCTGCTTATTATCTATCCTGTTGCCTAGTCACTTTATCCTTACCTACAGTATATGAACATATACGCCTGGTACGGCAACTGCTCCGCCCACAACCGCAAGGCTCTCCAGAGGGTAGTGAGGTCTGCACAACGCATCCCCGGGTGCACACTGCCTGCCCTCTAGGACACCTACACCACCCGATGTCACAGGAAGTCCAAAAAGATCATCAAGGACAACAACCACCCAAGCCACTGCCTGTTCACCCCGCTATCATCCAGAAGGCGAGGTCAGTACAGGTGCATCAAAGCTGGGACCGAGAGACTGAAAAACAGCTTCTATCTCAAGGCCATCAGACTGTTAAACAGCCATCATTAACATTGAGTGGCTGCTGCCAACATACTGACTCAAATCTCTAGCCACTTTAATAAATCAAAATTGGGTGTAATAAATGTATCACTAGTCACTTTAAACAATGCTACTTTATATAATTTTTACTTACCCTACATTACTCATCTCATATGTATATACTGTACTCTATACCATCTACTGCATCTTGCCTATACCGCACGGCCATCGCTCATCCATATATTTATATGTACATATTCTTATTCATTCCTTTACACTTGTGTGTATGAGGTAGTTGTTGTGAAATTGTTAGTTTACTTGTTAGATATTACTGTGTGGTCGGAACTAGAAGTACAAGCATTTCGCTACACTCGCATTAACATCTGCTAACCATGTGTATGTGACCAATAAAATTTGATTTGATTTGATATCTACCTGCACATTGACTCAGCACTGGTACCCTGTGTATATAGCCAAGTTATCATGACTCATTGTGTATTTGTGACCGACCGGCTCGATTCGGTCTTCTGTAACAAAATTTGAAATTGTGTTTTTTTACATTGGATAAAAGTAGAGACTCAGAGCTAGAAAATGGCATATCATACACTACAGTTAAGGAACAATGGTAAAGCAATTCTGCTTTAAAAAAGTTTTTTTAACCAGGTAGGGCAGTTGAGAACAAGTTCTCATTTACAACTGCGACCTGACCAAGATAAAGCAAAGCAGTGCGACAAAAACAACAACAGAGAGTTACACATGGGATAAACAAACGTACAGTCAATAACACAATAGAAAATCTGTATACAGTGTGTGCAAATTAAGTAAGGAGGTAAGGCAATAAGGCAAGTAATTACAATTTAGCAATTAACACTAGAGTGATAGATGTGCAGATGAGGATGTGCAAGTAGAAATACTGGTGTGCAAAAGCGAAGAAAAAAAACAAAAACAAATATGGGGATGAGGTAGGTAGTTGGTTGGATGGGCTATGTACAGCTGCAGCGATCGGTAAGCTGCTCTGACAGCCGATGCTTGAAGTTAGTGAGGGAGATATAAGTCTCCAACTTCAGTGATTTTTGCAATTTGTTCCAGTCATTGGCAGCAGAGAACTGGAAGGAAAGGCGGCCAAGAGGTGTTGGCTTTGGGGATGACCAGTGAAATATACCCGCTGGAGCGTGTGCTACGGGTGGGTGTTGCTATGGTGACCAGTGAGCTGAGATAAGGTGGAGCTTTACCTAGCAAAGACTTACAGATGACCTGGAGCCAGTGGGTTTGGAGACGAATATGAAGCGAGGGCCAGCCAATGAGAGCATACAATGGTGGGTAGTATATGGGGCTTTGGTGACAAAATGGATGGCACTGTGATAGACTGCATCCAATTTGTTGAGTAGAGTGTTGGAGGCTATTTTGTAAAAGACATCGCCGAAGTAAAGGATCAGTAGGATAGTCAGTTTTGCGAGGGTATGTTTAGCAGCATAAGTGAAGGAGGCCTTGTTGCGAAATAGGAAGTCGATTCTAGATTTAATTTTGGATTGGAGATGTTTAATATGAGTCTGGAAGGAGAGTTTACAGTCTAGCCAGACACCTATTTGTAGTTGTCCACATGTTCTAAGTCAGAACCGCTAGTTTTACTAGTGTTTAAGAGCAGTTGGAGGCCACGGAAGGAGTGTTGTATGGCATTGAAGCTCATTTGAAAGTTTGTTAACACAGAGTCCAAAGACGGGCCAGATGTATACAGAATGGTGTCGTCTGCGTAGAGGTGGAACAAAGAATCACTTTGAAAGTTGATAAACTTGTAACCTCACTTTTGAGAAAATTATCCTTGAATGTTTTGGTACACCTACTAGAGAGCTCTTCTTTGTCTACACCCATTCAGCATCGTTCACACCCTCTTAAGCTTTAGCCCCACCCAACTCTAAGGATTTGCATGTGAGGTCATGTACTATACAACCAAAGATTTCAAGACTAAGGGCTGGTTTATACTACGGGTGTGTTCGAAAATTTTATCTGGACAGCCAGAGTGTGCTCTGGGCGTTCGTAAACTCAGAGCGTTGTCAGATTGTCCGTTCATAAATTCAGAGCGTTTTTCTCTCTGAGTGTTCAGAGTGCACACTGGACGCTCTGGCCGAGGAGTAGGGTTGACCACAAAAACAGCAGTCAAGCATCCAAGCTAACTGGCTATGGTTGACTAGCTTCCTAGCTACTTAAAGACAGAAATGAGAGAACAGCTCACTCTGACCATTTTACTCACCCTAGCAGCGCTGGTTAGACTGTTTTTATGTTATCCAGAGTGTTGGTGACTGCAACTGTGTTGCTGGCAACAATTGAATTACTTGTTTTTTTTGGCAACGTTTACTGACACCGGCCATATACAACGGGTGTTGAGCGTTCGTAATTCGTCAGTTATTTTACCAGCTACGTCTATCGACAGTTGTCACAGTGACATAATGAACATTCTATTTAAATGGTTACTTGCATAGTGGAATATTTTGTTCAGGCATGTAGCTAGCTAGCTAAACAGTGAACCATAATCCCAACTCATGATGTTACTACCCTGCATAAATCTGCAGGTAGCTAACCAACCAGGTTCAACATTAGCTAGCTAACATTAGGCTATAACTAGCAATGCAAATGGAATAATATTACTACATACAGATAATACACGTAACGTTAGCTTGCGAGCCAGCCAGCCAGCTAATGTTAGCTGAAGTTAGCATTTTTGGGCCTCCTGAGTGGTGCAGCGGTCTAAGGCACCGCATCACACTGCTAGGGGCATTACTACAGACCTGGGAGTCCCAGACCCGGGAGTCCCATAGGATGGCGCACAATTGGCCCAGCATCGTCCAGGTTAGGGGAGGGTTTGGCCTGTGGGGCTTTTGTGGGGGGCTGGGTGCCTGCGGCCTGACCGCGGTCGCCAGTTGAATGGTGTTTCCTCTGACACATTGATGTGGCTGGCTTCCGGGTTAATCTGGCGGGTGTTAAGGAGGACACATGACTCCACCTTCGCCTCTCCGTTGGAGAGTTGCAGAGATGAGATAAGATTGAAAATTGGGGAGAAAAAGGGGTAAAAAAATAACTAAACGCATTTTGATAAAAAACTAAAGTTGCGACATACACCTCGTATCCTGAAACAACTCACATTTATTCCTTGTGCTATTATTCTTTAAATATTTTTCTATTTTTCTCTCTGTATTGTTGGAAAGCACCCATAAAATACTAATTTCAATGTTACAGCTGTTTTTTATGAAGCATGTGACAAATAACATTTGTTTTGGCCTTCCCTGTAGCTCAGTTGGTAGAGCATGGTGTTTGCAACACCAGGGTTGTGGGTTCGATTCCCACGGGAGGCCAGCACAGGAAAAAAAAATTTATGAAATTGTATGAAATGTATGCATTCACTACTGTAAGTCGCTCTGGATAAGAGCGTCTGCTAAATGACTAAAATGTAAATGTAAAAATGTTTTGATTGATTTGGTTCTCTGGAAAAAGTAACAGTTATGAGATTAGCACTGAACAACAACAAGTTGTCCTAAAACAATATTGAGAAATGTGAGTCTTGCTAAGTACTTAAATCTGGGTTTGGGTCAACTCCATTCCCAGTAATTTAATTACGATTCATGAAAAGGTCCACAGCGACAATAATGATCCATTTACGATCCATTTACTGATTGAATTGACTGAATGTAATTGACCCCAACCCAGACTTTAACTTAACTCAACTCAGACTTTAACTTAACTCAACTCAGACTTTAACTTAACTCAACTCAGACTTTAACTTAATTCTAGAGTGTAACTCTAAAGCTGTGGTGGTGTTAAATAATGCACGCCTGTGAGAAGGTGTGTCCCTGTATGTGGGTGTGTCTGGCCCCTGTGGGTGTGTCTGGCCTACCTCTCCCAGTGGCTGCAGACGTTGGGGTCCTCCAGATTGAGGGAGGAGGTGGAGCGGGGCAAGAAGCAGTACATCACCGCCAGCAGGATAGTCGCGTAGTGCCACAGGAAGGAGGAGGCGGCCATCTTGGGTGGAAGCTACACCTGGGAGACGACAGCAGACAGAAATGAGAATCCAGCTGCTCATGAGTTGGTGTCCTGTCTTTCCTGTAGTCGGTTGTTATAAACACATTTGAATAGGTAACTTGGTGAAGTAAACGCAAGCCTTCGATATATATTGTTGTGTGTGTGTGTGTGTGTATGTGTATGTGTATGTGTGTGTGTGTGTGTGTGTGTGTGTGTGAGGGGTGTGTGTCTGTGTATATGTGTGTGCAAAAACAACCGACAAACACAAATTAAAACTGGTACTTGACTTCATCTCGCTGTCAGAATGCCTACGGTTACAGTGACAGCTTGTGGTGTGGGGACAGGATGGTGAGTCTATTCCCCCACAGCGCTCCTCACTGTTAGACAATTAGTACAGCGTCTGTGTAAACGTGGCCCAGTGGCCACTCCACGGGAATGACACACTTACAGTGCCTTCAGTAAGTATCCCCTCCGCTTGACTTTTTCCACATTTTGTTGTGTTACAAAGTGGGATTAAAATTGATTAAATTGTATTTTTTTGTCATCAATCTACACAAAATACTCTGTAATGTCAAAGTGGAAGAAACATTTGAACATTTATTACAAATTAATGAAACATAAAACACTAATATATCTTAATTAGAGAAGTATTCAACCCCCCGAGTCAATACATGTTAGAAACACCTTTGGCAGCGATTACAGCTGTGAGTCTTTTTGGGTAAGTCTCTAAGAGCTTTGCACACCTGGATTGTACAATATTTAAAATAATTTCAAGCTCTGTCAAGTTGGTTTTTGATCATTGCTAGATAGCCATTTTCAAGTCTTGACATAGATTTTCATGCCGGTTTAAGTCAAAACTGTTACTAGGCTACTTAGGAACAATAATTCTTGCCTTGGTTAACAACTCTAGTGCAGATTTGGCCTTGTGATTTAGGGTATTGTCCTGCTGGTGAATTTGTCTCCCAGTGTCTGTTGGAAAGCAGACTTATTGCAAACAGGATGCATGTTTTGGAAGATGTTTTATTCAGTACAAGCTTCCTTCTTTTCACTCTGTCATTTAGGTTAGTATTGTGGAGTAACTACAATGTTGTTGATCCATCCTCAGTTTTCTCCTATTACAGCCATTAAACTCTGTAACTGTTTTAAAATCACCATCGGCCTCGTGGTGAAATCACCTCTGGAAGGACACCTGTATCTTTGTAGTGACTGGGTATATTGATACATCATCCAAAGTCTCATTTATTAATTTATCTGTGCTTGAAATTCATTAATCGATTGAGGGACCTTACAGATAATTGTATGTGTGGGGTACAGAGATGGGTTAGTCATTAAAAAAATAATGTTAACAACTATTATTGAACACAGAATGAGTCCATGCAACTTATTATGTGATATGTGATTTGTTAAGCACATTTTTACTCCTGAACTTATTTAGACTTGCCATAACAAAGGGGTCGACTACTTATTGACTCAAGACATTTCAGCTTTTCATATTTTATTAATTTGTAAAAAATTCAACAACAAAAAAGACCACTTCGGCATTATAGGGTATTGTGTGTAGATCAGTGACACAACATCTCAATTGAATCAGTTTTAAATTCAGGCTGTATGTAACACAACGAAATGTGGAAAAAGTAAAAGAGTGTGAATACTTTCTGAAGGCACTGTACCTTCCAGTGGAGTTCCCTACAAAGTTCCCTTAAAGAGTCCATTGGAGTGTTCTTCAAAGTGCAGTTCTTAGTAACCTTATTAAAAGTTCCACTGTCAATACTTCTATAAGTTCAATTTCACCCATCAGGCTTAATATTTGGCTTACTTTCATGGCACCCTACTCTAAGTACTGTACTCAAAGTCCCTTCGGAGGGCCCTTCATAATTCAGAACCCATAGTTCACAGAGGTTAAAATGCACTTCACAGTGCCCTGCCTTCACACTAATATAAAAAGATACAAACCACATAAACATTACCATATGCGTAGCATAAAAAATGCTTTTCAGAAATATACAGGATGCGAATAAATCCACTCGCAGCATGAATTGACACTGCGGCACAAAAAAATCCTCACTAACCATCTGCTTTCCATCAACACCCATTAGATCCATTTGCTTTGTTAGTTTTAGTCACTGCAACAGATTCCAGAGAATGCACTTGTAAAAGAGGTTTTAAGAGGCCCTGAGTTGACATGATGTTGAGCACCCAAACCCCAAAGAATGGCCTTGTATGCCCTCACGGTAGGGTCAATGAGAACAGAGAAAGTCAGAGCGGTGAGGAGGATGACAACACAGAGCCCTGTAATTCGGACCGTGAAATACTACTGATGCTTTTGTTCATTGAGTTATTCAAAATTCGAAAAGCACTCGCACATCTGAGCTATCTTTTTTGCAGGTGCATGAAAATAGAAGAAACCTGCACACTGCTTTTGTTAGTATCACTGTTCTTGAAATAAGCTTTACGTATCGGCCTCAAGGCCTTTGTCAGCGGCTTCATTGAGTTATGAAATAATGTCACAAGAAAAGTTCTCGACTATTCATAATTGTTGCCTAAAAATATGGCATGATTGGACATGGTGCGATGTGGTAAGATCAAACATTAGGTTACGCCACTCTGTTTAATCGTTTCATAACAGAGACATACTGGCGTTGACGTATCTCCATGATGTTACTTACAGAATATGAAGAGTGACTTTAGTTTTCAAGTATAAGGTATTAAAACCATGACGTGTGCATTCTCCAAGACTTCACATCTTATGCCAAATCATCCAAAGTTCTATTTCTGTAGCATTTTGACTCATTTAACCCCAAAACGTAAGCGTCTCCCTCAAACAGTATGGCATTTGTTTCATAGTTTACCAGAATGACAGGATTCAGCCAACAGATTGTTGGTTCCAAAACCGTTGCTGCTATTTGTGATCCCAAGACACCAATAATGATAAGGGAGAGCCACAAGCTCCAGGCGTATCCTTTTCGTCAAGTAAGTGGTCAAAAGTAACCATTCAGAAGATATTACCTTTGCACATAAAAACAAAATTATCTTGACAGTAGTCAACAGTGTTTCAACCATATTTCAACCATAAATCAATATACAACAGCAAATAGAAGTGGTCGCAACAACAAAAAAATGACCCGCTAACGGTTGTTATTGCATTGTTTTCCATTCTGAGGGGACCAAATTGAAGACAAGCACTGGACTCCCCTACCACTGACGTTTCCTTCTGTGGTACACTTTGAATTTATTTGGAGTCTGTTTCTCATCCATTCTGAATTTCTCCTTGGTGGGGCATCTGTGTGGCAAACCCCAAAAAACGGACTGCTTCCCCACATATAATTATTGGGCTTCATTCAACATCGTTTACTGTCTATTGTTTCATTTGAAGTCTTCTAAGACTTTTCCCAGTACAGTTTTCAGAACATTTAAGAAGCTTTAACTAGATGTACAGTATATCTCCAGAATGAAGCTGAATTGCTATTTATGACAAGACCTAGTACCGTGCATTGGATGGAAATATTCAGGACAGACATAACTACATTCTATGTGAAAGATCCTCAAGAGCACATTACAGTGTCTTCAGAAAGTATTCACGCCCCTTGACTTTTTCCACATTTTGTTGTGTTAAAGCCTTAATTTAAAATGCATTTTGTGAGATTTTGTGTCACTGGCCTACACACAATAACCCATAATGTCAAAGTGAAATTATGTTTTTATAATTTATTTTACAAATTAAAACTGAAAAATTAAAACTGAAAAGCTGAAATGTATTGAGTCAATAAGTATTCAACCCCTTTATCATGGCAAGCCTAAATAATTTCAGGGGTAAAAATGTGCTTAACATGTCACATAATAAGTTGCATAATAAGTTGCATGAATGAGTACCTCATCTCTGTACCCCACACATACAATTATCTGTAAGGTCCCTCTGTCGAGCTGTGAATTTCAAACACAGATTCAACCACAAAAACCAGGGAGGTTTTCCAATGCCTCGCAAAGAAGGGCACCTATTGGTAGATGGGTAAAAATAAAAAAAGCAGACATTGACTATCCCATTCAGCATGATGAAGTTATTAATTACACTTTGGATGCTGTATCAATACACCCAGTCACTACAAAGATACAGGCGTCCTTCCTAAATCAGTTGCTGTAGAGGAAGGAAACCGCTCAGGGAGTTCACCATGAGGCCAATGGTGACTTTAAAACAGTTACAGAGTTTAATAGCTGTGATATAAGAAATCTGAGGATGGATCAATAACATTGCAGTTACTCCACAATACTAACCTAAGTGACAGAGTGAAAAGAAGGGAGTCTGTAAAGAATAAAAATATATTCCAAAACATGCATCCTGTTTGCAATAAGGCGCTAAAGTAAAACTGCTAAAAATGTGGCAGAGGAATTATCTCTCAATCCACTGTACTCACATCCTACCATACCTTTGTCTGTACATTATGCCTTGAATCTATTCTATCGCGCCGAGAAACCTGCTCCTTTAACTCTCTGTTCCGAATATACTAGACGACCAGTTCTGATAGCCTTAAGCCGTACCCTTATCCTACTCCTCCTCTGTTCCTCTGGTGATGTAGAGGTTAATTCAGGCCCTGCAGTGCCTAGCTCCACTCCTACTCCCCAGGTGCTCTCATTTGTTGACTTCTGTAACTGTAAAAACCTTGGTTTCATGCATGTTAACATTAGAAGCCTCCTCCCTAAGTTTGTTTTATTCACTGCTTTAGCACAATCTGCCAACCCGGATGTCCTAGCCATGTCTGAATCCTGGCTTAGGAAGACCACCAAAATCCCTGAAATTTCCATCCCTAACTATAACATTTTCCGACAAGATAGAACTGCCAAAGGGGGCGGTGTTGCAATCTACTGCAAAGATAGCCTGCAGAGATCTGTCTTACTATCCAGGTCTGTACCCAAACAATTCAAGCTTCTACTTTAAAAAATCCACCTTTCCAGAAAGTCTCTCACCGTTGCCGCTTGCTATAGACCACCCTTTGCCCCCAGCTGTACCCTGGACACCATATGCAAACTGATTGCCCCCATCTATCTTCAGAGCTCGTGTTGCTAGGTGACCTAAACTAGGACATGCACCCCGGACATCCTACAATCTATGCTTGATGCCCTCCATCTCACTCAAATTATCAATGAACCCACCAGGTACAACCCTAAATCCGTAAATACGGGCACCCTCATAGATATCATCCTAACCAACTTACCCTCCAAATACACCTCTGCTGTTTTCAACCAAGATCTCAGCGATCACAGCCTCATTGCCTGAATCCGTAATGGGTCTGCGGTCAAACGACCACCCTTCATCACTGTCAAACGCTCCCTAAAACACTTCAGCAAGCAGGCCTTTCTAATCGACCTAGCCTAATCGATATTGACCTCATCCTGTCAGTAGAGGATGCCTGGTTATTCTTTAAAAGTTCCTTCCTCACCATCTTAAATAAGCATGCCCCATTCAAAAAATGTAGGACCAGGAACAGATATAGCCCTTGGTTCTCTCCAGACCTGACTGCCCTTGACCAGCACAAAAACATCCTGTGGCGTTCTGCATTAGCATCGAATAGCCCCTGTGATATGAATCTTTTCAGGGAAGTTAGGAACCAATATACACAGGCAGTTAAGAAAGCTAAGGCTAGCTTTTCAAGCAGAAATTTGCATCCTGTAGCACAAACTCAAAAAAGTTCTGGGACACTGTAAAGTCCATGGAGAATTAGAGCACGTCCTCCCAGCTGCCCACTGCACTGAGGCTAGGAAACATTGTCACCACCGATAAATCCACTATAACATTTCAATAAGCATTTTTCTACAGCTGGCCATGCTTTCCACCTGGCTACTCCTACCCCGATCAACAGCCCTCCACCCCCCACAGTAACTCGCCCAAGCCTCCCCCATTTCTCCTTCACCCAAATCCAGATAGCTGATGTTCTGAAAGAGCTGCAAAATCTGGACCCCTACAAATCAGCGGGGCTAGACAATCTGGACCCTCTTTCTAAATGTATCTGCCGAAATTGTTGCGTCCCCTATTACTAGCCTGTTCAACCTCTCTTTCGTACCGTCTGAGATTCCCAAACATTGGAAATCTGCCACGGCCATCCCCTCTTCAAAGGGGGAGACACTCTAGACCCAAACTGCTACAGATCTATATCTATCCTACCCTGCCTCTCTAAGGTCTTCAAAAGCCAAGTTAACAAACAGATTTCCGACCATTTCGAATCCCACCGTACCTTCTCCACTATGCAATCTGGTTTCAGAGCTGGTCATGGGTGCACCTCACCAACGCTCAAGGTCCTAAACGATATCATAACCGCCATCGATAAGAGACATTACTGTGCAGCTGTATTCATCAACCTGGCCAAGGCTTTCAACTCTGTCAATCACCACATTCTTATCGGCAGACTCAACAGCCTTGGTTTCTCAAATGACTGCCTCGCCTGGTTCACCAACTACTTCTCTGATAGAGTTCAGTGTGTCAAATCGGAGGGCCTGTTGTCCGGACCTCTGGCAGTCTCTATGGGGGTGCCACAGGGTTCAATTCTCAGGCCGACTCTCTTCTCTGTATACATTAATGATGTCGCTCTTGCTGCTGGTGATTCTCTGATCCACCTCTATGCAGACAACACCATTATGTATACCTCTGGCCTTTCTTTGGACACTGTGTTAACTAACCTCCAGACGAGCTTCAATGCCATACAACTCTCCTTCCATGGCCTCCAACTGCTCTTAAATGCAAGTAAAACTAAATGCATGCGCTTCAACCGATCGCTGCCCGCCTGCCCGCCTGTCCAGCAACACTGCTCTGAACGGTTCTGACTTAGAACATGTGGACAACTACAAATATCTAGGTGTCTGGCTAGACTGTAAACTCTCCTTCCAGACTCACATTAAGCATCTCCAATCCAAAATTAAATCTAGAATCTACTTTCTATTTCACAACAAAGCCTACTTCACTCATGCTGCCAAACATACGCTCGTAAAACTGACTATCCTACCGATCCTCGACTTCGGCAATGTCATTTACAAAATAGCCTCCAACACTCTACTCAACAAATTGGATGCAGTCTATCACAGTGCCATCCGTTTTGTCACCAAAGCCCCATATTTATTTATTTATCCATTATTTTACCAGGTAAGTTGACTGAGAACACGTTCTCATTTACAGCAACGACCTGGGGAATAGTTACAGGGGAGAGGAAGGGGATGAATGAGCCAATTGTAAACTGGGGATTATTAGGTGACCGTGATGGTTTGAGGGCAGGACACCGGGGTTAACACCCCTACTCTTACGATAAGTGCCATGGGATCTTTAATAACCTCAGAGAGTCAGGACACCCGTTTAACGTCCCATCCAAAAGACGGACATCCCATCCGAAAGACGGACGTCGCATCCGAATATACTACCCACTATTGCGACCTGTACGCTCTAGTTGGCTGGCCCTCGCTTCATACTCGTCGCCAAACCCACTGGCTCTAGGTCATCAACAAGTCTCTGCTAGGTAAAGCTCCGCCTTATCTCAGCTCACTGGTCACCATAGCAGCACCCACACGTAGCATGCGCTCCAGCAGGTATATCTCACTGGTCACCCCCAAAGCCAATTCTTCCTTTGGCCGCCTTTCCTTCCAGTTCTCTGCTGCCAATGACTGGAACAAACTGCAAGAATCACTGAAGCTAGAGACTCATATCTCCCTCACTAGCTTTAAGCACCAGATGTCAGAGCAGCTCACAGATCACTGCACCTGTACATAGCCCATCTGTAATATAGCCCATCCAACTACCTCATCCCCATACTGTATTTATTTATTTATCTTGCTCCTTTGCACCCCAGTATCTTTACTTGCACATTCATCTTCTGTACATCTACCATTACAGTGTTTAATTGCTATATTGTAATTACTTCGCCACCATGGCCTATTTATTGCCTTACCTCCCTTATCCTACCTCATTTGCACATACTGTATATAGACTTTTTCTACTGTATTATTGACTGTATGTTAGTTTATTCCATGCGTAACTCTGTGTTGTTGTATGTGTCGAACTGCTTTGCTTTATCTTGGCCAGGTCGCAGTTGCAAATGAGAACTTGTTCTCAACTAGCCTACCTTGTTAAATAAGGGTGAAATAAATTAAAAAAAACATGTATATCCTGAATACAAAGCGTTATGTCTGGAGCAAATCCAACACAACACATCACTGTGTACCACTCTTCATGGTGGTGGCTGCATCATGTTATGAGTATGCTTGTCATCAGCAAGGACTAGGGAGGTTTTTAGGGTACATAGAAACAGAATAGAGCTAAGCACAGGCACATTTCTAGAGGAAAACCTGGTTCATTCTGCTTTACAACAGACACTGGGAGACAAGTACACCTTTCAGTAGGACAATAACCTTAAACACAGGGTCAAATATACAGTGGAGTTGCTTACAAGACGGCATTGAATGTTCCTGAGTGGCCTAGTTACATTTTTGACATAAATCGGCTTAACAATCTATGGCAAAATTGAAAATGGTTGTCTAGCAATGATCAACAACCAACTTGACAGAGCTTGAAGAATTTTTTAAAGAATAATGTGTTAATATTGTTCAATCTAGGTGTGCAAAGACTCACCCAGAAAGACTCACAGCTGTAATCGCTGCCAACGGTGATTCTAACATGTATTGCCTCAGGGTTGTGAACGTTTACGTAAAATATGATATTTCTACAATTCATTTTCACAAAATTTGCAAAAATGTTAAACATGTTTTCACTTTGTCATTATGCAGTGTTGTGTGTAGCTGGGTGAGAAAAATATATATTTAATAAATGTTGAATTCAGGCTGTAACACAACAACATGTGGAATAAGTCATATGCACAACATTATAAGCAGCAAATTCTCTACCCGGGGAATATGTCCCAGGACCCTCATTACGGTTCCCCACATTATTTTCCCAAATTCCACCCCTGCGCACACTATTACAACAAGCTAAATCTACCACAATCATCACGTCGGAGATATAGAAGAACCTGTGCGTGTGGAAAGGTTGGATCAGCGTCACACATTGAAAATACAAATGTCACTGATCTGACATGCTTTGATACAAATGAGCCCTATCCAATCTCAGAAACCTTCTCGGGACTTTTTTGAGGGCAGTAGGAGGGAAGGATGTATTCTTAAAGTATTAAAACAGGTCCAAACTGGCCCTGTCCACTGCCCACTGAGTCATCACTTCCTGCCTGACTCAGAGGGTGGAAGGGTGTCAGGGGCAATGTCCTTGAGACCCAAAGCAGGTCATTTGTATATTGCAATACTTTGTGCAGAAATCCCCATCTCTTGCCTCAGCTTCCCCATCCAGTATTTTACAGGCAAGACTGCAAAATGGGAGGGGGAAAAACCCAAGCCAACAATGCATGCCATTGGTGCAAGCCCATCCCTGTGCCATCAAGGCCCTAACAGTGTTTAGTCTCAGAGGAATCCAAAACCTCCTTTTGCTAATGGCCATGTTGAAACCAGTTTGCTCTCTCTTTCTCTCTGTCTCTCTCTCTGTCTCTCTCTCTCTCAATTTTCTATACCTCCTGTCTGATAGTACACTGCTTAGACAAAGCATCCCTGGCATCAACAGTCATGTCACATCCCAGGCAACTGTCCATGGTAGAAGTCTATGGCAGCACATAAACAAGTAAAAAACTAAGTAAAAATGCAGCACTGGCTCCAAATAGTATAATGTTTCTTTGATGATTTTTAAACTTTGAATCTTTGCGTGCAAGATTTAGTTTACAGCTTGAAGGGATAGTTCTCTCAAAGAACTTTCAGAATTTGTCAGAGGCGTTTAAATAAATAAAAAATCCCATTGTGTGTAGTGTAAGACTAGCTAATATGCAAAATAGTCTACAAATCAAACATTGTTAGTGTGGCAGGTTGGGCCTCCTGCCAGGATTGACGCTTGTAGTGATAGAAAGACACCACTGGTGGATGCAACTTCATGTATATGATGTGACCACATTGCTTCTACAGCTGCTCTCCACGTCTCTCTGCGCTAGCTAGCTAACCAAATAAAAGGCTAACCACCAGGGCTGCATCTCTGCCTCAGGCTAGCCTCCCGAAACCCCAGTAGAAAGAGGATGTTGGAAGTCTACGAGACGACGGGCTTCTGCGGCCTCTCGCTGATGACAGTGTGTCTATGCGGGCGGTTAATGGGGGCACCAGGGGCTCGCTCTCCGGTTTCACTGAGCTAACGGGCACAGCTGCACCCACCCCGCAAAACCCCAAACCCCCTCCCCGGGACAACTGCAGCAGTTCACAAACAAGGGTGTTGCTGTGCGTGTGAAATAACCCTACACACACCACTCCTGATGCAGGGCTTAGGGGGCCAACAGGGCTTTGATATGCTGTGCATAGCAGTCCAGTATCGGATGCCCCGGGGAAGTTCATCCAAGCACAAACAGAGGACGGACTGAGTCCGTGTACAAAATATTCATTTGCCAAAACATGCAGTCTTCTTTAGACACTTCTGCCAACGTGGGGCTTAGCCGTCCAAAGTTAGTTCACTAGAGAACTATTCAGAATTGAGATGATGAAATGACAAGCTGTTTTACACAGTATATGCTGGTTAGTGGAGTTGTCAGTTATGACAGCAGTGGTTAGTACAGTCAGATACTGAAGAGTGGTAAACAGGCAATAGCCAATTGGTGCATAGGGTGTAACAGTTTTGAGTGATTGGGGACGATCAGTACCCAGCTAGCACATAACGTTCTGAGAACCATATGTTTCTTAGAGCTTGGTGAGAGCGTGGTTCGTTTCCGAATGGGTGGCAAGGAATAAGTTAGTCCTAAATATTTCAAAAACTAAAAGCACTGTATTTGGGACAAATCATTCACTAAAACCTAAACCTCAACTTAATCTTGTAATGAATAATGTGGAAATTTAGCAAGTTGAGGAGACTAAACTTCTAGGAGTAACCCTGGATTGTAAACTGTCATGGTCAAAACATATTGATACAACAGTAGCTAGGGTGGGGAGAAGTCTGTCTATAATAATGCGCTGCTCTGCACTCTTAACAGCACTATCAACAAGGCAGGTCCTACAGGCCCTAGTTTTGTCGCACCTGGACTACTGTTCAGTCCCCAAGTCCAGAATAGACTATGGGAGGCACACAGTACTACATAGAGCCATGACTACATGGAACTCTATTCCACATAAAGTAACTCAAGCAAGCAGTAAAATTAGACTTAAAAAACAGATACAAATACACCGTATGAAACAGCAGGGACTGTGAAGCAACACAAACATAGACACATGAATACAAACACACGATAACATACGCACTCTACTCACACGTACACATATATTTAGTGTTATAGATATGTGATTGTAGAGTAGGGGCCTGACGTCACACAGTTAATACGTTGTGAAATCTGTTCTGAATGTATTGGTGGCGCAGGGGACTAATTCCATAGATAGAGGACAGAAGATCATTGGTTTGAATCGCACTGACGCCGCGTCACAATAAAAAATACATGTGTTTGCATAATTAATGCCTAAGCAAATGTATTTTAATCTGTGCCTGGAGTTCAAAAAGGGTAAATTAAGCTAGCAGCTAGCGGCTTGGCCAGTATACCGTATACACCGGATGAAAGGGTATTTTGAAGTACTGATGGTATGATTTTCAATACCTTCCCCCAAAAATTTGATTGAGCCAGTCACATTAGAATTCTTATTGAAACATGTTCTCAAACGTTATTTAATTACCTTCAAATAACATATAATTTTTATTCTCAGAATGTTAATAAAACCTCTCAGGGAACCGAAGTAAAACGTTCTCAGAACCTTCCTGCAACCTAAAAATGAACGTTACCAGAACAGGCAAAAATCTCACTTCCGTTCTCAAAACTTTAAAATTCAGTTTTAAAACTTAAAAATTCAGCAACTTATGGCTTCGTTCCCAGAAACAATGGGAAACCAAAAATGTATGTTCCCACAACTTCCAAGGAACAAAATGTGCTAGCTGGGTTGTTGCCTTGCAAGAGGCTCATAGGAGCAGCTTCATGTACAAGTACACACCCTGGACAGGACGCTAGTCTATTGCAGTGCTTTGGCAGGGTTTGAACCTTGAGTTTATCTACATGTACAAGTGTGAATAATTAAGAGTCTTATAGGAGCTTGAGTTTTCATCTGACAAATCCTACAACACAGAACAAATCATTTTGCCATATTCTGATACTTTAAATCTATAACTTTGAATTATTTCTTCTTAGAAGGCGAATTGAATTCTTAAAAAGTTTGAATGTCAGATCTTTCATTAGTCCGCCCACATTAGCATGTAAATGACCCAGAGGATGTATTTAGCTAAATTGCTAAATTGACAGTGCCATGATCTCTTCCTGTGACATCTGCTTTACCGATCAAGTGAGTTAGTTCATGAGTTTTGATTGGACTTGCAGTCGGAATACCTCGACAGGACAGACAGTTTCCTTTACTAGATAATCAAAATAATCTAGCACTTCCCATTTCCTTTACATTCAGGAGGAACTTGAATGACCCTGTGCTGTGTGTGCATGTGGGTGGGTGCGTGCATTCGACTGTGTGTTTGTGTATGTCACAGTGGTGGGGCAAGACTCCAAACACCTTATCACAAAAGTCCTTATCTATTTAATTCAATGAAACTTCAATTAGCATGAACGTGAAGCTTTGGAGTCGGAAACTTTTACCGGTAGAGAGAGAATGAATGAGTAGGTCTATGTTCTTAGTGAAACTTTAAAGCTTTGTAGTTGTCTTTATCTTGATTGATTCAAATTGATATGGTTAGTTTGTCTTTGCATGATCTGAGCTTTGAGAGGAGAGAGAGAGAGAGAGAGAGAGAGAGAGAGAGAGAGAGAGAGAGAGAGAGAGAGAGAGAGAGAGAGAGAGAGAGAGAGAGAGAGAGAGAGAGAGAGAGAGAGAGAGAGAGTGAGAGTGAAGAAAGAACACAGAACAAACACAGCTGCTGTGTCTCTTGTCGTCTGTGATGTGTCATCTGCCTTTCACCTGACCCACTCAGCTGTATACCAGGACAACCTGCCTTTCTTTTAAACACACTTTGCCTGGGAAACTGCACCAGTATGGGGTCCCATAATGAGTCTAGTCCTCTACCAACTACCTATCTCCCTACCTAAAAGGCTTGGCCAGTATACCGTATACACCGGATGAAAGGGTATTTTGAAGTACTGATGGTATGATTTTCAATACCTTCCCCCAAAAATTTGATTGAGCCAGTCACATTGTATGTTCGTTTACAAAGAGCACATGGAGCAAATGTGACGTGACGATCCACTGTTGAGAAGCACAAGAGAGGTGATCAAGTTACACATGGAATTCGCAACTAATGTTTGCCAGCTAAATATCGTATAAGTTAACTATCTAAGATGTGCCAAATACATTTTCTCCAGCTCAGGGCTCCAGCTATGCATTTTGGTTTGCTAACTTGCTAGCTATAACGTTAGGTGTCTAGCTTGCAATATCAAGCTGCTTGGTTACAGCAAAGACAATCAATCGCCTTCTGGATCAAGTGTGAGTATCCTTTTGAGATAGATGTATAACTTTATGAGCCGGGTTGTCTGTCCTTGCATTTGGTTTATGTTCGCTTGTGCTTATTAGCATATAGCTAGTGTCAGCTAAGGGAATTCGCTAGTATTTTGTTAGCATTTGTTAGCATAAGAAATAATAAAAAAAAATTGCCCCTCTGCCGGTAATACCGTATACCCCGGTATGGTACAGGAACTGTATGAAGGTATGGAAGTCTGCATACCGCCCAACCTTACTACCTAATGCTTTAAGACATGGCGGTTTCAATCAGTAATGTAGTGCTAGAAAAATTGGTGGGTAAACTTTGATCGGCAGTTGCGGTGCAAAAAATTACGTTCGCTATACTTTCAATGCATTTTTTCCCAAAAGGTCGGTAAACTTTACCCTCCACTACATCACTGGTTTCAATGTACTTGCTATAGAAGATGTAAAGCAGAATTGGGGAAAATTCTATTTCACATCAGGAAATACATTGGAAACCACTTAGCTAAATAACAGAACTAAACAAATGTCTAGAAAATGTCAACTACTGTACGTGAACTACTCAACACCTGTAAGACACTGTTCAGTGAAGTACCAGGCACAAGCAGTGAGAGGCACAGCCTAATTAAGAGTGTGTGTGTGTGTGTGTGTGTGTGTGTGTGTGTGTGTGTGTGCGTGCGTACCTATGCGTGTGCAGGTTTGTGGTGTGTGTGCATGCACGTCTGTCTGTGTCCGTGTGTCTGTGTGTCTGTTTGTGTGTCTGTGTGTGTGTGTGTGTGTCGGTTGCCACTTATCATGCTCACTAATGTCTCCAAAGCATACTGTGTTCAAATGGTCTTTCTCTAAACAGCCCCTTGCTACTGTTTATTGTGACAGGTGGTGCATTCAGAAAAGCTGTACAATTCCCCTATCTGAGAAATATACTGCAGCCCTCATCCTCCACATACAACACCCATTCTGCCAGTCACATTCTGTTAAAGGTCTCCAAAACGCACACATCCCTGGGTCGCTCCTCTTTTCAGTTCGCTGCAGCTAGTGACTGGTACGAGCTGCAACAAACACTCAAACTGGACAGTTTTATCTCCATCTCTTCATTCAAAGACTCAATCATGGACACTCTTACTGACAGTTGTGGCTGCTTTGCGAAATCTATTGTTGTCTCTACCTTCTTGCCCTTTGTGTTGTTGTCTGTGCCCAATAATGTTTGTACCATGTTTTGTGCTGCTACCATGTTGCGGTGCTACCATGTTATGTTGCTACCATGCTGTGTTGTCATGTGTTGCTGCCTTGCTATGTTGTTGACTTAGGTCTCTCTTTATGTAGTGTTGTCTCTCTTGTCGTGATGTGTGTTTTGTCCTATATTTATATTTTATTTATTTTTCTATTTTTAATCCAATCCCAGCAGGATGCCTTTTTCCTTTTGGTAGGCTGTCGTTGTAAATACGAATTTGTTCTTAACTGACTTGCCTAGTTAAATAAAGGTTAAATAAAAAATGTTTTTAAAAAAATGGCAAGTGATCCCTGCACAACCCAATAAAGCATTGCACTTTAAAGGGGGATTCCACTAATGGTCAAATGTATGTGGGGAAACAAAAAACATTAGGATATACTCATAAACATGTATGTTGACAGATGTCATGTATGTTGCTCATCCCATAACCCTAAAAAGGTAACTTGGTCCATTTCATGCCCCACCTGCGTTAGCTGTGCTTGATTGAGCTTTCCTGTCTCAAAACTGTCCAACTGTCCGGTACTCCAGGCCGACTTGAGCAAACGCGCAAAGTATTTGAAAAACTTTAAATACTACTTGAGCCCAGGTCTGGCCAGTGTCCGCATATCATTTCGCCTAACGCTCTAGTTTTCATAATCAGAAGTGTGATTAGAACCCAAGGAGGTCGTTGGTTCCAGACAGTCAGACATCAGGGGATGAGGAGGGTCAGACAATAAGGAAGGGAAGTGTGACCGCCACTGGAGACAAGAGAGCAGGAAATGACAGTAAAGTCGCCCGTTTATGGCAGCTTCCAGGCAGTGGACTTGGATATGAGAGGCCTGGAGTGGAAATATAGAGTTACACACTTTGCTGCTCTGAGGACCCAGACCCAAAAAGCAGAGAGGGATATCAGAGGGATATGTCGGTAGGCGCCAAACGTGAAAGCCTTAGTCATAACGCCAAAACGATGTTATCTTATAACAAATTGTATTATGCCATTGTGTAGTTAAAAAAGATGTGCATTAGGGAAAGTATGCTATTGATGGGTAGCTCCTCCGTTACTCGGTCACGTCGTTGCCATTGTTATCGTCATTCTACTGACACCGCAGCCATGTTGACGCCTGACTGATGACTAATGCCCAGTCTTTCTGAACGGGGGCTAATGACTGTTTTGTCTAAATTACACTAAAGTGGCTTGGAAATATGATTACTAAAGTAGGCAAATAATTAGTAGGAAACAACTTTGCCATCCTTATGATGCAGGGCAAGTTTACTTTAGAGAGATGACAATGTTAGGTAGGTAGTAATGTTCGTAAAAAATATCTAGCAATGCTAATGTTAGCTAGCTAATATTCAGTGCTGTCCCCTCAATCTTAGCTGGCTAGCTAAAGTTATACTGCATCTAAAGTCAATCTGGTGACATCACAATGATGACAAAAGGGTTTCCTACTAATTATTTGCCTCCTTTTTAAATGTCATCGTTTCCAAGCCACAGTAATGCACTTTAGATGAACTCTACATCAACGCCCATTGGGAATGCATTGAGTAGAATGTTCAGTTGGGCATCAGTCCTAAAATGAATGTTCAAAACTATATTGTGACGAAACGTGCAACCTGGTTTCAAATCCTGGGTACCGTTGAGCCCTTGAACCTGAAAACAGCTCACTTGATTCAGCCCTTCGTGCAATAGTTCCACTGTTAAATTATCCCTGTTGCCCGGCAATTGACCTCTGTTACGCTGATCAAGCTGCCAAATTTGGGACTTAGGATCAAATTGTACTACTGCTGCCAACAATGTTAGAGCGTCTTTAACAAGACTGATCTCAAATAGACACTTAATCTGAAAACATACTGTATGATTCTTGATTGAATAATCCATCTCTTCTAGGGTTTACGTGTTGGCTCTGTACCCTCATATCTACTGCAGAGGTCTGCAATGCTCTTTGAAGTTAAGTGTGTGCCCTCTTTGACTTTTAGAGAAAAATAATGTTGTCATAAGAGAAGAATTTCCGATTATCAGAACTTGCTCAAATATAGTGTAGATTACATTTGCTGGGTCTACGTCTGTGATACTTCCTCTAGAGATTGAACTGTGAATGTGATGGGGATAGGCTACCTCTTCATGCCATCCTCATCCATTTAGCCATGTTTAGCTAGCTAGAACATGGGCAAAACCAAATTTAACTAGATTAGAACATGGGTGAAACCAACTTTAGCTAGCTAGAACATGGGTGAATACGACTTTAGCTAGGTAGAACATGGGTGAGACTATGTTTAGCTAGAACATCGGCAAAACTAAATTTAGCTGGATTAGAACATGAATGAAACCAACGTTAGCTAGCTAGAACATGGGTGAAATCAATTTCAGCTAGCTATAACATGGGTGAAACCAACAGAAGCTAGCTAGAACATGGGAAAAACAAGTTTAGCTAGCTATAACATGGGTGAAATCAACTTAAGGTAGCTAGAACATGGGTGAGACTAAGTTTAGCTAGAACATGGGCAAAACCAAATTTTGCTAGATTAAAACACGGGTGAATCCAACATTAGCTAGCTAGAACATGGGTGAAACCAAGAAGATAGCCGGGATATGCTTTCCCTTTAAGATGGTTTTCTCTAGGTTTTTTCCTTCTAGGGAGTTTTTCCGAGCCAATGTGTTTCTTCTTCTGCTTGCTCTTACATTGTAGTCATTTAGCAGACGCTCTTATCCAGAGCAACTTACAGTAGTGAATGCATACATTTAATACATCTTTTTCCCATACTGGTCCCCCGTGGGAATCGAACCCACAACCCTGGCGTTGCAAACACCATGCTCTACCAACTGAGCCACACGGGACCTCTTAATGACCGTAAATCATCTAACTTAAGATAGAAATGCTAAACCATTTACATTTAAGTTCTTCCTAAATATTCCATATTCTAAAGTGTAAAACCCAACAGCATACATCCGAAACATCACATTACTATGTAGGAGTCAAAAGTATGCTACGTGGGATAGGGTGTATAATTAAGCAATAAGGCCCGAGGGGGTGTGGTAGATGGCCAGTATACCACGGCTAAGGGCTGTTCTTTGGCACAATGCAACACGGAGTGCCTGGATACAGCCCTTAGCCGTGGTATATTGTCCATATACCACAAACCCCAGAGGTGCCTTACTGCTATTATAAAATGGTTACCAGGGTAATTAGTACAGTAAAAATACATGTTTTGTCATACCATGGTATATGATATACCACAGCTGTCAGCCAATCAGCATTCAGGACTCGAACCACCCAGTTTATAATTGAATGATGATCAGTAATATAATAATTTGGTGGGTGCTTATATTTGTCCAAGTGTGTATTATACGCATCTTCGAATAGGAAATGTTATTTTTTTGCATATCTCGATTCTCCCTGAGACACCCTCAAAGAGTGGGGTCATGGCCAGCGTCTACCATTATCAACGGCAACCCTGGAGCAATTAGGGTGAAGTGCCTTGCTCAAGGGCACATCGACTGATTTTTCACCTCAGCTTGAGGATTCAAACTAGCAACCTTGGGGATATTGGCCCAACACTCTAACCGCTAGGCTACCTGCCACCAGCAGATCACTGCCGAGTGCAAAACAAAATCGGATCTAAATCCAATTGCAGATACAGTATGTTACTATGTGATCTACTATACAATACATTTGCATCTATGTCATTCGATTCAGATATGTAATACAGTACCACCCGGGGAAGAAAAAAAACCAGCTGACCTGCAATAAACCCAAACATGATATTAATCATGGAGTACACATCCTCGCATGAATATACCATGAGAATTTTTCTTTGTTGCAACTTTGGTTTGGATTTGTAAAGGTAACTAAGACCGTATGAAAGTCGGATTCATTTTACAGTAGGCTTTGTCAACAATTGTTGTAGATTTTTAGAAGTGGTAGACATTTAAGGCAGGCAGTCTAGCTCTGCATGTCTACTGAGATTTGTCATGCCATTGTAATAATGGTGTAAAGACAATGAAGAAAGGGGATGGATAAGTCCATCCTGCAATACTAGGTTGGAGTTGTAAACAAACAACCAAATAAGTTTTGTTATAGTGGAGAGGGATTGGGCTTTATCAAATATGAGCTCAGTTCAACTCAAAAGGTGAGTTTCAAGGTGGGAGAAATACATTCTCAATGAAAAGCTACAGTACTTTGCCCCTTAGAGACACCGTAAGGAGCACCCAGAACTTTCCCCTCCCTTAAGAATGAGAGTATGGTAAGTTGACAGGTCCAGAATGATTCTGTCTCAGAAAAATGAAGGAGCGCTTTAGGAGTAACTAGGGTGGGCTCCCTCACATTTATTTCTTTGTGAGGCTAAAGAACTTCCGCCCCCTTCTTATAGTCGTCCAGTAAACATGGACATGTGTCCCTGTCAATCACGGCACATCTCCATTTGTCCTCCCCTTACACTCTGTTCTCTCCCCCAAATATCTCACATTCATTTAAAGTGTTTAATTATTCATGAATTATTACAACTCTAATGTTAAAGAGTGCAGAGGCTGGTATTTAATCAAACCTGTAATGTGGAAAAAGTCACTTTTCTGTACTGCATAATCACACCATTTCATATAGAACATCTTTGCTTTGTTTTATGACACCCAGTAAACATTTTCCCAATATTTTCCACACTATGATGCATAACAATCTGGTATTTCACATTGTGGATTTCACAGCATGTAATTGATTAAATTTCCAGCCTTAGGCTCTTTGGAACCATGAAATACACCACACACTGTGTATTGGATGTATCACTCATTGTACTGCAGTAACATTGAATATCACTCTGACCAAATCTCATGATCTTCCTATTCCTGATTGTGTCCAATCTCTGTATCATAAATGTATGTTTTACATACATCATCAAGTTTGGAGAAAAGAATATAGCTAGCTAGGCATTTACACAAATAAGAAAAGGAAACCAGCAAAAATGTGGAAGCATCTGTAACAGCCTTGCTTATTTTTATCTGTCCCAGGGAGTCTGTGTCCATGCCTGAACCCTTTCATTATAAAAAGGAATAATGTTGTTTTTATTGCCAGCAGCTGGAGGAGCTTGCCACTCCCAAAAACAAACTGAGCTTGATATATTATGATAATGATACAGTCGTGGTAAACGGATTAGCCTACTATGATCATGCTCCGGACTTTCTTTCCCGCGCCCACCCCCATTCAACTTATTGGTAGACTAACTGTGTTAGCAATGGCCTGTACTTCTGTTCTTTACTAGCAGTGTTACGGAGTAAGTGGAGCAACCTTGATTTAGACTTGAAGACTTGGCGTTGGCTCACTAAGATAATGCCTACCCACTGGGCACAGACGTCAGACGTCTAGTTTTGACATACGTTTTGGTTGAGTTGTCAATTAACGTGAATTCAACGTGAAATCAACATCAAAAAAGTTCAACGTCTCATTGGATTTAGGTTAAAAGTTGGGTGAAAAAAATTGGAAATGCCCTTACGAGGAAACAACGTTGAGTCAACCAGTTTTTGCCCAGTGGGTAAGCTTTAACTCAGCAGGCTAACACAGTCTTATGGCATGCAGGAAACACAGTTTCGAACCCCTGTCTGTCACATACTACACAAGAAAGTGATAATCAACACACCACACAACTATAGCTTAGCCAAACTCTCATGTTCTAGTCTAGATGCTGACACTCTTCTCCACTGTCTATTCACCTGACATAGTCAATATTTGACCCAAGTTTACACTTGTGGTCATCTCTCTCATTTTGTTACATGAAAGAGCATATGTAAAGAACTGTCCCGTTATCTGGTTTTAATGTCCATTCTAGAATGCCCTCCAAGCCAATCAGAAACTAATATTCAACAATGCTGTTGTATAAAACAGTGTAACATCATCGTATACCAGTGTGAGTCTCTCTCCGGACACTTTGTGCCCTTTTCTTCCATTCACAGCAGGTCACATGACTGTGGCAGCGGGACAATGATAACCATACTGCAGGAGCCTCGCGCTCCGCTCGTCACTGCCCCCGGGACACTAGGCGGCAAGATTTCTCCAACTAAAATAGTTCCGCCCTGTGGCACTTACTGGCATGGGCTTAATTCAATGGTTTGGTAAACACATTCTTCTTGTTAACTCATTGGAAGCTTTCTATTCAGAGTCTGTCTCTCTTCGAAAAGATGAAGGGGGATGGATGATGTGACAAAGGCATTTTAAGGCACTCACTCACACACACACACACACACACACACACACAAGAATAGAATATGGACAGAGAGACACATGCACGCTTTAACACAGGTCCCATGAAACACATGCAGATGTGTGCACAAGCGCCAACATACCCTGAGTGTACAAAACATTAGGAACACCTTCCTAATATTGAGTTGCACCCCCTTTGCCCTCAGAACAGCCTCAATTCGTCGGGGCATGGACTCTACAAGGTTTTGAAAGCGTTCCACAGGGATGCTGGCTCATGTTGACGCCAATGCTTCCCACAGTTGTGTCAAGTTGGCTGGATGTCATTTGGATGGTGGACCATTCTTGATACACACGGGAAACTGTTGAGCGTAAGAAACCCAGCAGTG
This sequence comes from Salmo trutta, assembly GCF_901001165.1. Classification (NCBI taxonomy): domain Eukaryota; kingdom Metazoa; phylum Chordata; class Actinopteri; order Salmoniformes; family Salmonidae; genus Salmo; species Salmo trutta. The sequence goes on from NC_042979.1 coordinate 40,162,800, forward strand.
TAGCAGTTATCGAGACTCAAACCGGTACACCTGGCACCTACGACCATACCCCGTTCCAATGCAGTTCGTTCAATATTTTGTCTTGCACCTTCACCCTCTGAATGACAGACACACGATCCATGTCTCAATTATCAAGGTGACATCAATAAGGGATCATAGCTTTTACCTGGATTCCCCTGGTCAGTCTATGTCATGTAAAGAGCAGGTGTTCCTAATGTTTTGTACACTCAGTGGACATACAGTGCCTTCTGAAAGTATTCAGACCCCTTCACTTTTCCACATTTTGTTACGTTGCAACCTTATTCTAAAATTGATTCAATAAATAAAATACCCTCAGCAATCCACACAAAACACCCCATAATAACAAAGACAAAACAGGTTTTTAGACATTTTTGCAAATGTATTAATTAAAGATAAAAAACAGAAATACCTTATTTACATAAGTATTCAGACCCTTTGCTATGAGACTCGAAATTGAGCTCAGGTGCATCCTGTTTCCATTGATCATCCTTGAGATGTTTCTACAACTTAATAGGAGTCCACCTGTGGTTAACTTAATTGATTGGACATGATTTGGAAAGGCACACACCTGTCTATATAAGGTCCCACAGTTGACAGTGCATGTCAGAGCAAAAACCAAGCCATGAGGTCAAAGGAATTGTCCGTAGAGCTCAGAGACAGGATTGTGTCTAGGCACAGATCTGGGGAAGGGTACCAAAACATTTCTGCAGCATTGTAGGTACCCAAGAACACAGTGGCCTCCATCATTCTTAAATAGAAGAAGTTTGGAACCACCAAGACTCTTCCTAGAGCTGGCCGCCTGGCCAAACTGAGCAATCGGGGGAGAAGGGCCTTGGTCAGGGAGGTGAACAAGAACCCGATGGTCACTCTGACAGAGCTTTAGAGATCCTCTGTGGAGATGGGAGAACCTTCCAGAAGGACAACCATCTCTGCAGCACTCCACTAATTGGGCCTTTATGGTAGAGTGGCCAGACAGAAGCCACTCCTCAGTAAAAGGCACATGACAGCCTGTTTGGAGTTTGCCAAAAGGCACCTAAAGGACTTTCAGACCATGAGAAACAAGATTCTCTGGTCTGATGAAACCAAGACTGAACTCTTTGGCCTGAATGCCAAGCGTCATGTCTGGAGGAAACCTGGCACAATCCCTACGGTGAAGCATGATGGTGGCAGCATCATGCTGTGGGGATGTTTTTCAGCGGCAGGGACTGGGAGACTAGTCAGGATCAAGGCAAAGGTGAACGGAGCAAAGTACAGCGAGATCCTTGATGAAAACCTGCTCCAGAGCGCTCAGGACCTCAGACTGGGGTGAAGGTTCACCTTCCAACAGGACAACAACCCTAAGCACACAGCCAAGACAATGCAGGAGTGGCTTCGGGACATGTCTCTGAATGTCCTTGAGTGGCCCAGCCAGAGCCCGGACTTGAACCCAATCGAACATCTCTGGAGAGACCTGAAAACAGCTGTGCAGCAACGCTCCCCATCCAACCAAACAGAGCTTGAGAGGATCTGCAGAGAAGAATGGAAGAAACTCCCCAAATACTGGTGTGCCAAGCTTGTAGCATCATACCCAAGAAGACTCCAGGCTGTAATCACTGCCAACGGTGCTTCAACAAAGTACTGAGTAAAGGGTCTGAATACTTATGTAAATGTTATATTTCAGTTGTTTATTTTTAATACATTTACAAAAATGTCCCAAATTTTTTTTTGCTTTGTCATTATGGGCTATTGTGCGTAGATTGATGAGGGGGAAAACAATGTAATCAATATTAGAATAAGGCTGTAATGTAACAAAATGTGGATAAAGGCAAGAGGTCTGAATACTTTCCGAAAGCATTGTAGATGCTGTGTTGTTGGGCCTTGTGCAAGCTACTAGTATCAAGACACACAATTCAATATCAAGCTCACTCAAAAGTTGTAAATTAACATTACAAATCCCAGAGCACATAATGGGCAACCTTGCCTGTGACCTGAACAGTGGCATTGGCTCCCCAAGTCAATGCCTAAACTTTGGCTTAGCTGGGTAATGTGCTGGCGCACAAGAGTTGCTGGGTCGAACCCTGACACCAGCGGTCACACTCACACTTACAGTGAGGAAAAAGAGGACCCTATGTATAATATTTGGCTAAACCTTCTGACCTCATAAATAGCAAACGTCCAGCTGCTGCTCAATACATGAGGAACTACGGGATAACACAGAACCACAATGATTCTAAATTCACTGGTTCCCAATGTTCCTGGAGGTAATAAAAAAAAGTACAATGAGAATAGAGACAGGGTTCTAGCTGTTGCTATTTACCTTCGTGAATAGACACTGAAATTGTTTCCGATGCTTGTCTCGTCTCAGCGCGTCGCAGCGCACCATTCAGAACGCAGCACCAAAAACAACACTTTTTAAGACCTGTCACTCATGCTAAGTGGCAAGATTATTGCATAACATGATACATCTAATTAAAATACATGAATATGAGATCAATCAACTCTCCTTGAGTTGATGCTTATTGATGGTAGGCCTACACCATCTTAGGTTATATAATGTATAAGTAACCTAATTGAAAAGCAGGGCATCTTTTAATCAGAAAAAAGATGGGCTTTATAAAAGATGGGCTTCTTAAAATAAGAACTTTAAAAAAAAGTTAGGTTCTTATTAGGATTGTTCGAACATGTTCAACTAAACACTATATTATGTTTAATACAACCGTACTGCAGGCTAGATAGCCTATTGGGCAATAGCGGGTCTACACACCAAGGAACAAAAAAATGAATGCAAAACATACCTATTCTATACGAGGGTTTTCGTCCTATTCCGGCTCATGGGTCCTTTCAATGTTTCACTCCTCACAATTGAATGGTCCTCCCTAGTGAATGATGAATGATCCAAAAACTGCAGGGTGACGAAAATAAGTTTATCCGGTGGATGGTGAAACACAACGTTTTCCACTGAAAAAGGAAACGAGACCTACAGTACGCGTCCAATTATAAAAACGTGGTTTAAATGTTAGAATTGGGAAAATGCTTTGGTTTGGCACATATGCTGTACATCCCAACAGCCGTCTGACAGTGAGAAAGTTATCCCGAACGTCAAAAACACTGGCACCACTCTTGTGATGACCTCACCGCGGCGTCAGCCAATCAGGACGGTAAGGGATGCAAGGAGACTTGTAAAAGGGCTCGACACTTTTCTGTGTGGCAACTGGAAATTTAGTTTTTGCTGTTGAAAGAAAAAAAGAAACCATTATTTTAGATCGTTTCAATATGAACATAAATGTACAAAATGAGTTTACTGAATGTAAAAGTGTTCAATTAAATACATGGTAAAAATATTTATTTATCTAAAATGTGCTTTGCAATCTGCGTTAACACACTCTCCAATGAGCCAATGAAAGGAGCATACAGTATTATAGGCCCAGGTTAACGTTGGATCATTTTTCCACATCTCTGGTGTCATCTAGTGGTAAATGTTGTGTATCACGTGGAATTACTGTACAGTATGGCCAAGCCTATGGTCCATGGTCTTGATATAAAGGGTAGCAAGTGTACACTTCAGAAGAAGGAAGATATTATTAGGGGTCAGAACTCACCCCTGCAATAGAGTAGTTTGCTGTGTAGGCCCATTAGGCTACATTTAATTAATTCATTTATTTATTTAACCAGGAAGGGCTCATTGAGATTTGAAATCTCCTTTTCAAGAGCGTCCTGGTCAAGATAGGTAGCACCAAGTCATTACACAATTACAGACAGACAACATGAAAAATTACAAGTAATCTAGTAAAAACCATAGAATTCACAAGAGTATAACAAAATCATAAAACAGCAAATTAAAAACATTGACAGGTCAAGGAATCAGTCTCAAAATCCTTCGTCAGTGATTTAAAAACACCAATCGGGACAAGTTCTTCTAGTTTAAAAGTATTTTGTATGGCGTTCCAAGCCAATGGTGCAGAGTACATAAAAGCCCTTTTACCAAATTCAGTTCAGACATTTGGAACAGTTGCAGGATAAAGTCTTGTGAACGAAGAGAGTACCCACCACATTTCTGAACAAAAAAATACCCAAATAAAATGGTAGTAAACCCAAAATGGCTTTGTAAATAAAAGTATACCAGTGACTGAGCCTATGAGTGACTAGAGAAGGCCAGCCAACCCTGGTATATAAAGTACAGTGGTGCGTAAGGGTTTTGCAGTTTGAAATAAATCTCAATGCGCCATGGTAAAGGGTGTCAATTGATCTCAAACACTGAGCGGAAGCATTCATATATAAAATATCCCCAACATCCCCATACCAGGGGCGGCAGGTAGCCTAGTGGTTAGAGCGTTGGACTAGTAACCAAAAGGTTGCAAGATCAACTCCCTGAGCTGACAAGATAAAAATCTGTTGTTCTGCCCTTGAACAAGGCAGTTAACCCACTGTTCCTAGGCTGTCATTGAAAATAAGAATTTGTTCTTAACTGACTTGCCTAGTTAAATAAAATAGTCTAGTAAAGGCATACATGTAGCTGATACTAGCCTCCTTCTGGCTTCAAAAGAAACACAGGCCTTATTCCTAAAAGAAAATCCCAACTTTAGCTTACATTTTTTGGTAAGTTGTTGAATATGCAATTTAAAAAAGAGAGGTCGTCATCAATTAATATTCCAAGATAGTTACATGAGGTTACAGTCTCAATCTCATTGCCCTGGCAGATAGTAATAGGTGAAAGGTTCAGAGGTCTATTTCTTGCTTTAGAAAACACCATTAGTTTAGTTTTGTCAGTATTGAGGATAAGCTTCAATTGACACAAGGTATGTTGCAAGTTGAAAGCAATGTGGTGGACAGTTCCAATGCATCAAGCAGTATGTCTTCCCAGTGGGCATATGACGTGATAAAGACGTCTTTTACTGGTTGAAATCAGGTCAGTACGTCATATAACCATATTACAATCAGATTAAGAAGACTTCATGATGTCTTTTTGATGTCATGAAAAATATGTCTTATTTTGGTTGATATCTGGTTTTTGGTTGAAATCTGATTAAAGGTCTGACCAGTTATCTATATACTATTTAATTAATAGAAACCAATCTACAGTACATAAACATGTGCATAGTGTTTGTGGGCCATGCACCCATTGCATATAAGACACTAGAACCATTACAGTTATAACAATTGGAGTAATGTTCTTTTCCAGCAGGGTTTGCATGATTCAGCTGAGCACACTTGGCAAACAACAGTTGGCAGAGCACTCCAAAGCGGGTTAGGGTGTCATGGCGTACTGTACCCAGTAGTGGGTTAGAGTCTCATGGCATACTGTACCCAGTCAACACACTGGGCACGGGTCTATTTCGCTTGGCATAGACTCGGACTCGGGGGGAGGGGGGCTTCATCCGAGCCGAGCTCTTCCCTAATCCAGCAGTATCATATTACTCTTGGCTCCGGCTAATGGTACTTGTGCAGAGTCCACTTCAACTTATCCGGCAAGATTAACTTTTTCAGGAATAGGGCCATTTTATGTTTTTATCCGGCATGTGATGAAATACCAATTTTAAAAAACTAAGAAATATATATTTCACCTCCAAGTCATCGGATTTTCTAGGTCATTAAAAGCTACAATTTGTGACAGTCTCTGCGGTACTATAGCTATCAGAGATGGTCCCTAATTTAGATAATATCCAGTTCTAGAAATGCTTTTGCTACAGGCTATGGCAGTGTTTTTTATAGTTACAGTCCACCCAATTGAAAAGTGCACATTCACTTGCATAATGTTTGTTCTAGGCTACCAGCATGTAAGATAAACATGCACAATAATACAGGATACTCTTACAAAATTTCACTGCCTTTAAAATGCAGTAAAACTACAGAATAATTAATTAATGTTTTTTAAATGAATGATATCTGGATTGCTTGCTCTGTGTGTTGGCTCGTAGTCGTAATGTTTTGTCTGTGTTAGCTAATTGCACAGTTTGTGCTGCACAGTTTCCTCTGATCCACTGAATGCTGTTTTGATGTTCTATGACTAACTACATATGTTTTTTGTGAATTTAACAAGTAACATGAAGGCCTATGTATTTCTTTCAATATCCTACCTATAATCCACCAGGATCTACAAAACCCTATTTTTACTGCATTTACTTCCATCAATAAATTGGTCCAAAATTATTGCACCTGAAAATATGACTATTATGAATACACAAAACATGGATTGTTTGTGTAAGAAAGTAAGCTAGGCTAATTGTTGAAACTAATGGATGTGAAGATTGTCTTGATTCGAGATCCTTGTATTTTGTATTTGAGAATACCATATATTTAGCCTGTAATGAAGCCGCTGTGAGTCAAGAAGCAGGTGCAGGCGAAACTTTTAATAAAACAACTAAGTAACGAGACAACATAACAGAGGCGGAAAACATGAACACAGGAATAATACCAACTGAGGAATGAACAAAGGGAGGGACCGATAAAGGGTGGGACCGATAAAGGGAGGGACCGATAAAGGGAGGGACCGATAAAGGGAGGGACCGATAAAGGGGAGGTCCATATATGAATGAGTGACGGCCGAACGGCATAGGCAAAATGCAGTAGATGGTATAGAGTACAGTATATACATATGAGATGAGTAATTTAGGGTATGTAAACATTATATAAAGTGGCATTGTTTAAAGTGGCTAGTGATACATTTATTACATCGATTTTTCCATTATTAAAGTGGCTAGAGTTGAGTCAGTATTGTAACGGTTTTGACTTGAGGTTATCATTTATAGGGGTGCCAGGTAGGTTGTGCCTACCAGAGAAAATATTGGTTTCTCCTTTTAGTTTGGGAGGGAATGAGTCCCATCTGGTCCGTCAAGTCTACACCAATACAAAGGACTCATGTAAAAGTCAGGATGGAAATACACTTTTCATAAACCCTTAAAACATTGGAAAGAACTTACAAAACAACTGTATTCTTTTGCGTGGTTGTATTACTAACAAATTATCACACACACACACACACACAATAATGAGCTTTAAACAGCTCTAGTTCCTCCAGAAATGTACTGTACCTCGGGCCTAAAAAGAGTCCAGCCCGGCAAACAAGTTCAGGGAACTCAAGTGACCTTAGTCACGCAATATTTGTCCGTTCATACAGTGTAGTGTAAACCCAGTGTCAATCAAACAATCAAAATTACAAATATTTTACCACACAACTATAAAGCGTATCACATCTTAATAAGTCCTCAACTACAACTAACTACATAAATCATCACGGTATACATCACACCAAAACAAATGAAATACCGTATACAAAAAAGGTTGTGGTCAGTCAGACAAGCCAATCCGCCTACAGATCTCCAGCAGAGAAAGGCCACGAAAAACAACAGAGAGGTGTAGTCCATGGATGCAAAGCGTGGATCCGATCCTGGGTAGATTTGCTATTAGGCTACACAACAAACGGAAGAGCGACGCTTCAGAACTGAGGGTTGAACACATCCTCATTCACATCTCCATCATAACCCCACTTTTGCGCAGCTGATGCTGACTATTTAATTGGGAATTAAAGCGGAAGCGCCCTATTGGAAGGAGAAGCACTATTTAATTGAGAATTAAAGGGAAAGCGCCCTATTGGAAGGAGAAGCACTATTTAATTGAGAATTAAAGGGGAAGCGCCCTATTGGAAGGAGAAGCACTATTTAATTAAGAATTAAAGGGGAAGCGCCCTATTGGAAGGAGAAGCACTATTTAATTGAGAATTAAAGGGAAAGCGCCCTATTGGAAGGAGAAGCACTGAGACGGTTCAGAAAAATTCAGGGCCGTCACAGTATGTTGGCAGCAGCCACTCAATGTTAGTGATGGCTGTTTAACAGTCTGATGGCCTTGAGATAGAAGCTGTTTTTCAGTCTCTCGGGCCCCGCTTTGATGCACCTGTACTGACTTCGCCTTCTGGATGATAGCGGGGTGAACAGGCAGTGGCTCGGGTGGTTGTTGTCCGTGATGATCTTGTGTAGGTGTCCTATAGGGCAGGTAGTTTGCCCCCGGTGATGCGTTGTGCAGACCTCACTACCCTCTGGAGAGCCTTACAGTTGAGGGCGGAGCAGTTTCCGTACCAGGCGGTGATACAGCCCGACAGGATGCTCTCGGTTGTGCATCTGTAAAAGTTTGTGAGTGTTTTCGGTGACAAGCCATATTTCTTCAGCCTCCTGAGGTTGAAGAGGCACTGTTGCACCTTCTTCACCACGCTGTCTGTGTGGGTGGACCATTTAAGTTTGTCCGTGATGTGTACGCCGAGGAACTTAAAACTTTCCACCTTCTCCACTACTGTCCCGTCGATGTGGATAAGGGGGTGCTCCCTCTGCTGTTTCCTGAAATCCATAATCATCTCCTTTGTTTTGTTGACATTGAGTGTGAGGTTACACCACACTCCGAGGGGCCTCACCTCCTCCCTGTAGGCTGTCTCGTTGTTGTTGGTAATCAAGCCTACCACTGTAGTGTCGTCTGCAAACTTGATGATTGAGTTGGAGGCGTGCATGGCCACGCAATCATGGGTGAACAGGGTGTACAGGAGAGGGCTGAGAACACACCCTTGTGGGGCCCCAGTGTTGAGGATCAGCAGGGTGGAGATATTGTTTCCTACCTTCACTACCTGGGGGCAGCCCGTCAGGAAGTCCAGGACCCAGATGCACAGGGCGGGGTCGAGACCCACGGTTTCGAGCTTAATGACGAGTTTGGAGGGTTCTATGGTGTGAAATGCTGAGCTGTAATCGATGAACAGCATTCTTACATAGGTATTACTCTTGTCCAGATGGGTTAGGGCGGTGTGCAGTGTGATTGTGATTGCGTTGTCTATGGACCTATTGGGGCGGGAAGCAAATTGGAGTGGGTTTAGGGTGTCAGGTAGGGTGGAGGTGATATGATCCTTGACTAGTCTCTCAAAGCACTTCATGATGACGGAAGTGAGTGCTACGGGGCGATAGTCGTTTAGCTCAGTTAGGTTAGCTTTCTTGGGAACAGGAACAATGGTGGCCCTCTTGAAGCATTTGGGAACAGCAGACTGGGATAGGGATTGATTGAATATGTCCGTAAACACACCAGCCACCTGGTCTGCACATGCTCTGAGGACGCGGCTAGGGATGGCGTCTGGGCCGGCAGCCTTGCAAGGGTTAACACATTTAAATGTTTTACTCACGTTGGCTGCGGTGAAGGAGAGCCTGCAGGTTTTGGTAGCGGGCCATGTCAGTGGCACTGTATTGTCCTCAAAGCGAGTAAATAAGTTGTTTAGTTTGTCTGGGAGCAAGACGTCGGTGTCCGCGACGACGCTGGTTTTCTTTTTGTAGTCCGTGATTGACTGTAGACCCTGCCACATACGTCTCATGTTTGAGCTGTTGAATTGTGAATCTACTTTGTCTCTATACTGACACT